>NC_068969.1:115642169-116344669 GCF_026419915.1 Harpia harpyja | reverse complement strand
CAAGTGGATTTCAGCTGGAACATGTACGCAGATGGAAAGTTCTCATTCTATGATCACTATCTGATAGAGCAAATAAAATCTGGAAAGGAGCCAGAAATACAAAAGTTCTTTTTTCTGCTTGCCATTTGTCACACAGTCATGGTTGACACTTCTGATGGTGAGTATGTTTTTCGTTTGGGTTTTTTTTTTTTTTCCTTGTGTAAGTGGAAACAAGTGAAAAGGAGTGTTAGGTTGCCCTTTAAATTAAAAGCAAGAGCCGATGCTATTCCCTGTGCTGAATTTATCTGACCCTTTATGGAAGGAGGACTGTCTTTATGATAGTTACAGTTGTGGCAAATGTGCATCTTAACAGCTGATTCAGAAAGGTAGGGGAACAGCTTATACAGAGGTCTTGTGTTTTCATGTTATGGGTCGTCTATCTGTTCAAATACATGTTTAAAATCTCAAAAGCATAAACCTCAAATAAAATGATAATGACACTAGCATAGTCTCTGGTTCCACATACATATGTGAAAGTACAAACACATTTGGAGACTTCTTTTCAATGTGGAAGAACAAGTGTTTTCAGCATGAGGGTTTTACGCTCTTACTCCGTGACCCACAGCCCCAAAGACAGATACAAATCATGTATGTCTGTCCTAAGAGTATCGGCAGCAAATAAGCAAAATGAATAACAAAAATGTGACAGAAACTAAATTCAGAGGTGAACAGCTATTGAAGAATTCATGAATGTGAAAAATAAGGTTGGAAGATTCAATTAAAACATCGAAGAACAGTATTGCTTTACTCCCATCTTCGTGAGATATCCGTGAAACGGGCAGTCTCCTGTCTTTTCTTGCTCTTCCTACTCATGTTTTTGGGGTTGTTTCTCTACATTGTGTTGGTGTGTGTGGCCAAGGATTTGTCTTTTGGAGCTTCCTTTCAAAATGCTTAAATGAATGTATTGAGAAATTAAGATATTTAAGTTATATTTGTTTTGAGACAGAGAAGTTACAGTTTTTGCTTTTATACCTGGAGGGAAGAGGGTTCCATGACCTACCCTGTTTGGAAAGTACATGTAATAAAAAGCGGGGGGCAGGGGGTGTCCCTAGTCCCTCCCCTCTGTGTGCACTGCTATCAGGTGCTGCAGCAGTGTATTAGAGACCACTTCAGAAAAGGAAAGGACTTTGCACATCCAGTTCTCAATCACTCTAAAGAATGGATGTGAATTTTTTAGCTATGGTGTCCAAGTGCCCCTGTAATGCTCAGGTATATCCTGGTGTTCTCTTCTTTTCACTGTTTCAATGATACAGGTCAGCTCAATTACCAAGCAGCTTCCCCAGATGAAGGGGCCCTTGTTACGGCAGCCAGAAACTTTGGCTATGTTTTCCTTTCACGAACACAAAATACTATCACTATAAGTGAAATGGGGATTGAAAGAACTTACGATGTCCTTGCTATCTTGGATTTCAACAGTGATAGAAAACGGATGTCTGTTATTGGTAAGCTGATTACAACTAACCTTTAAAGAAGAGGTCACTTGTATTTCATAGGCGAAAAAGTACATGCAAAGGAAGTTGAAGTAAAGAATTACAGCTGTGTAACACACGGTCCTATGATAGATTTTAATCCACATAGCTCTGGATAGCAAAAGAGAGGCTTTCTAATGAGGTGCAAATGTGTCCATTAGACAGTCCTGGTGTTCAGATGTGGCCTCTGCTGAAGACCATCTTAGGTCCCTTTAGTAGAAGCTTGAAGAAATGCTGCAGAGATGATTTATTCCCCTTTTTCCCCAGAGAACAAACAAGTTGTATGTTCCTTTAGCTATTGGAATACTAGCTATGCAGTTTGAGGTATAAATAGCTCTTTAGTTTTGGTTTTAACTATCTTTAAAGAAGTCAGTCTTGGATCAGTTAGAGATCTGTTGTTTTTAAGGCTATAATTATGGTGCATCGTATCTCTAGCATATGTCTCTGCCCAGCTGCTGTGGGCAAGGGAGATGTTAATACTATATGAACCATTATCAAAAACGTAATTCTTGGGAGTTTAAATATCCTCTCCTATCATGAGAGAGAAGAGGAAATGCACTTGTCAACCAAGTTACATAACTGAACAATAGTAAAGATGATGAAGAAGAAACATGATCTTGTAGTTTTGGTACTTAACAGCAGTAGACTGAAAAATCTAATCTGAAACTATTCCTTTATTTAAATGTACTCTTAACATTTTGTCTTACCTCTCATATTTTACTCCACAGTAAGAGAATCGGGTGGAAATATCAGGCTATATTGTAAAGGAGCTGATACAGTAATTTATGAACGGTTGCACCCAAGGAATCTAAAGAGAGAAGTTACAGAAG
This sequence comes from Harpia harpyja, assembly GCF_026419915.1. Lineage (NCBI taxonomy): Eukaryota > Metazoa > Chordata > Aves > Accipitriformes > Accipitridae > Harpia > Harpia harpyja. Next base: position 116,342,331 of record NC_068969.1, on the reverse strand, counting down.
AAGCACTAGACGTACGTTTGTATTTTATATGCCGTTTTTAAATTAAAAATTGTTTATTTCTGACTATAATCTGATTTTATTAATTTCCTTTTCCTAAGCTATTAAACCAAATGCAGACCTATAACTGGTTCTACAAGTCATCCCAAACCTGAGAAATCATCAGTGATACAAGTTTTCATGCAAGTTCTTAAAAATACATTCATGAGAAGTGAACTTAAATTTTGTGTACATGCTTTTTTTTTTTTTTTTCCATAATTATCAGTATTCCAGATCACTACACTCTGTTCTATTTGTCACCTCTTCAGTCTTTCAGTTCAGACTGCCTTGTCAACTATAATTTAATTTTTGGCATTTCTGAAATACCCAGGACTAATTGCACAGTCAGATTTGTTTTATCAGACTTACCGAATGCTTATGATCTTAACCCTTATGTTTGGACTGCGAATGAAGAGTTTTGTTTTGTGGACATGTTTTTTTAATTATTTTTCAGATTTTTGCAAATGAAACTCTTAGGACACTCTGCCTGTGCTATAGAGACATTAGTCATGATGAATTTGAAGCATGGAATAAAAAGTTTGTGGAGGCCAGTGTAGCTACAACTAATCGTGATGAAGCTCTGGACAAAGTGTATGAGGACGTAGAAAAAAACTTGATTGTAAGTCAAGCTTTAAATTTTTAGGGTACTTTTGTTCTTATATAAGAAGAAACAGATCTTTTTGAAAATAAATTTTTCTTGTTTACTAGGACATTTTGATTTGGGTCTTTTCAGTGTTTTATTGGCTTTAGAGCCATGCCAAATTTTAGACTTTAATAGAATGATGGGAAATGTATTTTAGTACATGTATTTCAGTGTGGTCACTTCTATATGCAAGAGTTTGTCTTTACTGAATTCTTAGCTTGAGCTGTAACTTGGCTTGAAGACATATCCGTAACAGTTTCATTCTCTACTGAAAATGAATCAGTTTTCTATACATGTTCATCCTACTAAATACCTGTATTTCCAATATCTTCCAGCTGCTTGGTGCAACAGCTATTGAAGACAAACTGCAGGATGGAGTTCCAGAAACTATTTCCAGGCTTTCAAAAGCAGACATTAAAATCTGGGTGCTTACTGGTGACAAAAAAGGTGGGTTTACTTACAGCTGAAGAGCTAGTAAAAACAGGATAAGGGCTAGAAGATAAACTGGAACAAATGTAGACTAGAAATAAAGCATATGTTTCTAGAAAACCTTAGTGTGAAAGTCCATTTAAATCAAAACTGGAGGAATTTCTACAATGTGCAGAATTTCATCCCAGCTCTTCCCAGTCCAGAGTTGCTGGATGGGCTTCTGTGTAACTTCTGTTCCTCCAACAGATTAGCCTAGACGACTGATTTCGTGACTGTCTTCTATAGCGAAATATCCAGCTACTGCTTTTCCCAATGCAAAGCAAATGCAGGACAACTTGCTTTTAACACCGGGCTTGCTTGGCTCTGAGGGCAGGTACCAAAACTTGCCTTTTTACAGTGAAAACTTACTTTTCAAATAATCACAAGTGCTGCTGACAGAGACTGATCTGCTTTTCTTTTTGTATTTGCTAGTCTGCAGTCCGGCAACATATTTTGTTAAGTCAGTTCAAAAAACAGCATTAAATTTGTAAGTAAGAATGGCTGTACTACAGCCTGGATGGAGGTGCAGCCAGAGCAGCATCTCTGACTCTGGCAAAAGTCTTGGTTCAAGGAATCCAGAGTAAGGACAGGTCAAGATCGTGTGGCATATACTGTGGTTGATTCTTGCAATGCCTTTGGTGTAATGGCTTTCTGACATGGAGACAGCATCTCCCACATCAAGTTAAATAGGCCCTGGTAGATCTTTCTTCTGCAAATTGGCTGATAAGACTTTTCCAGATCACTAACAGTTTTTGCATTCAAAATGTCTTGTAACAATGCATTCCACCACAGTAACGTATATTTCATAGGAAATGTTGCATAGGAAATATAATTCCCTGTTGTTGATTTTAAATCCATCTCCCACGGTGCCTTCATTGCCACACAGTTGTTGTATGACAAATAATGAATAAGCATTCCCCCAGCTGCTTTGAGTTATGTATAAATTTTTTTTCCTGTTCATCCACACTGCGGTAATGAAAGGGAACTTCTCATACTGAAACATAGCTTCAAAAATTACTTAAGAGGACTTCACGTACTTCTGGCTGCTCCCAACAGTTACTCGTGACAGAACTTTAAGTAAATACTTTTCTCTCTCTCTCTCTCTTTTTTTTTTTTTTTAAATTGTAGAAACTGCTGAAAATATTGGATTTTCTTGTGAACTCTTAACAGATGAAACAACAATCTGCTATGGAGAAGATACCAGGCAAGTGAAAAGCACAAAGCATTTCTTTTGTGGGAATTAAAAATGTTCCATTTTTAAAATTAACCCAGCAGTAACATTGGCTTATCCGACAGTAACTCTTCAATGACCAAACAGTATTTCCTGGCAGTTGTTCAGCTGTACATTGTCTGTTTCTTTGCTTTTTACAGAATTGTAATTTTACAAGGTGACCTCTTAATTGTGGGTAAAGGTGGTGATATCCTGTTTGCAGGAAGCTATACATTCTAGGTCAACAATTGTGGACATCAAATTTGTCCTGTAGTTCAGAGAAGTCTGGAGCCCACCTGGAGTGGGCTAAGCAGGTCTCCTCCTAGTACAAATCTTGAGTAGTTACCAGGTTTTGCTCTTGCTACCTGTCCCTGAACTCTAGTATTACCCCAGCTGGTCTTTCACCCTATCCCATGCTCCTGTACACAGTACAGCCCTATGCTACAAAACCACAATGGATTGCAAGGTATTCAGTGGTTAGTCATAAAGAATTTGTCAAAATGGTTAGACCCAAGGGAAGACAACATGGGACTAGGAGAACTAGGGCCTTGTAACAGTGCTACAGCTTTTCCTGACCCATTTTTGCAATTTTTTGCTTATTTGCAAACTAGTGTGATCCTGTTTTCACTGTTGCTCTGGCACTGCTTAGAACATCACCTAATATATGGCAAAAAAAGTCCTAGCAGCATATATTGCATTTCTTTCTTGCAGATCTTCAGCCTGGGACTGATCTAGCTTAAAGTTTATCCTTGATTTTTCTGTAATAGTATCCACCTCTCTTTCCAGCGCTCTTCTTCAAACTAGGCTGGAAAACCAGAGGAACAGAGCTGGATCAAGTACACATTCCTCTCTAAGAATGAACGAGCCCTTCTTTCAGGGTAGTAAAGATCGTGCTTTAATAATCACTGGCTCCTGGTTGGTACGTACAAAAGATGTTGTTCTGTGTATTTGAGATTTTGGGGGTACCACCAAGTCACAGTGTCCTTCACTGAGGACTCTGTTCATTTGTCTGCCTTGCTAAATCAATCAATGAAAATTCTTTGGCCATTGTGCTGCCAGTTGAACACATCTGTTTGATATTTATGTTCAGAAATACTTTTGGTTTTGAAGGTTGAAAATAGCGCGTAATAAAATAAGGAATGTCTTGGGCCTTTCAAATCACCCTGGTAGCTGCCATCAAAGTAAAGCCAAGCCCTTGCAAAAGCACAGCCTGATTTTCAGAGTATTTATTCTTCATGGGGTCTCTGGTCTAATGGAAAAAAAAAAAAAAAGAGAGACAAGACTGCCAGCATTAGAGGATGCATGGCTTCAGTATAGGCACAGAAATCGTGCTTGAAATGAGAGATGGGAGTGAAAGGGTAGAAATAAAACATTAGTTTCCTGCTCAGTCCTGCAATATAGTGCTCTCACAGGAGCTTAGAAAGCAGAAAAGAGCTTTTAGCAGAGAAGTGACTAGCAGTAGTTGAGTGACTATTACCCACCCTGTTGGCAGGCTGCTCTTAGAGACACCTGTAAAGCAGAAAGTCCAGTGAACAGCTAAGGATTGTCTGCCATGTTTCAGCATTCCAGCCCTAAACCTTTATTTTTTATAAAGAAATGTACATCTGTGTATAAGGCATAGGAAGCAGGCTGGGGATGTCTAAAGGTAATTAGCAGGAGCGTCACATAAAATTGCAGGTCTCTGTTACCCCCTACACCAGCCGAACTGCCCTAGAGCTAACCTGGGTATTTACAGGAGATTTCCATGTGTGTTGGGCATGGTCATGCCTCCTTTAGGAGATGAGGAAGTAGGAGAGAGGGAAGTTTACATACCAGAATGTTTTCAAAACAGAAGAAATATTCCTTTGAACTCTGCAAGAAGTCCTGTGACACTAAATACAAGCATTTTACTTTTGTTAATCCCACCAAGTACATTCTTTTCATTGTTTCCATAGCTCTTTGTTCGCTCCTCTGCATGAGCATTTTATTAAAATGCTATAAATGGGTGATGGGAGCATAATGAAGTTAAGTGTTGTATAGGCAGTACTTGGAGCGCGATTTGAAATAGTGTAGAAAGGAACATAATGTATTTTTGTTACACAGAATGAAATCTTGCTAGAGAAGAAAAAGAAGAAAAAGAAGCTTAAACTGAAATTCCCTAAAACAGCAGAAGAGAAGAAAAAGCAAACTGAGAGGAGAAGAAGGGCTGAAGCTTACAAAGAACAGCAGCAGAAGAACTTTGTGGATTTGGCCTGCGAATGCAGGGCTGTGATCTGCTGTCGAGTGACTCCGAAACAGAAAGCCATGGTGGTCGAGCTTGTGAAGAAATACAAGAAAGCTATTACTCTGGCTATTGGGGATGGTGCCAATGATGTAAACATGATTAAAAGTAAGGCAGCTGTAAAACTTCAATTGGTAGGAAAGATCTCTTCTGGGTGTTCTGCAGTCTCTTCACTATTACTCTTTGTTCAGAAGACTCTACCATCTATTTCATTACCCACGTTAACATCACTTGGGTTTTGTTAGCTTCTATGCCTGTGCTTTCCCTTTTTAAAGAAGCCCTTTCTGAAATGGTTAGTGGTTTTTGCTGATATATTTTAGCTTTTTCTGTAGACATTCCCTGAGAAGGGACTTGAATTGCATCTGTTACCATGTTGTGGGTGTCGCGGGGGGGATTTAAAGAGAGAGAGGGGGTTTCGGATCGCTTAAAGAATCACCTCCCATTGAATTAGCGATAGAAAAATGATTTAATAGAAATTTGTATAAAAGTGCCACTTCACAGAATTCAATGGCAAGGTTCACTGTATTACTTAGTACGTGGATGAAATGCACACAGGAAAACTAAATCAGGATCAAACTGAGCTTGTGTATACAGGGACCGAAAATGTAATAGGGTAGAAGGGAATGTTACAAAGAATTAATTTCTTGTGATTTCTGCAAAGATCAGGAATGTGGGAAAGGGTAAGGAATACCCTCCTGTTGAGTCACAAAGTTCAGAGAAGACCCCCTTGCTTTCTAAACTCCTGTCGGAGTCTAGGTGCGGCTGGATCGACTCCTAGTCCCAGACTTGGTCAACAGTTTATATCTAAAGAGATTATGAGTATAGTAGCAGCCTAAAATTCATTCACGGTTGAATGAAATTCACAACAGTAATTTAAGTATAAATTTGAGAATAACTTATAATATACTTGCTATAATATGCTTAGTACATGCGTGTGTGTAAAGACACTAAGAGATATACATATAAGAGGGTAAAAGAGAGTAAAAGAGAGAGGAAAAAGAGGTATGCCTGTTAAAAATTCCCCTTAAGTTCAGTGAAAATATTCAATTCGAATGCTTTGGCATTTGTCTCAACGGGTGAAGGGTCAAGCCTCAAGGAGCGGAGAGAACCAGCCCCGGCCGTGTCGGCTTTTGGCGACAGATCTCCGATTTTCGCAAACAGGAGAGTTTGCGAGCTCCGAGAGGCGTCCTGCTCAGGGGGAGATGCTGGTCCCAGCCCGCTGCGGTCCGGGAGAGCTCCAAGGGCCTCCCGTAGTACCGCTGCTTGTAGGTTCGGGAGGTGATTGACTTTTGCCATCAACAAATTGCTGGGATGCCAGCTGCACTGGAAAATCCCCAGGCTGTCTGAGAAGAACTCCAAACATAGATAGGGGCTGCTCGCAGCGTGTGAGGGGAGGACTGCAATAACAAGGTCTCCAGGTCGTTAGGAGAGAGAACTGGCTGCAGGTTGTTATGAGAAGTGGCTATCTCTACTCCCGTCCCCCGCCTGCCTCCGCCGGGCAGCAGGAGTCCTTGAGACGCACAGCATCTCTCCCTGTCTCAGCTGGGTAAGAGTTCCTGGCACAGCCAAGGGTCGCTTCGCTGCCCGGCTCCTTGCACTTATGCGAAGGGCTAGCGAGCCTTCCCGAGTTCGTAAATCAGTCCGGTGAGGGGGAAGGAAATTCACCGCCACAGTGGGTTACAAATGTGTAATAGAAAGAACAAAGCAATAGCTTAGCTGCCCCTTGCTTGGAGGCATTAGCTGTCCTGAATTGCAACTGGTGCTCTTTGACCTGCTTCCTGAGAAATCCCACTGAGAAAGAAACTTCTGGGATATGGTTTATGTTACAAATGTGTTTGTAAACTGACTGGCCAGTTCGTTCAGGGGTTTGCTTGCTCTGTCTCATCGCTTGGTCAAATTTCCCAGCATCCATTCTGATGGAACAAGCACTGAGAGAGAATCCAAGCAATGATGGAGACGTGAGCAGTAAATAACAGGGCAAGGAAGGGCTTGTGCACTGTTGTGTTAGTTTTTAATGCAGCCTTTGTGCTGTATGCAGAAATAAAATGGGGTAGAAGAACCTGAAGCAGAGAATAGGAACCAGTAGAAGGTTTGCCCTCGGTCATGTTGTTCCTCTCCCTTTGTTCAACATAGTGTGTGGTGTTTGTTTCATTAACTTAGCTGCCCACATTGGAGTTGGAATCAGTGGCCAAGAAGGGATGCAAGCCGTCATGTCAAGTGACTACTCTTTTGGGCAATTCCGCTACCTCCAAAGACTGCTGCTGGTCCACGGACGATGGTCTTACATTAGGATGTGCAAGTTTTTAAGATATTTTTTCTACAAAAACTTTGCTTTTACACTAGTCCACATCTGGTATTCATTCTTTAATGGCTTTTCTGCCCAGGTAAGAAGGCATGCTCGTGTGTAATATTAACAAACAGATCTTCATTTTTGTCGGTGCAGAATAGCAAAGGCTTAACCTGGGAAGTGGTGGGAACCTGAAGTTATCATCAGTAATTTCTGCAGGAGAATAGGTGATAACTAGTAAGCTAGTTAATTACAAGGTAAGCAGTTGGTTATGATTTCAGAACACTGAAGTCAGTATCATGATTGTACAGGGAGGAAGAGAGGAAGATATTGTTATATAGCAGTTTGGGAAACCTTTCTCAACCCTGCTACTTAAGATATTCCTAAGTGAAGTGAGATGGTGCATGTATATGTCAGTAGGAAACCAAACCTGAACTTTTTTGTCTTGAACTGCTGGCTAGAATGGCTTGAAATGTGCTTGTTGTAACTGGCAGTGTTTGAAGTTCATATAGTGTTGAAAGGTTGTGTTGAAAGGACTTTTAAGAGTTGAGATGCATCTCCGTGCATAACCAAAAGACAGGCAGATGTCATTACATGGACCAGCATGGAGGGTCAGGGCCATAGTCACAGACAAGCAGCCCTGCCTGAGGTTAATGCTGTTTGCTGTGATGGAAACTGTGGATGCCGAGGACAGAGCGAAAAAAGAACATAAAAAGAAACCAGGGTTCCCAGACTTGTATGTGAGATGCCAAGTGCTCATCACAGTCACAAGTGCAGCTATAAACCAGACTGAGACTTAGTTTGAGGTGTTCAGTTTTGATAGGTTTCCAGGTCAGGTAACACCAATGGTTTGGAAGGACTGGGGCAGCTTAATACAGGCTAAAATCAGTTTCAACAGAGCTTTGAGCTAAGGTGCTGCTTGCCTTTTGCTTGCCTTTTGGGTAAATGCTGAGACAGGTGATTTAATGCTGTAGTAGAGCATGTGTGAAATTTCTCAGGAATTGGAAGGGAAAGGTGTAATCAAAAAGAAATCATTAACTACTGCAATTTCTCCTCTTGTTGCAGACAGCATATGAAGACTGGTTCATCACGCTGTACAACGTATTGTATTCTAGTCTCCCGGTTCTGCTAGTTGGCTTGCTTGACCAGGTATTCTCCATGTTGTTAACAGCAGATGAATCCAAAAGCATCTAACATCAAGCCTTTAATTACACTGAAACTGCTTTGTTTTATGTACAAGGAATTTTGGGGGTTATGTTTGGTTTTTTGGATTTTAAAAATATATTCCTCTTCCCAGTGTATGAGGTAACAAGGGACAATAAGCAGAGGGTTACTGAAATAGCCCAAATTAATCAGGTCAGAGGTCTCTAGCTCTAATGATATTTGTTAAAATATTTCTAAGTGCCTGCTACTCTATGACATCATTCACACAGCACAGCAACGGGCGGCTTTGTTAATGGAAAAGATATTCCTTGCTTACCCTTCTGAGCTGAAGATGTAGGGACTGAACAATTTTGAATTACTGTACTTGACAGGAAGTCTTGGTGTGTAGCATTTGTTTCAATTCAGTGGGACAGGTGCTTTTGGCCTTCTCCACTTGTTTTTCCATACAAGGCTTACTTGTTGATTAGGCAAATCAATGTTTCTGCTTTCTTTTATGATAAAAGCTAAGAAATAAATTCAGTACCAAATTAAGATCTCACTTGAGTATTTGTTAGAGGCTTAAAGTCAGGACATGTAATGATAGCACCGCATCTTCTGCTTATTCACCATGTTGGGAAAGGACTCCAACACAATATACAGCTGTAAAGAGCTGCGCAACTGTGGACATCTTGTCTTGGCAAATAATGGGCTAAAAATGTAGAAGCCTGGAAACAGAATGTGATAGCTTTGTGAGAGATGTCCTCCAGACTTGGTTCTTCCTAGTTGCGTGCATTACTCTGTGCAAAGTCCTGCTGCCCACACTGCTATTTGAAAAGGAAAAGAAATCTGCCATTTCCTTTGGGACATTGTATACTTGAGCTTCTGTTGTGGTTTAACCCCAGCCAGCAACTAAGCACCACGCAGCCACTCATTCCTTCCTCCCCACCCAGTGGGATGGGGGAGAGAACTGGAGGAAAAAAAGAAAAGTAAAACTCGTGGGTTGAGATAAGAACAGTTTAAGAGAACAGAAGGGAAGAAAAGAATAATGATAATAGTAACAATAATAAAATGACAATGACAATAATAATAATAATAAAAGGATTGGAATATACAAGTGCTGCACAATGCAGTTGCTCACCACCTGCCAACCAATGCCCATTTAGTTCCCAAGCAGTGATCCCCCCAACCCCACTCCTCCCAGTTTCTATACTGGGCATGGTGCCATATGGTATGGAATACCCCTGTGGCCAGTTTGGGTCAGCTGTCCTGGCTGTGTCCCCTCCCAACTTGTTGTGCCCCTCCAGCTTTCTCGCTGGCTGGGCATGAGAAGCTGAAAAATCCTTGACTTAGTCTACACATGACTTAGCAACAACTGAAAACATCAGTGTTATCAACATTCTTCTCATACTGAACCCAAAACACAGCACTGTACCAGCTACTAGGAAGACAGTTAACTATCCCAGCTGAAACCAGGACAGCTTCTTACTCTTCACAGAGCTCACACAGAGAACAGGAAATTGCAGCAACTTTTTTTTTTTTTTTTTCTTTTCCCCCTTTATTAAGGATGTGAGCGACAAATTGAGTCTTCGGTTCCCTAGACTGTACATTTTGGGACAGAAAGATTTACTTTTTAACTACAAGAAATTCTTTTTAAGTTTGCTTCATGGAGCTATAACTTCATTGATAATCTTCTTCATACCATATGGAGCTTACCTTAAAACTATGGGACAAGATGGGGAAGCACCTTCAGATTATCAGTCATTTGCTGTCACAGCAGCATCTTCTCTTATATTTGTTGTCAATTTTCAGGTAAGTAAGCTTAGCTTCCTGATATCTGTTGCTCTGAGACACTTTCTGGTCATGTTCCTAAATTTGTGTACTAAAAATGTAACAATACACAAAAAGCTTCCCTTTTTTGCCTTCTGCCTTCTCTGTTGATGTACTCTCTCTGACTGATGTGTAACTGGATGAGAGATGACTCAACCAAAACGCTGTAAGTCTTCAGAGTAGTTGACGTTATTTTGAGTTAATAAACTCATTTAGAGCTTTTGTTTGCTTTCAGATTGGCTTGGATACATCTTACTGGACTTTTGTTAATGCTTTTTCAGTATTTGGGAGTATTGCACTTTACTTTGGTATCACATTTGACTTCCACAGTGCTGGAATCCATGTCCTCTTTCCTTCTGCCTTTCAGTTCACAGGTCAGTCCTTGTGTTTTATGTTTCTTGTTCCTGTCTCACACAGCTTTAACTTGAGCAGAACTACGGCCAAAATGTCATGGCATGAACCTGATTCCTGTGAAAGGAAATTATGTTAAATACTAATTCACTTCCAAGGAAGGGTTTTGTTTGTGTTTGGGGACAGGTTTCTTTATTGGAGTATTTCTTTCCTTTCAATGAAAATCAGCTGGAACTTGACATTGCCCAGCAGTAGGAGGCTGCAAATGAAAACTAAGTTAAAGTTGGTGGGGCAGCTTAAAGTAAAGGGAATGTGACGATCTGGCAGGGTATGCGTTTGCCAAGTTGCTCTAACTGATCGGTGGAAGGTAAAACCCCAAAGTAAGACAGAGCCAAATGCTGTTAGCAGCTACTTGGGATTTTGCTGGAAGTCCAGGGAGGTGTAAGTAGCAGCCAGTTGGAAATTTTTTTCTGAGGAAAACTCCGCTTCGTAATTTTCCTAGTGACAAATCTTTCATATGTCGCGTTGGATCTAAATACCAACCCCCTCATTTTTATGTTCTCATTTTTAAGCTGAGCCCAACTGAAAAAAGGTAGTTGCCTGTAATATAATGTTTTTTCTTTGACCTTAACAATGTTTTATACTTCTGTAACTTCCTTCTACCTGAATACTTTATGCATTTCAGAAGTTTATAAAGATATGGCTGCTACTTAGTTTGATAGAAAGTTCCATGAGATTGGGTGTTTGGCTACTAAATATCACTTGCTTTCTAGACCATGTACATACCAATACCAGGAAGACTTTTTCTTGCTTTGCCTGTTTTAAAGCAGGACAAAAGCCATGCATCTCCGCCAAGTGTTTGTCTTGCAGCCTCCCATAACTCTTAAAAGGGCTTTGACATTAATATGGATACGTTACAGTAGAAAGGCTCTATAAAATTCTTTCCTGTTATGCTCTCTTTATAGTAGAGTCTCTGAATAAATGCTTGATGTTGTGTTACACAGCAGAATACCTGAATGTTAGGTCCTAAGGAAAAAAGCTGTGGCTTTTAGTATCTTATTTGTATTTTATAACTAGCTTACTTGATCATGTCATAAACTAATTTTTTGCTCTTTTTATTCCTAGGAACTGCTCCAAATGCTCTAAGACAGCCGTACCTCTGGCTGACCATGATTTTATCAATTGCTATTTGCTTACTTCCTGTAGTGGCACAGCGTTTCTTATCAATGACAATTTGGCCTTTGGAAAGTGATAGAGTGAGTAAAGTCTTAGGTTATTTTGGTTAACTTGGCTTGTATTTACTTACAGGAGTCAGTATGGGTGCTCGTATTAGAGACAAATAAGTGACTGTGACCTAGGGAGAACTACATGAGACTGGAGCTCAGGTCCCATGGCCAGGGAGGGTGGCAGCAGGGCTTTCCAAAGGCCAGACCAAGCCTGCCTTCTAGCTGGGTGACGACAACTGGTGCTGTGACGTTTTGCCATCCAAAGCAGTGTCCCTTTGATGTGTTCTTTCCCAGTATCTTCCTTGTGTGCTTCTGTGGGATGCAGAGGTACATGTACAAGCTCAGCACGCAGTTCAGCGTGGGCTCATTCATCATTTGTCTTGGCTGAGCACTTGACTTTGTAAAACCACAGAAACCCGCTTTGAAGCTACTGATGACCTGACTTCTGTTTTTATTTGGGCTGTGTTGGAGTGCCCGTTGTCATGCATCAGAGCATAGTGGACAGTTTTTGTTTGCTTCTGTTCTGCCTTGAGCTGGGAAATAGCATATGGGTATGAGAAGTTAAAATTGCGGTGGTAGTGTTTAAAAAGATATTAAAGAAGTGTCAGTATGAGAACGGAGGAGTAGCTTTCCATTACATATATTCAGTCCACTTCAGTGAAAGACATTTAAAGATAAATGAAAATAATGAAGTTCAAAATAATACAGTAAGTCTTCCTGAAATGGCAATGTGTTACTGCATATATTCATGTTTCTAACAAAATCAAATATAAACAAGAGAACCCTCCTGTTAAGCAGTTTAAGGATGTAAAAAAGTATCGGGTAAATAACAGTAAATGCAAACAAGCTGTTTTCCCTTGTAATCCATAAACTAATCTGTCTTTGCATGCGTGAAGATTCAGAAGAACCGTAAGAAATACATGGCAGAAGAACAACAGTGGAAGCGAAGGCAGAGTGCTTTTCGCCGAGGGATATCTGGCCGTCGTTCTGCTTATGCTTTCTCCCATCAGCGGGGATATGCTGATCTTATTGCTTCTGGGCGCAGCATACGGAAAAAACGGGCTCCTTTAGATGCAGTCCTAGGCAACGGTGTGACAGAAGTCAGAGATGCTTGTGAAACAAGCTGATTTACTGCATTTTGGGGAGAAGCTTCTTATCCCAAGGATTGCACAAAAAAATATTTTTTTTAAACAAACTCAGGATATTTTTTTTAACCAAATGGCATAAGGATATGAAGATTTTTATGTTTTATCACGGAACTCCCTGGTTTTGGACTAGTGGAAACATAGAAAGGCCAAGAGTTCTCTACGGAGCTACTAATCCTTGTACAACTGATATCTGTTTAATGTGAAAGTGAAGGATATGTGTGCTAGGGTATCAACACCCAGCATTGTAATTTTTTATTTTTTTTTTTTTTTTTAGTGATGCCTGGAATTGCAAACTTTTTTCACATTTTAATAATACATTGGTATAAAACTGCAGCTACATTTCATATTTTGTCTTTGAAAGCAAACTGCTAAGTAGCAGTTACCCTGTGTGCACCATTTCATTAAATTGCACAGTCATAATGGCAAATCAGATGATCAGTCTTTTGAGAGGGCCTTAGGTATTCTCAGCTGAGCTTGTACAGCTGAGATCAAGATATATCTGGTGATGAACTTCAGTCCTTATTAGGAAATCTGACACTTATAGGTGTGGTTTCTGTTCCTTTCTCTTTCTTCAACGTTGACTACAGCTTGCTGCACCAAACAGAGATAGATAGTTCTTTGCATCTTGTTAGTACGAGTGATATGGCAGTATTCCCTTCATAGCCAATTCCTTGATTTCCCCTGGAATAAAGAGATCTGAGTCAATAATTAAGAGAGGGGGTTTCTTCCTCACTTGCTTTTTGTTTCTCTGCCTGTCTCTCTTTCCAACTCTAGAATATCTTTGTATCTATTTATACAGTGTATTTATGAACAGATATATCTAATCTCTGGAAAGCTGCCCTCTGAGCTGGCGAAAGTTTGTTCATTTCAGTTTTAGATACAGCAGTTGATAATGGATAACTAGAAAACAGTTGCTTTTAGATGGAACATATTTCACTTGCTAGTGAGTCAATTCTTAAGAGCGTAAAAAGTGTTTTTATGAGAGTCTCTCTACATTTGCAGATACTTTCACTCTTCAAGTTGAGATGTATGAATGTTTCACTTCTATCTACTGAGTCGCAGACTAATGTTGATTACTGAAGTGGTTTTATAGTAAAAATTATGATACGCAGCTCTTGTATAGTGGAATGTACATTTCAAAAAATTTAATGCAAATAAATATCCTAAAGTTTACAGCTTCTCATCTAGTTTAAGTATATAGGTAAGAATAGAAGTGGGAGAGGAGTCTAAGTAGGAAGCGGAGATAACTAATCTCTCATTGAGACAGATGGAGGTTGGTCTTTAAAAAAAGAAAAAACCCGAACCCCACCACGTGTTGGACTCTAAGATGGGGTGTAATATTAAATATGTAAATTGAGGTGGGTATAGTCCTCTTATTTCTGACGAGACTTACTAAAGACAACCCTTTGTTTGGCTTCGGCCGGTCTCGAAAAGCGAAGCTGCTTTAGCTAAGGTCTGATTGTCTGAAGGGTGACCAAGGCGTTAAGCAGCAGCTGAGAAGGGAGCTGAAAGCGTCCCTCCCCTCACGAGAAGGTGTTCCTGCCGGTCCTGCCAGGGCAGGCAACGGCGGAGTTGGCTCCGTGGTGCCCGCGGTGGTTTCACCGGCGTCGCCTGGCTGCTGGGACAAGCCGGCAGGCCATCCCCGCCGGGACCACCTTCTTCGTGCTGAAGCTTCCCCGAGTCTCAAACCAGCCGGCGTCGAAGGCTGCAAGTTCCCAGGTACAACCGCTCTTCCTCACAGCGGCCTTCCTCGCCCCCTCCCTACCGCGGAAGGGCTTCGGCCGCCGCTCCGGCCTGGCCCTCCCTTCTCCCGCCGCGGGCCCGGCACGGGGCTCCCTGCGGACGCGGGCAGGGGCGGGGCGGCTGATGCAAGGCGGCGGCGGGTTGGCTCAGGGCGGCGGAAGTGCGGTGAGGGCGCTTCCGGCGGGAGGCTGCGGCCGCGGCAGTGGCAGTGCTGGGCGGCGGTCATGGCGGCGGACGTTCTGGGGAGGACGGCGGCCCTCGTCCTGGGTGAGGCCCGGCGGGCGGCCGCTGCGGTGCCGTGGGCCCGGCGGGGCGCGGTGCGGTTGGACCGGCCCCGGCCCGCGCCCCTCAGCCAGAGGGAGAAGATGGCGGCAGCGGCGGGCGGCTGCCGGTGCCGGCTGCTCTGGCCGGCGGCCGGCGGGGAGGGTGCTCGCCCCGGGGCCGGGAAGGAAAGAAGCCCTGGGAAGGAGGGGAGGGCTGGAGGCGCGGGAGCCGTAGCGAGACTCGGGGGACGGCTCGGTGCAGGCGGCTGTGAGGGAGCGCCGGTGAGGGAGGGCAGGGGGGTTTGGCGGTGGCCTTGCGGTCGGCCGCAGGCCGCACCCGCTCCGCGCCTGGCAGCTGAAGCCGAGCGGAGAGGCTCGCGTTTGAGCAGCCGGTCAGCGGAGCGGGAGCCCCGGGGCAGGGAGCGGCCGGGGGGGCTGCGGAGCACGGGGGTCGTGCCCTGGGGCACTGGTTTCGCTCCAGGCGCTGGCGGAAGGAGGAGGTGTTTGCTGTGCTTTTAATTAGTCGTTCCTTGGCTATGAGACCTCAACTTTCTGGCTTTTCTCAACTTACTGCCTCCCTGCTTGCCTAGAAAAAGTTGTTTCTGTAAAAGGCTGCTTCCTTCTTGGCTCCTGATGTGTGGCCAGTGACATTCAAGAGTTCAGTACTTTGGGAGTCCCTAAGGCTTTAACAAAACATGTTTACTGCATGGGTTGATTTTTAGAATGGAAAATATGAAATCATTCTTAGCCTGTCTGACCAACTGTTGTTTTTGAAGATTTATCGCTGCTGATAACCATGAAGGTTTTATATCCTTGCACGTGTCCAGTTTCTTCTGACCATTTCCATAGCTGATAATTTTTTTCTTTTGACTAATTGCCTGTGTTTGTCACGTATTGCAGAAGAGCTGTATGTTTCTGAACGAGAGGGCAATGATTCCACTGGTGATGGGACACAAAAGAAACCGTTCAAGACTGTTTTAAAGGTAACTGTGGTAAACACCTGCTGTTCGTTTTGAAGAGTGTGAACTGCGCGTTAGGTCAAGGGATTGGCCTTGTATTTCTAAATGCAAATTTTATACCTGTTTTTGCAACTCTGACCAGAAGGATCAGAAGTAGGATGTCTGCTCAGTCTCTTTAAGGATGACTTTAGTTCACTTGCAATGCCATTGATTCTGTTATTTTCTCCCCCTTTTTAGGCTTTGATGACAGCAGGAAAGGAACCGTTTCCTACTATTTATGTGGATTCGCAAAAAGAAAATGAGGTGCTGTAGCATTAGAGCTTCCTAGTAGAAATTATTTTAATGCCCCTTTGTGTGAAGGGACACAAATGTAATCTTTTGTCTTCTGCTCTCTCCTTGGATTGATTCAGAGGTGGGCCATTATTTCAAAGTCACAGATGAAAAACGTCAAAAAACTGTGGCACAGGGAACAAATGAAGAATGAAGCTAAGGAGAAGAAGGAGGTAGGTTGCAGATGATGGCAAGTTGGAGGAAGCATGCCACCTTTCTTTTCCAAAAACATTGAACTGCATTGTTGTCGTTCCCGCCCCTCCAAAAAAGCTTCAGTTTGTTCTTCATGTCTGTCATTGTTTTACACAATGTTGTTTGCAACTTGCCTTTGCTTAGATTAGGACAAGCAAATGGTTGAAGCTGGGTGAGTTTTGAATAACTGCAATCTATTGCCTTTAGACTTTCCAGAAAAAATGTGAAATGCATATGTGCATTGTTTCTCATCCTGGTGTTGAATTAGGGCAAGTTTAGGCCCCAGCAGGGTAACGTGAAGGCTTTTTATGACATCTATGTTTGTAAGTGTACATTATAGTCCCCAGTAATTGTAAAGAGTGGGAATCTTACAAAGCCTGTTTACAGCTGTTTAATGTGGGGGGTTTTTTATACCAGGCAGAAGATCTCTTGAGAAGAGAGAAGAACCTGGAGGAAGCGAAGAAGGTTGTTATCAAGAATGATCTTAGTCTTCCAGAGCCAAAATGTGTGAGTAAGATCCAGTGTGCTTGATACATGGCCTGTATTACAGCATCTTGTCTGCACAAAGATTGAGTCTGTCTCTGCTTTGTGGCTCTGGCAGCTGTTGAAGGCCACTGTCTCGTTACTGTCCATAAATGTAACTTTGTTTTTCTGATTATGTGTGTCCTCTGGTATATAGACTTTGGTCTTTCTCATACACTTGATGGGTGCCTGATCCTTCTTAGCTCACATATCAGGCTTCTCTGTGTCTGTTTCTCTACTGATAGAGAGCATATTTCTGTTGGAAAAAAATCATTAGTTTTGCTTTGATTTGGTTTGATTATTGTAGTGGTGGAGAGTGAAGAAATAGTGCTGGTTAGAGGATGTAATTTAAGTTATTGAGACACAGAATGCACTTCTTATTTAGCTGTTTGTAGAGTCCTGCTGGATTTGGTGATTTGGTGCAGTCCTTAGTTTCGTAAGCAGGTATTATGTGTGCTGCTCTGTGATGGGTTTTTGGATAGACCCTGTGTAGAAGAGGTTTCTACATACATGTGTAGAAGATGGTTTTGATTGGAGCCCTGCACTCCCCTGGCTGCTCTGAGAAAGGGTCAGCTGGGCATAGCTGTGCTGAAATCACAGTCTCTTCTAGACTGGTGCACTGTAGCAGTCCTTAATTGCCTGAGGCGTGATCCATTTTGAAGGTGACTGCTGGGTTAATTGTTCTGACTATAGCAGTGTCAGTACCTCAGCTACGTGTCTAGGTGTGCCTATGTCAGATCGAAGTCCTCTGCTTCTTTGACTGCTAACTGAACTCATCCACTGAATGTCTTTAGAAATTAATCCAGAGTGCATTCAGAGCACCAGAAGATGTGTCTGCGGCATCCTTTCCAAGTCTTTTGGTGATTTAATGTGTCTTGGATTTCCAGTAGTACCCGAGTCCTCTAGTCTTAAAGTGTGAGCTATTACATGTTTTCACTTCTCCTTTTGGTTAAATGCAAAGTCAGCTTCCTTAAAAACTATTACAGTCCTTAGTTTCTGCACGGCAAAGTAAGCCTGCTGAATAGAAAGGACTCAATATGAAGTCTGGAAACTCTGTCCCAATGTACTGCCTGTCCTGGCTAAAATACTCTTTCTTTACTAAACAGCTGTTTCATATTGACAGCTGTGCTTGTGCCCTGGATGGAACATCACTTCAAAGTGCTGCTGGGAGGAGCCATTTTGGGGAGGGAGGCATCATATACATTTGTATTCTAAGTAATTATGTGGAAAACACCATCTGAATGGTGAATCATTTCTCTATTTGATTGCTTTTATTCCCTGCTTTACAGGTAAAGATTGATGCTCTGGAGGCTTACAGAGGCCAGAGAGTGAAGATTTTTGGCTGGATTCACAGATTACGGAGGCAAGGTAAACCACAAGCATTTAGAAGTTATTGAACCTGTGCAGAGAGATGGAACAAATGCAGTAGCCTTCAAAATTTGGACACTTACAATGGATCAGACAGCACCTATTCTTAAATTTTTCAACCATCAGTTAGATGTCCTCTATCACAGTGGTCACTACAACACTGAAAATTCTGCGTGATGAATGAGTATATAGACGTTTCTTAGTTGAAATCTTACGGGATTTTCAGTTTGGAGGTCAGTCCTGCAGAATTTCTTCAAAAGACTTGTTTTGTGTTTTAAACTAATCCTGCAAATTGAGGAGCTAACTAGCATCTGCTCATAGTGAAATCAGCAAATTAGAATTTTAAAGTTATATGTAGTAGCATAATGTCTTTTAAGATAAGTTTAGTAAGTAGTACTTGCTATCAAAATGATTGGTATTCTGATTAGCAAGGTGGCTTCGGTTGGGGCATGGAAGTGGACGGCAGAGGTGGTTCTGACTCCACAGGTATTTGTTCAAGTTATCACTGAAGGACTTGATGAAGCGGTTGTGGATCTGGATATCATGAACTGTTTCTAGCATATTATTTTTGTAATTATATGCTTTTGTGGAGAGGTGGGTGACCAGGGTGACATCACTTTATCCGTGTTAGGTGTGCCTTGGGCCTGTGCATACAGCATTTCTGTAAACAGACTTGTAGTCCCTCAGGACCAGAGGGACATCTGAGGTCATGGCATGGCGGTGCAATCCCAACCCTGTCGAGGCTGGAGCAGGCTTTGCTCTTGATGTCTACTGAAACTTATTTTAACTTGTTATACAAAATACAGCTCTGTAACAGGCTTCTATAACTGCTAATACTTCAGTGCTTACCTGGAGCATCTTTGTTAAAATGGAAGAATGGGATCGCAGTCCTTCTGTAATAATCTGCACATCAGTGATTAATATGTCTTGGGAGTGGGTCTGTTCAAATGGATTGGTGAATAAAGCTGAGGTGGTCTGATTTTTTTTTTCTTCTCTTTTTAACTAGGAAAAAATTTGATGTTCGTTGTTTTGAGAGATGGCACAGGTTTTCTTCAGTGTGTCCTTTCAGATGAACTGGTAAGCTGTGGTGATTTCATTCTGTTCTGTCATTAAATAAGTGTTCATACCTCATGTGTTTTTTCTTTTATATAGACAATTGGAAGTTCTCCTAAACCTACTGATTAAGTTGTATTACTGTTAAATTGTGTCTCCTACCACTACAATTTTTTTGTCATTGTAAGAACCGTTTAGAAGTGACTGAGTTAATCTTGTCTGTAACTCCAATAGATGTTGTAGGAAAACTAAAAATAAAAAAATAACCTTAACTGTGCCTTTGTCTCTTTTTCTCTTTGTAGTGTCAGTGTTACAACGGGCTAATTCTCTCTACGGAGAGCAGTGTTGCAGTGTATGGTACACTGAACCTTGTTCCTGAAGGCAAGCAGGTATGGGAGTTAGTGTGTTTGGGTTCTCCTCTTCAACAGTTTGTCATTTTCCAGATGGAAGGAGAAGCAGAGGTGGAAATAATTATTAGACGATTTTGGTGGGACTTTGGTTTAAAGAGAAGCTGCTGCTGTCAGCCACAGTTCAGTTTGTGACAGGTGAACTATGTGACTGTTCTGCTTTTGCCTGAAGCAATACTCTACTGATATGTCCCATAGATATTACCTAGAATATAACAGTGGAAAATTATGCTAAATAAATGACATAGCTTTATTTTCCCTAACAAGAGGTTTATTCAGTTTTTATTTTGTGAGGTTAAGAATTTGGGAGTTGCTGTCTTCTTTTACTGAGATGGGTTTGTAAGCTCTTCACTGTGTTGTATTTGTCCTCCAGCACTTGGCAGGTGTATGAAGTAGGCAGTTCACTATAACTTGTTTTGTAAAATTTTATTTATAATGGTGGTCTCAGATTAATGACTGGGCAGGTGTGATTTTAGGTCCCAGAATATGATGATGCTTATGCCTTGTGCCTCTCTCATTCCAGTCTAGATCTACACACTGTTACTGTTTGGAAAATTATTTGAATCTGGAGTTAGGGCTAAAGCTGTGTTAAGCAGGTATGCGTGAGCGATGGCCCATGAAAGGGATTCAGACTGAAGGCAGGAGAGAAGCTTTTAGGAACCATTATCTGTGACAGCAGCTCAATGCACTCATCAGGATATGCAGGCCTATATCAGGATATTTACTGAAAATTATTGTAAGACTTTAGTCTTAGTTATTAGGAGGTGTGTTGCAAAACTTGTGATGCAGAAACGGCAAGCAAGCTCAGGCCACCATTTGTTCTACCTGAATTGTAAGTAGTCCTTTTTAAGACATGAGCTCCTGACAGCTGCTTATAGTAATGTACTTCTTTTTTCTGAAGGAGAAGGCAAAGCAGTAATGTCGAGATTTAGAGGACAGATGTATGTTTAATCTTGCTAGTCTGTAAGCTTACCTCTTCCTTTAGATTTATATTCAAAATTGTCATCAACTCTTGCAATGAGAGTTGTTCTTTTGTGTGGATTGGCAATCTATATCCTCCTGTCTGGTCTCTTGAGTAAGTGTACTAACTCTAGTAAGATAACAGAGAGAAGAAATATGTCTGGGGGTAAAAAAAATAAATCATATTTTGGAGTGTTATATTGCTTCAAACTGTTTCCAAAATGTACTAGACAGTATTTGAGCTAAGTAGTCCCTCGCTGTGGCTGCCTGTAGCGTGTAAAATAAGGTCAAAGTGTTAACCTTTTGTGGTACTTTGTAGATAATTCAGTTTTCTTGTAAGCCATGTACTGTTGGCCATTACTGGCACGTTTTTCAAATGAAATTTGGATAGACTTAATTGTTCTGGTTGTCCCTGCCACTCAGGTCCTACCGCAAGAGATTGACCTAAGGTTAGAGAGCCAAGCTCAGTTAAATGTGAGTCCACTCACTGTGGTGTTTGCCAATCAGAAGTTAGCAAGATTTCCTTTCCTTCGTAGCTTACGCTACTGGGACTTCTAAAAATAAATGCAGCCAAACAGGGTTCACTTTTTTTTAAACAACTTTATGCAATTTGGTAATCATAAGTAACTCAGAGCATGTTACTGCTCATAATGTTTCGGACATTGAAAACACTTCATGTTTTCATGTCTCATCACAACGATGCAATGCTTTTAGTGGACAAAACCACCAGATTTGTAAAAATCTCTTGATTAGACTTTGAAAATCTGCATTTATACCCTGAAAACACTGTGAATGAAAAAAATACCTTTTTAGGGGACAGAAGCTTTCTGTGACCCACACGGGGGAGCTGGTGAGACCAGAAATGAAGAGGTCTGTTCTGTAGCCTGGGCAGCCGGACAAGGCTGAGCCCTCGTGCAGGGTCCTCTGCTTGCCGTATGGCAGCAAATAGGACAGGGGAGATTAGCCAGCATGAAACTTGCTATTTTCACATTGTGGTGAGATGCTACCTAGTGCAGAAAGATTGCTCAGATGTCTGACAGACAAACTCAAAAGTACCCATAGTGAGCTAGTTCTTCCTCTGTTGTGATCTAAGCAAGTTTTTTCAACTTTGTTGAAGTCTGCCAGTAGGAGAATGTGGCTCAAATAGTATAAAGAACAAAATACCTTGAATGTCATACTGCAGTCTTGGGTCTGCATTTTCTTCTAATAGATGAGAAGACTTTTCGCTCTGTGTGTGCATGTAGTGTTCTTAAGGCATACAAGAAGGTTCTTTGTGCCAGTGTGTTCTGTTGTAGCACCATACAAATTACTATGAAGAAAATTAACTCTATCCCAGCCAAAACTAGTACACAGTGTAAGTTACCACAGAATGGTTTGGTTTGGTTGGGAGGAACCTCTGAAGGTCATCTGGTCCACCCTCTTCTTGAAGAAGATCTAATGTGAGGTCAGGTTGCCAAGGGTCTTGTCCAAATGTGTTTCTGAACGTCTCCAAGAATGGAGACTGCAGTCTGGCTTGGTCTATGGTCTAGCATTTCACCACCCTGTGAAGAATTCTTTTCTTTATAGCCAATTGAAATCTCCCTTGCTGCAACTTGAGACATTTGTCCTTTTGCTGAACACATCCAAAAAGAGTCTGGTTCCATCTTCTCTATAACCACCCATTAAATATTTGAAGGTAGTAAGTAGTTTCCCCCTTCTTAGCTTTCTGTTCTTCCAGCTGAATAAACCCAGCTGTCTGTGATATACTTAAACTGAATGCATCTGGATGCTTCTACTTATCTGACTGGAGTACTCAATCCCATTTGCGTTAAGTCTGAGAGACTCAAGGTGCGTTACAAATGGCACTTCTGAGTGTGGTATAACTGAGTTACAAAGCAGTTTGAAAATACCGCAATTGGGATTTTAGCATCTTTTGTTCAAACTGGATTAACATCTCTGCCACAGTGCCGGATGGTGACATCTAAGGGGCAAAACATGGACTTCTGAAATTTTTGTTTCTCTTCAAATTGGCAGGCTCCAGGAGGCCACGAGCTGAACTGTGACTACTGGGAGCTTATTGGTCTGGCCCCAGCAGGAGGGGCTGACAATCTACTCAATGAGGATTCGGAGGTTGATGTGCAACTTAACAACAGGCATATGATGATTCGAGGCGAGAATATGTCCAAAATCTTCAAGGTGCGCTCCATGGTAGTACAGGCCTTCAGGGATCATTTCTTTGCCAATGGATATTATGAAGTAAGTATGTTTTTCCCTTGTCAGCAAGTGACTACTGTAACGTCCTGACTTCAAGACTATCTTTTTCCTGGAAAAACTGTGTAGACTTTCTAATTGACCTGAAAGGGGCAAAAGAAAAGCTGTTTCTTAGGAAACTATTATTTGATCACTTTCATAGACATAGATCTCAAAGGTGTGTAGACACTCCTGAGGCGTCTAGGTCTTACAACGTGGTTCACAAACAGCCTGCATACCTGTTTTTAATGTGCTGAAAGATACCAGACTGAAGTACTTGTATGTGTGCAGTCAAAAGCTTTGTAGGTGGTGGTCTGGAAAAGCGTGCCTTGCATCACTGCTCTTATGTGTTGTCATCTTTGTCCTTAATTCCTCACTCAAGTAATGACAATCTTGTTGTTTAACAGGTCACACCACCAACTTTAGTCCAGACACAGGTGGAAGGAGGCTCAACCCTATTCAAACTGGATTATTTTGGTGAAGAGGCATACTTAACACAATCATCCCAGCTCTATCTGGAGACATGTATTCCAGCATTAGGAGATGTTTTCTGTATTGCTCAGTCATACAGAGCTGAGCAATCGAGGACCCGTAGACACCTGGCAGAGTATGGAGAGAGTATACTTCTTTGCTGTTTATTTATAAGTGAATTTATAAAGCAGGGGAGTAGCAGGCAGTTGGATGACATAATGTACAGTGAGCAGACAGTATAATGCTAATGCGGAAGGACTGAGCAAAAGTGTGTTTGAGGGTAATGCCTTGTCTTGGTGAATGTCCAGCTGGTCATAATACGTTGACATTTAGTGAAGGAAGATTGAGGCAAAACAGAGCTGATACATTTTGAGGAAGCTTTGTCTTTTTAGAAAATGCAGTTCATATTGTTGTCTTCCCCCCTGCCCCCTTTTTTTGTGGCTTTATTTCCTTTACAGTGTAGAAGTGGGAGAAAGGAAAAAGGGGACAAAAGTGTGTGGGTTTGGGTTGTGGGGTTGATTTTTTTTCATGAGATTTTTTTTCATAGCTAAAGATTTGTTGCTTGTGTGTGGTTTTGTAATGGTGTGACTTTGTGTTTCAGATACACTCACATTGAAGCTGAATGTCCTTTTATAAGTTTCGAGGATTTGTTGGACCGTTTGGAGAGCTTGGTTTGTGATGTAGTAGACAGAGTCTTGAAATCACCTGCATCAAGCTTACTCTATGACCTAAACCCGGTAGGCAGCTATGTGGAACAGTCATGAATAACCAAGAAAATATGATCTTTAGCCATTCCTGATCAGCATGTTCATTTGAGGAAGGCAGGGCATGGCAGTGAGCTCTGCTTGCTTACTAATATTAATAATAAGAATATTAAATAACATTGCAAGAATGAAAATGCTGCAAGGCTGGTAATGACTTTTCCAGAAGCAGGGGACTGTGGGGGAAGAAGTTCCCTGCTAGCAAGTTCCAGGAGCCAGCAATGTGCTGGGATTTATTGCAGTGTGTACTGTACCAGTGGAATAAAACCCTCTATCCCAGAGCTCGTAATATTGATCAGCTGGTACTTGCAGATTGAGCACAAGGGAGCAATGAAACAACTGGTGTTTTACTTTCCACACTGGAACATGGAGCTCTAAAGCTATTTTCATTTGTTAGAGACTCTTGTCTTCTTGTCTTCTGTTGCCTTTGCAAAGAAGATGGCTTTAAGAGACTGCGAACTTCATCTCCATCACTAGCTTTTCTCTCAGACCACATACAAACTCAGTCATCCCTGTTATTTTGACCTGTTTTCCTGATAAACACTGGGAGGTTCAGTTTTAAATTTGGGCTGAGACGGGGGTCAGGAGGTAGGAAATAGCAGAAGCACAACCCACCTCACAGAGGCGGGCTCTGAAGCTGTTCTGTGCATAGGGAAGCAAAAATGTTCTTTTGTGGCCTTGCCCGTGGAACCTCTGCTAATGGCTCAGTTTAAAACACCTACACGTGAGATTAATTCCTACAGAAAAGGAAACAGCTTTGAAAATACTTCCTCTCTTCTCTCTCCTGCCAACTTTTCAGCATCTGTTCTGTGAGCTTCACTGGGCTTGGAACATGGTTGTGTCTGGTTATAGCTTTTCAGTACTGAGTTTGATTTTGTTTGTTTATTTATTAAGTAATAATTTGTTAATGTATGACTTGGAAAGAGTAGTGTGTATGCTTCAAGTCTGGAGGTGGACTGGCTGATCAACTAGAAAAGTATTCTTTACAAATGGTACTTTTCCAACTGTCTTTATGTCTACCCTTACTTGCAGGGCTTCAAGCCCCCTAAACGTCCTTTCCGACGAATGAACTATACTGAAGCCATTGAATGGTTAAAGGAACATGATGTGAAGAAGGAAGATGGCACTTATTATGAGTTTGGGGAAGTAAGTCTTTTTGAGGCTCTTCAGGAATTAAAAACAAACAAAATCCCACTGCCCTGCACTCAGGGTGTTTAAGTCTCTTGAAAAACAGTGTGTTTGGACCATGATGCTATTGGGCTTACCGTTGCTGTGTGAATCTGTTGTGTTTTGTTTCAAATTATATTGATGAGAAGTGAAATTCTAGTTGCATTTAAGTTAAAGGGAGTTCTGCTATAAACTTCAGTGAGGCTTTGGTTTTTGTCTGGACTGTGCTGGGGGGTGTAATAATGGGGAATGCAAGTGTGGGTTGGGTTTTCACATAATGTCTTTGAACATTGGAATCAAAATCTATGTTGTCATCTATCCATCTGTTCCCTGTCTCGCTCTCCTCCAACATGTAAGAAAAAATTATTTGAAGGAGCTCAAGAGGACTTGACAGTGTAGCCATAGTCATCAAAGGATTTAAGAGAAGTGAGATTTTTAGGAGGAGATCATATAATTGTTTAACTTCAAAGTTTACACAGCATATTCCGAGGGAACCTTGGCAGCTCAAAATCAGACGTGTTGGGTTTTTTGCTGTTACTGTTTTTCCTATCTGTATCAAAGATGATAGAGATGATGAAGGGAAAGAAAAGCCTTCAAGTTGCACTGAACTTAAGGTTCTAGAGGGAAATAAGGATTCTTGCCTCCTGTCCCCCTTTGCAGGCTGACATTTGCTGTGTGAGCTGCCCTTGTGCAAGGCTTATGTTCTTTGTGCTTTCCTTGCTGCGCATGCTATAGTTGGCTCCTTCTGCCCTGCTTCCACAGCAGTCAGTGCTGGAATGCAGTGTGCACTTGGATTAAAACAAGTAGCAGGTGTGGCTGTTTTCTCCTATTAAAGAAAAATCTAATCTTCTGACTTTAACTGAGAATCTAAGGGAAGTGTGATACCATTGGCTGAATAAAAGTTCAAATTAAACCTTTTAGGGATAGACTAGAATGTTTTGACTAAATGAAGTCTGTTCCTTTAACAAGTTATGATCACATCATCAGTGATGTTCCCCGTTGGTCAGTGTAACAGTGGTGTAACTGGTGTCATCCTTCACTTCTCAGTTTTAAACAGTAAAACTGCTGAATTGATCAAAATGAAACTTCTGCTAGGTGTTTCACAGTTTATCAAATTTCAGTCAGAAAACTTCAATAAAAAACAAATAACCTAATCTATGTAACTGATCAGTTGAGGTTTTTAAAGAAATAGTCCATATACATAACAAGGAAACCCTTAAACTTCTTGGTCTTAAGGTTTGTGGAAAATGGTATTGGGGAGGAAGGAGATTGGGCTCTTCAGTGTTAACTGGTTCTTTGGAAAGTCTACATTACAGCTTAGGTTTTCCTCAGTTTTTTGTCTGAAACATTGGGAAGACTTGAATTGTAATTGAACAGATTCCCCCCTGATATATATGCTTTTATATATAAATATAGTTTCTTCTAAGAGAAGCTGGTTTTAAAAATTCGGGTATATTAGGATGAACGTGTGGATACGTGTGGTCTGAAACTGTCTTTGTTTCATGCCTGATACATGTGGGACTCCAATAACTTGAGTGGTTTTGGTTTTAAATATTAATAAAGCCCTCTTTAACGTTAGGATATTCCTGAAGCTCCTGAGAGACTGATGACAGACACCATTAATGAACCAATCTTGTTGTGCCGATTTCCTGCAGAGATAAAGTCTTTCTATATGCAACGCTGTCATGATGATTCCCGCCTTACTGAATCTGTAAGTTGGTATTTTACGTAGTGTTGCAGGCTTCTAAATAGAGTGGGGAATGTCCCTGTGAGTGAGCGTAAAATGAATAAGTACCACAGGAAAATCTTGGAGAATTCTTACCAGGTTTTGTTTTGGGTGTCTCTTGGCGTGGCTTGTTGATCCTATAGAAATAAACGAAGCAACTCTGAAGTGCTAATAAAATGTCAGTAGATCATAGTGAGCATGCTCTTCACTGACCTCAGGTAAGTGCTAGTCTAATGACAATACTTCTGTTGCTTCTTGGAGACTGTATTCTCTAAACACTAGCTGTCTGGCAGCTGGGAAGAGTGGTGGTTGTTAGGAATGCTGCTGGGTTTGTGGTGTGGTGGTGGTGGTGGTGGTTGTTTTGGTTTGGTTTGTGGGTTTGTGTTTTTGTTTCGGTTTTGGGTTTGTGTTTGTTTTGGGTTGTTTTTTTTTTTACAGTTCAGTGCAACCAAGAGTATTAGAGATTAAGTTAGAGAACCTAGTCAGTTAGTTTATTCCATCTATAAATTGGGTCTGTCATGGAGCATTAAAATTACATGGCAGAATGTGTTCTGGAAATACGCTTTTAAGTTTGGGCTGTTTTTCCTTCCCCTCATGCAGGCAGCTTAATTGTAATAATTTGGTCTTATGCTGTGTGTTGTAGGTTGATGTGTTGATGCCTAATGTTGGTGAAATTGTTGGAGGCTCTATGCGTATCTGGGACAGTGAGGAGCTACTCGAAGGCTATAAGAGAGAGGGCATTGATCCCACACCGTACTACTGGTATACTGATCAGGTTTGTAAAACAGATAGATGTGCTGCTTGTCATACATGATATTTTGATTTTTTTTGTAAAGTCTTCTGCAGTGTTTATTGTTAGATAAAGAGAGGTTGGCCTTCACAGACTTGAATGGCTAAGCTCTAACTAGCATAAGGGGAGGAGAAAAGGAGGTGGTTGAAAAAGAATCATTAAGACTTTCTTTTTCACCTTCGTTTTTCCTCTTCTAGTCCTTACACTGCCCCAGGAAACTCGGGACAGCTAAGCACACATATCTTGCCTGAAAAGAGTATAGTCCATTTTCCTCATCATTCAGAAAGTAATCTTGGAAGGGTTTGGTGGTTTTTTTTTCTGGTGGTAGTACTGCAACTGTAATATAAATAACAAGAAAATGTTTAATATCTACTCTAATTTTAATTTCACAGAGAAAATATGGTACGTGCCCTCATGGTGGATATGGTTTGGGATTAGAACGGTTCCTAACCTGGATTCTGAATAGACACCATATCCGAGATGTCTGCCTCTATCCACGCTTTGTCCAGCGCTGCAAACCTTAGCCATCGTTGTGATAAACCCTTAGAAAACTGAGCAACTGATGCTTGGAGAAAAACAATACACTCTGCTGTGCTACAGCCCCTCTGAGAACAAGACTTACTGCAACCTGTTGCTAATACAAATACTAATTTAGGGCATGAAAAGGAAAATAAACAAAACCCCTTTTTAAAGGAAAGTGCTACTAATTAACTGGAAGAAGCCTGAGGAAAAATTGTGAGGTGTATTTATGCTCTCAAGTCAACGTAAAATAAAGATCCTGATAAGCTGTCATTTAAAAAACAAGACACACTTCTGCTTTTAATTTTTGTGACTTAAAAGAAAATATGCTGGGCATTGATGTTGTGGGTTTTTTTTTTTTAATTTGCTTTAATTTTAATCTGTTTTCTCTTGTGGTTTCTTGTTGGAAAAATCAAGAGTTCAAGCTCTTTAAATTTCCAAATACTGACCTCTGAGAATGGTATGAAGAGACATCATCTAAAGAGCTCAACAAAGTATAAAAATGGGAATAATTATGTTAAGTGCTGCACTATTTTAGCTCCTACTGTTTTTAATGAAAGTTCTGTTTGAGTTCGAGTCGCAAGGTATGTAGTACTGAGCACAGAATTCCACTGCAAAAGATGTGGGTTGTTTTGGGTTTGGTTTTTTTTTCCCCCAGATTATTTATTGATTAGAAATTACGAGGCTCAGGGTGGCTTTGCTACTTTTTACCGATACCGGTGGATGAAGCGCTATAGTGGGTCCATGCACACCCAGCCTATGCAGAATTACAGTAGGAAGGGACATGTTGTCAGAGCAGTGTCTGTTAGCTCGTGGACACTGGGATGTTTGTGGTGTCTTCCAAATTAAGATTCTGCCATCTGTTTCAAACCAGAAATGACTCATTGAAGACCCAAAGCAACTGGTACTTTTGAAATACAATTGGATTTCAGCATTGTGTGCTGATAATTGCTGTGCTCTCTAGGTGAGTTGTCGTTCAAGCAGTGCTCTCCCATGTCATGCTAAAGTATGTTTTCATAGTAGAGCAGTTCCATGTTGCCTAGCTGGCTCCATGTTTTCTTATGCTACTGTGTCTGAGCAGATTCTCTGGCTGTAATCAAGTTATCAAATAGGATTAATTAAATATTTAATGTGTTGAGTCATCTGTATGCTTTTTAGTCATAAATAAAGTAATTCCTTTTACTAGAGAGAAAAAAAAATTGGTGCATCATTTGCTACCTCCACTGAGACTTGATCTGGATTTGCCATTCATAGAATTGTTGAGCTGTGCGATACCCATATTTTTGTAATAAATGACTGGTTTCTTCATCTTGCATGTTACATATATAAACTGGTCTAAATCAGCAACCAATAAATTATGGCAACATGAGTTGGTGTGCAAGACAGTAGTTCTTGACCTGTAATGTCTGTTCCTTTCCTTTCCCTTAGCCTTTATAGCTTACTTGCTTAGTGTAGCCTGTCCTGGCATAGGCAGTATTTATGTGGGCAAAAGCACAGGAAAAGTAAATTTTCAAGTGCAGTAAACACATACTCAAAAAAATGGAGCTAGCTTTTTTCTTTTTAAACTAAATCCCCCTTAATTAACTTAAAGGCATGAATTTTTATAATTTGGATAGACCACCTCAGCTACCCAGTTGAAACATCCTAGAGAGAAGAAATGAGAATAAATGTGGTGCCAAATAATTGGTTGCCAAGGCAGCAGCTCCAGGGGGAGCAGGCCTGTGACTTCTGGTTGCTTGGAGCTGTGGCTACCCAAAGTGAGGCCAGGTTTGTAAGCAGAGTTACATCTGCCTCACCAACTAGTAAGTTAGAAGAAGTGAGGTTATTTCCAGAGCTCTTAAACATCTGGATTTAATGTCCTGGGGTTTGTTGGGGACCACTGTGGCATTGCTATGTGACCTGAGGTGTGCAGGGGAGGTGAGTAGAGACTGCATTGCAAGGATGGTTTTCTTTCTTATCTGCCTGTCTTTGAATTCACCCTTTTCACCTGTTTTCCCAGTCCTTTTGTAGCCACAACAGAAGAAAATCTTGTACAGTGTCATGGTTTAACCCCAGCCAGCAACTAAGCACCACGCAGCCACTCACTCACTCCCCCCCACCCAGTGGGATGGGGGAGAAAATCGGGAAAAGAAGCAAAGCCCATGGGTTGAGATAAGAACGGTTTAATAGAACAGAAAAGAAGAAACTAATAATGATAATGATAACACTAATAAAATGACAACAGCAATAATGAAAGGATTGGAATGTACAAACGATGCACAGTGCAATTGCTCACCACCTGCCGATCGACACCCAGTTAGTTCCCGAACAGCGATCCCCCCAACCCCACTGCCCCCAGTTTACATACTGGGCATGATGCCACATGGTATGGAATACCCCTGTGGCCAGTTTGGGTCAGCTGTCCTGGCTGTGTCCCCTCCCAACTCCTTGTGCCCCTCCAGCCTTCTTGCTGGCTGGGCATGAGAAGCTGAAAAATCCTTGACTTTAGTCTAAACACTACTGAGCAACAACTGAAAACATCAGTGTTATCAACATTCTTCTCATACTGAACTCAAAACATAGCACTGTACCAGCTACTAGGAAGACAATTAACTCCATCCCAGCTGAAACCAGGACATACAATAACATGCCTCGGCTCTCTCTCACACTTGCCCTACTCTGTTCTTGATGGGTTGTTCTTTGTCTGAACATAGAAATTAAAAGATTCTTTTAAATACCTGCAAAAGTATAGTCAACCGTAAATTTCTGTGGTTTGGGGGATTGTTGCATATGTGTTAAGTACATAAGCTAGAGGAAGAGGAGAAAAATTAACAAGTTAGACTGCAACAAAATGCTAGCAATTTCTTTATTCTCGTGTGACAACTTGCAGCGAGCTACGGGAAGTCACCCCAGTCCAAAAGTTGGAACGTGCTACCAAACAGTAATCATGCCCCTTGGGATTTTGTTTTTGTGGGATTTTTGTTGTTAGTGGTGTTGGGAGGGGGGGGGCAGGGGGGGCAGGTGCAGGGAGGGGAGCTCAAGAGGCTTCTGTAATTCAGAATAATTAGGAATTTATGAGCATATAAAGACTTTTTATAAAAAAATTTTCTTCGAGTGCCTGAAGTGATGGGAAGGGAGGACAAGGGTTGGGAAAAGATACTACTAGAAAAATATCACTTGTTGGCAATTGGTTTTCTGTCCTTAAAACCAGCAGGGCTGAGCTGCTTTGTAAAGGTTAAAAGCCTCCGTATCAGGGGAGCTACTCGAGGAATGTCTGAGGACTTGAGGAGCTCGTGGAAGAGGCAGATCAGATAAGGAGCTTAAAAGGTGACTGGGATGAAAGATGCTGTCGAGTTGAACGGAGACTGCTGCGCAGTTCCATAATCTGCTCGTGGAGCAGAGAGGTGGTGCAGGGCAAACCACCTGTGTGGGAAAGATCCCTGAATTAAGCAAAAGCCTGTGCAAATCTACCAGTGGAGTAATAAGGAGTAATTCTTAGGCAGCCACTGAAACCTAGCCGACAGGAATATGGTAATGTTGAAATGCTGCTTCAAAACAAACCTTGGCTATGTTAAATAGAATTGGTGTAGTTCCTGATTTATCATCGAGGCTCAATTCAGGTTTTTGATCATTAAGAAAAAAAATTACTTTTTAGAGATTGAAAAATGATAAATGTATCTTGGCTTTATTTTTATGCCCTATCAGTTGCAATTTTGCATGGTGTCCTATTTCTTTTTTTATTGTGTTCTTACAAAATTTGCTGAGTTTGATTATGTCTCCAGTGATTTAAAACTGATGAGGATCCTGGGTGTTTCTGGCAGCTCTCCAGAAAGCTAGTTTCCAAGCTCTCCAGCAGTAAAGCTTTGTGATTGTACATTCTTATTCAGGGCTGATTTAATCACATTTGCTGCTATAGATGTTCTTTGGGCTAGCAGCGTTCCTAGGTCCCTCCCATCCGAGTTCGATGTTTAAGTCCTCCTTACTAATGCAAGTACTTTGTACACGTGGGCAACACTGGTCAGATACTGGGGAAGCGAAGCAGCTCGTTGGTCTCACCGGCTGTTAGGACTCAGGGACTAGAGGGAGCAGCAGTTTCCTCCAGGCTCCATCACAAATTCCTGTGCAGCTTACATCCCTTGCAAATTGTGATCATTAATAATAGCTCTCAGAAAGGCACTGCAGCTGCTTGGAATACAAGAATACTTGCTGTTATTTTTATTAGAAAGGGTAGACAAATCTGCAAAAGAGGAGAAAATGTGTAATCAGAACTTGGATTTCTCCTCATCCTCACCTTCACTTTCCCTCAAAGTATCTCCACACAGTTGGATTGGTAATTGGATTGGTACTTGGTAAACCGCACTGCTAGCACTGGCTCCAAGACCCTTTCAGCCTTGTAACTGGCAGCTTTGAGATCACTATTGTGTGGCTTTGTTTAGATTACCTCTCCTTACATGCATTATTTTATATTTATCTATGTTGAAACTCATCACCCTTTGCAAGGACCTTTCGAAGTTCCTTGCCAGTGGTGTGGCACTAACTATCCCAGAGAGCCCAGCATCCCTCATAAACGTGGGGTTTCTCCTCTTTGCTCACTTTCCCACCGGGCAGCTGGGACCGAAACAGCCACCGCTTGCTGGAGGGGCGAGAAGCGGAGCAGGGTGCTGCCAGGCCTTGGGTGCTGAGAGCGGGGCCTGCCTTTGGCCCTTCCTGGCTTCCATAAGCTGTCCACAGAGCGACTGAAACTGCTGCTGAGAAGACATGGGATGCAAATCAAATGTTTGTGTGCAGGATAACTGTTCTGGTTTTTGTTTCGCTGTGTTTCTACTGGGAATGGAGGTTACCAGGTCTGCTGGTGCATTTCTTTGCCCCTCTCCGGGCTGATGTACGAACTCGGGAAGGCTCGCTAGCCCTTCGCTTCAGTGCAAGGAGCCGGGCAGCGAAGCGACCCTTGGCTGTGCCAGGAACTCTTACCCAGCTGAGACAGGGAGAGATGCTGTGCGTCTCAAGGACTCCTGCTGCCCGGCGGAGGCAGGCGGGGGACGGGAGTAGAGATAGCCACTTCTCATAACAACCTGCAGCCAGTTCTCTCTCCTAACGACCTGGAGACCTTGTTATTGCAGTCCTCCCCTCACACTCTGCGAGCAGCCCCTATCTGTGTTTGGAGTTCTTTCAGTCTCAGAGTTTCCCTTATCTGCGTGTGAAATGGTACCAGCGCAGCTGGCATCCCAGCAATTTGTTGATGGCAAAAGTCAATTGCCTCCCGAACCTACAAGCAGCGGTACTACGGGAGGCCCTTGGAGCTCTCCCGGACCGCAGTGGGCTGGGACCAGCATCTCCCCCCGAGCGGGACGCCTCTCTGAGCTCCCAAACTCTCCTGTTTGTTTGTGAAAATCGGAGGTCTGTCACCGAAAGCCGACACGGCCGGGGCTGGTTCTCTCCACTCCTTGAGGCTTGACTCTTCGCCCGTTGGGAGAAACGCCAAAGGTTTTGATGTGAATATTTTCACTGACCTCGAGGGGAATTTTTAACAGGCATACCTCTTTTTCTCTCTCTTTTACTCTCTTATATGTCTTCTCTTAGTGTCTTTATGCACGTGTGTGTACTAACCTGAATAGTCTATAATAAAGTTATAGCAAGTACATTATAAGTTATTAGTCAGTTATAGCAAGCATATTATAAGATATTAAGTTATAGCAAGTACATTATAAGATACAAGTTAATACTTTCAAATTTATACTTAAATTACTGTTGTGATTTTTATTCAACCGTGAATGGATTTTAGGCTGCTACTATACTCATAATCCCTTTAGATATAAACCGTTGCCCAAGTCTGGGACTAGGAGTCGATCCAGCCGCACCTAGACTCCGACAGGAGTTTAGAAAGCAAGGGGGTCTTCTCTGAACCTCGTGACTCGATGGGAGGGTCTTCCTTACCCTTTCCCACATTCCCTTTTACCCTATTATGTTTTTGGTCCCTATATACATCAGTTTGTTTTGATTCTGACTTAATTTTCCTGTGTGCATTTTATCCATGTACTAAGTAATAGAGTGAACCTTGCCAATGAATTCTGTGAAGTGGCACTTTTATACAAATTTCTATTAAATCATTTTTCTATCGCTAATACAATTGGAGGTGATTCTTTAAGCGATCTGAATCTCTCTCTCATTTTTTCAATTCCCCCCGTGACACCAGGCAAGGTCTGCACTCACGCCAGGAGCCCTGATGCAGAAATCAGGCCCTGCCCTGGTGCGGCGCTGTGCCACAGCAGTCCATTCTGTGTGCTGCCCTTAGTCCTTGTTCCACCAGAGCTGGAGCTCTTCCCGGCTGTCTTGCTCCTCAGGCACAGGTCCTGCAGTGCTGCTGTCTAGATTTATAACCTGGAAAAGAGGGGCAAGGACCATGATGTTAGGGCCAGCAGTGAGAGCCCCAGAGTGCGTGGAGCAAGTCAGCAGCAGAGCCAGCAGTACCTCCCTGTCAGACCCCTCCTGCCCACCAAACCGCCGCCTTCGATTCCTAGCATCTGCAAACCAGGACGGAGAATCACAGCTTGCGCTGTAACGATATGCAGAGGTGCTGCTGGTCGTAAATCCAGGTCTGCGGATATCTGCCTCCAGCCGAGAAACGCTGTTCCTCCCAGCATGAGAAGGAAATCTCATAAATAATGCACGCCGTAAACACGGTGCGTGTCCCTGCGTGCGAGGTGCAGCCCTGTTGCGAAGCTTTCCCACTGTGCCCTGGCAGAGGCAGAATTTAAGCTTTGAAAAGCCTTTTCTATCTCTTAGAGAAGATTTCAGTCTACGGAGCAAAAACATGCCCGTCGCAGAAAATAATGATTTAGGCTTTTTCTTTTTTTCCTGGTGCGCTGGGCCGAGACTGACACACGCATTTCACTTGGGAGCACAGGCAAAGCACCGGCGCGCAACCCCAGCTCTGCCAGGCCGGCTCCCGGCTCAGGCCATGAGCCCCACTCACCACGCAGGAGTCACCGCAGCCTCCGAGGGCGAGGGACTGCGATTCCCCTGCGCCGGTTTTGTCGCTGTAATTTTATCAGATTTTTAAAGCGAGTACCATCTTCTGGGTAACAATTTTCCTGTGGTCGTTTTGAGGGTGTGCCAGCGCAGCAGGAAGCGATGCCGGGTGCTGGCACAGCCAGCGCTGCCCACTGCCGGCACCGGCTGCTCCACCGAGCGCTCAGGACCGGTTCAAGCGCTCAGGACAGGTTTGGAGCTGGTGTGGCCCCACGGGATGTGCTGCCCTGGCTTTAGCCAGACACGCCGACCGCCCTCACACGTGTCTTCCCGCGAAACCCCAGGTGAAAACACCCCCCGGTCACACGCACAGATGAACTTCAGGCCGTTGTCGTACGCTGTGCGCAGCATCTGGGTGTTGATGCGGACACACAGAGTGGGATTGCTGCGTTCGAACTGTATGTCCATGTCCTGCGCTACCAACAAGGGCCATGTCCTTCCCTTTCCAGACGGGGTAATCTCCAGCCCTAAAGCTTCAGGACTGTCCACAGAGGGGGACTAACGCGGGTGACGGGCCATGGGGACAGGCGTTGGAGGAGCAGAGAACTACTAGAGGCAAAATAAGGGGTCGGTGTCACGGCACGGGGGGGAATGAGAGGGAGGGAGGTACGGATCACTTAAAGAATCACCTCCAATTGTATTAGCAATAGAAAAATTATTTAATAGACATTTATATAAAAGTGTGGCTTCACAGAATTCGATGGCAAGGTTCACTCTATTACTTAGTACATGGATGAAATGCACACAGGAAAATTAAATCAGAATCAAACTAAGCTTATGTATATAAGGACCGAAATGTAATAGGATAAAAGGGAATGTGGGTGTCGTGGTTTAACCCTGGCCAGCAACTAAGCACCATGCAGCCGCTCACTCACTCCTTCCCACCCAGTGGGATGGGGGAGAGAATCAGGGGAGAAAAAAACCTAAAACTCATGGGTTGAGATAAGAACAGTTTAATAAAAAGGAAGAAATTAATAATAATAATAATAACAATAATAAAATGACAATAATAATAATAATAAAAGGATTGGAATATACAAGTGCTGCACAATGCAATTGCTCACTACCCACCGACCATCGCCCAGTTATTTCCCAAGCAGCGATCCCCCCAAACCCACTGCCCCCAGTTTACATACTGGGCATGATGCCACATGGTATGGAATACCCCTGTGGCCAGTTTGGGTCAGCTGCCCTGGCTGTGTCCCCTCCCAACTCCTTGTGCCCCTCCAGCCTTCTTGCTGGCTGGGCATGAGAAGCTGAAAAATCCTTGACTTAGTCTAAACGTGACTCAGCAACAACTGAAAACATCAGTGTGTTATCAACATTCTTCTCATACTGAACCCAAAACACAGCACTGTACCAGCTACTAGAAGACAGTTAGCTCTATCCCAGCTGAAACCAGGACAGTGGGAAACGGTAAGGGAGACCCTCCCGTTGAGTCACGAGGTTCAGAGAAGACCCCTTTGCTTTCTAAACTCCCGTTGGAGTCTAGGTGCGGCTGGATCGACTCCTAGTCCCAGACTTGGGCAGTGGTTTATATCTAAAGGGATTATGAGTGCAGCAGCAGCCTAAAATCCATTCACGGCTGAATAAAAATCACGACAGTAATTTAAGTATAAATTTGAAAGTATTAACTTGTATCTTACAATATACTTGCTATAACTGACTTACTATAGACTATTCAGGTTAGTACACGCACGTGCATAAAGACACTAAGAGAAAGACATAGAAGAGAATAAAAGAGAGAGAGGAAAAAGAGGTATGCCTGTTAAAAATTCCCCTCGAGGTCAGTGAAAATATTCAATTCGAGTGCTTTGGCATTTGTCTCAACGGGCGAAGGGTTGAGCCTCAAGGAGCAGCGGAGAGAATCTGCCCCAGCCATGTTGGCTTTCGGTGACAGACCTCCAGTTTTCGCAAACAGGAGAGTTTGGGAGCTCGGAGAGGCGTCCCGTCCCGCTCAGGGGGAGATGCTGGTCCCAGCCCGCTGCGGTCCGGGA
Organism: Harpia harpyja; assembly: GCF_026419915.1. Classification (NCBI taxonomy): domain Eukaryota; kingdom Metazoa; phylum Chordata; class Aves; order Accipitriformes; family Accipitridae; genus Harpia; species Harpia harpyja. Next base: position 116,305,267 of record NC_068969.1, on the reverse strand, counting down.
GAGCTCCAAGGGCCTCCCGTAGTACCGCTGCTTGTAGGTTGGGGAGGCGATTGACTTTTGCCATCAACAAATTGCTGGGATGCCAGCTGCGCTGGTACCATTTCACACGCAGATAAGGGAAACTCCGAGACTGAGAACTCCAAACACAGATAGGGGCTGCTCGCAGCGTGTGAGGGGAGGACTGCAATAACAAGGTCTCCAGGTCGTTAGGAGAGAGAACTGGCTGCAGGTTGTTATGAGAAGTGGCTATCTCTACTCCCGTCCCCCGCCTGCCTCCGCCGGGCAGCAGGAGTCCTTGAGACGCACAGCATCTCTCCCTGTCTCAGCTGGGTAAGAGTTCCTGGCACAGCCAAGGGTCGCTTCGCTGCCCGGCTCATTACGCTTATGCGAAGGGCTAGCGAGCCTTCCCGAGTTCGTAAATCAGTCCAGTGAGGGGCAAAGAAACGCACCGCCACTGTCAGATGGTGGAAGAGGCCATCGGTTAATGTCCCCTGGAAGAGGCAGGCTGGGATCGCACTGGGGTCTTCATGAAGCAGGGAAGGAGAGACAACGGATGGCTGTAGGTGAGGATCCTAGGTTGTGTGCAAGAGCTGACCAAGATCTGAGGCAGTGGATGAGCTTCTCTGCTGATACAGCTCCCTGGATTTAAAAAACAATTTTAAATTTTTTCCTTAAAGGATCTGCGGCTCCTTTAAAGCCTAACTGTGCAAACCTAAGAGATGCCCAAGTATGTATTTTATGTCACGTGCACGTTTGCAAAGAAAACCTTCAAAACGTAACCCGGGCACAACGCAAGCAACGCCGTTACGAGTTTAGCTTCAAGAAACGGCGTACTGGGGCCTTTTGTTTGTCTCCATCGCGCGGTGCTCCATCTCCCATTTCTGCGCCCTCCGTCCTGTGGTAACGGTCACGCAGGACCGTGGCGGACGGCCGGGGCACCGCAGCCCGCGGCTCTCCCGCTTCGGCCCCGTCGCCTCCGCCGCCGTCCCCCCGGCACCGCCCCCGCTGCAGCGGGGGCGGTGCCGGGGGGACGGCGGCGGAGGCGACGGGGCCGTCTGAGGGAATGCAGGCGGCCGCCGCCAAAATGGCCGCCGCCGCCGCCGGACGGGCGGCGGGTTATCGTGAGTCTGTGGGCGCCGTGCGCAACCGGCGGGAACGGGGAGGGGGGTTGTGTGTGTGGGGTGTCTGAGGGCGGGGAGGGGGCTCTGCTGAGGGATGCCGGCCTCGCCGCGGGGGCCGTGAGGGCAGCGGGACCGCGTTACACAACGCCCGTGAGGTGCCTTTGCGTAACGCTGCCGGCGGAGCGGCGGCCTCCCGTCCCCGCGCCGTGGCCCGGGGCTGGGGTCTGCGGGCAGCGGTGGTGGGGGGGCTCCGGCGGCGCTGGGGGGCTGCCCCTGGCCGGGGGCGGGGGGGGTCGCGTCGCCGCGCTGTGGTACGTGGGGTGCGGAGACCTTGCCGTGAGTCTGGCTCGAGTGTGGGAAGTGCTGGACAGGCTGATGATGGTTTTGGTTTTTTTTTTTTTCCTGTGAATGAGCGGAGGGCTGTGAGGCTTGGGATGTTTTCGTCTCGGAAAAATCTGTCGTTTGCTGCTGTCGGGCTTGGTTTTTCGTTGTTTGGGTGTTTTGTTGTGGTTAGGTTTTTTCTCCCTCACGAGAGTTTAATTTTAGACGAGGCCCTTTTTAGAAAGCATTTGTGTAAAAAGTCATCCTTGTTTAACCATTCGCAGGTTGCGTTTTCAAAATAAGGCCAGGTGCGGTGAGGAGGTGTGAATAAGAAATACAGCTGCAAGTCAGTTTCACAGCTATCCTAACGCTACAAATGTGCGTTACAGATGCTGTCTACGTACACGTGTGTATTGCAGTTTTTACAACATGCGGTCGGGTTTGCGTGCTCCTTCAGCAGGAGCTCTTCTCCTTAACCTTTGTAGATACAACGCATTACCCAGTTACCACTGTAATGGCGGAGTAACCTCACGTACCTACCGAGAGGCACCGGTGTGCTGACCCTGAGACGAGTGGAAGTGCGGGCACGCACCAGGGACCAGTTTTGTTGGGCCTTGGCTCCAGAGGCTAATACGATAATGCCATTTCTAAAACTTATAAAAGAACACTTTTATCAACGTTCCATCAGGCTGGAACCATCATCGTCGCATGTCCTGTGCGTTCTGTGTCATGTGCTTTATGGTGCAGATATTAATGTGCCCAGACCTCGCCTTAAGTAAAACAAATGCTTTCCAGTATTTATTTACAGCACAGAAGGATCGATACAGCCATTGAAACTTCTCTTTTTATTGTCCTATGTAATTAACATATAGTGTCAGTGCTTCAAAAAGTAATAACCGAAGAACTGGAAGAAGAATATAAATATTTGACAAGAGTCTGTCAGGCATCATCAATGCTTGAAGTTCTTTAGTTTGCAGCCTTTTATATCACTGCAGACACAGGCATCCACAGCTACACACTCTTAATCCCAAGTAAGCAGCTGGATTTGCAAGATGCTTTTCACTGTCATTGATTTCAGCAGGTTTTGAGGGCGTTCAGCATCTGTTCAGGATGTTATTAGGGACCTGTGAAGTATAAGATGGATGCTTTTCTCAGCGGGTGGATCGGCTGTTGAGGAGGTCTGTGCTGTTGGGGCTCAATTGCTGCTGAACTCCTGCAGTCTGACAAGGGAAGTGTCACACCAAACAATTGCTGGAGAGCCGGGGATGCAGAATTTAACAATTTTTTTCATCTTGGGCAATTCACACTATTGTTGCACTAAAAAATATCATGTAATGACTATGAACTCCTAGGGAAAACAAAGCGTGCTTTTGAAAAAGCAGACCGTAACCAGCATGTGGGAAGTAAAATATACTGGGTTTTGGCTGATGCTGAAATCCAGGAATAATAGAAGTCGCCTAGCTGGGTAGGGAGGAAGAAGGCTGCCTGTGTCCTCAGGTAAATGGATTCTGAAATTGCTGCTCAGTGTACATGACACATGGTCAAACGAAGGAACTGTGTGCTCATGGCTAACAGGTACTGACCTACATTGCTGAAGTTTGCTGGGGACCCTAAATTGGCGAATGTCTAACCTACATGGTGGAGGTGGTATAGAAATACTTTGCTTGTCTAGAGTTAGCCCAGGTGTGTCTGTACCATGAGGAGTTACCTAGCTTGACATACTTACTTCCTTAGTGTGTCAGCCCCGCGTGGTTTCTCTTGTGTTGTCACCAGTTATTTTGGACTTACGACTGGAGCTTAAAGATCAGTGAGGCTTTTGTTTGGTTTTAGGTTACTGCCTGGTATCTGAAAAGCTGTTGGTATACAAAGTGTTTAAAGAAAGGCAGAAGCTTGCAATTTCCTGACTTTCTTTGATTCCAGGACCTGGAGCTTAAGGGAGAAAATGCCAAGCAGCACAATACTGCCAAGTGTGTTTATGTAGCTGTTGAGGGATTAGTGCCTATCCGGTGAAGAGGCCCCTCAGCCTGGTGCAAGGTTATCAATGTGCTGTTATCTTTCTTCCAGTTGTAAAAAGCAGCAGTCAGCTGAGGGTCCCGGTGCGATGGAGAGGTCAGGCAACCGCAGCCGCAGTGACAGAAAGCACAAAACCTCAAATTCAGCCAGAAGTGCGGTAAGTTTGCAGTGAGGTCTGGGTGGGTGTGTTGTGCTCTCGTTGCCCTCTGTCCCTCTCAGATATGGTGTGCTGCTGTACTTGCATAGCAAAGCTGGTTGTGTGGTAAAACTTGGCAGTCACGGGGCTTTATCTAGTTTTTTTGTGCGTGTGTGATTGCTTTTATCTGGCTGGCTGCATTCACCGAGCCTCTTGTTTTCACAGTTCTGTGGGGTAAGGATGGCCTGCCTTGTTCTCTGCAGAATGCAGTGAGGCAGTGGCCCACAGTAAGGCCTGAGGCAGTGCAGAAGCAATAGAAGAACAAACAGTAGGATATTATTATTTGAGGTTCTGGTTCCTGCTTCCTGGGTTTTATTTAGCAACCTCCTGATAGACACTCCAGGAGGAAGGGAATGGAAACTGAGGTCCTGACACATCGGGGCAGGCCTAGGCTCCTCTCAGTGCCCCTTTGTAAGACTTTGGCTTGAACAAGAGGAGGGCAAAGCTCCCTGTGCAGCCTCAGCTCTGTCCACTCGGGAGGAAAGAGATCCTGGCCACTGGGCTCCCTCGGGCAGGGGAAATGATTCGGTGGGGAAATCCACCCCTTGGGTGGGAGCTGTGATCAGCAGCCGTTTCTGTAAAAGCTGATACCGCCATCTGCTCCGCTCTGCTGTGCTGGGAGGGACGTTATCCATAGAACAGTGTGCCAGGCCTGCACCTGGATAGAAAACCCATTTTGGGGAAAAAAAAAAAAAAACAACCAACCAAACAACACAAACAAAACCAACCCTGCACTTATTTTATGTGTAGAATGGCTCTTTGCTGCTTTCACTGCTTTAGGAGATGAGATGTGTCTCCAAAGCAATGAAGACAAAGACCTGTGTGGGTAGCTCTTCTGTTTTCTGTGGAAGCTGCTCCTTCGTTTGGTTGGAATCTACAGCTGGCATTCAGCTGAGATAGTCCTTGGACCCTGTTTTATAACCTTCTTTACAGCCTTCAGCTGCAAGATAATTTTCTCAGTATATTTCCAGTTAAACTCTGTGTTGTAAAGTGATTACTTTTTTAAAAAAAGTAAAGATCATGTAAATACTTGTTCTCTGGCTTATTCATGCTTGTAGTTCATATTTTTACATAAGCAGCTCATGCTTCTAAATAGGATGCTGCTTTTGCAAAAGACAAATGCAGAAGGGTAAGCTGATTGTTTTGTAACAATAATAAAAAAAAGCAGTAGGTCACTAGGATTTGAAATATCTCTTGCTTCCATAGGAAACCTAAAACAGGAATCTTGATGTTAAACATGGGAGGTCCAGAACGGCTGGATGATGTGCATGATTTCTTACTTCGTCTTTTCCTGGACAGAGATCTAATGACGCTTCCAGCTCAAAAGTGAGAAACACTGAACTCCTGTGTTACAGTCAGTGTTGGGTGTTGCTGTCTTAGCTGTAGGCTTGAACATGTAACTTCTGTGTATATCAGCATTTCTTAAGACTGTCTCATCTTGGGACCAGTCAGTGCAAGAAACGATGTTATAATTCTCTGGAAATAGGTGTGCCAAAATCATTCTCTTCTAATTGCAAGTTGTGGTTTCCTGTCACCTAGTAAGTTTGGGAAGGGTGATGGAATATAACGTTAAACCATGCAGTGCTGGCTTGCTATAATTTGGGGAGATTGCCACAGAAAACCCACTGCAGTGGAGAGATTTGGGGAAAGGGGTGGTGATTTGGGTTATGGTATTAATATGTGTACCTTTTGAATGCTTTAGTAAATTAGCACCATTAATTGCCAAACGCCGCACACCAAAAATCCAGGAGCAGTACAGCAGGATTGGAGGTGGATCGCCAATCAAGAAGTGGACGGCGGTGCAGGGAGAAGGCATGGTGAAACTGCTGGACAGCATGTCTCCTCGCACCGGTACTTCTTTACTCTACTGTGCTTGTTAGAAGTTTCTTTTGCTTCATGTGTTGAAAGTATATGCTTGTAAAGCAGCTTTTGCTTCTTGATTTCTATTGTGAGTGTAAACAGTGTTTTCAGTCCTGCTAGGAAATTACGACAAAGATATTGCAGAAGTTCTTATTAAAACCTCAGCATATGCAAAAGCATGGGGTTCCCACACATGCAAATACATTTTTGTGCTGTGGTCTGCATTGCAAAATGGCTTTGATTTTGGAGAGTACTGTCAGTACTCATTCAACCTGCAGTAACACAGTGTAGCACCAAAAGCCAACAACCAAACATTTACCCACCTTCTCAGGCTGGATCCAGTATGTGCTGTGTTCCAGCTGCCGCCTCTGTGCCCAAGGTAACTAGCTGAAAAGCTGCCCAGGGTAAGTCCACCCTTAGATGCTTTTGGCGTGTTTCATCTTGCGTAACTTCGGCCATCAGGAAGTTGGGCATCTGGCCTAAGCTGGTGGTCTCTGCTCCATCTTTCATCAAGACAGAGTAGGGCTTGGAGAGGAAGTGATTCAATTCATCTTAAAGTCATTATCAAAGGGCGGGCTTACCCTCTAAAGATACACTTATCTCTCCCCTTTGATTATGGGAAGAAATCTAGATGACTGTGAGACAAATATCTTATTTTCAGATGTCTGAAGCTAGGCGATGGGAGTCTCCGCTGGTGTGTATGAGTGCAAGGTGTCATACCTTGCCCCGTAAGCCCTGCTTGAGCTTGAAGAAGTCTACACTGAAGACAAGCGGTTGAGCCTTAGATGATAAGAAAGGGGAATGTATATTTCATGTGAAAAAATAAGGCAGGCATGGGAGAAGGGTGTTCAGAGTGGCATTCTTGCTAGCATAAATGAGGTGGAGATTTGTGACCATTGGCAGTGGCAGTATAATCTCATGTAATTCTCTTATGAAGAGGTAGAGTGGGAGAATGACGATCCTCTTAGGCTGCGCATGTGCATGCACACACAGAATAAGAAACGCCTGTCGACCTAGGGTTTCCTGGTCGTTCATGTTCTGCACACTGGTGCTATTGAGTTTCACAGGGGGGTGGGATGTCCTGCTGTAAAATGCACGGCCAGCTTTCACGGCTGCTGCACACTCACAGCAGCCAGCAGTTAGGGCTCAGAGAGAGGACAGTGCAGCGTTCCCTGCTCCTGCTGCTTCCTGCAAGTGCCCTTCCCTGTTCAGCGCCAGCTCGGCCACGATGCTGTGCAGGGACTGTCTGATGCAGAACAGCTTTGAGGCCAGAACTTAACGCTATAAAGTGTTTTGTATTTGCCTTTGTTTTGCCAGCCTGAGCCTAAAGAATAGGTGACTGCATGGGAGGGTGTCAGGAGTCTGACTGTTCTCCAAAGTCGCAGGTGTCTTTCGTTCCTCCGAAATGCCCCTCTGCAATTATTGCTTGGAGGTATCCAGAGCTTTTGAAGCTTTGTCTGAATCTAACTATTAATAATGGATGAAAGAACACACACTAATTAGGCCTGATTTCAGGACTGAAGAGGAGGTTGGTTGGAAGAAAAGACAAGGTTTCGTAGATGAACATGGCAGGGCTTGGTTGAGTGACAGCAGTGAGCCCCACCCAAGGACATGAGCAGGAGATAAGGCCTAACGGTTTGGCTTGAGTGGAAGTAGACGCTGTCCTTGCCGTTTCTTCCTTGGTGGCAAGAGAACTTGAAAGGTGAATACAGCCTCCCTCCCCTCTCTCAGGTCACAGAATCTTGCTGAACCTTGCTTCTTCACAGCAAGGAGCTGTGACTTGTATGGATTACCTTGTGCCAAGCTACCTGATAGCACTAGTGTAATGGGAAATGGATGCAGATGCTTCTGTGAATGTCCTTTTACTAATGGCTTCAGCTAACAGGTTTTACTGTGCAGTTGCAGTGGGCTAGGTATGCAAACACAAGACAACTGTGGTTGTGTGCATAATGTTAATTTGCTGTGATTCAGCCATGTTCGATCTCTCTCCTAAAACCTCCAACCAAATTGATACATGAGTCGTTTTTCACCCAGGTTAAGCGCATTCATGGTGGAATTTGCACCAGTTTAGCTACTGCTTTCAAATTGGTTGTTAGCTGAATTTGACTTCAGCTTGTATTGTTGCTCAGTTAGCAGCTATGATGAACTAGAAGCCTGTTCCTCTTCTGCTGGTTGCTGAAGGTGATAGGTCATTTGCTTAGGGTACCTTTTATGCTACGGTTTCTTGCTATGTGACATTAAAACCATGGCGCTAATAAATGTGAGTGGCAGCACTAGAAATTAAACTTCCACAGTCATGTAGCAGCTCAAGGGTGATGGCCATCTTCTGTGTCTTGCCTCTCATGGGACAGGCAGAAAAAGACAGTCAATCACCACTGTTTTGACAAAAGCCAGGAGAAACAGTGACGTGATGGTTGGTCTGCCTGAAATGACCTGTCTGGGGTCACCTTTGTTCCAATAAGATATTTCTCTGCATTATGCTTTTTGTTCTTGAAGCAGCAGACTACCTTTGTGAGTAGAAGGAATTAACAACATCACTAAGCTCCCCTCTGAATTCTTCACTGATGTGTTGGCTACAGACAATACTTCTCATACTGCCACACCAATAGGAACACTAAACATTTTTAACAGAAGTACTGCTGGAGTAGAAGCCTCCAAAGAGGAGCACTCAAAGTTCTCTTCAGCTCAGCAGCTTTACAATGCGTGATGCTGCAAGCCGCCTTCTCCCTTCAGTTTCTGTGACCTTTGCTGATGTGGTGCTGGTGTGTCAGGGAATCCCCCTTCATTTTTGACAATACATATTATTTGATTCCTAGGTATTTTGTAGTTCTTTGTGGTGCCTGCTTCAGGCTTCGGTAGAAAAGGGCTAGAGGTAGAAGAGTGGTAAAAGGGTCTGGAAGGTGAAAAGTAATGCTCTTGGAAGGCTAGGACCAAATTTATTTCATTTGTTCAGCATGTAACGCATCACTGATACCTTCTTTTGGGTGATGTTTGATCCTTTTTTCCACAGGTGCTACTCTAGCTTAATTCCAGCTGTGGTCCCTGCAAGTATAGTCAAAGCCTGAAGCCAAAACCGCACCCTGCTGTGGCATCCAAGGCAGTAGTGTTTTTAGCAGCAGTAGCCCCTGAAGGGTCAGGCTTGCAACAGGTTCTGCAGATAAAGCTTAGAAAGTTTATCTGCTTTTCTCAGTGTACTACTCCCGCTTGCTTTTGTTTGGTGACCACTTTCTGTGAAGTCACACCCACCTCTGTGCAGTTCTTACAGCTGATAAGTCATTTAGAGACCTCCTTTTTTACCCAGCAGTAGCTGCAGTTTTAAAAATTGAGCATGCTAACCATTGCTAACAATTGAATTAAGTGCTAACCATTTCCTTAAGCATTTCAAGTAACTTGCAGCGTTACCAAGTACTGTGTTGCTTCAGAATAGCTTGAAACAGTTGGATGTGCTTCCAGACTGAGCTACGCATTTCGGAATATTGTGTGCTCACAGGTAGCTCTTTGGGAATGCTGAGCCCTGTTAACGAGTAACTCGCAAGTTGTGGTGGTAAGACTTGAAACACATGGCAAAGAAGAAATACTTCGCATACTCGTTTTACCTTGATCTGGACTTTTGGGGCATGGAGTTTATAGTTGTGTGTATTTGCAGTCGGTGAAGAGCTCATGTTAGGCAGTATCAATAACCACCTGTAAAATTCCGTCCTGTGTAAATTAATCAATCTACTGATTTACTGACTTGGACTATACATTTGGCATGTTACACTTTGGCAATGGGACTAATGTAAAGTAGTACATGAACAGCCTCACCCATGTCATCTGGGAACAATATAATTTTAAAATGAAGCTTTATTGTTACAGGCAGCTGTCTGAAAATGAACAAGAGCTCTTCCTTTCTGAATGAGTGGGGTTGGGTAGGCTTGGTAGTCTGTAAGAATAAATCACGCAAACATGGTGATAGGAAAATCCATTTCTATTGTTGGGGTTTGTTTTTTTTAGTGCTGGCATCAAATAGGCTAATGTCTTGCAATGGTAATTATATTTTAAGAAGGCACATCTTTTTTACTGTTTTTAATTATAACGGTTCTTATTATTTCTTACAAGTTGTATTTTAGCTGAGATTCCCTTGTCAGCAGAATGCAAGCTCACAGTATGAGGGGGCCATGTTGTTTCTTTAAATTGGCAGCTCTTTGTGGAAGGAGATGTCACTCTGTTCCCAGTAGTTGTGAATAACTGTAACAACAAAATGAACATAATCTCTCCTTTGCCTGTGACCCAGGACAAAATGTAATACTGTGAGAGTATTGCAAGAAGTTTCCAGGTTGGCCATGTTTTTTCCCAGTATGTCCTTTCCCAGGTTAAACTCCTACTGTCTTTGCTCTTGTTAGTCAGACTTTTGTTTTTAATGCCATTTAAAAATGTTAATGAGGTTACTGGCTCTCAGGGCTCCTGACATTGGGTCATTATTTGCTGCTGCTCCCAGCTGGGAGCTGTCTTGCTTCCTGCAGAGAACTGGGGCTGACTAAACCTGTTTTCTGAATCCTGCATAAATGTATGGAGTGGAGACCAAGCATGGGACATCTGCTTCCTTCAGAAACCTTTTAAATGTTATTTCAGAGCTAGTGACCCGGAAACCCTGAAGAAGAAACTTTGCTTTTGTTCTAAGAACCTCTGTCCTCTACTTAAAAAAAACCAAAATAAAACAGCAAACCTCCCTTTCCTCCCTCCCCCTAACCAAACCATACTCCCCTAACCTCGAAGCAGACACCCAAAAGATAAGCGGAAAATGGAAAAACCTAAAATGTTGTCCTTGGAGAGAATGATATTGCCTCCAAAATAAAGTGTTTAAAGTCATGAAGATTTCTGTGAAAAACACCCAGAAAACAGAATGAAAGAATATGCATCCCTTATTCAGTATCACTGATCTCCTGCCCCAGACAACAGTCCTGGTCCTTGGGGGTTTATGTGCAAATGGAGCAGACTTACCAGGGTGAGGGAGGGCATCTTCTCTCGCGAGGATGGTGACCAGAGAAGTTGCATCAAACAATGATTCCACCTTGTCTTGTTTTTAGCTTTGTTTTTTAATGTGGTTAACTGGAGGCAAGGAAGTGGAAAGAAGTGAAATAGAATTACATCTGCATAATATGATGAAGGAAAAGAGAGTAGGTGAGGGAAAGGCAGGGGAGGCAGGTGTTTGCTGAAGCTGAAAAAGGAGTTAGAGGGCAAGGAAGGGAGGACATGTGGAGCAAACGGTTGGTACGTGGGAATTCTGCCTGAATGCCCCTGCAGTGCTGGGACTGAGGGCCTGATCCGGCAAAGGCAAATGAATCCTTCGTGCACTGAAGGCATCCTGTTTTGAGGACTTCTCTATTGGCACCTGGAGCATGAAAGGGATAAAATTACCTGGTTTTCTCGAAACACCTTATAAGCAGCTAATGTCTATAAGGTGCAGGGCCTTTTCCTGTTTGAAACTGATCCCTGTAGAGCAGAATATCTCAGCGCTGGCAACACAAAATTGCAGCCCAATTATGTTCAAAAGTTTAGGTAAATCAAATTTCCTGAAATGTGCAAACTGCTTAAGCAATGTGTTTCCTTTTGTATGGTGGAATGAAGAAAGCCTTGTCTTTCCTAAGGTTTTGGCATTTTAATTACATTGGTGTATTTAAAACATCTGACTTCTGATTTCAGTACGCGAGTTGAGCTGTGCTGTTAGGAAGCCTGTAGCACGTCTGTAATTGTGATCTGGGTTAGGGCATAGTAGTGTTCATTTAGCATCTCAGAGTGATACTTTTTTACCAATGCATCCTTTAAATCAGAACTTGCCCAGTAAAATGTCAGAGCTCTGTACAGTCTGGAAACCACACCTCTGCTTAACTAAGTAAAAGCAGAAGAATGATGCTTCCTGCAGAAGCAAACAATAGTATAAATCACTTTTAAATTCTAATAACAGCAAAGTCAGTTACCAGAAGAAATACTTGGCCAAAGAAAGATGTGTTTATATGACAGTGGTTTAGAAAAGTAGCCAGAAAATTATCAACAAGTTTATTTCAACAGTTCCAGTCTGTCTGGTTCTATACTTTGTGCTTATTAATGATGTGTTATTCAGAGTTCTTGTTTTTTTTTTTCCCTGCAATTCCTTTTCCTATGCTCTGGCTGGCAGCACCTCACAAATACTACATTGGCTTCCGGTATGTCCATCCTCTGACAGAAGAAGCAATTGAAGAGATGGAGAAAGATGGCATTGAAAGGGCTATCGCTTTCACCCAGTACCCACAGTACAGTTGTTCTACCACAGGTGAGCGTCTGTGCAGGAGCAGAGCATGGACAGAGGCGAACGGAGGCGCATGTCTGCGAGCCTGAGGGAGCCTGCAGAGTGTCAGTGCAAGCTGTCCTGTCTTCCTCAAAGTGCCCCTTCCTGTTAGCTTCATTGCCAGCTCAAGGTCTTCTGTATTTACTAGAATTCCGAGTTTTGGGTAGAGACTTCTTAACTCGGGGCAGCTTTATGTTACCATTGTTACTGTGAGATAACATAAACTGAAGGCTCAGGAACACGACTGAGTAAGCTTTCTTCATGGAAAATAGAACAATAATTGTTCTTTAGTTAAAGAATGGTGTAGCAAATTGTTACTGGCTTGTACATTGTATGAACTTTGATATGATTGTTCCCATTTGAGGCTCTCGGTTCTGACTGACTGTTGCATTTTAAATATGTAGCATTTTTAAATATTATAATACCTTGCTACAAAACTTTTAATCTGACAGGTTGCTAATGCCTTGGCTGAACTTATGTTCTTAATTCTGTATTTCAGGAAGCAGTTTAAATGCCATTTATCGCTACTACAATAAAAAAGGGGAGAAGCCAAAGATGAAGTGGAGTATAATTGACCGATGGCCCACACATCCCCTTCTTATTCAGGTATGGATTTGTATGAGAGCCTTTGAAGTTAGCAGTCAGAATGAGACGTGAACTGAGCAGGTCTGATATGTTATCAAATTGGCATTCCCTGGGGTTTTCTTAGATTGGTCGATGTAGGAGAAACTTGGTATCTTTGCATTGCCAGCTGACCTTAAAACAACAAGGAACTAAGTAAATACAGATTTTTATTGAGTTTCCTTTTTAGAAATATTTACTACCAGTAAAAACAAAGTATAATATTAAGCAACAGAAACATTCTGAGGAAACACTTCACTTTGATCAAGTCTTAGCTTCTAACAAAACTTAAAAGATTTTTAGCTATAGAATGTACTGAAAGAAGATGAACCTATTTGCTGATTTAGGCTGTGTTTATATATTTTCGTTAAAAAAAAAAAAAGAAAAAATATTTGAGAAGAGTAACAGAAATACTTCAATTTGAGGGTACGTTTTAGTTACTGTAATGAAATGTGTCATGTCTACTATGTATGAAATTACAGGAAAAGGATGGTTATTTCATGCCAGATGTTTTGGCATGATAATGTGTGAAAGTGACCATCATGCATGTCTTGTTTTAAAAGCATAGTCATATTATTGTAATAGTGTTGGCTGGAAGGAACCTCTAGAGGTCATTAGTCCAAATTCCTGCTCAGAGCAGGTCTATGGTTGACACATGTACATATCATGTCAGTTCATCAGATTCTTATCTGGCAGCAAAGAGGTAATTCTTGGTACAGCACTGGCTGTGGCAGGAGCAATAAAGGGAAACCTTCTTGCTCCTTCCTTTTCAGAGAAAATGGCATTTTTGTCTTTGTTGGGGAGCTTCTCCTCTAGTTTGGGTTTTGCAATTTTTGTGGTGTGCTGAACAGATGATAAAAATGACTGAAGGAAGGCAAGGTGGAACTGCCTGCACTGTGTGATGTTCCCCTGACAAGCTGCCTGAGTGTGGTGCTGTCCTGGGATGTGACGTTGTTATGCACTCTCCATGCCTTCAGTATGTATTCTCCTTGCCTTCAGTGAAACACCTCAGCAGAATTTAGGAACCTTTCATATCTTCAGGGAAGCTGCAAAATGGTTTCCATTAGACAGAGTACATACAACGTGGGGTTTTTTTGTTTGTTTGTTTGTTTGTTTTTAAATAAGCTCACCAGTGTGCATTTCTTTAAGTCCAGGGAGGCTGTAACTGAAAGGTCTGGCTTAGCCCCTGATTATAAAGTTGAAATGGAGACTGAATTTTTTTAACATTTCTGAGATATTTTACAGTGAAAAACAGCAAAGAGAGAAGACCAGGCAGACAGAATTTTCATGCTCCTGCAGCACCATATGCCGGCAGTGATGGCAGCTGCTTTTCTCTCCGTATGCTCCTTCAGCCTTGCTGTGTGTATGCAGTGTTACGGCTCTCAGTTCAAACGCCGATGGTGGGAATGAAGGGTCAGAGGTGTTTCCCTGATTTTTTGTGTAGTACTAAGAACATTTTGGGTGTTGATGGACAGAGGTGTCCGTCTCTCCCATGTTCTCTCCTGTCAGCTGCACTCAAGGTGGAGGTCTCTGAATACAGTTGAATACGGTTATCTCAAACTTACTTCAACAGCCCATTAGGGGACACCTTTCTCAGAGCAGGCTCTTCTCTGATGCCATGCGTGTCTACTCTGAGTCAGTCTAAGTGTAATGGGGCTGCTAAAGAGAGGATGGTTGTGCTCTGCCCATTCACCATTTCTCTTTCCCCCTGCACAAGCAGCTGCACACATGTGCCCTCCCCAGCCCGGGAACCGCTCTTCAGAGGTGGTAGAGGAGAGTTGTTACCAGTATCTTAAAACTACTGGGATGATCAAAAGTTCACGGGGGCCATTGGTGTGTTGGGACCAGGCACTGTGTGACGCTGTATACTTGACAGTATGTAATATGTGCTGCCTCTCACTATTGCCCGACGCATACTGAAAGGGGAATTTTGAAGTTCTTAAGGCAACCTGGAACACTGAAGCTGCCTGTCTTGGGTCATGTGAGATCACATAATGCCTCTTGGTGTTTCTGATTCAGGTCTTTGCTTTTTTTTTTTTTCTGAACAGTGCTTCACCGATCACATACAGAAGGAATTGAACCTGTTTCCACCCGACAAAAGGAAAGATGTTGTCATCCTCTTCTCGGCTCACTCGCTGCCCATGTCTGTGAGTTATGTCAGATCGTTTCTGTCATTGTTAGGCCAGAGTCACAGTGGTTGGGCTGAATGGAAGGGTATGTGGCTCACACACCCGTGCGGTAGGGCCGCAGTTGTGGAATTGCCAGGCAAATATAAAAGAGAAGTAGGAAGGTGAGTTAGTGAGTTGCAGGTGGAAGCCTGAAGTGGGGCTGAAGGTGAGGCACATGAGCTGTGGTTACTCTCCTGCATGCTTACTCAGATCTGTGCAGTTGGCCACCCTTGAAGATGGGGCACTGGGTTAGGTCAGGCTCAGTACGGCTGCTTTCATGGCCTCACAAATGTGCCAGCTCAAACCTGGATGGTAATGAGGGGGAAAATTTGGTTATTTTCTCACCTCTAGAAAGCAGTAATAATACTTCCCTTGAAGGAGTGAAAGTAAAATCTTTGCAACGTTGCAATAAATTACTTGATCCTCTGTCAGCAACCAGCAACTGCAGTGAAATGGCTCTCAAATAATTTTTCAAAAATGCAGTGCTGTTACTGAAATGTAACTTTATCTACATGTGATGATAGAAGAATTTATCTTTTATCATGGGAAGGAGGAGGAGTAGATGTTCGGGTAAAGCAGCTTCATCATGGGTTTTGCTGGGCAAGAATGCAGTTTTTCTTCCCTGTTTTGGATGAGCCAGGCACTTGATACAGACCGTCCTGGGCACAGCCACATCACAGGCAGCATGCTCACCTTCCCCAGTATTTAGGTGGTCTTTGCCCAAACATGTTCACTGGAAGAAAAAGGTCTGGTGTTTCTGTGTTGAAGGTGGTGAACCGTGGTGATCCATATCCTCAAGAAGTGGGAGCTACTGTCCAGAGAGTCATGGAGAAGCTGAACTACTCCAACCCTTACAGGCTTGTGTGGCAGTCCAAGGTATGTGCTCAGGGAAGCTGTAAAGCCACCTGCCACTGTAAAGCTTTTCGGGTGATGGAGTTTATGATCTTCCAGCTTAAGAAGATCATAACCTCAGTGCCTTTTTCCTGTTTTCAGCAAGTATTTCTGCTTCAACAGAATTCCCATCTATTACTCAAATTCAGTCTTTCCAGATACTCTATCCACAGTTTCTTGCCTTTTTTTGTATATTGCATCTTTTTAACGTAGATTTTTGATGTGTCTGTTAGAAAACCTATGATCTCAAAACATCTAGTTTGGCATTTATCATTCTCTGTCAGAAGGAAGAATTGAGCACTCTCTGGATTTTTAAGGTGTTGCCTTTTGAGGATCTCTGAGCAATTTTTCCAAAGTCATCACTGTGATACAGGCATTCTTAATAATGATATGAGCCTAATCCAAACAGGCTTCATTATTCTTGACGAAGACTGCTTGCATTACTTTGTGCTTATTATTACTACTGCAAATAGCAAGGAACATCAGTTTTATCAGAATTACGTAGTACAAGTAACCTTATGTCTCGGGGGCATTATACCTATTGCCATTGTTGTCTTGTTCTTAAAGTTGCATATTATGGTACATCAGCACCAAATACTTCATGGATAGTAGAGAGGTAAGGACAGTTTGCCACAGAGAGCTAACTTTAAGAGGCCGATAAACCCCGTGCAGTAGTGGTTAGGGTTTTAGTGAACTGAAAACAGTAGATCTTTATTTGAATTTTCATTTATTTTAATGAGAGTTTCATTTAGGCCAGCCCAGGTTCTGTTTCTTTATGATTTAAATGGCTGGACAGTATGTCTTCATAAAAAATTTAATGGAGAAAGTGAGAGGTACTATCAAAAGCAGGGAAATACAAATAACTGGCTCCATCTTAAACATAATCTGGTCTGTGTTGTCTTGCTGAAGAAAACGTGGGTGTTCTTTGTAAGCATGATTTAATGACGGATTTTTTTCTTTTTCTTTTTTTTTTTTTTATTTCCCTCCCCCTTTTCTTACAGGTTGGACCAATGCCTTGGCTTGGTCCACAGACAGATGAGACCATTAAAGGACTGTGCCAAAGAGGAAAGAAGAACATGTTGTTGGTCCCAATAGCATTTACAAGTGACCACATTGAAACACTTTATGAACTGGATATTGAGTATGCCCAAGTTTTAGCGAATGAGGTAAATGTTTTATAGTTCTTATAACTGTTTGGATAGTGGTGCCCCAAAATTACTTTTCCTGTATTGAAATTTGCTTTGTAGTTGCTTTTTGCAATATGATCTGGGACAAATTTAATTTTTCTGTAAATTGAAAATTAATCTGAACTGGCATAACTCAAATGAATTTTTAGCAACACAAAACAGGTGGGAATTTGTCTTTCTAGATTTAACTTTTTAAGCCACTACTATCCTTACTAAAAAAGGATCGTTGATTTATGGCAGCAAAGTGAAATTTTGCATCATAGTTATTTTTGTTGTATTGAAAAATATGGTATTGCATTTAATTCTGTCATTTTGGGGCAACTTCTGAAAGAAGTAGAAAAGAAGATTTTGAAGGCTTAACTAGTGAAGGATCTAGCAGACTTAACTTCTTCTCTCCTTATTTTTGATTCAGTGTGGAGTTGAAAATATCAGAAGAGCAGAGTCTCTTAATGGAAATCCACTGTTCTCCAAGGTATCTTCTTTGTTACAATAGTTGTAAAAGTTTGCAGTTGTGTGTTTCCCACTAGATTATGGATGTCTTCTTGTAGTTTTAAAGTATTCTGAGTTTAAGAGTGAAAATGGAAACCCCCATACTTAATCTGTATACCACAAAGTGTTTTCTTTTACCATAGTTTGTGGGTTCTCTTTTTTTTTTTTTTTTTAAAAAAGAAGTTCAGAAGTTTGGTTTGACAAAAAAGAAAAACAGTTTTGTATTCATTTGTAGTAGTCTTTTAATGAAATATTTTTCTTAAGATATTATGCCAATGCAGTTTTAAAGCAGGATTTTCTGCTGAAGTAAAGGGGGCTGGCGCTTAAAAAGTGTAGTCTGATGGATACACAATTTGGCAATCTCACTAGTCAGTGTGACATGTTAAAGCATTTTTTTATTTTATGCAGCTAGGTTTGCTCACTTCTGATTTTTAATTAACTGTCTTTCAGGCTCTGGCAGACTTGGTCTGTTCGCATATCCAGTCGAACGAAGTCTGCTCCAGGCAGTTAACTCTCTGCTGTCCGCTCTGTGTAAATCCCATCTGCAGGGAGACAAAAGCCTTCTTCACTAATCAACAGCTGTGATGGGTGTCTAGGAGAGCACCACTGGATTATGCAGGAAAATTGCCCTGGTGAAGCAGAGCAAAGGAAAGAAATCGCTTGACCAAACTCTCCTCCGTTACATACTTGCAGGCTGGTAGTCTCAGTGGTGTTAACCTCATGTAACAGTGAGGAGAACTTGACTTTTTGTTTTGTTTTGTTTTTTCTTACGTTTTCTTTGTTTGAGAAGAGTTTGTAGAAAGCAGGGAAATAAGGGCGTTTATCCTGTGAGATGTGAAAAGATCTCGTTTCATCTGATTCTGATTGGACTTAGCATGAGCCCATAAGTATGCACTGAAAAACTTAAAAAAATTTTCTACAAATTAGTTTCTATTTCCTATGCAGGGATTTATTTGTATGCAGTTTTGTCATGAGTGCATTAATTTCAGCTTTCCAAGTCAAGCATACAATTATTTGTTTTGATTATGCTTAAGGTACAGTATAACCAGCATAGTCAACAATTGTCTCTTCTGAGGGTGATTTTTTTCAGATGGGTTTGAAGATCAAGTGACTTCTAATGCTTTTTAAATAATGTGTATATTTTTTTTTAGAGCATAAAGATAAGGCTTTGTTTTGGTTTGTTTTTTTTATCCTGCCAGAAACTTCCAGTGAAAGCTTAGCTGGGATAGTAGAACGCACAAGATTTGTTTACATTTTCTGAAAAAACACTCTCATTATCTGCAGGAAAGCCTCAGCGTTTGAAGAGCATAAAATGAAAGGAATAAGCCTGCTTGGGTGATGCTGAAGAACATGCTCAATTGAAACAAACTGTATGTTTCAAATCCAGCAGCTATCAGCAGCATGTATGGAAACATGTTGGTTTATCTTTTAAGCAAAATGGCTTTTTAAAATTACTATTAAAAAGGGCTTTCCCTGTTTGGCTACATAAATTTAGGAAGTCAGGCTTGCTCTCCAGAAGGTTTATAGATCTGGTCTGTGCTATCTACTGTGCCACAGTGCTGTGGTTTTTGTGGGATACCTATGGAGTTCCACGGGTACAATTGATCTAGCTTAATTGATGTTGTTGTTTAAAACTGAGATGATAAGTCAGGAATAATTTACATTGCAGATGCCCGAGAGCAGGCAGCCCCGCAGGTTAACAGCTGGGTGCTTATGCATACTTTTTGACAAAAGCCGAATTTTGTCTGTTCGATTTCTGGCACTGATAGTGGGCCAGGAGTATGCACTCATAACCCAGCTAAACTTCTTGCTTGTCTTGGCAGGCGTTGGGGTGCATCAGGACTGCTGAATGCACTCCTAAGCAGTGGTGGTTTTGTAGAGTGAAAAACCTTTTTAGGGCAGTATTCCCTCACTGTCGGCACCAGGACCGGTGTCCAGGTTAGTCTTGGGAGGGGGCTTTTCTGAAAGGCTGGTCGCCCCAAAGCATGCCTGAGCTCGGCACTTGAAGTAGTTCAGGGCAGAAGTACCGCAGCACCTCAGTCAGTGGTCCTCTCGCACAGGGACCTCTCCTCCTGGGAGGGACAAAGGAGGAGCAAAGCTGTGACAGTGTTTGGTGGGACTGAGCCATATGTGTATTAGTCTAGCTGTCAGCTTCATGGGTATAAATGTTTACTTTACGTAATTAGCACTGAAATGCCAGTACTTTGGCAACACAGGTTGTTTTCTGTAAATGGATGATTCAGCTAATCATGATGTTTGAGAAGCAGATGCCGTGCTGCTCAGACAGTTTTATTTGTGTATGTAATTATGAGGCATGAACAGTTTGAACCTCTGATCTTTCAAGGATAGGGTAGTTTAAAAAGAAAATAGGCCTCTGTTGGTATAACAGGGGTTTATCTTGTTCTATTTTATGTTGAAAGAATTAAACACGGGATACTAAAGAAATGAATGGATGCTGTGTCGATCAGCCAGTGGGCCAAGTACTGCCACGGAGCAATGTAAATCCTACTGTACAGCCTCGCTAGGGCCTGTGGCCTAATATGTCTTGAGAGTTGATTGATGTCTCCACTGCCATACTGCAGCTTCCGTGTGTGATTATGGGGAGACAGACTTGAATTCCTTCAGTGCCAGAACCTCCTATATTACTGCTGTCCCTCGTTGCTTTAGCAGAAAGAAGTCTTCCTTGACCCTTCATACCTGTGCCTGTTTCAGTGGCAGGGAACTAGAAGCCAGGGCTTCTGTTCTCCCTTTCTTGCTCCATTCTTGGTCTCTGCTCGCTGCCTTGGCAGGAAAAAGGAGTGCAAAGCTGATTCCTGCCCTTGCTCAGGTGGAGTAGGTAGGACTATCACGTGTGTGGAAGGACGAAATTTTCATGGAAAAGCTTTGAATCAACATCAAAAGAATAAAAATGGCTGCAATATATCTGGGAAGGGAACACTAGCCTTACGTCTCTTGTTGGACAAAGAACTTTCTCTGATCCCATTTCTCTGCTTGACACTTACGGGTCAGTGGAAAACAATCTGTTTTGTAAAATCTTCCTACTTGCACCTCTTTCCTACCAGCTGAAGGGTATATTGACCTTCAAATCCAGGTTGTGACCAGTGCATTTAGAAGTGTGGCTGAAGCTGGAAAGTGAAGGTTAACTTCTTATGAACACTGCGATACTATAAATATAGATTGGCTTTTTATTTCCATACTGGAGAGAGTACTGAAAATATTAGCTGGCACTAATTATGAGGCATTATGTTTGTCCCCAGTAATGAAAGGTATTTAAAATTCACTTTTTAGTATGCTAACCACAAGTGAGATAATTACTAAGCCCATTGCTGCTATTAGACCATAATGTAGAAATCACTTAATTTTTCTAGCTTTTAGCAGATGGATCTCATCTCATAGTGTTGGTGGGGTTCTTCATTTTGCTGAACAGATCATGTAATATTACTCCGTTCTGCTATTTAACACACATTATTTTGTCTTAGAGCAGCATCAAAAACCTGTTGAAAAACTACCTGAGCAAGTTAGCTGGCAGCTCTGCTTAATATTTTTAATAGAAGTCTAGATAACAGTGAGACTACTAACAGTGGGAATTCTGCTGCCATTGAAATCTAATCCCGGGCTTTCTGTTTGGGAGCATTTCTAACTATGCTAACTAACAATGGAATTAATTTGACCTTACTTTAGATGCTTCCGATCTACATGTTGACATCTGAGCTGGTGTCCTAGGTACTATTTATGGTCAAAAGATTGTTTTAATATGCATTTCTGAGAAATTTTTCATCTCTCAAAGCAGATGTCCGCAGCAGGTTGGATGAGTTTCACTCCGTTGCTGCCTCTGACCATGAAGGGAGCATGGTGCACTAACTCGGAGGTAGTTAGCTACGTTGCACATGTCTAATGTGAGGAGATATAAATCCCATCCATTTATGTGCCTTCTTCTTCAGCACTCTGCCAGTGGTGTGTAGCTGCTGCACTTGGGAGATTGCAGTCTTAATCCTACAATTATGCATTCAGTTTGCCCCTCTGGCAGATTTTAAACATGTGGTGCTACTAACTCAGGACCCAGCCTTGTCAGATCCTGAGCACTTTCTGCTCTGGTTGGATTGGTTTGAGCATACGGAAGTGTCAGCATCTGGGAGACTCTAGTCCTCAGACAATAATCCAGTTTGATTTTTTTCGTTATCAGTTACACTTCTTTTTCAGTACTTTATTTCATTTGCAAGTGTTTATCATTTACATATACCCTGACAAAAAGCAACCAGTTGGAAGTGAGCTTAAGTGATGTGTTGAGGCAGCGTTGTATCCCAAGATTTCGTCAGTAAGAGCCGAGTCCTCAGGCTGGACTTGAGCAGTGGCGAGGCTTCAGGGACAGTACGGTGTTGCTGTCCCCGTGCCCAAGCTGCTCGGTCGTACTCCTGCTAATGCTGGCGGTGCTGTTTGCAGCGCAGGCCGACAAACAGCTGCACAACTGAGACTGCACCTGAAAGTAGGAATGAGAGCTGGGGAGTGGAATCTTCACAGCAGTGCTCCCACAGCACTGTGGAGCTCTGGCTTGGAGATATTGATGGAAAAATAGAGGAGTTCAGAAACAGAGCCCTTGATGTCCTAAGGAAAGAAGTGGGAAGTAAAGGTGTTTGCAAATGGAATGTTTTGAAGAATTTGCTCATGATTAGGCTGTGCTCCTGAATTAACTCCCTGCAACTTTGCTTTTTTCTTTTTTTGTTTAGTTGAAGTTTTTCTCTTTTGGAGTTTATAAAATCTCCCTTGTTACTGGCTGCATTTTAGAAAATGTGATAGCTTCCAAAAGTGGTGCTGTAATATTGAAAGGTGTGCGGATAGTGTCTGTGAGCTAAACTCCTGCTTCCCCTGGAGAAGAGGATGTTACAGTTGAGTTCAGTGGGGCTGGGATTTTCCTAGGAATATCTAAAAGCTCACTTTATTTTCCCGTTCTACCACACCGACAGAGTTGGTAATCAGTATGAAGTGTAAGATGCAAGAGAGAGAGAAGTTCCTTTAATTTTTTTTTTTAATGCCAGATGTGTACAAATACTTGCTTTTAGTCCAACATACATATTTCAGATTGAACAAGGACTTCCATTTAATGTAACACAAAAAAATTGTATAATCTTACTGTGTATCATTTGCCATAAAGATGGAATTTCAATTAAATTTTTTGGAAGAAATAACTGAGCTGTGTGTCTTTAGTAAGAGCCCTTTATGATGGTATTTGATGTTCTCTCTGTTCCTTCCCTTTTCTCTGCACCAGAAAGCAAAAGTATTTGGGCGTGTCCTGGGCAGCGTTTCGATTCGGATCTGTAGTGAACTGCGAAGCCATGATTCCTCCTGACAGAGAGTTGATTCACTTTGTGCACAAGGGGTTCAAACTCAGGGTGCCTCTGGAAGGAAGCACTCCAGATGTGCACCAAACACTCCCACTGCGCGGGGGTCTCGGCCAAATCCTGTCTGAATGCTCGGTGCAAGGAACCAGACTAATGTTACCTGGAGTTAGGGCCTCAGCACCCACTGAGATACACTGGTCTGGTCCCGATGTGCCAAATTACTTGCTGAAGCAGCCAAGCCATGGTGGGTCCATCCCTTAGGTTTTCAGGGGAAATAATGGCACTTGAGCCCTCCGGGCTTGCAGTCCTTCAGGGTCAAGTCGGGCGCACGCGAGGGCAGAGCTCGCTAATGAAGTTCTTGAACAGCAGCATTTATCTGGGTATTTATGTGTGGTTTTGAAAATGGATGTGCCCAGTAGTCAAAGCTGCTTATTCTGCTCATGCAGAAGTGCCTGTATAGATAACCTTTCAGCAGTTAGTGCAATGTTGGATGTGATAATTTCATGCGGCCCTCACCTCCGTGACTTCCCAGCTGGGCTAACAAACCCCAGTATCAGTTAAACTGGTCCCTTGGTGGAGGTGACAATTGCACAGCGAGGCTTTTGCACAGGAATCTGCCTACCTCTGGCTCAGAGAGCAGTGCCTTTGTTTGCAGTTTCCTGTAAAAGGGGTCAAATTCAGCCTGAGCCTTTTTTTTGAAGGCGCAGTCTGTTCCCGCGTAGATGAGCATGGTCAGGCTGGGGTGAGTTACACCTCGCCCTGCCTCTTCGGCTCTGTTTGCCACAGTCTCGCTAACTGTCTGGGACACTGCCGAGTGACGCTTCAGGATGTGGAAGGGGATATAAAACACACAGATGCGCTCGGTGTGGTTTCCTCATGCCGAGGTCCAGCTACATGCTTGGAGGAGGTGTGGAATTGAGCGTCAGTCTGCTTTCTGTGAAAACGGGGTTTGCGTGCTTTCTGTAAGAACAGGCTCGAGAAGATGGTGAATGAAAGATTTGCAGTAGTTTTGAATTCCACCTGTGATTGTTAATTTATTCAGTTATCTATTAACAGTCTCTAGGCAGCTTATTTCTTATGTTAAAAATTAAGTGCTTGATTGATTATTTTCTAGAACAGTGATGAGAGTTGTTGTATACTTAAGCTGATCCATTAGTGAGCTCTCATTACTAGATTGTGACGGGAGAGAGCTGAATGGATGAAAGATGGGAAGAGTGAAGGAGAGTGGTGATTTTACTTCCTTTTTTTTTTCCTCTGGTATTTCAGTCAGTAGCTTTGCCATTTTGCATTTGAATGGAGATTTGGTTTGGCTGAGTAAACATGGCAGAACTTAAGCAATGTTACATTTATCTGAATCCAAAAGAATCTCTTTAACATTGTGGAAGCATTGGCTCACTCTCCCTTTAGAAAGTTGTAGTAGGGTAAAAAAGTGCCAAGCATCAGTTAGTGGCAATCGCCTCCCTGCTGGCTTTTCTCGTCTCATTTCCCAAATGCGGTAGCGAAGAGAAGCTCCTCCGCATTCAGCAGGAGCGACAGTCCCTCTGCTGCTGTCATAGCAGAGAAGCTGATTATGGCAACTTCTCGCCCTGTGGTAAATCAGCTTGTTGCTGGTTTCTGCTGAGGTTTGCATGGGGAATCGTGGCCTCGGGGGGAAGCCGCTCGTCCCTCTGCAGCCGTGCATGCCCTGGGTGCCCCGCTGGGACCGGCGACGAGGGCATCCGTGGGACGTCACCGAGTGACGGGTGATGCTGCAGGCGGAGGCAGCTCAGGCCCGCAGTGGCTGCACGGGGCTGCACGACACATGTTTTCCCTAAACTAATCCTGGGAAGTTAGGGAATTGTCTTGGCAACGAGGTGACTTTGTATTGGATAGATGGGGCTTTAGGTTGCAGGAGGATGAATATTCATGTCCTGTTAACAGCAGGTAAGCTGAACTCCCTGCTACCCTACAGCAACCCCTTAGAAACAAAACCAGCATGCCCGCTGCAAGTGCGTTTTCAGAGACCAAGGAAACGGCCCATATATTTGTCGGTAACTGCAGATGTAACGTGTCCAACTGCTTTCCTGCTTTGCCACTTTCCTTGTGGAGGGCAGACCCTGAAACTGTGGCCGCCAAGCGGCTCCTCGCACCTTTCTGCTCAGCACAGGCTGGTCAAAGGCTCAAACCGCTTCGTACCTCCTGGCTGGGTCAGGCTGCCATCAGAGCACGTAGAGGCTGCGCTGTGTCCTTCATTCTCTGTGAAACACACTCTTCTTTTGATACCACCCGTGGTGCACTGGGCAAGTGATTTATTTATAATTCATAACTTTGAAGCCCTCACAGGCAAGTTCTGCTCTTGCAACGGAGCACAGAGGGTCTAAAATCTGCCTTTTGTTTTCCTGCCAAATTTGTGTTCATGAGTAAGTGCCAGGAAAAGGTTATTTAATTTGCATCTGTTGGCCTGGCTGAATGGCATCCTTTACGTGACCGCCCGGAGATGGATCACCTCTGAGATGCGTGGCCTTTCGTCCCCCTGGGCTCAGAGGTTGCGTCGGGAGCGGCTGCCCGCTGACATCTGAACTCCAAAGGCCAAGAGATCACGAGGCCATAACGTGGGGAGAAAGCGCTAAAGGTGTCACTGCCGTTGTCCTCGGAGGAGGGGACCGTGCCCGCGATCACATCACTCACGGGGCAGGAGAAAGGGCCAAATGTCACGGGGATGGGGACGGGGACGCCCCGCTGCATTCTGTAATGCACGGCGGAGCTGATGCCTGGCGGCGACGGCTGCGAGGGCTCATCCCTCCCAGGACCAGACCCAGCGCGAAGGATGCGGAGTTTGAAGTCAAACCTCTGTCTCATTACCTTGATGTCAAAATACGTTATCCACAAAGTACTAAAGAGCGACATTACCTCCTGCTGATTTATGGCGAGGTTTCCAGGGTCTCTCAGAAATGCATGTGAAGACACATTTACACTCCCTAGTGGCGAGGAAAACCTGACACAGCGGCGGAGAGCAGAAATACTCTGGCAGAGCTGAAAACATAACTGCTGCACCTACGCTGCAGCGCCTGGAAAAAGCCATTATAAATAGCAACCTCTCCCCAAACAGTGCTCCCAGGCCGAGGTGCTGGGGCACCTAATGCGGTGCCTGAAAGGCTTTGAAAGATCTCAAACCGCAGAGCTGATGGATGCAGCTGAGAGGCAGAGGGGTGGTTGAAATATTGTTCTCCGAGCAGCAGGGGCTGGGGCTGCTGCAGCCGGGGCTGCTGCAGCTGGCTGGGGACCGCAGGCGTCGCCGGACTTGCACCACGAGCGTGCAAACACACCTCTGGCAAAGGGGAGCCTGCCTGAGTCGGTGTAATGTCAGAGCTTCACGTGAGCGCAGGATTCTGCTCAAGGTGTTCAGAATTTACGTTGGGGTTTGAGACAGTTTGCTGCTGTTAATTTTGGCTGGGGTAAATAACTTGAAGTCAATATACCTACTTGAATAATTATGCCAGCATAACTTGGATCAGAAGACAGCCTGTTAAATTAAACTGCAGCACTCTGCTTCCATAACAAAGCTAAACTGAAGATATTAAGTGAGATTTGGGATTGTCGAGCCTATGCGTATGATTTAGACTAATGGTATCTCGCATTATCCTGCTGAACAATGTACTGTTTCCCAGCAGTGCAGCACTGCCTCATTGCATTGGTCCGAACTGCAACTGCTACGATGGGCATAAAGCGCTCAAACTCAGGAAAATATGGCAAAAAGTGTGTTTCTGGAAATGCTCCCATGCTACGTAAGGTGGGCTCAGCATATGCAGTGGGGACAGATGGGACTTAAATGGGCAGTAAATAATGTCCTGATGTCCCCTGCAAATGTGTTTGCTAATTGCAGCTACCAGGAATTTAATTAAGACCCGGGTTGATGTGTGCTGAACCAGTGGGGTCTTCCCAAGCCGGTGGGCTACGGCCAGACCCTGGGGTGATGAGGAACACGGTTTTGGATGATGGCAAAGGGGTGCTGCAGGTGTTGAGCTCTTTCCTTTCCTTGGCTTTATGGTCAGGGTGGAGTCAGGATTGCAGTTCATAAACCACAAGCTCTGTAGTTTCAAGCAGTCATTGTTTAGAGTCAGTGTATTTGTATACCCTCCCTCTGACATGGATGCTCACATGGAAGACAAATGCTGCTTTCACAAAAAGGAAAAAAAGGAGGATGCTGCTGCCTGACAGCACGTCCCCAGGCTTTTATCTATCGTCTCTGGCCAGCTCTGTTGACTTCATCAGGATCCATGTTCTGTTCAGGTCCCTTCAAAAGATGCCCAAGGCAGCTGTGCACAGGAATGCTTTCCATATTCCATGCTTCTTCAGGAAAATGGCCCACGTTCGGCACAGAGGCAGTGTGTTGTGCAAATGCCCTGCTCCAGGCTAGTTCCTTCCCAGTGCGCCCAGCACGGGTGCCTCCCTGCCTGGTAACTGGTGGAAGCTGAAAAGCTTGTCTGCAGAACATCGAGGTCTGTCAGCAGATTATTGGAAACTGAGGGGGATCTTGATGTGAGCCTGCTTAGCAGTACGGAGATCTTCTCTGATGGATGAAGACAGCATTAATCCACCGCGTCTCGCCTGGGAGATGCTTTGCTGACGGCGTGGTGCGAGCATCGCCCCTGCCCAGAGACAAATGGGCACCAATGGTGGGAACCAGGAGCAGATGGCAGGAAGGTGATGTGAATTGTACCCTCTGGAAGGACCTTCAGTGCTTAATAGAAATCCATGATGCCACCTGACACGAGAGCAATGCTGCAGTCAGCCTGGTTCAGCTCCAGGATTTACCATGTGCTGTGGAGCTGAGAAGACAAAGCAGATTTGGGTCTGAGGGTTGAAGACTGCCGTATGCACAGCTGAATGAGAGGGTCCCCGGGGAGGCTTTGGGAGCTTGTACAGGAGCGGTGGGCACCAGAATGGTGTTAGCAGCCATTGCAAACCACCCCAAATCCAACTGAACAGCCGAGTCAGCATTGCAGGATTTGTGATTTCATAGTTAAGTTGCTATGACCGTCTGCTCTCACGGCGAGGACGGTTGGTCCTTTGGTTAGCTGAACAGTCTGGGGATAATTTACTGCTCATCGGGGACCCAGTAGCCCAAAATGGCTTCAAAGGGGGATTGCAGCTTCTCAGCCAAGTCAGTGCAAAACATCTGTGCTCCTTCAAACGGCACCTGGCAGCACTGTGGGAGAGCTGCGGCCTCTGCCCAACGCCCCAGCACAGACCCCAAATGTCCCAGTGCTAGAGAGTGAGAAACAGCAGGAAGGACCCCGGAGAAAGGACTTTCTCCTTGAATTCTGCACCGAGAAAACAGCCAGCTGCCACGGGATGACTTAGAGGTTTGGCCTCTGGCTTTGGTGTAAGTTGCTGTGTGTGCATGAGGTGCTGGAGGGTGCAAGAAGTACCTTAGCGGCCACTGGCACTTCACATCTTTTTCAAAGGTCTGCGAACATGCGAAGGTGCCCGGGGACAAACTTCAGCTTCGCCTGGCTGCCTGTGTGCACGGCGAGTCAGAGAGTGTGCGCCCACAGTCCGCGCTCCTGAAAATACCAGGGAGCGAAGCCCTTCGGAGTGACCCGTGCTGCGTGAACCGGCCCCGGCCCCTCCAGCGCGGCCGCCCAGGAGCCCTGGACGGGATGGACCCTCCGTGCGGCCCGAGGTTTTCTCCTGGGATGATGGAGAAGGAGCTGTCATGCAGAACCCAGAGCCCTCGGTCATTCTTTTCCTGTCATTTTTAAGGATGATCCATAATGTGTGAACATCACCCGCAATCGAGGCCTAATTACGTTTCTCAAGTGAGCACGTTGCATTTTCAAGGAAGTCTTAAACGAGCACTTAAGCTGTAATGCTCCTGAGTGCAGCGCTGCGGGTTCCAGGGCTGGCTCTGCATCCTGCGGCTGCGCTGGGCTCCTCGCAGCCAACTCCCACAAGCGCTTTTATCACAGAGTTATTAGGCCATTATGGTCTACGATTGTCTTTTACTGCCTTTGATTTCTTCTGTTGTCAGGCGTGAGGAAAGTGATGTGTAATACGATCCAAAGTGTTCTTGTTTGTTTTAATCTACTGTTTTAATATATTATGGCTTCCTGCCATTATGCCTTTCTGAGATGGACCCTGGAGTCACTCGCAGACGTTTTATATGTGCAGACGCTGAAAGGCATTTTTCCAATGGGTACATCTTATGGTAGGCAGAACTAATCTTAGGTTTTTCTCCTCTGTGTGTGCGTGTGCGCACACTGATGCTGGTTGTTTCCACCCGAACATCGACAATCCCGCTGCGGTGCCCTGCCATGCTATGTATCACAAGTGATTTTTTCCTCCTGGTTGTTTTGCTTAAGCACTTCTGTGCCACATGTGCTAAAAATACATATCAGCGGCATTGCAAAGGCTTCTGCTGTTTTCCCCCAAAAGAAAGGCAGTTGCCTTACAACGACGCTCTGTAACATGGTGTGTCTTTCCCTGCGTGCTGGCTTCCAGGCTTTTCCCCTGGGATTCCCTACAAGGCTTCAAACCGGGGCTGAGCGTTTGGATCAAAACCGATGGCAATACGGTAAGTTAAAAACCCCGTTGCCAGCACTTCATCTGCAGTCAAGAGGGACCCATGCCATGACCACCGCGGGGTCCGACACGGCAGATCGTTACCGTCAAGTTCAGCCTGACGGATGCACTGCCGTCCCCGGTGCTGCTGCGTGCCGGCTTGCCCGAAGAGGAGGAGGAGGAGGGGACCGTGATGCCCGCTCCTTCAGGCCGGGCTGCTCTGCCCTACCTGCAAGCGGGAGTGAGCGTTCAGGGGAGCAGCCCCGACTCCCCACCACGTGCTGGGAAGCCCAGCTGGGGAGCAGGGACACCAGCCGGCCTGGCCGCCCCGGCGTGCCCTTGCATCCCCACGGTGTAAGTGCTGGGTTTTGGTGGGGTGTTTTTTTAACATTGGTAACAAAACTGAGGTTTTTTTTAAAGCGTTTTAACCTGGAATAATTGTGCGAGCCCCAGCAGGGTTAAGAAACAGCGAGTCGAGGGGAATTCACAGGGGTGAGCTGCTCCAACAGGGAGAGGGAAGCCGATCCCCTCGCCACGGGGTGCCAAGTCTGCCCTGGGCCTGAGCGCAGATGTCACGACCTGGTGCTGGGAAAAGCCGCAAAAGGAGAGAGCAGCAATTCTCGTCTCGGGAGGCTTCCAGCTGCTGCCAGCCGGCGGAGGGGAATGGGAGGCTGTAGTCGGGAGATGGAAGCAGCTCTGCTCCGGGGACACCACTCCGGCCGCCGCAGCTCCTGCGCGGCCTGCCCGCCCTCGGGTTGTAGGGAAGAGTCAGCAGAGGGTGTGCGAAGAAACGCTGTGGCTGTCGAAGGCCCTTTTGGGCTCATACCGATGTGTTTTGCAGGCCCACGTTTGACTCAAACATAAGCCAATAAACCGAGGTGGGCAAAGAAGAGCCTCACGTAGGTGGTGTGGGTCGCCCGGTGCCATGGGTGGCTGCTGCGGCTGCTGTGCGCAGCCAGGATCTTCCACCAGGATAACGGGAGGACCTGGAGCACTGAATCCTCGTGGGGTTCCTCGGCTGAGCGCGGCCGCTCCTCCGTCCCCTGGAAGCGCGCGTGGCTGTGTGGGCAGGGGGCCTGGCCACGGCTGCGCGTGGGCTGTGCTGAGGATGCTCCGGCAAGTCTGCTGGGCGCCGGGCTGGATCAGCTGCCCCCGTTTGACGGGTCGGTGGGTAATGCCCAGCGTTCGCGGCACTGCTCGCTGCTGTGGCACAGCCCGGCACCCACCGAGGCCGGCGGCTTCAGCATCAGCGCAGCTGGGCACTGGCAGAGCCGAAGGTGTCCCTTTGCCTGAGGAATTTTCAGCAGTTAAAGCATTTGTAGCTGGAGCCGAACAGATAGAGCCCGGCTAAAATCCTGCCACGTGCTCAGGTCATCCTTCAGCTTTTCGTCAGCTTAATGAAATGGTCCCGTTTCCTTCTTCCAGATGTGCCCATTGCTAAGTGCCTAGAAAATGCGTTCCCAGGGGAATGATCCCGCAAGTGAAATGGAAATGACCTACCATGGGCTGCATTAGTCTCAGTGTCATCGCTTCTGTTTTTTTCTGTTAAAAGTGTTTTTACCCTCCCAGTGGTCAGCTACCCTCCCGGCCCTTCCCTGGGAGCAGCAGCCATCCCGGAGGCACTCGCTCCTGTGGTCGTCACCGCTGCCTTCTCCCGGAGCAGACCCCTCTGCCGGGGCGGTTTGCTGCCCACGGCAGGAGCCCGGAGCTCTGCATGGAGAGAGGGCTCGGGAAAACACACCTGACCCAGCTTGATCCTTCTTGCTCTCCCCGCAGAGCCCGAGCACCGGGATCTGGTTTGGGTCAAAGCCCAGTCTGCGCGGGCGGGCTCCTTTCCTCGGTGCGCGGGGGCAGCGGGTTTTGGGGTGAGGCTGCCTTGTCGCTTCCATTGCCCCCGTACGCGGAGCAGCTGGTCAGTCGTAGCTGTGCGAGGGGAGCGTGGGGCAGGAGCAGGGCGCTCGGAGAGATGCTCAGCCCCGTGCCTGGCCGGAGGGAGTGTGTGAGCTGCTGGGAGCACGGGGCTCGGGGGGGGCTCGGTTCCCTCCCCCTCCTCGGGGGTCCCCACCGCACCCCCAGGTGAAGAGGGTGAAGGTGGAAAGGAGACTCGAACAGCAGCGTCCTGGGCGCTTTGACACAAAATGCTGAAGAGGCAGGTCTGCTTTTATTTGCACTGGTAGCCACTCAGCAAAGTTAAATGAAGCAGCGTAAATTTAATTAATGGCAGAATCTGGCTCAGTGTCGAGAGAGGGGTATGAAGAGAATGAGCATGAAAACAAATTCTTCTGTGATTTTATTAACCCCAAGGTTAAAAATCGGTGGTAAGGTTAGATTCAAGATAATAAAACCCACAGTGCCCTTTTTACCGGTGACGGTGCTGCGGCACCCCCCCTACACAGTCCGCGGTGCTCGCCCGGGAAAGGGACACAGTGGTTCCCGGGGGGGCTGCAGCGTCCCTCCCGCGGCCGCCCGCCCACCCGTGCCCTCCCCAGGGCTGCGCCGAGGCGGCCGACCCTGCCACTGGCATCGGGGTGGGCAGAGAGAGGTATGGCACCTGGAGTGAATCTTCCACCGCTGCCAAAAGGTTAAGGAAGGAAAGGGCCGTTTTTATGGGATTTTTTTTTTAAGAGGTAAACGTAGGAAAGTGCTTTTCCTTGCTCATTTAGTTTCATGTTTTATCTACTTATGATGAGATTACTCAAGGAGAAAAAAGAAAAAACCTTGCCCATAGCTGGAGTAAAATGAATGAATGAGTGCAAACCTGCTACGTTCTCCTTGCCATGAAATTTCGGCTCGAGGAACCTCCTGCCTCCTCCAGTAGTGCTGCTTCAGGGAATGAAAGTGTGGTAATTTACTTAATTTTATGGTAATTACGTTGCATCATGTAATTCTGTGATTTACATAAATATAAAGTGATTTCTCCTTTAACAAACTTCTTCACTGCTGTAATGTAGGCAGCGAGTTACCACCAACTGAACCAATTTTTGGAATTTTCTTGGGAAAACCAGAGGCCACTGGAAAAGGAAAAGGACAAAGCAGCTGAGGCTGATGGCCTGTGTCTTTGCCGGTCCCTCCCTCGGCTGGTTTGCCCTGGATAGGGGCCCGAGCCCTTCGGGAGCGGTGTCAGTGACTGCTGCTGAAGGACAGGCGGTTTCCCCGGAGGAGTCACCCTCTTTGAACAGGACCTGACGTGTGTGGCCAGGCTGAGGCCGGATTTTGCACACAAATAACGAAGCTCTGCTTATAAATGCAGTTGTACCTGCTTGTCCCCACCTGTGAGACCCAAACCCGGTGCCCCCCCCACCCCCCAAACCAGTGCTGAGATTAAAACGCCTGGGGAGAACGGTGGGAGTGCGTGGGTCCCGCAGCCAGGTACCGGCAGAGCAGAGGAACGATGGGCCATGTTCCCGTCGCCTCACCTCCGAAGCGCTGCTGGTGCTGTCACCCCCTGCCCCGGGGGGGCCAACGACCCTTTCGGGGGGAAGAAGGATGCTCAGCAGGCAGCAGCGCTCATCCCCATTTTCTTCTCGTGCTTTCAGCCTCTAGAGCAAAGCCATATCATCGCCCTCTGCCCAGAAGCTACGACGTTACCAGATGCGAATGCAGTGCTCTGTTTCATTTTCAGTCAGGCTGCATATTAAAGGATTTTTCTTTACAAAAGACCTTAAATACTCACACACCAGAGCCCCAGGTCCGGTCTTGCCAAAGACCGCTGAGCAGTGGCAGTGAAGTCAATGTGTATGCATCGTACCGCGCATGATAAGCAGGAGGAGTAAAGGTTAATGCACTGGAAAGTCTGTGCGAGAGGAAACCTGGGAGAGGAGGTTTGCAAAACGCTCCACTTGAGAGATCATCTGCGGGATAATGAAGCTGCCTCTCTCCCTGCCCTGATTTGTCCCTATTCCATTATAATCTGCATCTGGCGCTAGTTACACGAGCTGTGTTCATAGAAGAATGTGCCAGGTCTTTTTTCAAGTACTTTTTTGCTCATACTTGGCCAGACCGTACATGCAACGTAGCGTTGTCGGGATGTGGTCCTACATCAGTCTGACTGTGCTGGGCTCTGCTTTACCCTGCTGTACCCCTGGCAGCGGTAACAGCCCGAGCCGGTGCTGGGGCCCCGGGCAGCGAAGCTCCGCGCCGCCCCGTGGTGCGGGACCGGGCTGTGGGAGCAGCCAGACACTAGAAGGCACCTGGAAAAAAACAGGAACTTTTCATCGCACAAGGAAGCAAAAGCGTTGTTTTCCTCCTTTATTGAACTTTGGCAAATAATATGTGTGTGTGGGTTTTACATCAATAGCTATAAATAAAAATTTGAAAGCAATGTAATACTTGTCATTAAGATAAAGGACATCTATTGGCACAAATCATTGAGTAAAAACCCTTTAATGATAAAATAACATTCACTCTTTAGCTACTTTATTTGTCTGAAAAACTCAGCTTACACTCAGTTCAACATATCACCTTCCACAAAGTTAAAAAATGACATAAAATGACATAATAAAATATACCTTAAATTTCATAATACAAGTACCCTTGGCAAATTTTAGCAAGCTGGACCATCTACTGCTGGCCACAGTAGTGAACATTGCCATTGTCTCACATACCCCTCCTTGCCTTTGGACTGAAAAATGCAGGTGAACTCAGCGTGTAGGTATTACAACAACTGCGTGTCGTCTGAGTAGCGTTGGGATCTGCTAGCATGAGTTGAGTCTGCCGAAACGAATATCGAGTCTGCTTATTGCGGAAGAAACATATAAAGCTTCCTGGAAGATTAAACACTATTACAATCATTAACTGTCTTACAAAAAAAACCTATTTAAAAATTCTCGTACCCATTACTGTCTTTGGCAGATAAATAGAAAAAAAAATGAACAGACTATATTACAAAGCTTTCATTATCACAATCTACTGTATAAGGCCAAATAAAAATATGTTTCTTTGCACTAATGAAAGCACATCTCTAATATATCCTTAATGACAGACAATATAAACACTCTACCGACGTTACTCTCAGATGCCTCATTAGAAGACTGCGACTTTCGTACTCCTATTCCCCAAGTGGCACTCTTTCTACGCAGAGTAAAGTGTATTTAGTAGTTGATTTGGCTTTATGTCCAGCACGATCAGCGAGTCAGGGTCACGTTAGGAGTCTGAAGCTGGACCCGGATATAAAAGACAATCAATTTGCCGGTCCGCGAGCGGCACTGCAAAACTGGGGGGGGTCTTGGGCGTGAAACCGGTTTGTGACACGAGGGCGAAATCAAAGCGGGGTATAAAACATTTTAAGACACCTGAACCCAGAGCGGAGGTGGTGAGTGGCGGGGCGGCCGGGGGCCGGTGCCGGCGCTCCTGCTCCCTCCCGGTGGGAGCGCGGCAGCGGGGGTCACCGGCCGCGCCGCCCGGACCGATGCCCCGCGACGGGCTCCTCCGTCGCGACAGGCGAGGCGGCTGGGGGAGCGCCGCCGACCCCCAACTGGCCTGCGTCCTGCCGAGCGCCCACCCCGTCGCGACACGCGACACGACGGTCGGCCTGGGCAGGAGCCGCAGGCGAGGCAAGGGAGGCAGCCGGCGCTCCCCGAGCACGGCCACCGCGGCCGGTCCGGTGCCCCGGGCCTGCCATAAAGCCAAAGTAACTCCCGTTCCTGGAAAAAACGCACAGTTGGCTCCCTTTTGAGCAAGACGTGTATTTTCACGCGACTGGCTTACGGGTCGAATTGGCTGGGAAAAAGCCGCCAGCCGGCCAAACTTTTCCTCAAAAAACAATTTAACTGGAATTCAATTTGAGTCTGTGTTTAGAACATGGATGGATCAGAACCGATGCGAGTATCAGTTCTGATCAGTGCTTAACCGTATGAGGCAAAACTGTGCATGTTTTCACAGCTTAAAGGTATACACAACTGCGCCACAGCTGCTAACAGATAACAGGCTCCATGCATAAATAAATACCATCAAACCAAAAGACCTATTTTCAAATTCAAAAAAAGAAGTTGCCATTAAGAACCACGATGCATCACACTGCTAAGGTTTTGCCTCATGCATAAAAATGGTAGCGCTGATTGGCAGTTGCTAATTATAATACTACACTGTCACACAGAACACTTAGCTGTTCAGACCAAGTAGCACAAATGTAGAAAATAATCTTTTTTTTTCTTTTTTTTTTTCAACAGAGCAATTAACACAGATTGTTTCTTCAGCAAAATATGAAACTGTAAACTTTGGGCTCATTCTGCAACTTTTCCCCAATCTGTAATAAAGAAAAAAAACCCAACGGGAAGAAAGACTGACGTACATTTTTAAGCGCACACCTTTTCCGTCTATTACAAAAGCACAACCTAAAACGTATAAAGCTTTTTCTTTTTTAAATCACAGTTACCAAAAAGAAACAGTGAATAATTTATTACATACGCTATAATAACATTACTCTAAACAACTATTCTCTATGAGGTATATCTGAGAAAATTCGGTAAGGGATTGCACGGTCTGCGTTGCCAACATGCCCAGTTTTATATTAAAGCTTGGAACCATGAAGAAATAGAGGAGGAGGAGGAGAGAGGGAGAGGGAGAGAAGAAGGAGAAGGAGAAGGAGAAGGAGAAGGAGAAGGAGAAGGAGAAGGAGAAGGAGGAGGAGAAGAGGAGGAGAGAAGGAGGAGGAGAGGAGGAGGAGAAGGAGGAGGAGGAGAAGGAGGAGGAGGACTGAGGAGGAGGAAGAGGAGGAGGAGGAACAGGAGGAGGAGGAGGAGGAGGGAGGAGGAGAGGGAGGAGGGGGAGAGCCTTTGGTATTATTAGGAGTTTGTTCTTTGCAGGGCTGCATTGCAAAGCACCACAGTACAAAAAGCCCACCCAGGTACGATTCGGCGGCCCAGTTGAAGCTGAGGTATTCACAGGAAGAATAAAAAAAAGCACAGAGAGGTCTAGACTGGCAAAATCGTTGCTTTGGTTCAAGCAAGGCACTCGTCCCGTGGTAATGTCACACTTTGCAAGTGAAGCATGAGTCCGGTAAGGAACGCGATTGCTGCAGAGGACCCTGCCAGCTCTGGGGATTTTCTGTGTCCAGCCTGCCACCCGCCCGTGCTGTGCAGGGGGTGGCGAGGGGCACGGCGGGAAGGTTTCGCCGAGCACAAGGACAGATCGTCTCCTCCACGCCCAGAGGGCATCCTGAGAATTATTATAGCTTTTTATTGAAGGAATACATATATATATAGATATAAAAAGCACACTTGTCAAGTCCCTATCTTTTCCAATACAGACTTAAAACAAAAACGAAACACAAATTAAAAGGCAACACTTAACCAAAGCGGAGCTTTTGCGTTGAGCTGTTGGTAATTTGTCTATGTGAAGCCCAAGGCATTGCTCAGGCAGATTTCCTAGGGAAAGGCTCAAGCCCCTGCAGCAGACGGCCCCGTCCCACCCTGGGATGTGGCTGCTCCGGGCTCTGCACCGACGCGGTGCCTCACCGACGCAGGAGATGCTGCGCTGGGGTGAGTGTCGCCTGCCTTAATTGTCATTAAATCGAGGCGTTTGTACCTGTGCGGGTCAGGTCCGGAGATTTATAAACCAGCTTTTAAGCTCAGCCAAAAGTGCATACCTGCAATCTGAATTTTTTTTTTTTCTCTTTTAAATTTACCTACCAGCCCGTGCTCACCGTCGTCTTGTTTTTACTGTGGAACAGGCTCTGCTAATGGCAGGATTAGGGGGGCTCCGAAAGAAAAGCTGAACTTGTGTCTGAATGTGCCTGTGGGAAGCTGCGGAGGTACAGCGTGGTGGGAGCAGCAAGCAGTGCCCAGGAGTGGATTCGGCTCATCAGAGCACTTGGTTCAGTCGTATAAACAGGATAAAACAGGCTCAAAGAAACAAATGCTAAAGGGCACCACTAATTCCCCAAAGACAAACAACCAACTTTTAAGTAATCGCTTAGGAACATGATACTAATGGAGCTTAATGTAGCTTTGTTTCATTGCTAACTTGAGAAAAATAATTAATTGAATTTCATATGAAAACTGTAACTGCCAACAACAACAGAAAAATGTAAGCAGGAGGGAGCAGCCTCCGTGTCTGCCGCGCTCGCCAGGTTCAGCAGACACTGTGTGTGTGCGTGGGCCAGGCAGAACTGGGTTCGTCCGAGCAAAGGGCTTGCTGCTCGGTGTCTCGGTGGCCAAAATTAAGAAGAATCCCCCTCCCCTCAGCCTAGCTGTCAGCAGTGGGCTCCGCCAGCGTGGGGGCCCACGGACCAGCCCGTTAGATTCTGTTCAAGCATGGCACTGCTTGTAAATAATAATTTCTAATGCTAATTGCTGCTGCTGCTGCAAACGCCCACCCATACATACTTAAGCAGGACTTCTGCAGGTGGCCGCATGCAGATCCCTTTCCCCAGGGAATCGGCTGATGGACAAAGCCTGGATTCATCTCCAGGTCAACACAACCGCTCCATCCACTGGAATTCAGCGTGGGGATGGACGTGAAATGGTTTCACGTCTCCAAACGTTTTTGGCTGGCAGGAAGGCATAAGGGAAACACAGAAAATGTCGTCACCAGAATTGGCAGCTTCCAGAAGAAGTATTTCTTTGGGTATCTGGGTTGCAGCTGTACATTACAGTGTGTAGGAGAGAACAGTTGAAACTATAAAAGAGCACAAGCAAAATGCAGACCGCACAGAGAAAGAAATCTTTGGTATCTTTGGTATCATCAACACGATTAAAATTACAAATGGAAAAAGTCAGTGAGGTAGCCTCTTTGGTTCTCACTAGAAATAGAAAGGTTTTTTCTTTTTTTCTTTTTTCCTTTTTTTTTTTCTTTTTTCTTTTTTTTTTTACACACACAGAAGTTCATTCTTGGAAGCAGCTAGTTTAAGGGTTTCTCTCTTTTTGCTTGGCATGTATTATTTTTCCCCCAGCTTAAGTTTTAAGAAGCCACAAAGTTCAGGCAAAGTATCCCAGTGTCTTTTTTTTCCTATCGTTTCTGAATGCACAGTTTTTGGTTGAATATTCATTGCTTGTCCTCAAAATTCGCTCTGTTGTTCTTACAGAAAATCGGTTGTAGTGCTTTAAAGGTAATTCTAAATAAAAAATAAAAACTATACAAGGGCATCCTCAGATGATGATGAATAAGTTAAATAAATAAGTTATATTATGAAGGCTTTATGTGCCATAATAAAGGTACGTCGCACTTTCTAATCAGATGGGAAGGGATTAACTTAAATAATTTAAACTTTGATATTTAAACAATTAAAATTAATTAAAAGAAGAAATCAAAACTAGACTCCTGTTTTACGTAACTCGTAATTTTTCTGCTGTCTGTAACAGAACCTGGCTGCTCTATGAAGCAATACTAACTTTTAAGTGTATTTACTAACATAGACTTCGCATCTCTGATGCGCTACAACAGTAAAATGGATAAATAAGCAAAATTAATCCCAAATTAACTCATAAATGATTGAATTTATGAATAAATAGTAACAAATAACTAACATTGGAGCCTGATCCCGCAGCCTGTATTCAGGCAAAACTCCCATTGAATTTTAAAGCTAAAATGAAACTCAATGGGATTTAGACTGAACAGAGATTTCAGGACCTACTCTAAGACTAAATTAAATAAATTACATTATTGATAGATAATATATTGGCTTAAAACCCACAAGTGTCTGGAAAAAAATAAAACCATTTTAAGCTTTGCCTTTTTAAAAAATTTAAACAATAAAAATTCCCCTTAATAAATATAAAGGAGGCCAAGTATAAAGTTTCCCCATGTCTTAAAAATACTTAGGTATTGTGACAAGCAAGAAAAACATCGGGTTTTGTCCGAAGCTAGCACACTCTTTGCAATACCATGTCGTTACCGTGTCTTGCTTTGGAAGAGGAGATCCCTATTCCCTTATGCAGGTTTGAGCGTAGTTTGCTGGTTTAGTCCTTCGCAGGTCTTTGGATTCAGCTTTAGGTAAGAGAGAGCCAGAATAAAGCTATTCAACCGAAGTCATCAAGCACATTCTTTGTTCCTTCACGGATGATTAAGCAATATCCAAGGTTTCTTGAAAGTTGAATTCATCTTGGATGTGCCTGTGGTAGTAACTCCAAGTACACGGTACAGAAGATGCTGGGATACTATCTGTACATACCAGTCTTTTGTATCAGAATAAATAAAAGGAACAAGTTACATTACACGGCTCTATAGATTCATAAATATATGGTATATAAACGTAACATATCTGAGTTTTTTTTAGTAAGGGCAGAATATAGCATATATTCTACCCATACTTGTACATACAAATATATCTACCCACAGTATATGCTATCGACACTCCTCTTCTGAGATAGCTGCTACATAAAAGCCTACAAGAGTTGACAGTGAAATGGAAGACATAACATAGGGCCATGAAAGATGCAGGGATAAAAAATGCAGCAGTATTTCCAGATGTTCAGATGAAAATGATTTTTGACAAATATGGAGGAAACATGGGCATTGATATATTTGCAATCCCCAGCACAGAGAAGCCTCATGCATTTTGCTAAACAAATGCTGCAGTGCGGGCAGTAAGGTCAGCCTTGGCACTACTCAGTGTAATTATGTCGTTCCTGGTGTGAGATGGCGGATCAACATTTGAAAGATCAAGAAAAAAACTTAAGCCATAATATTGCATAACAAAACCTTCCACAATTTGGAGAAAATGAATGACTTCATTGAAGATACATTTTCTTATAATTCAGGAATTGATCTAGACTTACTTCGTTACGGCTATTGGGATGATCTCTGAAGAGCAATAAAAAGCCCAGGTCTTTGCTCACAGGCTTCACCAGAAGCCCAGGGCAGGCTCCCCTCTGCCTCCAAGGACGGTGGTACGCGGGAGGCAAACCCATCGGTCCGCGGACGTCCCTAACGTGAAGTGTCCCAGGTGCCCATCTCTGCGGTGGACACCGGCCGCCAGGCGCACGCCTTAGGGGGTGCCTGGGACTCGGTCCTTGTCCGAGACGACACGCTTCTCTGCCTTGGGACTGCGGGAAGGGGAGGGGAGGTAAGGAACGACAGTTGGGTTTTCACGGGTGGTGTGTCATCTCCTGCGGTGCTTACAGGGGCACTATGGAATGGAGCGTGAGAAAAGTGATCGAAAGCCAGCATCTGCCTGCTGCAGATTGCGAGAGGACGCTTTCAGAATGAGACATTTCCCCGGAGGGCAATGCCACGTTCAAAGCGCACATGGAGAGGCTGGTTTGAGTGGACCCCCTTGGATGGGAATGAAGGTGAAACTTCAACGTGACCAAACCACCTCAGCTGGGCCCTGCCCTACAACATGCTGACTCAGAACTTCTCACTCAAATACCCGGAGGCATCCGTACACATCAGCCCAGACCTGAACCATTTTTTGGCAGCTTTATTCCATGTCTGACTACAAGGCTTCTTTGGATCATTTTCAAATCATGCATGATCTGTCTGGAAATCTAAGTTGAGGGATGTTTTGATTCCCAGAGCTTGTCAGTTTAGCTGTGAGGATCCTGAATTCACTTTTCAGAAACGTTTCCTGTCCTGAGTGGACAAGGCTTTTTGATTTTCTTTCTTTTTTTAAGTGTAAGCATTGGAAAATAACTGCAGCACTTTTGCAAAGTAGTTAAAAAGAAGCCCTCATTTAAAGGTAGAGATGGAGAAAAATGGTAGCACTGTGCTCCAGCTGTGAAGATAAATTTGGACCTAGGTCTGCGTGTCATGATTTGGATCATCATGACTTTGATCAACCAACATAACAAGTCTAATGTCAAAACGAACTACTGAACTGCCACATGAACTGCTGAAACCTCAATTTTGGTTCAGATCGGGATCTGATCTCAGTGAGCCAGGCTGTGGCAGTGCTCAGCACTTACAATGACATAAATCGGTACATATATATTGCAAGTTTTATCCCCAGGGAAGGGAAAGAATGGTGTAGGTTACTCAACCGATTTCACATACAGAAGGATGGCTGTTCAAAGCTCTAGACATACAGGAGACCCACTCTACCCGACAAAACAATTCATACCCAACCGACAAGTTTTTCCTACGTGGCTCTGGAGAGAGGAGACATACCAGCGTAGTATCCCAACGTCTTGCACTTGGAGTCCATGCAGCTCTTGGAGAGATCCCATGTGGGGCAGAAACAGGAAAAACATAAATAAACCCACTCTTTTGGTTGCGCAAAGAAACAGAAGTGATTACCTGTACAGAGATCAATGGTGCTATATGCATTTAGTCGTGCAAGAGGAGATAATGAACTGAAACACAAGTAGTGAGAATCCTCATCTTTGGTATTGTAGCTGTTGAGGTTTTGGTTGCTCTGTTCCTTGTTCTTTTGAAAAAACTGCATAGGC
Organism: Harpia harpyja; assembly: GCF_026419915.1. Taxonomy (NCBI): domain Eukaryota; kingdom Metazoa; phylum Chordata; class Aves; order Accipitriformes; family Accipitridae; genus Harpia; species Harpia harpyja. Next base: position 116,263,891 of record NC_068969.1, on the reverse strand, counting down.
ACAAATTAAAGACAATCTTCAACTTTAAGATGACTGAGTTGTCAAATGAAGCAGCAATCGTACTGGCTTTGCTTTGTTCTCGTTCTTGTCAACCCTTTCTTTGAGATCTGCTTCCTAAAACGTCCAAGATGTCTGTCAAAACACAGTGTGTTACTCATTTGCTTCCTGACGTGCTTCCTTGTTTTTTTTATTTTTATTTTATTTTTAAATGGAACAGTTTGTTGCAGAAGAAGTAGGTGCAGAAAACGTTTCTTTGGTTTCGATTAAGTAGTACATAAAAAAAGTCTCAAGTGTCTCTAAAGAACCACGACCGCACTTGGCTTGCTGCCGCGGACTCGGCCGGTGCTCCAGGAGGGGCCGTTCACTGGTAAGCGCGCACATCGAGCGGCCGCGGCCGTTTCGGCGGCGCGGGTCGGGGCTGCGAGGCGCGGACGGGGCCGTGGCATCGGCGCGGCGGCTGCGGCCGGGGCTCTGCTCGTTTCGGCTGCCAGCGCTGCCTGCCCGCTCCGCCACAGGGCAGCCGCCGGAGGTGGAGAGAGGGCTTGGAGTTTGTGAGGCTTCCCCATCGCCAAACAACCACCCGCACCAGCGATGACAAAGAGAAAATGGCAAGTTATAAACATCTTTGGCTTGCAGTAATCCTGTCTCTTTGGTGTGCTGTGTTCCCGCCAGCTTGGGTAACTGGTGGATAAAAGGAACTTAGGGGATGCAATAGGTCTAGATGGCATATTGAAGTCATATGCGGCACATCTAAAACGGTCAGTGGCATCTGAGGGCTTGTTTCTGGTTTTTTTCCTGCTTGAAAGTACCATAAAATACTGAAAAAATGAACAAAAGTACACTGAACGCTAAATACGTTTCAGTAACAAGAACGTTGTTGAGGAGAAACTAGAATCCTGGTAACTAAAAAGGACGTATTAATGACCTAAAAAAATCTAGATCTTTCAAAACGTTGTGTTTGCTCCATGTACTGTAGCAGTTAAATTGACCTCCTGAGTGTGCGTCTGCATTAGGTACAAACACAGAACTTGTGACAAACTGCAAACTGTGCTTGAGGCTCGTGTGGTCACAGAGGTGTTCCCTACCGACCTTGGAAGTTAGACTGCAACTTGAAACAATCGCTGTAGTGAGTCCAGGATCGTACCTATCTCTATAGCTACCGGCTTTGTGCTTGATACTTTGAGCTCAAGTGAACTGAATTTTTCTGATCCAAGATCAAGCTATACTCACTGATTAAATTAAACAAACTAAAAATAAAACAAACAAACAAACAAAAACTTAAAATTTGATCTCTTTTCCCAAAACACTTAACAAAACCATGCCTGAGTTTTAAAAACAGGTTCTCGGATTCTTTAGCGTCTACGTGTCAGACTTTGTGCTCCGTTCTCGCGTGGCCGCGCCACTGCGGCGAGCTTTGGTGCAGGGCGGTGTGGCCAGCACCGGCGCCCTGCTGGCAAACGCCGGGCACGCGCAGGTTGCCCGGGCTCGCAGCGGCACCCCCGCCGGCCGGGGCTCTTTGGGGCTCAGGAGAAACTTGCCTCACGAACGACTCCCCTACGTTTCAGACCTGCTTCGCCTGTCCTGAGCATAGTATTGTAGAGAAAGAGGTTAATTTTTCAACTTGCGCCTGCTAAGACTGACTAAAAGCCGTAAGAAGTGTCCTCTGTTACAGCTGGGCTGGGGTTCGTTTCCAGGAGGATTGTGCTTTAAGTCACCAGTGAAGGGCCCCGCCGCGAAGCCGCTCCCTCCGCCGCGCCGTGCCGCGCCGCGCCGTGCCGGCCGCTCCCCGTCACGCTTTGGTACAGGTGCTGGGGGCTGAGGAGGAGCCCCCGGAGCTCAGGTCGTCCTGCCACTTCTCCAGGCTGCGCCGCCGGGCGTTCATGAAGAAGTTGCTGACGGTGGTGAGCTCCAGGCCCAGCTGCTGGGAGATGGTGATCTGCATTTCTTTGGAAGGGCGCTTGTTCTCCTTGAAGATGGCGAAAAGCGTTCTGCGCTGGAGGTCCGTGAAAACCAGGCGAGATTTCTTCTGGGAGTTGTTCCGCTCTTTGTTCGGCTCTTGCTCTTTGCGTTTGCAGGCTGGGGAAGGGGTGGGCAGCGACAGAGAGAAAGCAAGCGTCAGGACGCGCGCAGCGGCCCGCAGACCCCGCCGGCCACGCGGAGCGGCGGGCGCGAGCTGTCACCCTCCTGCAGGACCCGCCGGACCAGGGGTGCGGGGCTGCCGGCTGAGCCGGCACCGGTGCCGGCACGCGGGACCCGAGGGCTCACGGAGGAATCCCCGGGGGGGCTACGCCGGTGTTTGCGCTCGCACCCCAAAGACCTTTGCCTTTTCAGAAATGATGTTGGACGGGCACCTGCCTGGTGGGTGCTCGGGCACGGAACTCCTAGGCAATCGCAGCGCTCCCCCCGACCGTCCCCAGACACAGCCCTCGAGTTCGCTTGCCATTTCTGGACAGTGGCCAACTTCCGAGATTCTCCACGCTTTTTATAAAGCCACCGTCTGAGAAATGCGTTGCTCTTCTGTTACAGCAGCATTCAAATTAACAATTTAGCTTACCTGATGTCAGTCTAGGAAAGAAAATGCAAAGCAGATCCTTTTTTTCCCTTCAATAGCTAAGACAAAGATTAATTCTTTGTAGAAACTGATCTTGTGCCGTAGCATATAACAACTGCAGATTACTATTTTTCAACAAAACTGTGCAGGCCACTATTCCATAATGTAAACCCCACCCCTTGGGTAAAGTACAGGACAGAGGAAACACAACTGGAAATTGCTCTTCATGCATTTAGAAGAAATCTATTCATATTTTGGGACAGATAGCCTTTTCTTTGATCTGCCATTCCAAACACATACTTAAAACAACTACCGTGGGCACAATGGTGAAGGCAGGAACCCCCCAAACCCGCTTGGTTAGTACATGGGACAGAACAGCAGAAACTGCCCCGCTGCCCCCTCCCCGCGCTCCCTACACGATTTGCAACACAAAACCACCTTCCATGTGGGGCTGTGGTGTCTTTTCCGGGCACCAGCTGAAATCCACAGCACACTGGGCTGCCTTCCTGCCTGCCAGCGAAAGCACCCAGCTCCTGCCAGGCATTCCCCGGGAACTGGTGCCCCCACGTCCTTCTGCACCCCTTTCCCCCACTCACTCCTGCCCAGCGGCCGGGCGTGCAGGAGGGATGCTCACAGCACCCGTGCCAACGGGTCCTCTCCCAGAAGATGTCCACAGGACGGAGAGGTGCTGGCGATACACCCACAGACACCAAGGGACAGGTAAAACTCCGTGGCAGGGGAGGACACGTGGTCGAACACTGCTCCCAGCTTTGCTCTCTCTGAGCCAGGACAGGCTGCTCCGCTCCCCACGTTCATCTTCTCCATCCCCAAAAGGAGGCCTGGTGCCACCTCCCCAACAGCCAGGTCTAACATTGGCACAGGAGTTTTATTACTTTAAACACCCCAAAGCAAACCCCGCTCAAAGCTCCCGTGGCAGCAGCTCCCTGTGACCACCATTGGGGAAAAGTCATGTTCGAGAGCACAAACTGCCATCCTCCAGCTGAACCTTCTGTGTGCTTGTTTTCTCCAGAAAGAGACCTCTGTGGCCACTTTTTAACCATTTACCCATTTATTTGTGGTTTCTATCCACTGCTGCAACAGCTGCTGTCTGAAAAAAGCTGCCAAAACTTCAGACATCTGTTGTGAGATAAACTCTTAACTTCTGCTGTGAGACCATTTGTTTACGGCCTTGCGCAGAAATAACCAGACCACCTAGTGCGTCTCAAATTCTACAACTCTCTATAAGGTTGCACTTCCATGTGGTCTCTCACAGACTACAATGTAGAAAAGCTATGGAAAAAACAGACAGACATGAAATTGCAACTTTCTGAGATGAAACAGTAGCAGTGCCTGCTGTTTAGGCAGTGTCCCTCATCAGCAATTACCTCTCCCCGCATCCCCAGATCGCGTGGACATCCAGGCAGCCCCTTTGCTCCAAAGCCACCCGGCAGCTGCCACCTGATGCACGTGGTTTAAGGCCAGCCAAGGCTTCTCCTCGCTGCCTGCAGCTGCCTGCTGCATGGCTCCAGGCGGGCAACCTCCCCCAGGCACCTCACACCCCCCCGCACGGCCACGGGGTGCAGCGCAGCCCCGCTTGCCGGCAGCTCCGTCCTCTTCATCGCTGCTTCACAGCCGAGTCTTAAACTGCAACGACTGCATTTTCCATAAGCAAGCTCGGAAGCATCGCTGAAACCAGGGATGGCATTACACAGCACGATACGCTCCCCCCCCGCACGACGCTCTTCACAAGTTGGTCCAGAAATGAGGTAATGCTTCCCAGCGGAAATCATCTATGAACGTGCAGCTTTGCTGAAAGACACGGGCTGATTTTTTTTTTTTTCCCAACATTTGCCAGCTGAGCTGCCTAGAAACCCGGGCCCTATATATTTGAGTTTATCTGCATTTCGGTTTACAGCATGCATTTTGAAGCTCCTTCCAGGGCAACAAAGTAGTCTAAACCACCTGGGATTGCAGGCAAAAGTCTTTCATCTGAGAATAAATCTCCCCCTCCTCCTCGGATCGTCTTTATTGCCTTAAAGCCTGACCCTCTCCTTCCCTGGGCTGGAGGCTCGGCACGGCCAGCCTCCCCGCTCCCCAGCGCGGGGCGGCTGGGTGGGAAGAGCTGCGAGGCACTGGGCGGCCGCAGAGCCCTGGGGAGAGCCAGCGGTGCCCTGCGGGGGCCAGCGCCATCCCTCTCCCCGGGGCGTCCCCCAAGGCCAAGGGCGAAGCCAGCCAGAAATGCCCGTCAGAGCTCAGGTCAGGCAGGGCAGCAGCGCCGGACCATCACTGCGCCAAGCGATGCTAATGGATCCTAAAAAAAAAATCAGTATTAATAGCCGGTCTGTATTTATTAGCACAGAGAGAAAGAACATCAAGTGCTGAAACCAATACCACTGCCGTAGCATACCCAGATTTAAAAATAGCCTGATAAGGCTGTCTACACAGGGCAGTAAGATAAAAAAAAATCCATATGTTGACATGGTTAGGTAATGTGCTGGGACAAAATAAGTAGAGTGAATTGATAAGTGGATGGGTTTTTAAGCAGCCCTATTAAATAATTCTGCAGGTCTAGAATGTGAAATGAGAACCTGGCCCAAAAAGTAAAACTCAGGCTGTGGAAATGCCTGTAATTAACCCGAAGTCAGGACCGTACTGTCTTACCTGTGCCTGAGCATGGCACCACAGGGAGCCTGGCCCAGCCAGGTGCGTAACAGACTACGCTGATCAGCTTAGTTTTGTGCACAGGACAGTATTTCCGCAGGAAACCGGAATATTTTCTTGGGAGTGGCTGACTCTGACCCCTCTCTTGTATCTGTTCTCAGCTGCCAAATGCCAGCCGCTGCCGCAGAGCTGCCTCTGGGAGGAAGGCAGGGGTCCGACCATTCGAAATACCCCCAGGTGGGCCCAAAGGCATCATGCGGGAAGAATTCGGGTTCTCAGAACTGCTCCTCTAACACACTCCACAGATAATGTTTTACTGCCTGTCTGAGATGAAAAAGCAGATTTTAGGCTGGATTCCTGCATTCAACGCTTTGCCTTCTGTCTGCAATCCATGCGGCGGTACTCCTGACAGTGGGGATGTGACAAGCGCCTGCATCTTTGCTGCAGTTTCTAATAGGTTCCGGGACACCAGGAAGGGTCTAGTGTTTCCTAACATCACTAATTTATGTCCAGAGGTACTCTGCGTTTTACAGTTATTGGTATCTTATAATAAATAATGCAAAGGTATGTGCTTTTCAATGCATTCAGTAAATACTTTCCTTGAACTGTTAAGTTTGCTCTTGAAAAGGCACCATAAAGGCAAATGTTGTTCCTTGACATGCATTTATCAGAAGAGAAAAATGGAGTGAGCACTCTAATAAAATAAGGTTATTTTCCAGGAAACCAGCCTACAGAAAGAGAAACGTTTTAATAGTAGAGGGAAGGGAAGCGGCCATCTTGATTCTAAGAACAATTTGATTTATTAACTGCAGTTAATACTGAACATATTCTATGGAGGAAAACGGACAACTGGCAAGAATTGAAAGCCATAACTGTGGAAAAAAACCAAATCTTCCCTTTTCTTCTACACTGGACTAAAGACGCTTTACATAGAAACAATATACAAAGAGCTCAGATTCAGTACTGCCTCACTTAATGTTGACTGAAGTGGAGCCCCCCGAATTTAAAGGGCATTAAGAGCGGTGCTGAGACCTGACACTGCACTGCAGGGCTGTGTCCTTCAAGGAGGGACAGTCTGTCTTCAGTGAGCGTAGGTTTATCCTGCAGCTAAAACTAAGAGAACATTTAAAAAATGTTGCTTTAAAACAGAATTAGGTATTGCTTAGAAATAAAAAAATAAAATTAAAAAAAGCACCCAGAGTAAGTGTGGAGAGGCAGGAGGCGAGTCAGATGAGGCACCAGGAGGTGACCGGAATGAGCCCCAGAATCTCTGCAGTTCTCAGCGCTAATGAGGTTCCTCTCTATGAAGACAACAACTATTCAGATGTTCAACTTTAAATATGCAAGACACTCCATTGATTTTTTATTAGCATGTTTGCAAGCCTGAGGTTAAGCATGTGCTGAAATATTTTGCTAGATCCCGCAGACAGTGAGAGCAAAGGCAGGCAGGCAGGCAGGCAGTCGTCCCTCCTGGCTAGCAGATACAGCAGCTCTCAGAAAGTTTCACCCAACCCCACCTTTCTGTGCGAGGGTTTGGCAGCTGGGAAACGTGCCAGCCAAGTACCGTGCCCTGTTCATCAGCAAAATCCAGCCATCGGTCCAGGCTGCCCTGCGTGGCTGCAGCCCCGGGAACTGGGTAATACCCCACCGCTCCCGTGGTGCCTCCGCAGAGCCTTGCTAAGGGGCTGTCTCCCCGAATCCCCTCCACCCGTAAGCCAGCTCCCCCGGTCAGTAAGGCTGGAGCTCGTTTCACCTAACGTTGGCCAGGGCATCCCATGTCCCGGCTTCCCCTACAGCCAGGGCACAAGTGTCGGATGCAGCCGGGATGCGACCCCTCCTGCAGGCAGATGCCTTGCTGCGAGCGGGTGACAGCACGGAAGGACACGGCCTCCGCTCACGTCTGCCACGGACTCCATCGCGTCTTGGGACACACCTCTCTTTCTAGAAGAAAATTTGCTCTAAACTGCCCACATTTAATAGCTTTCAATACAATTCACGTGAAAAAAAGAATCATATCACACCGCTCTGGAAGAATCACGACCCCAGTGTAACCAGGAGCTGTAGTGACTGATGTGTACTGCATCAGTTCCAGCATCTGCAACCCCATCGGCTTGAAAGGGATCTGCAGGAAAGTGGTGACTTTTTGGATTTTATTTCTGCAAGCTTATCTGCGTTTTGGTTTCCTTGTGAACTTCATGCACTTCTAATTTAAGCTCAATTATTTTTGTCACTGAGTATCATTAAATTGAATATTTCTACTAATAGTTCGTTTGTCTTATTTTCTGCAACAATAACTCTTATTTTCCATTTTCTTCCTCAGAAGAGAGGAACCTAGCCAGCCCATGCATTACAAGTAGCTATAAATCCTGAAAAATATCTAGAAGCATTTCAGTTGATAAGCATTGCCTTTAAAACTTTTGTTTATAAAGGCTGAAGCACTGGAAAATTTACTCTGTCATTAAAGATGAACGCATGCCAACTACCAGCAAAAGGCAGTGGATTCCCTAACATCACCGTGGGGGTCTCCCCTCCGCCCTTCTGCACGGAGAGGGCTCATCCCCCAGGAGCTGCGGTGGTCCCCAGCGCCCAGAGCAGCCCTGCCCAGCCCGGGGGCCAAGCACCTCGCTGCCAGGCTGTGGATCCCACCGTGCTCCGGCCCTGGCCCGGCTCAGGCGGGAGAGCTGCCGCAGCCGGTGGATCCCTGCGGAGTGGGACCCACCGTCCGGGGCAAGTCCTCCATGGAGCTGGTGAAAAGCTCGACGAAATGCAACGGTCCAGATCAGACGATTTGGCATTTTCTCGGGACGGGTTTTTTTCACTGAAAGATATCCACCGGGCTCCATTGTTAATGGCTGAAACAGCGTGCAGCTCGGAGCAATCAATCTGCAGCGTGTAACGCTGGCCTTACGAAATCCAGAAGCAGCGTTGCGTATCCCTATAGGCAGCAATAGTTCCTGTCAGCTGTTTATGCACGCACAGAAAGACCAGTCCTTTTTATAGAAACTGCTTTTGCCACATGTAGGCCAAAATTGATTGATACGGAGCTCACCGCTGTGACTGACAGCGCTGCACTAGTATTCTGCCAAATCCCACCCTCCGAAGGCACGGGGCAGGGATGCTCCCTGGGGTGAGCCGGGGCCTCCCTTGGCTCCTCTGCTTCTCCTTGCACTGGTGCTCCGGAGGGTCACCAGCATCAGGAGGAGGAGGACGGGCAGGACGGGGGGGGTCCTGGGGGCTGGAGTGGTGCCTGCGCAGTCCCTGGTGAAGAGGAGCTGCTTGCAGAGCCGGGCGGTCGGGCTGCCTCGTGCCTGTGAATCATCTCAGCACGTATTTCAGAAAGCAGGCTCTGCAGAGCTTGGGTGGGTGCGTGTTCTCGCCACGGCTGCTGGTGCCCGGTACTCCCAGAGAGAGCCCGTGTCCCACGGCTGAGAAAGAGGGACCGGGACCGTGCCGCTGGCAGCGGATGGGGCAAACTCTGCTCGTCTGCGTCAGCGCTGCTTGTTGCTACGCTTGCGGCAAGCCTGCCAACGTAGAAATAACGATTGCTCAAGCAAAGGAAAAAACGTTGATGTGAGATCTTTCGCTGGCTAGTGCCACCACGGCCGGAGCTGCGGGGGGTCCGGGAAGCGACGTCCCCGAGGTGTGGGGGGCTGGTCTGTAAGGGGGCACCGGGCAGTGATGCTTACGGGCAGAGGGGCTTTGCCAACCAAGCTTTGAGACCACAAACTGTAGCGACAGGCACAGAGGGACCCGTGGAGACCACAGACCCATCCCATTTCTCTTCCGAGAGCCTGACACCAGTTTCCTTTGGATACTGGAAACATTAATGAAACAGCTGCCGTGATGTTCTGTCCTGTGAAGCACGAGCACAGTGCAAGCCCGGCTTCTCGTACAAACAAAATGCCAACGTGAATCTGACGTCAATTCACTTCCCCCCTCAGGTATCTCTACTTTTAAACCAATTAGGCGAGGGGCTTTTAACCAGAAACCCTGGCGGACTATTTAGCAGTCTGAAATTTCTCAGGGCCATACTTTATGGTCTACTTTTCCTGAAAAAAGCCTCCCTTTGTCTTTGTCTCCTCTAAATTTGGTTCCCTGCAGTTTCTCAAGTTAACTAACAAACACCCTCAGATAATCACTAGTTTTCTAATGTTTTTACTCTAATGGCAAAAGTGACTTTGGACCCATGAAACAAATAGCAGATGCTAAGAAGGAGACAAGTAGAGAACAGTATTTCCTTAATCCAGCAGTAAGTAATTTCTCTCTATCGTTCGTAAGGATAAGCCGTGAATATTGATCTCCCGTATGTGGTTTCATATGGGTGTAGTACAAAGTCAACTAAACCCAGTTATCTGTCTGACGGAACTAAAAAATGTTCCTCAATTTGATTTCGGAGAGAACTCAATGTGAAGGAAATTTAATTATGCTAGTAATACTGAACACAATGAAATGACCATCAAAACGTTTTCCAAAGGTTTAAAATGTTTTTCTTTCGCTATGATTCACTTAAAGCAACCTCTTGTATATCTGTGTTACTACAATCTGTTAAAAACTAGGCCTCAAAAATCAATTTGATTACCTCTCTGAATTAAGTATGCACAAATGAAAGCAACTGAGATCAATACAAATTAGGTTAAGTACTCCACTGTGTACAAAATCATTATGTAACAAGAAACAATTTGAATGAAGATGCAAATAATCACATTGTCGGGGTGTGCAGCCAGTGAGCCTTCACCTGCTCATTTCCATCTGCTGCACACATGCACGAAACCGTCCTGATCTCTGTAATCCCTACGAATGCCCTCTGATGGCATTTATCTAGAAAAGCAGAGTATGCCCACAAATGAGAAGTGTAGCACAAAGTGTTAATTCCGTTCTTCCAGAGCCGTTATGGCAGAAGATCTTTTTGCTTGCCCAAACCGACCCTCCTGTAACAGCAACATGTTCCCTACACCGCGATTCCTGTTTGGAGATACAGGGACGGCTACAACGCTCTGAGAAAGAAGCGCACAACCTCGCTGCTTCCTGCCAGGAATGGGTTTTCTCAATACTCAACCTGATTTTTCTCTCTCTCAGTTCTGTCACGGAAGGAACGCCTTCCTCTCTCTAGGTCTTGCATCCTTCAGCTATTCCAGAAGAAAAGATGAATGGGTTTGGGGACTTGGTTCTTTTATATTTCTTTCTGGCACGTAGCAGGTCTCAGGCTATTTGTGTCAAATCTCTTGTAAATCTGCTGGGTGGCTGAAATTGGGCTGTAAATTCTGCAGGGCAGGGGCTGCTTCCTCCTGTGCAGTGCTGCAACACCCATCTCAGTGCGGGATCCGTGACAAGGGCCTCTAAGTACTATTGTAATATACTTCCATCATTAATACAGAATAATAAATAATAGATGGGATAGGGCCGATTTATTGCACTCTAGGGCGAGAATGAGTGGAGGCTCGGTGAGCATGCAGTACCGTTTCAATGTACTCCTTGTCACCGAGCGGCTGCAAGCTCTAACCGTGCACTGAAGCCGTTTCTGCAAGGCAGCCCCCCCAGTTTCTCTTCTGTGGCCGAGGCAGGGAGCGTCCCCTGACACTCAATATCCATCTCTCTCTCTCTCTACAAACAAGCTTTTCTGCGAGCTGCAAAAGGAACAGACCTGATTTCTGACAGATTTCTGTTTCAGAGTTGATTGGGAGGTCTCCTTTCCAACAGCTGGGGTATGTGTAAGCTCTCCCTCCTGCCGGCATCACCGTCCCGCTGGTGCAAGCTCATGCCGTAGCCTTGTTGCAGGGCAGGCACTTGGGGCACCTTCCTTCTCCCCACGGGACTCCTGTTTTCACAAGAAGGGGTGCAACTGCCCACAGTTACCCGTGAGACCTCTGGTCCTGGGTGCGATGACACCCCTGGGGTACCCAGCAGGGAACCAGTGACAGTGCGAGGAGGGGAGCGGTGGGGCTGCAGGGACAGACAGACGGACACACTGCATAACTGCATCAACCTCGCTGGGGTGCCAAAATACACTGGTGCTGGTTCAGAGTCCCAGCCGCTTTCAGAAGCACAAGCTGACAGAAACTGTAGAAGCGGCAGCATCTAAAAGCCATCACCCGACTGCGATGAGCAGGGTCACCCCGCTTGCAGCGCTGATGTCCCACTGCCAGCACCACCAGCTCTCGCAGCAGCGCGGCTGCTCGGGTACTCTGCCCAGTCACGGCACAACGTTGGCTCCTTCAAACTGCACTCTGTGAGTCCTTCACTTCTAACGCCTGGGAGATTTATGTCTCCTCTTGTTCTGGAGATTCTCCCTTTTGAATCCCAAAATAGTTTCCAGCTGAATTACAACACTTTTCTGTAACAAGGATTTATATTCCCCTCGTCAGAGCACAGAGCTGAAACCAGACCTTCCCCACACCGAATGCGCTGCCTGTTGTAGCAGCATCTACAAGTGATGCACCAGCACATCCCCTCAAGTACCAGGATACAGCTGCGACCTTCTCCCTGTGGAGAAAGGGAAGCGCTTCAGGCATCTTTTCCAGGAAAGGACTGGGAATTTAAAGTTGAGGTAGGTGAGCAAGCACTGAATAGGAGTCTGAAATCTTAGTGTGGATTAGAGTTTGAAATACCTTGCCTTCTTATTTTCTGCTGACTACACCTCGCAGCTTTCCCATAGCTATGCCGCTTTGACACCCTCCCATGCTGCGGCTCCCTCCTGGCACCTTACACTTGCAAGTCAGAGTCGCAAGCTGAGTCCCGTGGGCCCTTCTGCAAGGGAAAGTATGGACCTACTGAGTTCTTGCCGTGTGCCTCCAGAACCAGCTTGTTTTCAGAAATTCTGACTCATGGGAGAAAGCAGGAAATGATTGTTTCCTTTTAATGGCTGTTACTGATAGGGTGCAATTACGAAGAACAGGAGAGGACAGGAGCAAAGCTCTGCCGACTTATCTGGGAAAGACAGACCTGCGCTGCCCTCCTGGCTCCCCGCGCTCTGCTTGCACTTCAGATGACGACTGCTGAATACACAAAGCAAGAGCAGGCCTGGCAGGAGCAGTGTTCTTTGCCATACAGTCAGGTTCCCACGTCCTTCTTCCCAGGGGCTTACGAAAGCACGGCTTCAGCAGGAGAGGTAAGTGTCCTTCCCCCGCCCAGTGCCAACAAGGTAGCGTGCGGAGGTGAGGAAGGGAGTGAGCTCCTTCCAGGCAGAGGGGCCATGGGTCTCCCACCTCCGCAGCGAACGTGCTACCACGCAGCTGGTGGATGGGAGAGGGGATGGCACTTCAGCAGGCTATGTGGCTGACAGCAGTTGCGTCAAGTAGTGCTCCTGTCACCCCCGTGGTACGAGCCGGCTGACACCCAGCGTGGCTCCGGCGTCGGGTCTGTGCGGCCGTGCCCCACAGGACACCTCTTCTGCCGTGCCCCGTCAGGGCTGGATGCGAGAGGACACCAAGACGCTGCACCCTGGCAGGATCCGGGCATGATGGAGGAGAAAGTTGGCACTGAAGATGCCAGAAGGACAGGGAAAAAGCTTTGGGAGCTTATACCTAATCCACGTGAGCCTCTGCACATCAGGAGGCTGTGGTCAGGGCTGACATGGTGCTGTGGTGCCACTGGTCCTTACCAGCAATAGCTGGTGGAAAGATATTCGTGCTGTGACACTGGCTGCCGAGGAAAGCAGCAGTGTCCTCACCTGATACGGGAATGAGGGGGCATGATAAGCACAGAGGAGAAGGAAAACGGAGAGGAAGGTGTGTGGGAAGCTCTCCGAGGAAGACTTCCTCATGCTCTTCCTTTACCTTCTTCAGCTACGTGCCGCTTTGCCAAAGCTTAATGCCTCAGCGCAGGCCCCCGTTCTTAAATGCCCATTATGACAAGATGAGATCTGCTGGAAAATCACCACTACTCATAAATATGTTCCCTGCTTACTTAGAGATATTTTGGTCCCAGAGACAATTTGTGTTTTGGGAAACTGCCAGCCTCTATCGCTTGTCTAATAATTCCTTTGTGCAGCATTTACCAGTGGTTTGAGTCCCCTTTTTTCACAATGGAGTAGTTTGATTTTATAGCTCAAAAAACCCAAACCACCCCAAAACACTCCAATTTCTTTTTTGATTGCATTTCTATCTGCCATCAGTGAGTTGTCTTGTTGATCTTATCACTGAACCCATTTGAGATTAGTCTATTTTGTATGATTTCTGCGTACAAAAGTCCTCTATAAATCAGAGAGCCTTTTATGCAAAAGTCTGCAAGATTGATAGAGCTGGATACAAAATCTTTTACCTGGGAAAAAGAGATGTATTATCTATCCCACTGGACATAATGCTTTCTCTGCATATGCATCTCCAAAGTACGATGGGGCTTTTTCTAGAGAAGACAGGAGACAAGATAGGAGTCTTAAATACAAACAGATTGCTATCAGAAGAAAGGGAGTCATTTTTTCCCTGTGTCTGGTGGGGATAAGATGAGAAGCAAAGGATTTAAAAGACAAAAAGGGAGATTAAGGCTAGTCATTAAGGATTTTTTTGTACCTGTAAGCCCTGGAAAAGATTGCCTAGGTAGCCTGAGAAATCCCCATCACTGGAGATTCTTGAAGAACGGGGCAGACTGTCAGGACGAGTGATGTCTCTAGTCCTTTTCAGCCCTGCTTTCCCTGTTAGATTAATTCTCCGTACACCTGCAGAGCCCTGTTTCCACTCTGAAGGCAGCCACAGGGGAGCTCCTCTGATGCAAGGAGTCTGCTACTTTTAGTGCTTGGAGACACAGAATAGACGTGTTGGGTTACTGGCAAGAAACTTGTCATCTCTGAGTAATGTCTAATTGGAAGGGATGAAAAAGCCACTTGGAACTGGTGGATGGCAGGAACATCTAGGACAAGACTCTGTGAATACTGCAAGGGAGGAGTGCTAAGGATGAGCAATCGGGGCCACGGTGCAGAAAAAAGCGCAAAGTTTGAGTCAAAATGTCCCTATAAAGAGTGAGGGAAGAAACAGCATCCGGTACTGGAAAATAATCCTTTTGGCAAAACTGTCCTCTCCTTTATGTGTTCCTCGCCACAAATAAATTCTGGCAGTTTTTGGACGCAGAGGAATGTTTGAGTTTGGGATATTTCAGTTTAAATGGTGATGGCCAAGAGATACTAGGGAAAAAATGAGATGCTGGGGAAAAAATCTAATGAGGAAATAGTGAAGAACAGATTGGAAAAGCTCAGAATGAGTAACACGTGTTGATCGACCAATTGTTTCTTAAATAAAGTAGAGGGCAAAAGAGAGAGAAATGCATTCAGTGGCAAAAATGGTCAGATTTATCTTTATCAGCCAGTCAAGAAACTGATAAAAACTGGCTGCCGAACAAAAGTGGTATGCAAATTTTTGCAGGGCAGAAATGTCTTCAGAAATAATGTGGAACAAAAAGATAGGGCGGGTTATCATTTCAGAAAGTTGGTACATGAGAAATATAATTTATCACCCAGCACCACAATTTACCACGTGGACTGTTCAAACATAACCACTAATCCATATCTGCAGAGATCACTAATATTTCAAGCCACTAAGCACCTTTCAAAGAATCTTTACGTACCTGTATATTTAGTTCAACGCTAAGAAATAGTCTTATATATAGATAACGCACCGGGTCCAGACGTTATTATGCCTTAATTTTTAGCTGTGGCTACAGACAACAAAACACTTTCAAAATCCAGAGGGAGAAGCACTAGGTACGGCACAAAGCGGCAGAGGACGGGCGGACAACAACAGTCCGCCTGCACACAGCCCCCCCCCCCGCCAGCAGCTGCCGCATGAGGACCCCCCCCGCCCCACGCCGGCGCTGGGGGGTGGCAGAGTGCGGCGGGGTCAGCCGCACCAGCGCAGCCCCGGGGGGGGCGCGGATCTCCGCCCCCCCCGGTTCACCGGGGAGAGGCCGCAGCCCCGGGCGCCGCGCCCCCCCCGCTCCCGCCGCCGCTGTCCGTGGTGCTGACGGTGCCGCCGCCGCTCCCGCGGCTCTGCCCGCGGCTCCGGCAAGGGGGCTTTGAGCCCCCCCCCCCCGGGGGGAGGCCAGCGCCGGCCCCGCTCCCGGGCGCACGGGAGCTCCCGCAGCCGCGCTGCGCTGCACCCACGCGGGCAGAACCGCGGCGGGGAAGGGGGGGGAAAGCGGAGCTTGTCCCTGCGTGGGCCCCGCGCTCCGGCCGCCCCCCGGGGACCGGCGGCCGCGGGGGGGGGGGGGGGGGGGCGGTGTGGGGGGAGTGGGGCGATGCCGTGGCGAGCAAGGGTCGGGCACGGCCGGGGCTTTCACGGGGGGGACCCGCGAGGGAGCCTCGAGCACCGCTCCGGCGAAACCGAGTCCTCTGAGCCCCCTCGGGGCTGCTCCACGGGGGTCCGCGGAGAGACACCCGCGGGGGGGCGTGGGGGGTGGGGGGGGAGAATGAGCCCCGGGAGCTGCCGCTGCCCCTCGGGCGAGGGCAGGCAAAGGGAAGCAGGGCTGGCAGAGCCGCCCCCCCCTCGAAACGCGCTGCCATCGAAGGGGTGGGAATCCGGCGGGGCCCGCATCCCTCTTCTGTGTGAAGGAATCTCTGACGGCGTTTCGGTACAAAACCGTCTAATCATCAGTAACGGGATTCAGCGATCGGGAAATGCAAAGCAGCAGGGCCAGCGTTTTGCGGATCGGCCCGGAAAAACAGCGAAGGCACCGGCCGGGCCGGGCCGGGCCTTGCTCACCAGCACCGGGGCGAGCTGCCGCCGCCGGCCGCTCCCGGCGGTCACCGGCTTCGGCGGGGCCACACGAAGGCAACGCGGGCGGGCGGGCGGACGCGGCTTCGCGTTCGATGAACCTGATCCGCAGCTGAACGCTGCCCCCTGAACTCACCCCCCAGAGAAGTACACTGACTCACCTACAGATCAACAGTATTTTTCACCCCGGCAGAAATTTAGGGACTGCCCGACGGGGCCGCAGCCGGTCAAAGCTTCACCGAGGCGTTCCCGCCGGCGGGGAGGGCGGGGGAGGCGGGCTCCTGCCCGGACCCCCCCGCTGCTCTGGGGCTGCCCCGCTGCCCCCCCCCCCAGAGAGGGGCAGGAGAGGGGACGGCAGCCCGTTTTAGGGACGAGGTCCGGGAGTGACGCCGCCGTCGAGGCGGACGGACCCCCCCGGGGGGTGGGCGGCGGGGTTTCGCGCGTTTCGTTTTGCTTTTGCGGGAGAAGCGCTTGTCCTAAGCGCAGGGCAGCTCCCCAAAAGCCCCGTCCCTGCTCCAGCTGCCCCCGGGAGGAGCCCGGTGTCCCCCGGGAGGGCGCTCGCCGCTGCCCCCGCAGCAAGATGCTCGCACGGTGAGGCCAAAGCCATGTTTTGCCCTCGGATTTCCAAAGCACGCACCGAAACTGCCTCTCCACGTCGTGAGCTGCCCACACCTCTGCCCGGGCTGCCGGTTCTGCCCGCAGCCAGCTTCCCTGCCCGTACTCCTCCGAGCAGCGCAGCACCGGCGGTGCTTCCAGCACAGAAACGCCTGAGCACCATCCGCCGGCTGAGGGGCCTTTCAAATTCTCTCAAGAAGAGATAATAAGCACAGAAAGAATAAGAAAGAATAGAATAGAATAGAAAATTATTATATATCTTCTGTAATAAGAAGAAATAATACGCGCATCCCACTGCTACAGCTCCCATGGAGAGAGGGGGGATTGCCCTCAAAGGACAGCAGATTTTCGTCCCATTTGGGAAAAATTTACAGGAGCACGGGGCAAATGGCTGGTGTTTTTCAGAAATCTGAAATACTTTCGGCTTATTCCCCTTGCTCAGAGGGATTTAAGCAGGTGAATAAAGGGGAAGAAGGAAGCACCGAGGCAATGAAGCTGCATATTCACACGTGGTAATAATAATAGAAAAAAAAAATCGATTTCCCGAAGGGAACAGTAATTTGCAAAGGTCTTTCCTGCTCTGGCTCCCACTCCATGGGGAACCCGTGCCCAGTCGGCGACCGAGCTCTCTCCAAACTTTACTCCTGGATGCAAAGGCATTCAGGGGGAACTGGGAAAGTGGAGATCCAGAATTATATATGCATAACTCCGTGGGTGCGGCAGGAAATCAGAAATCGCATCTACACACCTGCCGGGTGACAGCATGGATGTCGCCCGGCGGGTGCGTAGATGTGATTTCTGATTTCCTGCCCTATATGTTCGGCTCCGTGGGGAACCCCCCACCCGGGACCGGTGCTGGGAAGGAAAAGCACCAGCAGCATTACTGGAAATGAGCCGGCTCAGGTTCCAGATCAATGAAAACTGGGTCCACGCGTTTATGCTCCTGTTGCCAGCATTAATGCTCTTTTAATCTTCTAAACATTATCTGCATCGATTTCCCTCTAGATACGCGTTTGTTTGAGAAGGCGACATCACCGCGTGCTCCGGCAAAAAAAAAAAAACAAACCCAAACCCTTTCTGTTCCTCTGATGCTCCTGTTGCAGACAAACCTCGGGACCTTCATTTGGCTGAAAATACAGAAGAACTGGATGCCTGGGGGGTGTTTGTCACCCATGGCTCCTCGTCCCCCCGCTCTGCCGCATCTCACCCCAGCTCGGCAGCTGCCCCGCACGCAGGAACCCTCTGCACCCACCTCCCTGCCCGGGGGGAGAGCAGCCCACCGCCTCCAAACAGGAGAGGGAGAAGGAGCAGCCCGGAGCCCCGCACATGGTCACTGTGGCGGAGGGAATCCCGTGGCAGAAGGAGAGATCTCGGCGCGGTTGGGGTGCGGGTCTGCCGGCAGCCCCCCCCGGCCGGCCCGGTGCCGCAGGGCTCGCCCCCCTCTCTCCAAACGGCATTGTTCCCCCTGTCTTCCGCGGGAGACAAAAGGAGGGCCGAGAGCCCCCCCACCCCCCGCAAAGCCACGCAGAGCTCTTGCCCCCGTTACTTTGCGGGCTGTGGGATGTGCGGAGCTACCGCGGTACCACCGCAGAGAGCGGGGAAGAGCCACCGGGAGGGTCCGGCTCGGGCAGAGACCCCCCCCACTCTCCCCTCAGCCACCCCTCCGAGTGGGCTCCGGGGCGAGAGGCAGCCTTCGGGAAAGCCCGCTTCGTACCTGCCCTCCGCTAATCGGGAACGCGCGAGGATTCGTCCGGCCGGGCTGGAAGCAACGGAGAATGGAAGAAGAACGGACTCGTCGGAGCAAACGTCCCCGGGTGTCTAAACTGCGCCCGTGGACGCTGCGCTGTCCCACCGGGGAGCCGAGCCGGGCCCAGGCACACACCGCCGCGCCTGCGGTCTGCGCGTCCGTCCACGCGTGTCTGGCCGTGTCACAGCCCGCCCGTTTACCCTATAGCCATATCCACCAGACGCACAATTTCCACGGCGGGGGGGGGGGGGGAACACAGAGGCGTGACAGGGCCCTGCCCGAAGTCCTGCCTTACCGGGTTGGGGGGGGCGTGTGTGTGTGTGTGTGTGTGTGTGTGCGCGCGTGTGTGTGCGTGTGTCCGTGTCCCCCCCCGCGCCGCCGCGGCCGGTCCCCGCAGAACAATGGGGGCTGCGGCGTCCCGCGCCCGCGCCAGGGGGCGCCCGCGCGCCCTCCGCGGGACAATGCGGGCGGGCCGCGGGGGCTGCGCGGGGGCTGCCGCCCCCCCCCCCCCCGCAGCCGCTCCGCCCGGCCCCGCCTGCCCCGGGGTCCGCGGTCCACCGTCCCCCCCCCCGCCGGCCCGCCAGCGCTCGGCCTGTCCCTCCCGCCGCGCCCCGGAGCGGCAGGAGGGGATGCTCGCCGAGAGCGCGGAGCGGCGCGGAGCGCCCTTCAGCACCCGGCCCGGGAGAGCGGCCCCGCCGCCCGGCACCGGCCGCGGAGAGAGGCGGGGGACGGGGTGGGGGGGGGCGGGGGGCGGGGACCGGGCCTTCAGGCCGGCCCCGAGCGCCGGCAGCGGGGAGCGTCTCTCCGCCAGCCCCGAGCCCCGCCGCGCCCCGGCGGCCCCCGGCGGGGCTGCGCAGGTGGCGGCGCTGGGGGAGGCGGGGGCCAGGCCGGCCCCGAGCCCCTTGTCCCCGCGGCCGGCCGCTGAGGGCGGGCGAGGCGGAGGGCGGAAAGGGGAGGCCGCCGAGGCGGGCCGGTGCCGGCGGGAAGCGCCCTGCGGAGCCGGCCGGGGCGGCGCTCGGCTCCCGGAGGGTCGCGCTCGGCTCCCCCGCTCCCCGCCGGCCTCCCGCGGGGCGCCGGCCCGCACCTACCTGCCAGCCGCAGGGCCGACATCCTCTGGAACTCGGGCTCCTGCAGCCACTTCCACATCCTCCGGAAGGTCTCCCGGCCGGACTTGAGTTTACTCCAAGGCTTAGGGTTCCGCAGCAAGTCCGAGAGGGTCCCCTGAGAGCGGCACAGCACCCGCTGGGCGAAGATGGCCTGCGGGATGCTGTAGCGCTTCAGCTCCGCCGTGATCCTTTGTGCCACTTCTTTGGTGTTGATCTCCTCCAGCTGCCCCGAGCTGCTCACCTGCGAGCCGGAGGAGGAGGAGGGCGGCCGCTCCCGGCCGGCGGGCAGCGCGGGCCCGTGGGGCGGCGGGTGGCCCGGGTGCGCGGGGTGGTGCATGCCGTTCAGGTGGGGCATCATGGCGGGGGGCGTCCCCAGCCCCCGGGAGAGGTGCTGGTCCCCCCGCGCCAGCATGGCCGCGTGGGCGTCGAAGTTGGGGCTGAGCATCTTCTCGTGGCCGGGCGGCCCGTAGCCGTGGAGGCCCTGCTGGGCGTTGTGGAGGGGGCCCAGCCCGTTGCCCAGCGGCGAGAGGCTCTGCCCCATGCCGGGCATCTCCTTGTAGGGCCCGTAGAGGTTGTTGACGGCGGGCAGCCCGCGCTCGTCCCGCATGAGGGCGAAGCTGCCGCTGACGTTGCCCGAGAGGCGCTGGTGGTGGTGGTGGTGGTGGTGGGCGTGCGGGTGGGCGTGCGGGTGGTGGAACTTGTCGGAGACGGTGGAGATGGGCGGCAGGGGCTGGAGTGGCGTCAGGGTGGTGTAGGTGCTGCTCATGCCCATGCCGGGCGGCGAGGACTCGCAGGGCATGCTCATGGCGTGGTGCAGCGGGATGGAGAGCTCGGGGCGGTACTCGGCGGCGCCGTCCAGCAGCGAGGCCATGCTGGACACCATGGCCGGCCGGGCGGCGGCGGGGGCCAGCTCCTGGTGCGGCGGCGGCGGCGGGGGCGGCGGCGGCGGCGGCGGCGGCGGGGGGGGCACCCGGAGCGGCCCGGCGCCGCGGCCGCCGTGGTGGGGGCTGGGGCTGCCCATCAGCTCCGGCTCATGGCCGGCCGCCCCGTGCAGGCTGCCCAGCGGCTCCATCGCCATCTCGGGGTTCATGGCGCAGGCACCCGGCTCCCTGCCGAGGCATCGACGGGCGCTGCGGCCGCTCCTCATTCACTCATGGGGGCGGCGAGCCGCGCCGGGGCAGGGCAGCGCGCCGCGGCCGCGGCCCCGGGCCGCCCGCTCCGCCGGCCCCGCGGGCAGCGGGCAGCGGCCGCTCAGCCGGGCCCGCGCCGGCCCCGCGCCATGTCCTCGCCTCGCCGCCGCCGCCGCCGTCTGCGGGCGGCGGGAGCTGTCCAGGGCGCGCTGCGCGCACAGCCCTGGCCGCGCCCGCTGGGCCGGGCCTGCGCCACTGACAGGCGGCGCGGCCGCGCGGGCCCCGGCGCGGGGCGGGGCCGGGCGGGCCCGCCAATGGCGGCGCGGCGCGGCGCCGGGCGGGGCGGGGCGGCGGGCCGGGGACGGCCGGGCCCTTAAAGATGCCGCGGCCCTTTGTAACCGCGCGCGCGCGCGGGGGGGGGGGGGGCGGTGTCTGGCCGCCGAGGGCGGCCGGGCCGGCCGGGGCCGTCCTCGGGCACCCCCGCGACGGGGATCCGCGGCTCCCGCCGGGAGCCGGCCCGAGCGCCGGTCCCGCCGCGCCTCAGGCTCCTCGCGTCCCCTCAGGCGCCTCAGCCCCCCGCGGCGCCCGTCAAGCTCCTCGGTCCTCTCAGGCGCCCGCAGGCGCCTCAGCCCCCCGCGACGCCCCTCAGGCTACTCGGTCCCCTCAGGCGCCTCAGCCCCCCGCGGCGCCCGTCAAGCTCCTCGGTCCCCTCAGGCGCCCTCAGGCGCCTCAGCCCCCTGCGAGCCCCCTCAGGCTCCTCGGTCCCCTCAGGCGCCTCAGCCCCCTGCGAGCCCCCTCAGGCTCCTCGCGTCCTCTCAGTGCCTCAGCCCCCCGCGACGCCCCTCAGCCTCCTCGGTCCCCTCAGTCCCGACCCGGCCCGCCCGCCCCGTTAAGCGGCTCCCCCGAACGGCGGCGGCCGCACCGAGTCCCGGCAGGCGGCAATCCCGCCGGGGCCGGTGTCGGTGCCGGTGCCGCCGCCCCGCCAGCCCCGCGCTCCCGCCTGCCCGCGGTGCGGGGCGGCGGGCCGGCCGCGCGGATGTCCCCTTTGTGCGGCGGCGGCGGCGGCGATGGGGGCCGGGGAGCCGTGACCCATTTCTCCCGCTCGGCTGCCGGAGGGCGAGCGGGGGGCCCTGGCCAGACGGACCCTCCGGCCGCCGCGTCCGCGGGGAGACCGCCCCGAAGCGGGGCGGGGGGGGGGCCGGGGGCTGCCCCGCAGCGCGGCGGAGCTCGGGGCTTGGCCCACGGGCGGCAGCGGGTCCCGGCTCCCTCCCCACGGCAACGGGTCCCGGCTGCCCCGGCGCTCTGGCTGGCTCGGCACTCCCCCGGCGGAGCAGCCCGGGCGGCGCGGGCAACCCAGCCCCCGCAGCCTGCCGGGGATCCCCGGGGATCCCGCTCGGTACGGCCGGACCGGGCTGACGGCAGCCGCGCTCTTCTGCCTGCCCCTTTGCTGTTCTACACCAAGGCGCCGCGTCGATCTGCGTTATTAGCTGCGTTGAATATGGCAGAAAGTACCGGTCGGTAAGAATGTATCACGAACGTAGAGCAGTAAATGAACTGGTATGGCCACAAGGGAAGTCTGTGTCCCCACGGCAGTCCTCTTTCACCCAAGTGCGTGATTCCTTTCACTAATGCCCACACGCCCCACCATACACACAGGCGTACGTGCCTTCCCTCTTTCTGAGGGAGCGTCGGTTCCCCAGGCCGGCCCGGAGCCTCTGCAGCTGGAAGGGGCAGCAGCACACCTCTGCTCCGAGGAGCCTGAGCCCAGCGGCACAAACTGCTGTCATCGCAGCGAGAGGGCTTGAACTATTTCACGTTTGCCCTTGCCAAAACCATCTGCTGTGCAATTGCAGGGCCATCGATTCGGAGCTGTGAGCCGCGAGCCACCGTGCCTTACCGGCAGCCAGCTTTGCTCTGAGCTGCGCCCGTCTCTCGGCTCCGAAGGCCCCCGAAGTATGCCGCTGCGCGGGGGGAGCCCATCGCCATCCTGCCCGGCGGAGCCCCGGGAAGAGGTGGGGAATGGGCGCTGCGCTGGGAGGGGAGGCAGTGGTGGGAAACAGCCCACGGGTTCCCAGAGGGGCCTCGAGCGCGGCGGGAGCCTCGGCACACGGCGCGGTGTCGGCACTACGGGGTCCGTAGGGAGAGGCAGGGAGGGATGGAAGCAGGCAGGCAGGGGAGCCACAAAGAGGCAGGTGAGCAGCCAAGGAGGTGGGCAGGCAGCCGTGCAGGCGGGCAGGCAGGCGAGGAGGTGGGTGGGGGTCACCCAGTGGGAGCAGGGCCCGTGGGGACAGGAGCCCCTGGCACGGAGCTGGCAAGCGGGGACCCGCCTGCTCCGACCAGGCCCTGTGCCCTCCGCGCGCCCTGCTGCAGGGGACCCTCGTCAAGAGGTGCTGGGCCGTGCCATGCCCATCCCAGGCTGGGCCGTGCCGGAGTGTGCCGCACCGTGCCAGGCTGTGCCGGCGTCTGCCATGCCGTGCCATGCTGTGCCTGACTGTTGGGCTGTACTCTGCCGTGCCGTGCCAGGCCATGCAGCTGCTCCCAGCCATGCGGTCCCCTCCACTGCTCCCCCCCCATTTAATCAGTAACGCAGCGACGGCAGCTCCAAGCAGCCGCGTCCTTGCATTTTATGTCATCCTTATCTCGGGCCCCGATAACCATCTCTGCGTTTGTAAAGGTCCCACCCCCACTGTGTCCTTCCGGTAACCAAATGGGGGAAAATGGGGAGAAATGTCACCTTTTTGATAGCAAGAGTTCAGCCTGTGTTGGACACTGGGGAGAAAAATTCTCTGCCAAGGGGCAGAGGTGCACAGGAATGGCGTGGCGGGGGGCTGTGGGCAGCCGTGGGCAGGGTGGGCAGGGTGGTGTGGGCAGTGCGGTGGGCAGCGTGGTGTGGGCAGCATGGTGTGGGCAGCGTGCCGAGCTGACCTGCCTGAGCCCGGGTACAGGCAGGGACGGGTGCTGGGCATCCCTATGCTTTGGGACATGCAGAAATACTGCAGGGCTTGTAAAGAAATGCAGCTGGTGAGTGAAAATGACTCAGTCCAGTCCAAAAATGGCTGTATTTTATATTTTTCCGAGGTAAGACATGATGCATTACAAGGCCCCTCTCCAGGGCACTCGGAGTCTCCTTACAAACAGATCACATATGATAGCACCCAGTTTCCCTACAGATTTCCACTATGGATCCCAAAGGCTAACGGTCCATTTCTCTCCATGCTGCTGTTGCCGTGCGCCTCTGGAGCTCACGGTATTTTCCAAGCTGCTTTTCAGCACTAAGTGGGTAAAAAATGAAGCTCCCCCCATCCCAGCTACCCCTGCCATTGTCAGCCTGGGGTGGAAAAGAAGAAAGGAAGGAAGAAGAAAAAGCAAGCCCTGGCGTGAGGTGCCTTTGTTCAGGGCAAGTTATGCGTGAAATCTTTTTGTCCTTCCTAAAGGAAGGCAAAAGTTGCAGTTGATTTGGGGAAAAAAGAGGCAAGTGCAGCCCTCCGGAGGCTTGCCACAGTGGGCAAGTGGAGAGGGGAGTGGGTGGGCAGACCTGGATGGGAGCCAGGTGCCGCAGATGCGCTGGCATCCCTTTCCTCCTTTTTCTTTTCTTTTCCCTTCCCCTTTCCCAGAAGAGCTGAGGTTGGAAGGTATCTCTGGAGACCAGGCACTCCAGCCCCTGCTCAAACTGTGTCACACAAGTGTGAGCTGGTGGCAGGACATGCTTTTTTAGATACTCAATTCCATCCCCTCCTGCCGTTCCTAGGAGCTGCCAGTACCCTCTTACAGAATGGGAAACGTTACCTAAAAATTAAGATTAATCATACTTTGAATCTTAGCTCCATAGGTTTGCAGAGATCTTCTAACACGTTTCATAACTTAAATGAAATACAACTTTTTGTTGAACAAAAAATGAACTGCACTGTTTTACTTGATTGTGTATTGATCCCCTTTTCTTTCAGAGAAGCCAGCTGCATTCAGCTCTCTCAGCAGGCACCTAGCCCCCCTTTTTGTTAGCTGGGGTGGTACTTGGCTTTAGTGGGGTCTGTGCCGGTGGGCACGAGACAAAGTTCCCCGCTGCGGCAGAGTGACAGAAGCGCGGTGTCCCAGCAGCAGGGAGCAGAGCTGCCGTGTGCCGGCCGTGGCGGGGCTGCGGGCTGGCGCAGGGGGTGCGCGGGTGGACGGGGCATTTGCCAGCGCCTTCGGAGGGCTGGGCTGCACCCATCATTTCGATCCATTATGCTCTCTTTAAGTTGACAGAGGAAAGATGAGAAATTGATTTTTTTTTCCTGACAAAATGATATTTTCAAAATTTAGGAGATAAGGCCTGACTTTGACCCTTCTTTTTTAAACCTGTGCCTGATTATTGCGTTCCATGATTTTGTTGTATGACACGTGGTAGGGTCTAATTCTGGCACCTTACCAAATTGACGTCAAAATCTTCCCGGTAATCAACCCACAAACGTATAAATACCAGCGCGCGGCCCAGCTGTAACCGACGCGGCGGGTGCGTCGTGGCGCGGCGCTGCTCGCGTGCCGCCTTGCCCGTGCTCTGCCCGCTGTCTCGCAGCCGGCGGGCCAGGGGGCTGCGACACGGTGGGGGCTGCGAAGGCCCCGCTGGGGACAGCGCGAGGGAGAGCTCTGCCCTTCTGCCCCGTGGGTGCCGCCTGCTTCGGCACCCTCCGCGGGGCTGCCCGCGGCCCCCGCGCCCGCTAAACCTTTCTCCCTGCGCGATGGAGGGTGCTCGGGTGTCCTTTGGCACCCACGCGAAACAAACCCCTGCCGTCAGCCGTGTTGCGGGCAGCAGGCGTGGGCATGGCTGGCAGGAGCATCGCCGGATAGCCGGGGCGGCCAGTCGCTGCTTCCAGCCTAACGAGCTTTGGCTGCCCAGCGGGAAGCGGCGTTCCCTGCCTGCATGGCTGCCTTTGCCAGAGGCTTCCCCTCCACTCTTGGGGGAGGGAGGAGGGAGGTTTCTTTGTTAGCTTTCCTCCTTCTCCGTGCCTGCAGCCAGGATTCCCCGTGCCACTGCCGAGCACCCTGGCTTCCCCCGAAACAGGCAGCAGTGCGGTGCCCAGGGGCCGGCGGGATGGGATGGACCTGGGGGCTGACCTGGCCTGGCCACATTCGCCCCAGGCTTCCTTGCTTGACATCCTTCTTTTTTTGGCTCTTGCCCCCCCTGGGTATTTGAATTTTAATTCCTCTCCTCTTTTGTTCAACAGGGGTTCGACTGTAGTTTCCTCCAGCACCCACACCTCCAGCACCACACTCGCAGAGACGGGTGAAGAGAAGGGCCTGGCCCTTCAGCGCTGCAAAACTGGCTGGCTGACCCGAACCGTCCATAAAAGGCTGAGTCCAGGGATTCACCTGCGCCCACAGCCCTGCACGCCCCACTCATGTTGGTGCTGGTTGTGGCACAGGCACGGGTGAACTTTCTCTTAAAATAGCTAGCACAAGCTGGCCAGGGCCGGCACAGATAGTTTTCACCTGCTTTAAACAAATATTGCAAGTGTTTTCTTTTGGTGTTTTGAAATTGCTGTCGCAAGTCTGTTCTTCTCTGCAGAGGGCAGAGGGTCCAGCTCCAGCCCCCTGTGACATCTTCCCAGTGACGGCAGCGTGCCTGGACAAGGGTCCAGGGGGGCTTAAACCTCTATTGGCCCCCGGTGTATCTGCTGCTCAAGGGACTAAGTTTTGCTCATGAGAAGCAGAACCAACCTTCCTTGTGATTTTTCTCCTCCCAGGCAGGATTTCAGTTATTTAGAAGTAAAAGACAAGTTGGACAATATGGTATTTTTTTCTCAGAGTTTTTCAGGGGGCAGTTTAGAGGGTAAAACAGGCCTGAGAAAGCTGAATCCAGCTTTATCAGTGCAAACTGGTAACAGGAAAAATGGCTCCGAGGCTCCGTGGGGGAAGCAAGACACCGCCAGCACCCTCCGGCTCTGGCACTGAGGGGCAGAGGCTCTGGGGAGCCTTCCTCGGATTTATCAGTGGGAAGATGAAGGAAAGGAGTTTTCCTCTCCCATTACTACACCAGAAATTGGGTTATGGGGCAATAAATCCCAGCCTGAGTGGTACCTGGGGGGCTGCCCTTGCTAGGGGTTCCCCGAGCATCCGCCAGCCGCGGTGCCCGCTGTCCCCAGGCGTCCTTGCCAGGCAGAAACAGCAGCTCTTTCAGGGACGGGGAGCGCAGTCCCCGTGGCACAGTATGGGAAATCAGGAGGTGCTGGGTGGAACCGGGGCCGGGGCAGCGGGTGGCTGGTTGCTTGCTCAGGGGTTTCTGCTCCACACCTCTCATGGACAGCCCCAGCTCGGCACACCCTGGCCCCCACTGTGAGAGGGGCAGCGGGGCCGTCCCGGCGTGGCTGATGGCACACTTGGCTGGAGAGGGCCATGGTTAAAGATTAAAACTGGATCCAGTTTGCAATATTTATCTTGGGAGCAGGAGGGCCCCAGCTTGTTTGGTTTGTGGGAAGCATTGGGGAACGGTGACGCTGGTGTGGAGAGACCCAGCAGGGCTGGCCCTCGCAGGGGCGTGGGGTCCCAGCGGTCCCCGCACAGTGAGCGGGGGATGCGGTGGCACTGGCAACGCGGGTGGGATGGGGACAAAACCCAAGGGGGGGCTCACATCAACAGGTGCACCCCGCAGTTAGGACGTGGCTGCTCCCCTCCCGCGCTTTGCACAGTGTCCTGCCTCTCCAATGGAGATGGTGGCACCTGCCTCTCTCCCATGGTTGTTTCAAGGATAAATGTATTAGATATATTAGACATTAGTGATGGGAATCATGCAAGTAGCGTAGACAGATAATGCTTTTTCGTTTATATTGCACTAAACATTACCTACTAAAACATTTTTCAAAGATTAATAACTGGTTGCCCAAGCTATTAGCCCTACTCTAGAAGCATCCACCCAGATGTACCGGGACAGTGAGCTGTCCAGCTCATGTGAAAGTGTGGGGTTTAAAGACATTTTGGTGGCAAGAGTGCCTGATGTGCACAAGAGTGACAAAGGTTATTCGGGAGCTGCCTTGCATTTGTGCTCTGCAGGCCAGGCAAACCTCTCCAGAGCAATTTGCGCATCAGAACATATCAAGAACAAGCTGTCCCAGAGATGTCCTGAAGTGGGTTTGAATACCAGCCACACTCAGAGAGCTGAAATGCTCCGAGAAACAGGGCTTTGGTTGGCATGGGTGGGAGGTCTCAGTCAGCCCTGTCCACTTGAGTTTTATGCCGATGTTACTCCTACCTTGGCAGTCAGCTGTTATATTTAAAATCAGATTGAATGAAGTAGTATAGCATGTATTGTAGAATACTGACACTGCATTAATTGGGAGGGAACCAGATTATGTGACAGCTGATTTTTTGTTTTTGTATATATGATTTTACAAAGAGTTGCCGGAAACCACTTAGAGTTTTTAGATATTTTGGTTAGCACTTAAATTATCACTTTTTACATGATTTTGGGGTTTGGTATCCCCAAAATATCCCATAGTGACTGGCAATTGTTTAGGTTTCAGTAGCGGTTAGAGGGAGAACCCACACAGCTCCCTCCTGACCAGTGCTGACCCCCGGGGCTCGGGGCACTCTCCAGCCCACCCGGAGAGCCGGCTGCGCCCTCGGCGGGGGGCAGGCGCCGTCCCTGGCAGGGATCCTCGGCATGGCCCGCTGCCGGCGCAGTTGGCTGCTCTTTGCCACGGTGCACGCCGGCCAGCCGGCTGTCTGGCCCCTTCCACCGACATCCCCCGGCCCAAGAGCTCACCGGGGGCTGCCGCCTGCTGCAGGGTTTGGTGAGAAGGCATCAGGAGAGATGTGCCGTCCTCAAGGTCAAGGGCTGCTGTGCTATAGCGTCCACTGGAACTGGAGGTAAAACTCAGAGACTAAAGTGGGGCAATCTGTCCTTCTTACTAGTGTACTGTAGGCAATGGAAGTGGGTTATAAGATGTTCTTGGGAATGCAATTCACTTTAATGAACAAATACCCCGAGCCAAGCTGTGTGCTGATTTACATGCTTTGTAACACCACATATTTCACAGGAGTGCAGAATTTGATCCATCACACTAAGCTTATTGCACTGCATAATGAAATATAGGGAGCAATAAAAAAGACCTTTGGCAACTCTTGTGATGAAGTTTTCCAGTAAAACCTTTTGTTTAAGGCCAGATCCGCAGAAAAGCTGACACGATGATGTGCAGAACACAGGCCCTGGAGTCCACAGTTTAGCCCTCAAAATCCCTGCCTGTCTGCTGGGTGCTGCCCAGGGTGCCCCCCCACCCACGCTCACGGCTGCTCGCAGCACCTACACGTGCCCACACACAGGCACCGGCAGGGTGGGGGCCCACAAAAAGCAGAAGAGGAGAAGTTGGTCAGCTTGTCTGGCAGCCACCTCCAGGCAGGGGGTCAAGGGCACAAGCCCACCCTGACCCGGTGCAGGGAGAGGACAGGACGAGTGCTGGGAGAGCCACTTAGTCACAAAACTCTCCAAAAAACCTCAGCACAAGCAAGCAGTGTGTAGATGATGGCTAAGGACGAGTATAGAAGTGGAAACCCTATGACAAAGCCTGAGGCACAAGTGAAAGCCAGCTAGCAAGGGAGTTAAAAAGCACCAGTAAAACTTTCTGTGAGTTGTAATGGCGAGAAGGTGACCAAGGAGAGTTGTTCTGCTGCTCTGCGGGGGGGGAAAGCTGTCAGTGGGGAGCAGAGGCTGTTATCTGTGCTGCACCGTCACGATGGGAGGAGGTGTTGGGAAGGGTTCTGCCAGCTACTATCTGATATTTTCATTAGCAGCTGGCACTGCGGGGTAGAGACCGTGCTTATTAAACTAGTGGGCAGCACTCAGTTGCGAGGAGCTGCGAGCACGCGATGAGAGTTAGGTACGATCCTGTGATGCGATACGGATGAGCATGAAGGTGCGCGGTTGGGAATGATTAACATCACAGCCAGGAATGGGCATCACTGCCTGGGTCTGCAGAAGAGAGGGCGGCCGGCCACAGGCCTGGCGCGGGTCAGCCGGGCGAGGTGGTCAGGAGCAGGCAGGGATTGGGAGATGCCCAGAGGCAACGCTGCTGTTCCCTGGACTGGCTCCTTCCCGGCAGGTTTTTGCCTGCTTGCTTGGCTGGGATGGTGTTTTTCACTCTTTGCGAACGAAGCCAATGTGTTTGCAGCGTGGGAACTCATTGAACGTTACGATGGGCCACGGTCCTTTGCAAACAATCACACCACTGCTGTTTGTTGCGTGCTGATCACTGTCGCTCACCCAGTGCTAACCCATGCAAGTGTTTCTGTGGGTCAATTATTCCTGCATGGGGATTTTTGATGGGGCGTTTTTGGTGTTATTTAACATCTGTTTTCACTGGCATAAAATACGCCTTGGGCTTGCACAAGAGCCATGGAAACAGGGTAACTAGGACTCCGTATACCAGCTTGAAGTGAAAAATACGTAAGTCAAACTTTATTCTCTATTAATACTAGTACCCGGCCAGAGGCACACGGGGCTGGACTCCCTGGGCAGCTCATCCCAAAGCGGGTGTCGGGAGCGGGGCACACGAAGGGCACCCGGGTGCCTGTGCCTCCCCACTGCACTGGCAGACCCCAGGGGAGGGGTTCGGCTGCAGGCAGCTGCCCGGGGACCCCTCAGAGCCAGCGAGATTTAATTGCACGGCGTGAGCCAGGTTTCCTTCTAATCTGGGGTGCGGGAAGTCTCTCTGCGATGGGGATCTCCGTTCCCTATGGGAAATCCCACCCACAGAGCCCCCGACTGTGGGAACTTTTCTGAAAACAGGACGTTGCTCCCTTTTGACATGTGCAGGATTGTGGATAGTTATTTCAGTTGGATTATTGTCGAGCCGGTAAGTGTGCTTGAATCTGCGAATAGTCTCTGTGTTTACACACTCAGGAGGAAAAAAAAATCAGCTATAGTGGGAGAGACCATTAGCTGTTTGGGCTCGTTCGCAGGAAGGGTAATTTTCGCTCATCAGCATGGTGCTGAAGGAGGTGGGGGGGAACCCTGCCTGTTGGCCGGGCACCGCGGGGGAGAACGGCAGCCGGTCCGCCTGCCCATCGTGGCTGCGGAGATGGGGGGCTGAGGCCGCGGGCACGGGGAGCGAGCCCGGCCGGGCGGGCGGTGGGCTGCACCTCGGGCAGCACCGGGGCCCTCCGTGGAGATCCGTATGCCAGGCACGGGGCTGAGCAAAGCAGATGCCGTGTCGACCGTGGGGCATCTGTCACGGGAGTCCTGGGAGGAACCGACAGCGGGGGCCTGGCCCAAACACCTGCCCCTCTCATGACCCGCTCCTCTTAGTCCGGCACCTAAAATAAAACTCGGGCTGCGTGAAGCCGTGCTCGCATTTTGCTAGGGTGGAGTATGCGTGGCATGCTTTCATACTATTTGAGCATGTTTCCAACCCCACAGCATATCCTTTAAAATATGGGAAGCTTTTTGATTAAAATGAAGATCTGGTGCTCGGCAGAGCGTGCCTACAGCGCAGAAACCCTCCCGGTGCAGGCCTGTCGTTATTACTGACAGTAAGCAGTTCAGGAAATAGTAAGAAGGAAGAAGCAGACACAGCTGAGTTTTACAGGCTTTCAATGCACAATAAAACATTTTATTTAAAAACAATGCATTCAATATTGTGTTTTGGCACATGAGTCAATGTTGCAGGCACATTCACACCAAAGAATCACATTGCTGAGAGATCCCAAATGAATCATTGCGTTGTTCTCCACAAACGATGCTCACGACGAGGATGCGGTACTCCGTCACGAGAAGAGCCAGGGCCTTGCTCACCAGCGTGCCCACGTGTTCACAGGCACGATGCGCTGTGCAAGCCACGCTCGGGCCGGGGGGCTGGCACCACATCTGGCACGAAACACATCAGCCTGCGGGCCCGATCCCAGTCCCGCCGACACCACAGAGGCAGCAACGCTGAACGCCAGCTTTGCTTGCAACGTATTTCACACCATGTGCGGCTTTGCCGTTCACCTGAGACTGTGCCCTGGCCCTTTATGAACATTAGCCATTTAAAAATAAATAATGCTTTTAGTATGGGCGTTAAATAATGAATCCTTTATTACAATTATGGCATTTTTTTTCATTATTTTAAAATATTTATCTTTTTTTATTGAAAACAACTCCATCAGGCATTGAACTGTATAGCCATTAGAATAAAGACACATTCATTTACAGAAAACCTGCTTTTTTCTAAACAATCTGTTTTTTGCAACCTCCATTCACAGTTAGTTTTATTTCACAAACGCTTGCTTTTTGGTATACTCCACAATTAAAACTGGTAGCCAAAATGACTTTGTTTTAATGTATCTTGCTACCATTCACTGAAAAGATGCAAGCAACGAAAATACAAACCCAAGATGTATAAAAGAAGAGAAGGTAACACACGTATTTCCACTCCTATGTACACCCCCTCTTCACATCCCCTGCCCGGTGGCCCGATTCCCCCCCCGACCACAGCACCCAGCCCCACACAGCGCCTGCCCCGAGCTCCCACTGACGGTCCCTGCTGCGGGTGCGGGTCCTCAACACCCATCCCATCGTCAGAGGGGCTGGAGCAGGATGCGGCCACCGCTCGCCTCCGGCTGCCCGCAGCGCCTGGGTCACTGCCCTGGCAGCCCAGGGCCGAGTGGGGTCCGCGTCCCGCCAGACCCTTCCCTTGGAGCTAGTCAGAAGGACTTCTCTTGATTTTGCAAACTAAAATGTTTTGTACTTACAAATATTGATCACATTGCATTACGCATACTTGCAGTTAGCTATATTTGCTTGTCTAGACATTCAGTAACGATAGCGAGTATTTTCCCTGAACCATCAGGAATTCGTTTAGGTAGACAGAGGCAGGAAGATTTTGGGCCGAACAGAAGGGAAGGAAGAGTCTAGCCAAGGTGACACGGAATGCAGGTGCCATTTACTGTCCTGAGCAGGAGGGCGGCAGCTGGCATCTCCCTGCCCCGGGGAGCCGCATTCGCCGCCGGGAGCCGCTTGCTTATTTAATGGAAAAGCGTTTTCTGCCGGAAAGAGGCAGATCCAGAGAGCCTCTCCTCCTCAGCTGCTGTCTTCTCAGCACCCTCCAGTCCTCACCTCTCCGTCAGACCCCCCCCACAATCCATCGCCTTCCTCCCGCAGTGCAGCAGCCCACCACGACCTGGACCTTCTCCGAGGGCACCCCGGAGCTGAGGGACGCCAGCCCGCGCCGACGGCTCCTCCCTGCCACCCAGCACTGACTTCCACCAGCTCAAAGGGAGACCTCATTTTCTACAAAACCAGAATTACGTGTGCCACAAGCCCGGTGCAGTGAGAAAAGGACGCCAAGCCCAGACCTATCAGTGCAAACACTGGGTGGGTCACCCCACTTTGCCGCTCTGGGATGCGCAGTGCCCCTGAAAATCGGGGTTTGGGAAAGAGTCCAGTCTGACTGCAAGGTATCACCAGGGTCTTTCCCTGCCTGGGGGAGCAGAGCCCACCCTGGGCCGCTGCTGGTCTCACCAGTCGGCACAAGCTGCCCTTCCCCTCTGGTCTTGCTATAAAAGCAGAATTCAAAGAGCATCTAAGAAAACAGGCAAAAACAAAAGATGCACATTTTGAGACGGTTTTCCATATTGCAAGAGCTTGGACAAAAAATATTGATACTAAGAAGCAATTTACTTTGGGCTGTATTGCGCCATTGATTTTGGGGCAGAACTCCCCATTAAAATCAATGATTCTGAAATGTTCAATGTGGTTCTGAAAAATCGATGGGGAGTTTTGCTTAAAAATCAATGATATAATATGGCGCTCTGTCAATAATTTTTCTGTATTCCCATTTCCGAATATTTGCAGTTGTTTTCTTGCTTCCTTCTCTGCAGTTGGTGCCTCTTTGTGCCTCTGGAAAGTTCCAGCTGTGCTGCCAGGGCCATCCCCCGGGGACCGATGGGGGGTCCCGTCCCTCTGCGGGGGCGGGAGGGGGCTGCAGAGTGCCGGGGGTCCCCCCAGAGACCCCCCCAGTGGGATCTGCTGCCTTCAGTCATAACGGGACCTCACTGCAAGCGGGATGAACCTGAGACTCCATTTGCTTAAATAAAGCAAGATCAAATTAAAGTACTGTGCATTAAAACACCTTTCCATCACCATCCTCTCCACAATCTGGGGGCACGTGCGGCCCTGCATCCCTGGTGCTCTGTGGGCTGGGGGTGAGCGGGGTGTCGCAGACCTCCCGAGCACAGCCGTGGGAAACAGGCTGGGGGTGCGAGTTGTGGGGAGAACAGAAATTCCAGCTGTGGGCAGTTTTCCCAAGTTTACCATGATTAGGAAGGGAAATCAATTTAAAAATATAAATTATGAAAAATGAAAAAACTACCTCGGCGCAATTTAGGTTTTTGGTTTCAATGTCTAATTTTTACATTTTGTCTTCTCTCCTGGGTGCTCTAAAGCAGGAGAGATGATGCGCACTGCTCAGGAATGACCAACCAAGGCCCTCGGGCATGCCAGAACCGACTCCTTCTCCTCCCGCACGGGCTCTCGGGGAGAGGGAGGACACTGCAGCTCTGTCCGAACCAGCTCCACATAAGCTTTGCCGCTCAGGTGCGGCAGCCACGCAAGCCCTTGCAGCGCCTTCAGCACAGAGAAACCCACTTCTGCCACCAGCCCTCTCTGGGGACGCTGGGGACAGGGTTGGGCGCGAGCAAGTAGCCCATCCCATACGGCTTCCCAGCATCTCACAGTGCACCCGCAGGCAGTTTGACTCTGGAGACCTTCCCATCCTGGTTTCACTATGCAGTTACTTGGCACGTGCATCTGTTTCCGCACTGGACGTGCTAACGTCCCACGCTCTTGCCAGCATCCGTGCCCTGCCAGCGGTCCCGCTGCCGTCAGGGGAGGAGGTGTGTGGAGCCGCCGGGGGAGATGTGCATGAACCATCTCGCCCCAGGCTGAGCATCCCTATTGCAAAAAGCACCTTCTGGAGACGCAAGAGGTGCACGGATGGAAATATGTTATGTTCAGGCTAATGAATGTTTACTTGCAACTACATCTAATTTAAAGTAGTTATGTCATGTAAACGTCGTGCAGCAGCCAAGCAGGATCTGCCAGTGCAATTTCCCGTTGGGAGCCAGCAGCCGAAAACTGTATAGAGCACATTGGCCTCCGCTTTCATGCCAATAGAATAATAATAGTTCACATTTCTTTAATTTGCTAATTAAAAATGATCGCTCCCTACATGAAATTGATAAAATGCCTCTTAAAATATCTGGCACTAACCACAAGCCAACAGGCATCACTCAGGGTTCAGGGTGGCCCTTGTCCCCCAGTGGGCTCTTTGCCCAGCTGGCTCCTGGCCGCGGGGCACACCTTCACCATGCGCCTCGGTGACCTGCAAAGCGATCCGCCTGCCTTAGCGAACGTGAGTCTGCTGTACAGCTCAGTAGGAAACGATATCGGAAATGATTCGTTACTGTACTTCATTAATAACTAGTTCAGAACTCTTCCTTTCCTGCGCAACTTCTCTTTTTCTGTTTTTGGGCAAAACCAATCCGTGTGCTCCAGTACTTAGAGAAGGGTTCCCGCAGGACTGTCAGGACTGGTGCTGCCCGGCCGCTCCCGGCCCCACAGGTCCCCGCTACCCGCTCGGACACGCGGTCCAGGCATCCAGAGGGTGCGATCCCGCAACCCTCACCGACAGGGCCCACGGGGGTCGGGGGCACTCGGTCCTTCCCCCTTCTGCAGGGGTCTGCGCCCAGCACAGCCAAACCCCGCTCCCTGGCCGGGACCCTCGCGCGCGACTACGACACAAATAATACGTGATAATATCAAGAACGACTCGTATGGCACCATACGGCATAAGACACCACCATCACTGCACAACTATGTCTTCATAATAACGGTTGCTAGAGGTCGTACTCTGCTGTAGGAACGGTGATGAGCGCAGGACCGACACGACAGCACGGGGAGCCGGAGCTGCCAGGAACGCTGAGCCAGGCTTGGCAGCTGGGGAGGGAAGCGCTGCAGTTCCCTGCGGGAGCGGGTCTGTGCACACTGCGGCATGGGGGAGACCCAAGCCCCCCCCGCAGCGCGCCCCAGCCCTGAACAGCCTTCGAAAAAGCAAAAGCCAGAAAATGTGGGATAATGAAAATGGTGAAGAAAGCCGCCAGCTCCTTCTCCACCCGGGGTGTGGGGGAGAGGGGGCACCCAGCTTCGGGGGCCAGGGGAGCTGCAGTGCCGCAGCGGGGCAGCGGTGGGCACCGGGAGATGCTCCGGGCCGCTCAGGTTTGGTGCTGTACTCGAGATCTCCTTCCTCACCTCCTACGTCTGCTTGTAGGTAAAGAGGATGAGAAAAATTAAAACGTGCCATTTTAAAGTATGGTTTTAAATTGGATTTTGCATCTTCTTTCAGTGTATAGTCAGTTTTCAGTGTCATACAGAACAGTAGAAAAATGTTAAAATACTTGTAAGTATACTTGTTGTAATAAGAAACCCAGTTATTTTACAGGCTCCTTTATCCTGAGACATAATGGCCAACATTTTCAAACCATAAGTGACCCTAAGGTTTGTCCTCTCCACAAACAGCCTGATTTTCAGCGGTACTGAGGAAGCCGTGTCTTCCTTTGGCTGCCTTGGGTGGCTGTTGGTGAGCGGAAAATGGGGCCACTAATTCACCTGTCTGACCACGGATTTAGAGATGTAAATGGGGAAATCTGGTAACTGTATTTCCTCTTCCCTGCGCTCCTGCCGTGCTCACTTCCCTTTAAAAACCATTTCTAAAAATCCCGGCGCCCAGGCTGCCGTTACCGCCCAGCCAGTCGGTCCCTGCCCAGCCAGCCCCGCTTGCCCGTCTGCCCCGTCGCCATTAATTGGGCTAATGAGGAGGGCTATGACCGCTCCCCACAGACCCGGCATCGCTGGGCAATACGCCCCATCGCCGCCACGGGATGGACGGCGTTTTGGGTAGGACGTACTGAAATACAGAGAGAGCCTGCTCTTGCAGCTCTGCAAGGGGAAACATGGGGTCCCACCCGGCAGAGCTCACCGGGGCGGCCGCGGCACCCGGCCGGCTCCGTGCCCCACAGCGCCGTGGGGTGCAGCCCGTGGCGGGACCGTGCACACAGGGAGAGGGGAAAACGGGGAGCGCCGGCGGTCTCGGCGCGTGCAAAGGGACGGGCGGGAGCCCCCGTGCTCCCCGCTCGGGGGGATCGTCCTCCCAAAGGACCCCCCCGTCGTCGGAGGGTGCGGAGAGCGGGCGCAGAGGGAAGGGTGCCTGCGCCGGGGTTTGGGGCTCTTCTCACCCAACACATCTCCAGAGAAGCCTAATGCTCTTTATTGTGGTGGTTTCACTTTAAAATCAAATAGTATCACACAGATGGGAATGACCATGTTTCAGCCTGTCTAATTTGGACCAGGATCTGGCCCGAATTGAATTAAAACGCTGAAGTATTCTGAGAGTGATATAAACGCCTAGCTAAGGTATGAGCCATATTGTGACCTTCTTCACATTATTCTTTAAAAAATGTAAAATTCAGTAAATATGAAAATATGCAAGCGGTGGAAATCAGGATCCACGCTGAAGAACTTGCAAGTGACGATGAACTGGAATTCAGAGTGGCTTTCTCGATTGGCCACGGCAATATATGTACGCTGAGCTATTGATAGCAACATATACAAAAGAAGCAAAACCTTTTAAAATTAGCATTTCTAGTTCTAATCGGGAAGGAACAATAAAATTAAGAGATTTAGGGCATTTAGTTGAATGCTAAAATACGAAAATATCTTAAAACATACTTAGCGGCATATCTATAAATGCAAAATATTTCAAATTTGCTGCTGCATGAACAGCATCCACAGAATTTGATAAATGCTTCTGCACTGCTAAATATGCTTAAACCCTTTGATGAGGGTGACTAAAAAGCATCTTTATATTATGGAAAATATTTTAGGGTGGTTTTTTTTTTTTTTTTAGAATTACATCTGAAGAATGTTTAATTCGGTTTTGGGCACTTTTTAGACAATCATTTGGCACTTCAAGATTTAGGTTCTTAGGCACAATGCGACAAGGTGAGTTTGGCCAGTCCTTCACCGTGCATCCTGTAGAGCAGCTGGAACTCTGCAGGCAGCTGGTGGGACTCCTGCCACTTGGTCGTGAACTTTGTTCCCTTCTTATCATAGTAGTGGTACGGGAGGTCCTCCCTCGTGTTGGGGTCGAACCCAAAGGGCCAGAATCCGTACAAGTGGATCTCTTCACATATGGCAGAAGCAAGGGTATACATGAGAATACCTGTGCTCAGCCGCTTGGGTGACAAGTGTTTGTTCTTCCAGTATCTGTGAAAAAAATAAAGGCGTGTTAGTCTGGGGTGCAAGTAATGCCACAGGCTTGCTGTAAGAAAAAAAAGTTACCGCC
The DNA here is from genome assembly GCF_026419915.1 of Harpia harpyja. Taxonomy (NCBI): domain Eukaryota; kingdom Metazoa; phylum Chordata; class Aves; order Accipitriformes; family Accipitridae; genus Harpia; species Harpia harpyja. The sequence goes on along the minus strand of NC_068969.1, from coordinate 116,226,039 downwards.
TGGAGACCGTCGGTGCTGCCAGCTGATAGCCTGGAGAAGGCAAAGACCGCTCTTCAGGTCAGTCTGTAATGACCGGGAGTGCAGAACAACCTTAGCAGCACCCTGACCGATAGTCTCTTGTGGTCTCCTTCTGAATGTTTTTGGTTTTTAACCAGGAGAGGTAGTGCCTTATCCAGAAAAGTACAATTCCCTGGCTCCTGCTCACACGTGCATTTGTTAAAGAGGTAGCAACGTTATCCTCCTTTGATTGACTACAGTTTTCCTTGGACCAGGACGTGCAGCTGTCTGTCAGCATCCCTCTTTGCTAGCTGAGAAGAGCAAGCTCTTCCATAAGCGGTGCTTTGCTTACGCGGGGTCTCTCTCGGCTCCCCCGTGCTCCTCCTGGCTCTGCGGGAGCAGCAGCGGGAGCAGAGCCCACTGATGGACCGTGCCCCGGTGCGAACAACCAACCCACCTCTGCTGTGCCGGGTATACATCTGTACAGAAATAACTGCAGTACTCCCTAATGCAATAACGAAACTGCATTTGCTCTTAAAACAAGCAGTATTGGGTCCTGGCTTGCTAGACAGTGCCTACCAGATCAGGCACGAATAGGAAAATAAAGAGAGTTGTATTTGTACAGAGAGAGAGATGTATTTTGACACGTTAAATGCAAGGCAAAAATACACACCTGTTAACATGCTGCATTATATTTCCTGGCCAAGCCAACTGGACCTTTAGTTGCCCTCTATGCTCAACAAAGAAGTCAACCAGTGTTCTCGTGACCGTTGCTGACGTGTGGAAGAAAAAAGCGGGGATCCAAAGAATGGCCCCATCAAGCTTTTTCAAACTTAAAAAGAAGTTGTTGCGATCCTGAATGGTCAAAAGATTGTTGTAATACTTTTCCAGGATGCTGGGGTTGAAGGTCGTAAGATTGGTTTTCCTTCCGACATCTTTTTGGAAAGCCTCAGTTGGAGCAAAATTGCATCGAAAAACAAAATCAGATTTATCTATTTCTTGCCCGCACTGACTCCCGGTCAGGATCCCACTATTTCCAACCACGGCGCAAATGTTGTAATGCTTGTTCAGGATCGGCGACACATCGGGAAGCAGTGATCTGAAGTTATTGCTGATAGAGAAAACATACTTATGGCTGGAATAATCATAATGCATCAGCTGTCCAATCCGAACGCTATTCTTGGTCAAAGAAAAATTTTTTATTACGTCGACATGCTGAAGGATTTCTTGCCTAAAATAAAACAGAAAAAGAAAAGAAAACATGGAATTGTATTTCCCCTCTTTCTGCAGTGAAGAGATTTTCTTTCCAGCTAGACTTAAGTTTTTCTTTTTTTATTATAGTAGTTTTCTGAGCAATGTGGTGCAATGACTTTTCAATTAACATAAATAGATAGGAATTATGGAGCTGGCTCCTCACCTAGAGCTCCGCTTGGCTTTACTGGGTGGTCCTGACTGACGCCAGCTAAGGACGTATCCGTGTCTCTTGGAATGGTGTCAGGACTAAAACACTGGATTCACTGTGTAAGTCCGAGGCGTGCCGCTAACAGTACCCCCACCCCCCCGCCACCTCGCTGCGGGGTGCTGCACAACACGGCTCTGCTTGTGCTGCGATACAGGCCTGGTGGGTGGGTTTCTGCTGGCGCTCTCCGCATGCATTTTGCTCTTGGAACTGGGCCGCAGATCTTTGGTAACGATGGGTACCACGTTTGCCACGAGGTACGTGAAGCAAAACCAAGCGGTCCAGGATATTCAATTGAATTAACAGGAGCTAATTTTTAAATACATGTACTTTTTTGTGTTCTCATTAAGAAGCTTTGAATCACAAAAACAAGTGACAATCGCTGTCTCCATTTATGTAAATATAATTCCTTAATGTCTTATTTGGGCAAGCACACTGGCATTTTTACAAGGGTTATTAGGGATACTTAAAAAACAAACAAACCCAACCCTGCTCAGGAATTTCCCTAGCACGGCATAAAATTAGAAAACCAATACCACTTTATTTGCTCATGTTTATGGAAAACAATCTTTCTTCCAGCTCGCATCCTTGAATGTCTAAGCATTAATGGAGTCCCATTGGGTGCCCTAATTACGGGTTATGGCTAACGGACAAGTGCAAAGGCAGATCCTGTGGCATCAGCTAAAATCATCAGAGGGGTGGCACAGAGATAGACTTATGAAGGATGAGCTGGTGGTGCCAGGAATGAGGCAAAACCGAGGGGTGGCCACTGTCACAGCAGCCGGGGAGGTCCCGGGGAAAGGATGGGGCAGGCAACGTGCCATCTCCTGTCTGTGGTCCACGGCTCCTTAGGGGCAGTGGGCAGCGCTTGTCGGCACTAGAAGGGCATTACTCGTCCTGCTGTGCTGAGGAGTGACCACGAGGGAGGAGAGAAGCCCAAGCCCTGCCCGCTAGCCCCGAGGGGTGCAGCAGCCCCATCCTGACTCTGCCGGCCGCAGGGCCAGGGTGCCTGGGTTCCTGCTTCTCAGGTGCAATATGTGAGCTGAGTCACAAGGTGGTCTCTAAAACAGCAGGCATTTGTCAGGACAAAATTACAGTCCAAGATGGTAGTAGCTATCTTAAATGGCTAAATGTTTTTATTTTCTTTTATGGAAAATTTTTATTTTTATATATATATATATCTCAGTAAATATATATATAAAGTGTATAAAGTATATATTTACTGATATATATATATATATATATATCAGTAAAGCCAATAAATAAAAGAGGCTGGCCAGACACCACCAAGTTCACATCACAGTGAGGAAACTGAAAGCGCATGTAACTTCCCATTAAGTACAGAGCAGCTCTGGGGAAGCTGAAGGAACCGAGAAACCCTTTCCATAGCCATACAGCAGGAAAGTCAGTGCAACCTGCGGGCAGGAGGCGGTGCGCGAGGTGGGTGTCTCTGAGGGTGTCTCCAGTGGATCCGGGCTGGAAGGCCCCCATCGGAACCCCTCACGCTGCCCGCCCCCTCGGCCGGAGCAGTGCTGGAAGGCAGAGCAGCACTGCACTTGCTCAGAGCTGCCGTTAGCTGGGAAGTTTCGTTGGGCGTGTTTTGGCCTCCATGAACATGGCATTTCATGGCTGTTACAGCCCGATTTGTTTCAAGTTTTAAAACCCCAGCCATTTATCCTGAAGCAATGACAATTTCACTTGCACCCCGGGAAACTGGGTCACGTTCTGTTTGGTGAAATAATGTGCGTTGTGGCCTCGTGTCCTGCTCTGAAATAATCAATTCTTCCAAGATAGCTGTGACCATCCGGGGAAACGCTCCGATACAGCCTTCGCCCCTCACCGCTGGCAAACTACTCAGCGCTCGGAGTATTTAGCCATCCCTGATTGTGTTTTCTTAAATCCTAAGGGAAGGGGAACAACCTCAGGGCGGGTGGGAAGGGGCCGCGGGGCCGCAGGCTCACCTCTGATGAGCGAACGCGGTCCGGTTGAAGGCCCACTTGGAGGGCTTCTCCTGCAGCTCCTGGGTCAGGGAGTTCGTGATGGGGACGAAGGAAGGGTCCAGGAACTTCAGCGCGAACTGGGACCTGGAAACGAGCGCAGGCACCCACGCAGGCACACACAGACCCGCAGGGACCCACGCAGGCACACACAGACCCGCAGCCCGTTACCGGCCCTGCCCGACCCGCCGCCCGCCGCGGCCGGCATCAGCACCGCGGACAGCGCCGGCCGCGCCGCGCCGCTCCCCGCCGCGCCGGGATCCCGCACCGGGCCGGGCCGGGCCGTACCGGGCCGGCCTCCCGCACCGGGCCGTGCCCTGCCGGGCTCCCGCACCGGGCCGTGCCGGGCCCGGCGGAGTCGGGCTGCTCCCCACCTTTCGGCACCCCCCGGGCATTGCGGTTCCCACGCCCGCCCCGCTCCCGCCGTCCCCGGGGGCCCTTCCCGCTCCCCGCAGGGCCCCGCGGCACCTCCGGGGGCTGGGCGCGGGGAGGGGGGGGGGCAGGGTGCGGGTTGCGGGGGGGAGCCGCATCCCCGCTGCCGGCGAGGGGCCGCGCCGAGCGGTCGGGCCGTGGCGGCGGGGCCGAGCCGGGGGTCTCCCCGGGAACAGCACGGGAGGCAGCGGGGGGGTCGGGAGGGACGGGAAGGGATGGGGAAGGCGGCCACCCCCCCAACCCCGAGCCGCGCCGTGCCCCCCGCCCCGGGCCGGCCATTCCGTTCCGCGCCGCGCCCTCACCTGAATCCCGCGTGGAACATGTACATGCGTGGCCCCCCCGGGCCGGCGGCGCGGGGCGCGCCGAAGATGTTGTCCTTCTTGAGCGAGACGTAGCTGATGAGGGAGAGGATGAGCAGCGCGATGCTCAGCATCACCAGCCCCAGCACGCTGGCCACCCGCACCATCTTGCAGCTCCTCATGCCGGGAGGCGGCCCCGCGGCTGGGCGTGTGCGGGGCGGCGGGGGGGGGGGGGGCTGCCGCGGGGCTACATGGAGGGGGGGGGGGCGGCGGGCGCGGGGGCGGCGGGGCCGGGACGGCGGCGGGGCCGGGGCCGGCAGCGCCGGCAGCCGGAGAGAAAATGGAGGGACCGAGCGGCGGCGCGATGAAATGGCAGCCGGGAGCGGCCGCCCCGCCGTCCCGGCCCCGGCAACCCCGGCAGCGCCGCCGTGCCCCCCCCGGCGTGTCCCCCCCCACACTCCCCGGCAGCCACGGCGCACGCACCGGCAGCCCCGGTGCCCCCCGTCAGCGCCCGTGCACCCCGGGCAGCCCTTGTGCCACCCCAGCAGCCCCAGTACCCCCCCCCGACAGCCCCGGTGTGCCCCCCCCCGGCAGCCCCAGGTGCCCTCCGCCACCGCCCCGGCGTGTCCTCCCCAGCAGTACCTGGCATCCCAAGCGTGCCCACCCCGACATCCCCGGGGTGCCCCCGACAACCCTGGGGTGTCCAGAGCACCCTGCCCACCGCCTTGGCGTGCCCTGCGGTCACCACCCAAAAGACCGGGGGTCGCCCAGCCTGGCAGCCACAGCCTCCCCCCCGACAGCCCCAGGGCCGCAGTGACCCCCCGAGACCCTTGGGTGCATGTGGGGGCTGAGCACGGCTGCAAGCCACGGGGAGCCCTGGCTGCTCGGGACCCTCTGCCTTCGCTGGGGGACCAGTGTCCGGGTGGGTGCACAACGTCCCCCTGCTCCCCAGCACAGGGCCGCGGGGCCACAGCGTTTCCCTGTGACACTATAGATCACCGTATGGCACCTGCAGCGCTGCAGGAGCCTACGCCACAGCCTGCACCTGAGCAATGCAAAACCCGTTGCTGGCTCAGAAGACCCCTCGTTCTTTAAAAGCGTGGTGTTTAGGGCATGCTACCACCTCAAAGAACCCTACCGGTAGTTAAACTGCCCCGTGAATCACACAGCAAATTTCACGCGGACTCCAAGAGAGCCTGACTTCTGTAACCTGAGGAATGTCTCTTACAACCATGACTTCTGCATACTGCAGTACTTTCAGTGTTTCTTCAAGCTACGTTTTTTTTCCTTATAAAACTCGCCCCCATAGACAGCTCTGCCTCTGAGCCCTGAGTTCACAGAAGTGCCTTATAAATAATAAATACTGTCTTTGTAGCACCATCCTTGCTCTGGGCTATATCCTACAAGCTCTCCATGCACGAAGCTCTCTTTGAAGAGGAGGAACATGAGGAGCTTGCAGGCTTGGGTTTTACGTCACAGCGTGGTTCTTCAGCCTTCAGTGGGAGTTCAGCCTGAGTATGGCCCGGAGGTCTATATCCCAGTCCTGTGGGATGCCTGTGGCTTTGGTGGAGAGAGAAAAGGATGGGAATGTAGGAAATGTAGGAAATAACAGTGTTTTAATATAGGAGATATAGGTTTTTTACGTGACTCTTCACGTGGCTTCTGTTGTCGTCCACCCAGTGCATGGTGTTCCCAGTTTCAACACGTCCACTCAGGCGTCCCAGGATACACCATCCACAAATTTTCATCTTTAGATATTTTGGAAATCAATTCTATAATACTTCTAACATTGTCTTGCGTAGTTTCTGACCATGCGTCCTGGGGCTGGGTATAAACCCCAGAGTAAGGCAGCACAGCCCTGGTGTCATATACCTTTCCACTTTTCTAGCACTCCTCAGGCAGAGGAAGAACTCCTGGCCCTCGGGTTTTGTACAAAACTCCCAACTGCCTCCATGAAAGTTAATGAGCGAGAGCAGAGTATTTATTGCCAACAGGCTGCTGGGCAAGTGGGGCTTTCCCCCTTCTGCAGCTGGCCCTGTGATGTCCTGGAGCACGCTAAATGTGTCACCCAGCAGTCGGGCACAAACTGTGAGTGGATCAGAGGGTTTTTATCACGAGTGGGTGAGCAGCATGGGAAGGCTACGCACCATCCTGGTGGCCCAGGCAAAGCCCCTGGCAGCAGAGGCAGATGAATCCTGTCGGGAAACACTGCCTAGGCAGGGCTTTGATGCTCGGAGAGGGATGTGTTGGCAATGGCAGGACAGTGGGAGGAGCAGCAGTGCTCCTGTGTCACCGCTGTTGGGGACAGCTCAGCCAGAACAGCGTGGAGCTGGAGGAAGGAGGTCGATGGCACGCCAGCCCTGGGTTTTGAATCCATTTTGCCCCCTGATCCCACCCAATCTCTGTGCAAATGAGATCTGAGAGGACATTGGAAAGGTGCTTTGGCAAGAAATGTTTAAAAAACCCTGCCATGTAACGCAGCCGCTCTCCTTTTGACCCTGTTGTGAGCCCCAGCCCCGGCAGCACCGTCCCCAGAGCCTGCGCACGCCAACAAGTTGCAGTGGAAACAAAGGCAGTTCTTGCTTCAGATTCTTCAGAGATAGCAATATGTCAGGAGCCCCTGGAGAGGCTGAAAGTAAATGAATCAGTGCTAGAAAGTGAAGGATATCATCCGCGCTGAATGGTGAAAAGGAGTCCTGAACAGTATCTTCATTGATTTTCCTGTAATTGACACAGAAGCTCGGCTCGCCGGAGGCTGCGGGCGAGAGGAGTGGGGAGGCCCAGGTACAGAGCTCCCTGCCCCGGATCCTGGGAACATTTCTCCTCAATTAGGTGGCTTATTTTTTGTCTGAAGCTTTGAAGGAGGCGGTGGGTTGGTGAACCAGTATTTTCACTATTCACAGGGTGTTTTGCAAGCTGCGGTGAAGACAAGGAGCAGAGAAGGACGTGTCCCGTGCCTGCACGCTGCCAGGGGCTTCCCACCGCCCCTGCAATAGTGCTGCAAGCCCTGGCATGCAGGTTACACCGCGTCCTTGGCTGGTGACGAATACCCGTCCCTAAATGAGCGTGTTTGCTAGAAAATGCAACAGTGGCACGCAGTAGGAAATCTGTAGGAACTACTGTTTAGATTAGGTTTGAGGCTCTCAAAGGAGGAATGTGCCGTCGGTATGAGACCTCTCCGCCTGCAGCTGCAGTGCCCCAGCGTAGGCGGTGGGACAGACCCCGAAACCCGGGCGCTCGATGGACACCCTGCCCCACCGGCCGGCACGCAGCAGGGCATTTCTGAAAGGAGATGTCACCGCTGGCCCAGAGCGACTCGCGGTAAGGGGTGAGCACTCTTTCCAGCGTCTCTGACACCCTCCACGTGCTTGGCCCCGACGAGGAGGTGCTGGATTGCCCCACAGCCGATGCGTGCCTGGAAAGCGCTGGGTGGAGTATTCCTCCAGACCTCTTTCAAGTCATGAAAATATCAGATCTGCTGCAGCAAAACACAACCCGGCCACGACTTCCCTCCCTGCGCCCAAAGGAGGAGAGCGGTCCGGGGGCTGGCAGGGGCAGGGCAGGCAGGGCTGGCACCGCTGGCACAGCCCGGAGGCTGCTGGGGCTGCTCGTTGTAATGAGACACGGAGCCTTCGGTGGGTGCAGAGGGCAGGGGATGGGAGAGGGAGAGGGTCTGGCTGCGACCGCGAGCGGCGTTAGCATCGTGTCCAGGGCAGCTGGCAGGGAGTGGTGGGTGCTGGGCAGGGCAGGAGGACCAGCCCCGAGGCCCTCACCGGTCATCAGCCTGTTGCCAATAAAAAACCAACATCCAGCAGACGCATCTGGTGGGGTTTTTACTGATGCTAGAAAAGGCTGAAGAAGAGAAGAAATGTGTTTGAAACAGAGACAAGGATTCAACCAGCCAGAGCAGAGGAGAGATGGCGTTTCAGCGGAAGAGAAGCGCAGCTGCACCACATAAAAGAAACCAGGAGCATTGATTCGTTTTCAAGACAGACAGAGGAAACACCCGTTGGGTTGGCTGTGCACTTAGGAAAGGTTCCCACTTTGTGACTTATTCATGGGAATGGGACATGGTCTTTTTAACTCTACAGGAAAGTTGTGCTTTGAAGATTTGCCCCCACTGAAGTCAACCTTTTCCGGGCTATCTTTGTGGTTTCCCTCCCTTCTTTGAAGCTGGCGTTTAGAGCCTCCAAGCATAAGGGGGTCTCAGTCTGACTGACTGCACCCAAAATAGTTTTAAAGTTTCTTTAAAACCAGGTGCTTCTCAGCCTGCTAGGGTGTGAAGATCTATGAATTTATTACCAGGACCATTCTCCCTCCTCAGCCGCGTTTAGCAGCCAAGGCTGCTGGTTTGCAGCATCTCCACTTGTACTGAAAATGCGTTCCCTGGGGAAGGCGGTGAGGACCGAGCCACCTGCGGCTCCCGTCACGCTGCCGTGCTAACAAACCACCCTCTCCCCAACTCTTAAAGCAGTTGCAGCAGCCACGAGGGGCAGGAGCCAGCTGCAAAGAGAGCGGCACAGGCAACAGCACTGCCGTGGGTGCGTGGGTACCCAGGCAGGACCCAGGTGGGACCCCGGCCATACCCCGGTGGGACCCCGGCTGCCTCAGCACCAAGCCCCTGCAGTTTCCCTGAGTCACTCCCCCGAACGAAGGCCCCGAGGTTTCTGCTGATGCAGCGCCGGGGTAGCTAAATGCTTTGTTGAACGCCTGCCCGAGTGTGCCTAAGTGCTTTCAGCCTGGGTGGCTGCTGAATTGGGTTTCCTGGGACAATTATTTTGAACATAAGTACCCAAAGTCTACTCGAGTCCTTTTCTAAGTGCTTAAGTTATTTTGTTTTAAAAATCTGGCACTGCATCCTTATACCTGCGGTCAGATCAGTCCCAGATATGTATTTATTTTAATTATATTTGCAAAAACGCTTGCTGGACATAAAGGGCATGCCTCTTGTTCTGACGTAACTACATACAGTATTTTCTTTCAGCCTTTGAGCCCTCACTTTTCTGGCAGCCCCAGGAGCCCGCTGCCCATCCCCACGAGCCCCAGGCACGGGCTGGCCCACGCGTTGCTCGTGTCCCACCAGGAACATGTGGGGATTCAGCCCCAAGCCTCAGCGGGAAACAACGTCAAAACCCAGGAATAATCCTGGGGTTCCAACGGGGAGGGAGTGGTGTGCACGTAGTTACCTCCTCCACTCACTGCTGCTATAAATGCAAGACAAGGGTGAGTTAAGCGGGGCTTTGCAAGCCTGGCAGGTGAAAGCTAGGCAGAAGCGGCAGCCCTGCAACGGGGGGAAGCTCATGCACACGCAGGGGATGGGAACAGAAAGGCTGCAGGTGTTTGGACCAGTGTGGCGGGTTCCATCTCTTCATCCCCACCTCTGGCTCTAAAACAAGGCACACCACCGGAGAGCTGCTCGGGGGTGCGGGCAGGCAGGCAGGCTGCCTTTGCCCAGCCGGCGGCTGCCTGTGGCAGCCGAAGGAGGTTCCTGGCGACTCAGGGGAACACGGAGGCAACTGCCCTGGGTCTGCGGAAATGGCCAGCTCCCAGATTATTATTCACGCTTCATCTAGTTAAACCACCAGGAATTTACTAAAGGCTTCAGAATTTAAGCTAGTCATCTCTTTTAATAGTTTACTATGTCTTAAAAAGATCCCACCAGCTGGTTTGTGGCACTGCATTAGAAGTTTCCCATGCTCATTACTGCACCTCCCTCCCAAAGCAAACCAGAAAGATCCCAAAGTGAAGACCATGAGTGGTCCCACGCCGCAGGCTCCTCTCTGGAGCGGAGCAAGAGGCAGTGAGCCCAGCTGTGCCCCCGGGCCCGCTCTGCTGCTTACTGCAGCGATGCACAGCACCGCAGCGATGCGCGGCACTGCAGCAACGCGTAGCACTGCAGTAATGCTTTGCAATGCAGCGATGCACGGCACCGCAGCGATGCGCGGCACCGCAGCAACGCGTAGCACTGCAGTAATGCTTTGCACTGCAGCGGTGCACGGCACTGAACAATGCGCGGCACTGCCGCTTGCCCGAGCTGCTGCTGTGGATGTCGTCCTCTGCCCCCCGTGCAAACCCCTGTGGGCTGGCACGCGGCCGTGGCCCTCAGGACATGTCTGACTGTCTGCATTGGCCTGACCTCACCAAGGACAAACAGCCCTACTCTGGAAAATACTAATGAAAGGGCTAAAGCTGGGAAGAGTAAAGGAGCGATTAGTGGTGTGCATGCAGCGGAGCTTCCTGCAGATTACTTGTATTTAGACCTAATCCTTTGCATTGAAAAAAATCCCAAATCTCTTCATTTTTTTATGGAGTGATTATCATAGACTCCGGAATGATTGTGTAAAAATTAATCCTGGGGGATGAGATCGGTTTTGGAGCTGCAGCGTGGTGCTGGCCAGACGTACCCGAAGGCAGTAAACAAACCTTTCCCAGAGCGAGGGAATTAAGCTCCGGTCGGGCTCCCTTGGTTTTGCTGTGCTGTGGGGACTTGTCTGGTCGCTTCAGCCAGGTGCACGAGCCGCGATTTCACGGAGCGGGTTGGAGATGCCCGACAGCCCCAGGTCTCTGAAGGGCTTTCCAGGGTTTCCCCGGAGGCTGGGATGGAGGCGGGTGGGGGGCTGCAGAGCGGGCAGGGGGCTTTGATGGGAAAGAGCCATGCTGCCAGCGGGGACAGCGCGGGGCACCCCAGTGCTCTTGTGCTGAATGCGGTGTTGGCAAGGACACAGGTGAGCCAGGCTGGTGACACTGCCTGGTGGCCCTTGTCCCCTCCCAGGGACATTTGCCTTTTCTTATAGGAAAAAACTCAGAAGGGACTCTGGCCTCATCGGCACCATCAGAGGAGACTCCGGGCTGCCCGTGTCCCCCAGGCACCACCCGGCCACGGTGGGCATCAGTGCCCGCTCGGCCGCTCTCCAGGCTGAGCTGTGTGGTCATCCTCAGGGCTCCGGTTCAAAAAGGTGCTTAAGCCCAGCATTAGGAGCACGCGCCGTCCTGCTGCCAAGTGTGATGGATCTGTAACTATTCTGAAGTGATCCATGAATATTGCATGTGGATCCACTTATTGGAGCCTCCGCTGCATGGATGCCTGGGTCTGGTTTAATAGGCGGCTGTCAGGAAATGCAAGCAAGGGAGGAATAGTTCGAGATAAGCCCTTTTGCTGCCAGCAGCGGAGGGCTGCTAAGAGGCAGTGAGCAGCAGGGCAGAGGAAGGAGAGGCCGGCAGTTACCCGTTGTGCTGAGCCCGGGGGGCATGGGTGCTCTCGGCTGTTTTAAAACCTGTTTCCCCCCAGCTGTTTGATTCCTCCCCTTAAAGCAAACCGCAGACGGGTTTGGGAGGGCTGCCTGCTGCCAGAGCCCTGGGCCGGGGACCACCAGCATGGTTCTGGGTCCTGTGGAGCCACGGCACAGCCTGGGTTGGGGCGAGGAGGGATGGAGGCTGCCAGCGTGGCCCCCACCACAGCACCCAGCCCCGGCAGCGGGGAGCCGGTGGGTGTCCAGCTCCAGGGGTTGAGGGTCCAACAGCTTGGAGGGGCAGGGAGGAGGAAGGAAGGGGGAAGGAGAGGTGATAGTGACCTCCGAGCCTCACTGCAAACTTCTGCAATTGTTTTTAATCCCCAAAAGCAAAGCCACGAAATCCAGCACCTGCCGGCGCTGGTTTCCAGAGAGGCAGGGTTTCGTCTGAGCATCTCGCTTCGGCTCGGTCCCGCCTTGGTGCTCCGGGCAGGTGGAGGGGAACGAGCAAGATTTGAACTGCACGTGGAAAAGACACTCCGAGTGGGGTTTTTGCAGTAATTTACTCAGTGACATTTGGGCAGAAGTTGGAGATTATGCCTTGGTTTAATTTTACACATTAATCAACAAGAGAGGGACCGTTTTATTTTTACGTAGATGGCCACCGTCCCGCTCCCATTTACACCGCACGGCTCCATTGATTTCATTAGGATCCACCAGGCAGAAACGAGAGCGGAACTTGGCCCCCTTAATTAAGACGACTGTTGCTAAAGATGGAATGATGGAAAATAATTAACCCTGTAAAAAACACATGATGCTGAGAAGGAGGAATACATAATTTAGGAATCAGGAGGCCGTTATGCAATATTAATTGCAGACAGCATGTCTGAACAGCACGACATACCGAGAGTCGTGCCGCTCGTCACAAAGCCGCTGAAGGAGGCCAATTTTGCTCTTGGCATTAAATGGAGAGCCCAAAAGACACATCTCTAGAGTAAATGGCCGCCACGGCAGGGTGGGGGGGTCCAGCTGCTTTTGGGGGGGTGCTGAGGGAGCCAGCCAGGAGAACCCACCGCCCTGTGGCACGGGGAGCTTGTGTCTCCCCTCCTAGATCTCTGCTGGGCAGGGACAAATATGCTGCCTCCACTGGTGGAGGCTCAACCAGTTTCATTAATTAAAGTTCTAATTGTGCTAAGGGAGCTTTGACCTCCTAGGAGGACCCTTGCCCTTCTTTGCAAAGAAAATTAGATTATTCCTACTAGTGCTGATTGTCAGTGCCACCTTTGCTGCTAAAATATTCTCTCTACTTCCTAATCAAATGACTTAAAAAGGCTAAACATGGAACTTTCAACAGCAATAACAAATATGCCTATTTATTTAAACAGGCACAAGAAATAGTGATTCAATAGGCAATTTCTAGAGAAGGCTATAAATGAATGCAACAGAAGGTCCACTTGTCCTGATGATGCTTTAAGGGTTGGATACTCCATTTAAAAGCTCCTCCAGTGCTTTCTTTTTAACACAAAAGCATTACTTAGGAACCAGAGAAATGCCTTAGAGATTGGGATTGTTTGTCACACCAGGGATGGAGATAACAGCAGTGAGTAGCTGGATAATTTCAAGAGGAGGACATTACCACGGCTGCATGGCAGACAGGACCAGGAGTGTAAACACGCTTGTGCATCACATAGACCAGCAGCAAACGAGCACCGGGGGGGTGGCTGGGTGCCCTGGGGGGGGCTGAGGCAAAGGCAGGGCTGCAGCAGTGGGGCAGGGAGGGCTCCTGTCCCCTCTCCCACGGCCACGGGTGCAGCGCCCGCATCCTGCCGGCTCCAGCGACCAACGCTGGTACCCACAGAGAAGGACATTGTGGCAGCGTGGGGGCTGTGGGGCAGCACGGGGGGCGTGGGGCACCACGGGGCTGCGGGGCGGCATGGGGACCGCAGAGCCCGTCGCTTGCTCTGCCGATCTTTTCATGCGGCATCGCGCAGGGGCTTCATGGGTCATGTGCATTCCTAAGCTATAAAGGCAAACTGTGTCACTGTCATGCTGCTTAATCACTTGGCCTGGGCGTTATTTAACCATAGATGAAACTTTTTTATCACATTGGCTCCAATATTTTACACTCAAAGGCAGCTCCATAATTGTGGGAGGGAAAGATACTGGTGAAAAATCAATTAATGCTCATTTCCTGTATCGTTGTCATTAATGGCAAAACTGATAAGAACCATCTTCTCGTTTAATTGTTAGTAGGTAAAAATGGTCACACAGGAATCTTGGCTGCCATTTACTTCCTGCTTACAGAGAAAAGGTTGAGGATGTGACTAGCACAGGAGCGCACATGTAGGTAAATCAACAAGAAAATCCTCAGATTGACTTAAAATCTCACCACTGTTCAGTCAGTGGGCTTCAGGGGCTGGATCGAGACCGTTGAGCAATTTAATCTGATGAAACTCTGTACTCCTCCGCTGCCTTATGGACTTCAGCCTAGAGAAAAACATGTTGCCTCTTATGTAAATGTCAACCTCTGAGGCCAGCCCCAGCCTGGAGTTCCCCAGTTTTATGTTTGCTGGCGTACCAGAAGAAGACATCTTATTTTAGGGTGCTCCTTCAAGGTCATCCGTCTTGGTCCTCGCTGCAGTACCTGGTACAAGGTTGCTTGGATCCAGCAGCACGTGCATGAGGAGGACCTATGCAATATACAGTCATATTAAAAAGGTGTCAGCAATCGTTCATGATAATGAACTAACATGGTCATGAAATTGCTCCCAAGAAAACATAACTTGTCTTGGAGATTTCCCCCGCCAAGTCCTCCTGCCGCTGACAGTCCCGTTGGGCAGCGGCGTTGAGGAAGCCGTGATGCCCCAACTGGCGAACGCGCTGGGTCCATCAGGGTGGTGTAGAGCGAGGGGATTTTGAACTTGCCAGCACCGAAGGCGCTGCGCTGGTCTTTGATGAGGCAACGGGCGTTTCTGTGGGCCCCTGGGCGGCTGCTGTGATTGTTCCCCACATTTTTGTTTACATTCATGAACAACAGGCCAAACTTCAACTGGCACAGATGTGTCTGTACAATTAAAACATTACCTATTATCCACAAATCTTAACAAATTATTTATGGTAGTTTTATAGCACGGGTAAGTGCAAAGGTAAAATAAAGTAGACACTTAGGGTTTTAGCGTTGGTGAGTCATCGCAAGGCTCACAGTTAGGAGGACTTTGGAGCTGAGGCTGGCGCTCTCTCAGCTGCCGTTCCTCCCGAGGCAATGCCCGGCGCTGGCTTCTATACGTGAGCCGTCATGTCCAAAATGCGGGGGGGGGGTACCCGGAGGGTGCCATCCCTCACCCAGCACACGGCGACTGGCACCAGCTCCGCTGCTGGCGAGCGGAGCGGATGCTCCCCGGGATGCTGGCGGGACCCGCGGCTCCTCCGCGGAGGGGAGCCGGTGCCATCCCGCCCATCACGGGGCGTGCAACGCGGCACCGGACGAGGATGCGGTGACCGCAGGGCAGAGCTGGATGGAGGTGGCTCAGCTTCGTCGGGGCTGCACAACTGGAAGAGGCTTGGCTGTGCCGAGCACCCCGGCCTTGCGCCGAGCCCCCTCCCGGCAGCCCCCTCCCCGGGCAGAGCTCTGCAGCCCCCCTTGGGCGGCACACGCTTCCTCTGTCCTGCAGCCTCCTTTTCTTAAACACTAAATCAAGGAATTATTTCTTAAATGACTGTAATTTTATTTTCTAGCCCTAGCTAATGAGCTCTTTGTGTAATGAATCATAAATTACTTAGAGCAAGATCTTTCTTTTACTTAGAATGGGTAAAAAATAGGTGGCGTCTCCAGTCTGCGCTTGCCATGCCCACACGGTAGTGGATTTTTCCAGCTGAAGCTCAGATATGTGCAAGCCCTAATTTTGCAGATAAACAGCTTCTATTTCATTAAATGAGCTCTGCACAGAATGTTTGTCTTAGTTATTTCCAGAAAATTAATTCATAGAGTTTAATCTGTTTAGCATCTGATTAATGGGATTTTTAATCACCCATAATAATGACAATAAAAGGCTTAAAGTAATAACCTAGGAAAAGGTGTGTATTTGTCTTTGCTATTCCCATTGTCCTGACAGTCATCAGTGCTGCACAATAACTCATGATATTTGGCATTGTTTCTTTCGGATCTATTGATCAGATGAAAAAAACAGACCTTGTTTGAATCTGATTCATTTAACCATTTTTCTAAAATTACCTATTATCAGGAGACGTAGTTTTGAAGCAAGCATTTCAGTCTCCTTGAGTCAAGATACATCTGTACCGTTCACTCCTGTGACACAAATACCATTAAGCCCATGTCTCCAATAATTAAATGCCTGCTGCATGACACCTAAAATCATATTCGTTGTCAGATATGGCACAGGGTACAATAGTGATATATTATAGCATAAATTTAGTGTAAGAGTAACCACGCTACGGCAAAGATATTTGCCTCTAGAATGTTATGCTGGTGCGCATTTGACTTTTATTTTGTTAACCCTCTAAAAACCATATGTCACGTGGTATGCCAGAGCACACACTGCCAGCATTATCAGAGGTCCCACCTTGCACTGAAACTGTGCAGAGCACCTGAAATCAAACACAAACTCATCGAAGACGGGGCCTGTCCTTCTCCTGTAAGGGCTTTAATACATCTGCTAAATCCTTTCTGTGGTGTTGCAGAATGGGCAGGTCTGGGATGGCCACCACGGTGGCTACCGCCGCTGTGCCAGGAGGGGCTGGGGACAGCCCAGGGGCTTGGCTCTGCCTTCCACCGTCCCCTTTCCCTATTCTCCCGTGGGACGGCTCTGCTCCCCGGCCCTGCAGCGGGAAGCCTTGCTGCTCTGGCCCCCTTCCCTCTTGCCAGGCCATGCCAGTGCCATGTGGCGGGGCTGGGCTGGGATGAAGCTCTTCAAGTGCTAGTGCCCGCCAGGTTTTGTCCCCTTGGCGCAGACAGGAGTGACTGCTTGAGAAACGTGCTTAAAAAAAAATTATTTATTTATTTCCTTTTTTTTTAAAGGAAAAGATGGTTTTCACAGGATCAATCATCTTTCCTGTAGGTGCCTGTAAATATGGTGCAGGAATGTCACTGAAATGCAGAAATAATAGAAAGATGGAAAAGGCGGAGCAGCTCTGGCTGTCGCCTGGGATGCTGGCATTGGGACGATCCCGTGCAGCCCCGGGGCACATGGAGCCGCAAGCTCGCAAGCTGCTGTCCTGGCTGGGACAGCCTTCACCTTCTCGAGTGGAGAAACTGCATTTTTTTTTTTTTTTTTGTCTTGCAGAGAGCTGAAGCTGTGTATTTTTGGTGCTGGCAGGGTGAGCTGGAGGTCAGGGTGCGAGCGCAGCCTGCTGCACTTTCCGGGGAAGGATCAATACTCCCGACCAGGCGCGCTCTGAACGGGGAGCGCGCGGGGGGCGTGGGGAGGAACGTGGGGAGGCATGTGCTAAGAGAGGTGAGAGGCATCCTCTGCCTCTCGCCGGGCTCCTTCCCTCTCCCGGTCTGAAATTGGAAAGAAATGGATCGATTTTTTACTCTTTTCGGGGTGAGGGGAAATTGCAGAATGAAGATGACTTGAAAGAATGAGATGGATGGGAGTAACTGGAGCTCATCCTCCACGGGGGAGAAAAATGCAGCACAAATGATGATGTTAGCTATCCATCCTTCAGTCAGGGATTTTTATATGGAGGTCCATCACGGAAGGACCCAAGCGCGGGATGAGTGTGGGCTCTGCTAATGCAGGTGCCTGTGCAACATTAATAATCCATTGCCAGCAAATATTCACAAATGGTAAAAAATTTGAAATCCCCACGGGGTTGTCCGGCAAGGTGGGCTGACTGTTCCAGATCCCCTGGCTCTCCCCCAAAGTGTCGGTGTCTGTGGCCAGGCTGTCACCCCAGCAGCAGAGGGACAGGGACAGGGTTTTGTAAGGACTTGTTCGGGGGGGGCAGTGCCACCGAGCAGACCGGAGGACCATTGCAACCCCATGCCAAATCACTCTCCTCCATTTAGCCCCGGGCTGGGGATGGGAAGGACCATGGGTGGCTGCCCCAGGAGAGCGGTAAGCCCAGCTTCGGTGCTCGCAGTAGCGTGGGAGGTTCTTGCAGCCACCGTGCCCTGCTGGGGGGGGGGCCGGGGGTCCACGTGCCCATGGGAAGGAGGAGGCATCCATGCTGGGCTGCAGTGAGACTTCTCCAACCACAAACACCCATGCCTGTAAATCCTTCTCCAGCACAAGAGGCAACAGCCTGGGTGGCATCACCGGGTCCGGGGGTTACGCAGCACCTCCCAAATGCACTTTTGCCCTCTTTTTTCTGTGAGAATTCCCTTTTGCCCACTGGAGACGGGAAGGTGTGTTCCTAACGGAGGTGCTCCCAGCTATTTCCACAGGTGGCTGTCTCCCAGCAGAGGCTGGTTAGGAAGTCCATCATCATTTTCCTCTCCAGACTTAGAGCTTCTTTGAGGGGGGGCTGCTGGGGGACAGGGCAGCCCCCGGTGGGATCGTGCCCCCAGAGGGTCCCCGCGGCTCCCAGGGCTGCCTCCCGTTGCTGCTTCCGCGGCTCCTGCTGAACGGAGGGACGAGCTCTCCCTTGCAGAGCAGTTATAAATTCCCAGCTTAGCAGGTTTCAAGCTGATTGCCTTTCCTCACGGTGTCTCTCTGTAAATGAGGCTTTTCACAGATGACGGATAGAGCCGCTCCTCCGGAGCATAAATCCTCACCAGCCCAAAGTACCGCCACAACCTGTCTAACAGCCTTGCTTCCCAGCCAGCCCAGAGTTCAACTCCTCCAGATGACACAGCGCTCTGATGGCAATTCCTCATCAATTAGCCCTGTCTGCACCGCTGGGCCTCCCCGCCGCAGCCTCTGCTTCGGGAGCTGCTCTCGTTTGAGCCGGGAACTAACCCCAGCTCCCAAACAAACCCCCCGCCAAGGGTTACTCCTCTCTTCCTCTGGCCGGTCCGGAGCTAACCGACCAGGAGGGATGGGCTTCCCTTCGTCCCTGCGGGCTGAAATGTGGTTTTCCCTCGTCTGTCGGGTTCTCTGGGAGACCTTCCTCCACCTCTTCCTCTCTCCCCTCGCAGGCGCTCAGACGTGCCACTTGTCCCTGTTGCTGACCTCCGGAGGAGATGGCCCTGCGGGGTCAGGATGCTCCCCGGGATGCCGGGGTTGAGCGGCCGGCCGCACGCCTCGTCACCAGCGCCGTGCAACAGCCTCCGAAGCCTCCCCGCTGCACTTGGTCCTGAGGGCCATCTACCCCAATTAGCGACCTCCTGCGCAGCACCAAAACCCTCCGTCACTGCTATTTAGTTTCTCCAGCCTCTTCCTCCACTGCGCTCCCCTGCCATGGGGCGGTGGGGATGGGGACACCCCAGCCCCAGGTCCCTGCCCAGCCCGGCTGCCCCCGCAGACCCCAACCCTCTGGCTTCCTGCCCCATCCATCTATTTTGAAAGTAATCCCTGTCCCCATCCACCTCCTCCGCTCCTCTGTCCATCCCTGGCTCCTCTATTTTTAACGCCTTCAGCAACACCCCTGGCTTCAGGGGGCTCAGCGACTAATGACTGTCAGCCCTGCTCCTCCCCTTCGCAGCCTAAGCAGGACATTAAGCTCGGTATTTCTTTACATTATAATTTACTGCCATAATTTATACAAGTTTCATCTTTTATTTATTGTTTGAGCATCTTTCCCCCAGAGGATTTCAGGGTAGTTTTAGTCTCAAGGCCCATTTTTGCAGGCTTTCGGAGAGCTTTCCCCATGTTATTGGCTTCATTTATTATCTTCAGTTCTTCTATTGGTGCACACAGCTTTTCCCTGGGGTTTCAAACCCAACCGCTGGAGGAGAAACCTCCAGTTTAAGCACCGAGGTCGCCTCCTTCAGCACCGGTACGTTCTGCACTGCATGACCTATACGTACACGTATCACCTATAGTTGTATCTGCAGCCTCGCATGCGGGGCACGGCGATGGGTCCGTGCCGCGAGTCTCCGAGCTGGGCGCCTGCCCCGGGAGCTGCGGGGAAGGACCACGCTTCATCCACGCGCGGACAACCTCTCCTGCCCTGCGCCGGCACTCCTGCGGGACCAGGCTCGGGGTGGGGGCCTGCAGCATGCTGGCTGCTTTGCCAGCCAAATTGCTGTGATTTTTTTTCCTGCTCTACAAGACACATCAAGCCTGATAAGACCTGTGTATAAAAGCTTCGTAATTGTTTTATAGCGGAAAAGCAAAGCGATTCCACTTTGTCTGTGCAAATCAAGCCCTTTCCCTTGGCCAGGGCCGCGGAGGAGCGGAGCCGAACCCGACGGGGTGCAGGGCTGGGGGGGGTCTGCGGGGGTGTCTCCCCACGCATCACTCAATACAGCACGCGTTTATTTACCCCACCGGGTGAATTTGCACGTAAAATCATGGGGCCACCCTTAAGAGTGGTCAAGAGCAGCTCGGGGAGCCCTGGCAGAGCTGCAGGAGGGTCTGTGCGTGCCGTAACCCCCGGAGCGTGGCTGGGGAGGGCGGGCGGCAGGAGCAGAGCCACGGCGTGGGGATGCTGCCGGTGCTGGGGCACTGCGGTGGACCCGTGACAGCGACCATGGGCAGCGCCAGGGAAGGGCACGGGGGCCCGATCCACAGGCGGTGTAAATTGCTGAAGTTTACCCGAGATGAATACACCAATTGATTTACACCCAGGAGAGTGTTGCCAAATATGCTAGATCGGAAGGCACCACATAGCATCCTCTTACCCCATAAACACAAAGCCCAGCCCGGCCCCAAGCCACTTCTCACGCTGATGCAGATTGGGTGCGATGCTACCAAGGCGTGATTTGGAGGAATCAATTTTGCCAGTGATGCAGCATGCTTCTTTCTGCAGGACTGTGCCATACGCAAAGTTTGCAAAAGAAGACAAACATTTGTGAAATCATCTCCATTTTCAAAGGCGAGCTTGTTATGAACCTGTTTGAGAGCCAGCCCGCATTCCTGCCGAGGCAGGAGACACAGCCCGGTGCTCATTACTCTGCTCCCAGATGAACAGTAAGTCTCTGGAACAGTACTTACAGCCTGTAATAATATTACTGCTCGGTCTGCTACATGGTCCCTCAGTCATTTTTTCAATTAAAAAAGGACCAATGCTCTATTAACCTTTTGCCTGCTACTCCATTCTTCATACAGCTGCTGGCCCGAGATTGCAAGCCATGTATTAAAAAAGGCATATATTACTGTAAACCATCTCCAAGTTTTCTGTCATTAGAAAGATGAAGTATCATTTTTTCATTTAAAAATATGAGACAGTTTATCAAATTCACAACCTCTGAACTCGCAGTGAAATCTCTTTGTTACCCATGAGGCAGAAGGTAGCCTGTGTGAAGCCTGCCTTGCAGTGCTGGGGGGCTGCCCAACCGGCTGGGATACCCGGGGGCTGCGTGGTGGGGCTTGTGCTCTGGCCCGGGGATTAGCAATGCTTCTGACAGCCTTTCTGATACAAACAGATGTATTCTGCCTACAAAATCCTTTGGCAGGAAGCGTCGGCAGCTTGAGTAAGTATAAATAAATACATCTATTTTCATCATGCTGATATATGGATCCTAGGAAGGTTTGCAATTAGGAACTGCTGTTCCTGGCTGTCCCATGGCAGTGGCAGTGTGCCCAGCCTGCCCCTTCCCAACAGCCCTGCCTCGCACCTCTGTGGCTGAAAAACTTTATTTCACTTACTATTTGACGAGGGTTTTATGGGGCAGAGCTTGGCATACAGACCTAGGGGAGGGTGCTGCCGTCCCCTGGGGCTGCGGCAGCGGTGGCGGGACCCCGATGTCCCATCGCCACCGCCACGGGTGAGCACAGCCAAGCACTCGCTGGGCAGCGAAGCACGCTGGTTTTAATTTTGTTTCGAGGTTGATTTGTTGCTTTTATTCCTTTCTCAAGGCACCGGCTACTGGCTGTAACTACAGAGACCTGTTAGAAAACCGCTCGTATATAACAGTCCCAAATACATCCTCGCTGATAAATCATCCCTCTGAACCAACCCAGTGCAGCCGCAGGGCAATCTCCTCCCCAGCACAGCACACGTAGGGGAACGGCCGCCGGCCGCACCGCGAGCAACGGCTCTCGTCGTGCCGCGCTCGCCGGACCCCATGAGCCGCCCCGCCGGGACGTCCCCGCCTGGGGACGGTGCTGCCTGCCCTGCAGCAGCCCTGCAGGGATGGTGGGAGCCTGAGCTTAGATCTTGCTGTCATGCGGTCCTAAAAAATAAGGAGCTAATTGCTAGAATTGATCACTAATTTTGCAGAAAACACAGAGCCTGGTTCATGGTGTACAGATCACGCTGGAGTTTTTGCTTGGCAGTTTATAAGCGTTTTACACACTTATCCTGAGGTCGTCTTTGGTTGTTTTATACTTTCCACAGCATCCACAGTAAACTATACAAATTAACTGTGAAACTTTGGAGACTTTCCCCTCTGTTGGCACAGGGAACGTGTAACGGTGTGAATTCCTGATCTGGGCTTTTTCTTTTTGGTGACACTGTTACACCTGCGTTTTCACCCTGTGTTTTAGGGCCTCTCCTTTTTGTTGCCATAAATTTGTGCTGGCCTCCTCTGTGCTGACTTGTGGCGTGAAGCCATAAACATGTTTCGAACCATGTCATTTGGCTGGCGTGGGGCCAAGCTGGCTGGCACGGGGCTTTGCCGACGGGTGTGGGGCTGTGCCCCCCAGCCAGCCCTGCCGTGGGTCTGTGGTTTGCTGGGAGCAGGATGAACCCTTCCTCTCTCCCCTGTTTCCCAGGTAATTCCCAGGTCTGTGCTGTGCACCGACCCACAGCCGGGGCCCCTCTTTACCCCAAAGTCCAGCATTTGAGATCAAACGTCCCTCTGTTTTATACCCCTCCTCTTCTCTCAAGTCCTCTGTCGGGGCGGCCCCGGCTGAACGGTGAGCCGGTGCCGGTGATTGGTGCGCAACGAACACCGCAGCAGAAACATCGGGGCAAGCCCCCTTTTAAATTCAATGTACCACGGGACCTTTAGTGCCAACATGTGTCAGTCGAGACCCTTGTTTATGGCCCTTCCCGAGACCCCCAAGGGTGGGGGGACGTGGCCCTGAGGCACACGGGGAACGTGGCCAGGGCGGCCGTTCACGGTGCTCGGGGGACACGCGTGGGGAGGACCAGCCCGGTGCCTGCAGGGATCTGGCACGAGAACCCAGGATCCGTCTCACCGGGACGTCGCTGCCCCGTCGGCTCTGCAGCAGCGAGGGCAGCGTCCGGGTGGCCCAGCCGTGCTTTCCCCTCTTTTGTTTCCAGCGACAAAGTGAGGAGCCGGGGCTAGCAGAGAAAGGATGTGGTTTATCTCACGATAATCAATGAAACCCTCATGAACTAATACGCTGCATCAAGGAAAATACGCAAGCATGGCCCCTGGTCCAGGTGTGCCCGCTCTCCCCTCCCTTCCTCCCCGGGGAAGCTGTGAAAGCGGATCAGGCTCTGCCTGGGAAGGCAGACCCCAGACCCATGGGGGACGCGGTGCCGGTCCCTCCTCCTGCTGCGTGTTTAAGCTCTCCTGGTGCTCCCGCTGCTGCCCATCTGGGCTGTGCGGTCCCAACAAACCCGCACTCGCC
Organism: Harpia harpyja; assembly: GCF_026419915.1. NCBI lineage: Eukaryota > Metazoa > Chordata > Aves > Accipitriformes > Accipitridae > Harpia > Harpia harpyja. The sequence continues at coordinate 116,203,017 of NC_068969.1, read as the reverse complement.
CTCCTGGCCTGTGCCCCCAAGCCCGGCTCCGGGGAGGCTCGGGCAGGGGTCCGGTGCCCAGACCGGGGCCACGGGTGCTGTCTGGAGCCAGTGCTCGGCAACTGGTGCTGGCTGTTCCCAGTTCTCACGTAAAATGGAGGGTAAGGGGTTTATTTTCAACTACAGGCAACTTCTTGGGCTGCTCCTGCTCCACTGTGCCCGCTGCCCCACAGCCCCTTGGCACGGCAGCAGCTCCGATGGGGGTCCCTACTTACCTCTGCATGGCCTCCCCCTGCCCGATCTGCCTTTTACGGTAAATAAACCACAAGAATTTGTGCACCAAACCAACGTGCTCTGGCAGTGACCAGCTCCTTGTTACCAGAGTCTGCTCTTAAACATGCGTGTACTAGCGAGACCCGGATGCTCCGGTTTGATTTCCAGGATCCACAAATAATGGTGCACTATACATTGTCTGCTAGAAATTACCTGAAGCTCAGCCCTTCTGAGATCACTCTGCTGTACAAAAAAGAGACCCTGTTGCAATCAATAGGCTTTCCATGGTCTCTGACTGTTCACTGGCCATTATTTTACTGGTTTTATTTTGCTTACGGTCACAGCTGCATTAATATAAGTGTTCCAACTGTTTCTGGGTTTAATTGTGGTAGCAGTGATCAGGGTGGTTTGGGTTTTTTTTTTAAAGCTCTAACCCTCTCCCTGGCAAGGTTACAGGTACATCATCTAGAGAGAAGGAGGCAGTGGAAGACAGAGAGGGAGAAATGTGCTCCCTGAGCTTTGTCCTGACTTGCAGCAGTTCCTTGTTTCTGGAAGCACCAGCCTCCTCCTGCCACCGCAGCTCTGCACAGCCCCGGGCGCCCACTCGCCTTGCCTGGCATGGTTCCTCACTGCAGTCAAGGACGCATGGGAACAAACGAGCCAAGCGTATTTGGAAAAGATGATGTGGGCAAAATTATGTGGGCATAAATGTACATCTCCATCCCAGTGGTGGAGAGGGCAAAGGAACAGATAATTTGCAGCATAATCTCAATTTTGGGCAGTTCCTACATACGCCTGCTTCCCAAGGATGTATGAAATTACTCAGATTAAATGAGAGTCAAACCAGTCAATCTTATGCACCATAAATCGGGAGATAACTCAATATGAATATTGCTATTGAGCTTTTATACTACAATGCCGTATTGAAGTTCATAGATTGCTCATTCTTGAAAGGTCTTTGAATTTCACTCATTAATCCTACGTCATGCCCAATAGTTTGTTCCTGTGTAGAAGGTCTGCTGGGGAAGGGCGGGAGACACCAAAGCTACCACCCCCTCGGGTAGTTTGTCCCCATGGCTTTGATTTGGGGTCCTCTTTCCTCGTGGAGCTGGCCTCAGGCTAAAGATGTCTTGTTATTCCATCATTTTTTTCCTGCACAAGTTCCCATATTCTGTAATCGTGGCATCTTTCAGTCTTTTCTTGACAAGCTCAACATGTCAGGCTCTTTTAGCTGGTTTCTGTGCAGTGTATTTTTGGCTTGCAAGTAGTTTTTATGGCTATTTTCTGTTCCCTCCCCAATTTCTCAACATCCTTTTGAGGTGTAAGTACCACAACAGGCTATAGCACTGCAATATCTGCCTACAAGTGCCACATGCTGAGATAGGAGCAGCTCGCCTCCTTCTCACCCACCGTGTTCACATTTAGCCAGGGCTTCCATTAGCCCATTTTTCCACAGCAGCTTTTTGGGTATCATGTTCCATTATTTATTTGAGGATAAACACCTAAAAGCTAGATGTTTTTCAGAGCCGTTGCTCCCCAGAGTAGTCTCCTCTGTGGTACCCTCCTGTTTGCGTCCTTTGCACTAGACGATGTTGAAATGCATTGGTCTGAGTGACCCTGCCCGAGGCAGGAGATCCATGCTTTTACATGGCAGCGGCTGCTGGTCCCCAGGGCTGTGCCTGGCACCCCGCACACCTGCCAGAAGCCCTTGCTGGGGCACGTTGTAAATGTTTAATGGCACGTAATGCTTATTTTCATCTTCAGGTCTTACCGTTTCCTTTCCAGCTCCTCGGCTCTCTCCATGCTTTTCTTCTTGCTGGGCCGGGCGGGATGGGGGCTGCCGGGGTGGGCAGAGCCCGCTGCCCCTGCCCCGATGGTCACCGGCTCACTCGCGGGCTGGTCGCTTCTTTCGTTTCTTGTGTTCTCTGTAACCATCAGATGGCTGACGGTGAAGATCAATGTGCCTGAAGGAAATTTTATTTACTTTTTCTCCTGCGCGGGGAGACACTGTAGCCAATATCCCCGGCAATAAATTTAATTCAGGTGCTTGCGAGGACTAACAGTGCTCATGAGAGGAGCGGCTCACGCTGTGAGCGCTCAAAGGGCTTCTTTTAACTTTCTCCATCTGGCAGCGCCTTGCATCATGGCATTTTTACATCCCAGCATGCTGGAACCCAGCGTGACACGGAGCGATGTGGCCGAGGAGCATACGGGAGCACACAAAACCCTTAATAAAAGAGAGACCACTTCCAGGAGCTGGCAGCCGTTCAGCCCTCTCGGTCATCTGCCAGTCCCCTCCGCCTCCCCTCAACGCCAGGCCCTTTCCCAGCCCCGGCAATTCCTTCTTTCCTGCGCCCCGCGGCCCTGGCCTCGTGGCCGGGGTTGGCTGTGGTGCCCAGGGATGCTCGGCTCTCGCCAGCCCGCAGCCCGGGCTCCGGTTCCTGATTCTAGTCCTGTGCCCCATCTCCCTCGTAATCTCCTCTCCGAGAGCTTATGTGGATTAGCAGGACCCTTCGTATTAGCCGTAAACCTCCTTGATCCCCGAATGACTCCTCTAATGGGATTGCACCCACCTTTTGCAGGCTGGCTGCCTACCTTTTGTCTTTAAGGCGGGCTGACGTACCTGCTGCCTGCGCCCGGGGGGCTGTCGGCGTGGGGACCCGGCCCTGCACGGGCTGCGGGGGCCGTGGGCTGCCCCCCGCACGGCAGCTCGCCCCTCTCCCCAGCCGTGTCCTCCAGCCGTGCCGCGCTGATATCCCTCCCTTTACTTCTTCGCCCCTAGATTTATTATTCTACAGTGATTGTGTTGAATTGCATTTGAAATCAATTAGCACAGGTACTCAAAGATGAATGTTCGTGCTCTGAAAAAAGGTGATGAAAACATACCATTTAAATAGAAATCAATTTCCCTTTCATGTATTTCTTCCTAGCTGCTGCCCGAAATTAATAGTTTTTAGATATTTGTGCGCAAAGAGGAGAGACTCCCCTCGTAAAGCACTTCGCTCCCCGCCTCCTGCCTCCTCGGGCTCACCAGGCGCAGCCCGCCGCCGCAGCCTTTTATACCGCACGCAGCAAAGGAGGCTGTTTTGTTTGCCTGAGCAAGAACAGCTAGGTCAGGAGCAGCTGTAATTGCCTCCTCCCTCCTCATATTTTAGTGACATCATTAGCCATTTCTCCATGGGAAACTATTTAATTCTAGCAATAATAAACACAGGAACTGCAGCAAATGAACCCCAGGCAGCTACAGTACTTGCCATTACCCGGTGGGCTTGATCTTTATCATAAACCTCGATGTACCAATTAGACTAACAATGAGCAGAGAGCCAAAAAGGAGAACAAGAGAGGGATTAAGCAGTTGTCCTCCGGATCTCGGGGGCAGCGCCAACCTTCTCAGGCACGGAAGCCTCGCCAGACCTCCACCACCGTCCAGGCACCCCTGAAAGTGAGCTGCAAAGGTCTGGGGCTGCGTTCCCACCTTGGTCTAGCTCTGATGGCAAGTGGTGCCACTCAGGCCATTTCCTCACCCAAAGCTTGTGACAAAAGCAAGGAAAAAAACAAACCCCAAAAGCACCTACTTCTTTAGGGCATTTCTCTGAGTGTAAAGACCGGGGACAGCCAGCCGAGCCGATGGTGCCCTGTCCGTTCCCGGAAGGCTCGCTTTGCAGGGAGCAGGGGGTCCGGGTGTGTGGCATTGCCCACTCCTGCCTGGGCAGCCTGGGCTTGGGGTCTCCACACGTCCCCCCCCCTTCCAGTTACTCCGGTAAGGTGCTCCTGTATCTGCCTTACAATCATGTACCTAGACCATCCCACTAAAATGACGTGACTTTTACCAAAGTCCAAAGCCCAAATAGCGCACAAGCCAGATAAAAAGAAGAAAAAGAGGCACCTTGTGCTAAACTTTCCTGCAAAAGAATCCTCTTCCCATGCCCCAGGGAACCCTTGAAGAATGAATTTTCACTGGGCTGAAGTACCTCTCTCACATCTCTCATTTATTATTTGCATAAGCATTCAAGTAAGTTGCTAAATAACCAGCTGCAGAACCCAGCCCATGTCTCAAGAGTTTTACACGTTCAGCTCAAACCATTCCCACAATCTGACTTGCTGCAAAGCCACGAAGGCGGCAGCATTTGATGGCCGTTTGCCTTGCCTGACAGCAGCCCAGGGCACGAGCATCCTCCACGTGCTCCGTCTATCTCGGGCCCACATCCCCCAGTTTCGGATGGGAGGCGCAGCGCAGGTCCTCTGGTGCATTTTGGGAGCCAGGAGGAGGCAGAAGAGAGAAGCCAGGCATGGCTCCGCCAGCCACAGCTTTTCTGGCAAACCCCTGGACAAAACCCCAGGCGGGAGGGCAGCGAGCGGGTGCCTGGGTGCTGCCCACGGGCAATTGCAGGGAGCAGAGCCGAGAGCGTGGGAGGCTTCTGCTGTCCCTCTGCATTTCCAGGCTGCCAGGGGCCGAGCGGCACGGAGCAGGGCATCACGGAGAGCACGAGCTGTCTCTGCCAGACATGACTCGTTGTCAGTGACGGGGTTTAGCGTTTGTCACTGCTCCCTGCCAGGCGAGCCGAGATGCCGTGCGAGGGCGGGCAGGGCTGGGCGGTGAGGGGGGGACGAGGGTGGCATCACTGGGCTGGGGATGTCGGCACTGCCACCACACCTGGCCGGCAGTGCCCTAAAACTCAACCCTGCCTTTCCCAAGGACCTGTCCCTTCATCCCTGGCTCTTAATGACAAGGGTCCTTCTAAACTGCTTGTCCACTGAAGGACCAACATTTTAATACTATAATCATTTCATTTATTATCTTCTTTAGCCTACAAAATCTAATCCGCAAATTTAAGCAAGCATCTGTTCTCTTCATTTACCACAGAGGCATCAAATTATTGTTCAGCCCCTCTGTTATGTCCTGATCCCTTCGATCTAGTTTTCTATCAGTGTTATTATTAATAATCTCCTCCATTTTTCCTTACCATCTGTTTTACAGCAGGAGTCCTGTGCTTAGACTGGTTCAGGCAAAGGACCGTGAACCCTGGGACTCCCCATCTGTAATCCTGACTGTGTCAACGAGGCACTCAGTGATGCCAAAAGAGCCGGTCCCTTGACCTCCTTGTCACCCAGATGGAGTCAGCGTGGCAGTAGGACAGCACGAAAACTGAGGTGCTGCATTGCTGCTAATGAAGCACAGGGAAGATTTAGGTTAATTTTTTGGGAAATGTGGGGAATTTTCCTAATGGCAAGGATGGCTAAGCACCGATGCAGGTCTCCTGGAGAGGCTGCGGGACCCCATGGTTGGAGATCTGGAGCTTGCCATCAGCATGGGGTTTGATCAAGGTCCCTAGCATCTGATAACAAGTCCTGCACTATAATTACATACTGTGTGATGATGCCTCTCCTCCTGGTTTGAGCTCTCCCCACTGGTTTTGTTTGAGGTCCCCAGTTCTTACTGTAGAAGAGGTGGAGAATGGTTGTTCTCTCTCTTTGGTGATGCTCAGGACCTCATGGACCCCCAGGCTAATGGTGGTGAACAAGCAGCAAGCCACAACTACCATCTCTAGGCACTGCTTCTTTAACTTGAGCTATATATGTCATTTTATGAAAGTAAGTATGTTGTTGCCCTGTATCTATCCGATGTGATGGGTTCAGCACTGTATTTCCCGACGCTCTGCGGCGCGGTAGGCACAGTCGTGCTGCGGCTCGTGGGCAGGGTTGGGCGAACACGGTGGTCACAGCTGGCTGTGGGAGCCCTGACCTTGGCGAGGTCGTGCCGTCTTCCCCGCTTCCAGGGCAGCAGCAGCAGCAGCAGCAGCCATAGCAGCCATAGCAGCCATCAGCCGGTCACGGTTTTGGGACGGAGGCGTGTTCCCTGAGCTGGACTGTGTCCGCATGGTTGGACCAGCCTGCAGAGATGCCCCAGGGCTGCCCTTCCCCCTGCGTCAGGACCTCCCTCCGGCTGTCAGCGTGAGTGGTTCAGGAGTGCTAAATGCACTGGAGAGACATTGCAGTCGATGCCCTCATTTAAATCTGTTTCATTTTTTGACTATGCTTACACTTTCTCTAAGAGAAAACAGGTCTTCAGTTCAGGCCCTTGGTTGCATAGGTCAGGAATAAAAACTGTTCACAGTTCTCTTTTTGTTTCTGGTCTTCAGGTATTGATCATCTCTTCCATTTTCCCCACTCTCGGCTTTATTCCTGCCACTGCGTATTTTTGGCTTATGCTTCTTGCCAGCAGCTCCTTCTGAAGCTTTTCTCAGGCTCCTGATTTGCCTCCCACTGTCACTGCAGCATCTAATAGCCCTTTCCAGGTCCTCCTTGCTGGCTCCCCACGCAGCCCTGGCCCCATCCGCTCGAGTTCGGTTCCCAGCCCGTGCCGATGAGCTGCTAACAGCGTGGGTTTATGATGTTGGTGCCTCAGATTTGTAATTACTGCATAGCACATGTTCAAATAGCCTTTCATATTTTAATGCAGATATCTAATTCATCTTCTAACTAACCCCTCCGTATCGCTATTACTTAGATTTGTATTCCCTTTTTATTTTTAGATATAGATATTTGCAAAAAGTATAGATTTTTACCTTGTCTTTTCACATGGACTGGTAATCACTAGTGGGTTTGAGTAGGACGGCAAAACTGAGTTATTAAACCTTTCGATACCCATGATACCATGTTAAAGGATAATTTTGGGTAATCACCTGGGTTATGTTTATTTATAGGGGTGTAAATGGCAAACTGGTACCCAAATCTCTGTTTGTCCTCCATCCTTTGTGCTGAGGGTGTGCTTGATGCATTCGTTTTCCTGTGACTGTAATCTCCTTTTAAATTTCCTAATTTTTCCTTCTCTTCTCTGTGTTATTTGTTACCATCTTCAGCTGAGCACAGACTGGTAGACTCAGAAATCAATTCAGCGCTGGAGTTTCAGTCTCAGAAGAGCTATATGGGAAAGGCCCGCCACCTTCCCGGGATAGCCTGTGACAGAAGATAAATCATCGCAGATTTTTTGCCAACATGCCATATTTCAAACTCATAATCAGTCCACTATCACCCTTAGGTTTCCTTCAGCACTCTGCGATCTCCTTCCAACTCCGTGTGATTTATGCTGCCAGGTACCGACACCAATTGTACATTTCTAATCCTCTCTTGTATAATTTCTCTTTGCTGCATTTCCTTAATTACCCTCTTTCTGACCTCCCTTTTCCTTCCTTACTCCTCCTTCCAGCTTGCTCTTGGGCTTCCTTGCCCTCCATTGACTCCTTCTCTCAATTTACGGTGTGAGCACAGTTTATGAACGCTCTCGAGCCCCGGTGACGCTGAGGTTTTGGCGGGGGCGGCGTGTTCCCGAGGCTGGAGCGGAGGCGGGAGCAGCCCCTTGCTGGGCTGGAGCCGGGCACGTTGCTTGACAAAGACCTGCAGCGAAGGACGTGGAGAATCACCCATTTGGGGTGTTGAAACCACCACGGCATCCCTTCCCTGCGTGTACGTGACTCCTGACCTCGGCGCCGGGATCTGTCACCTCTGATGTCAGTAATTCCCAACGACAAGAGCGATGGAGACATCCTGCTTGTCTGGCGTGCAGAGGACCTGGGCCAAAGCGACCGCCTGGTCCCAGCGCTGCGGGGACATCGCCGAGCCCACGGCCGGGTTCTGCATGTCAGCTCTGGGATCCTGGATCAAGGAGGACGTGCTTGACGCATTCTAAAAACTTTTGGTTAGTGATAACAGCAGCGGGGCGGGGGGGGGAAACAACACTATGGCCCTTTTCTGACCGGCTGCAATAAGTGGTTTGACAGCGTCCTGCTGTGATGGAGGTGTGTGTCCCGGGGGGAAACGAGGGATTGTTTGGGAAAGAGCGGGCAGCTTCTGAAAATCAGGAGCATGCAGCAGACTGCACGCTTATCCTGCTTTCTTCATGGTGAGCTGCTTCGGCCTCGGCGGTTGCAGCGAACGTGGGGAGTTCTGTGCTGGCTGCAGATGGCTCGAGTGCTGGCTTTCCCCCCATGCCGACCGGGTTGCTTGGTTTTATCAAGAAGAGTTCTGTTCCGTCTCTGTTCATCCAGTGGAAACCCTCAAAGCATGGAGGCAAAATTGTTTTTCCAAGGTTGACCAGCGATAGTGTGGTAATTAAATCATTAGGCTGCCAGACGTGGGGCAGCAGCTTCAATGTGTAGCTCTGCCTCAGACCTCCTGGGTGACACTGGCCAAAGCATGTCATCTTTCTGTAGTCCTAATTTATCTATAACATGGTGCCAGCCATTCTCTCCGCCATGCCTGAGTAACAGCACATACTCTGGGACGGAGCTCATCTTTTGATGCTACTTTTTGTTATGTCCTAACCCAGGCTAGGATTTCCAAACCAGTAAAAAAACCCAAGAAGAGAGTAGTGCCCCGCTCAGGGCTCACAGCTGCTGCCGGCTGCTTTCAGAAAGAAGAGGAATTGGGTAACTTGCGCCAGGTGGCGGAAAGCACCCGTAGCCGCTGCTGCCTTTAGTTGATGAGCAAGCTGAGGTCCTACCGAGCAGACTGGTGTGCAGGAGAGGTGTCCGTCCCTGCAGCGCGGGGGTCCGCGCGGACAGAGCCCCCGGCAGCTCCGCAGCTGCCCCGGCTGGGCTGGGAGGGCTGAGGGGAGGGGAAAAGCACAACAGTTAACTTTAAGAAATCACTGGAACATCTTCTTCATAATTAATAAATGAAAAATGTTACTGCAGCTAATCAATAAAGTTGTTAGAGGGAATTGATCGGAGGGGGAACTCTTTTTGTGGGTACAATTTTTCACCTATTCAGAACAAAAGGCTCCCCAGGGTGCTATGAAACAGATCTGCGCTTGGGAGCCTGACCCAAACAGTGAAAAAAATAGAAAGACAATTAATTAAAACCTGAGAGACTGACATCCCCCAAGAGCCGCAGGAGGGGACGGACCCAGGCGTGGCGGCCGTGCACGTGCGGCAATCGAGGGCGGCCCGGGGTATGTTTCGGGTGGTCCCAAGCCGAGCCGAGGCACCTCGGTGCTGCAGCTGGGGTGAGGATGGAAGGCGAAAGTCCTCCTGGAAAGGACCAGGCATCGTCCCGTGCCGTCACCCAGCTGAGCTGTCACCCAGCACGGCAATGTCCCCAGAAGCCACACACCGGGACAGTTTCCCCACGGGAGTGGGCACGTTGCACGGCCTGTCTGCCCTGCTCCTGCTTGGCTGGGTCAGCTTTTCCATGACAAACCCGACCGCCTGGGCAGGAAATATCCCCTCTTGCAGGCATTTTATAGGGTGATAATGAGCATCAAAAAAACGTTGGGATTGACACTTGGCATTCAAGTATTTGCCTCGGGAGATGTAATTTAAAGATCTAGTTAAGCTGTTTGTTTTTTGTTGTTTTTTTTTTTTAAAGTGGTTTGATTGTTTTTGCTCTTGGAAAAATTGTGTTTGGGTCATGCCAAAATGCAAATCTATTTTTGGGTCAGCATTTTAGGCCTCATTTTTGTTCTTGCTGAAGGCAGACGCTCCTTGACTGCAGCAGGCACAAGAATAGCTCCTCTTCACATACGCGCCTTCCTCCCTCCTGCTCACGTAACACCATCGCAGGTCCTGAGCCTGCGAACGCGTAAGGATACGCTGGGACTGCTCACACGTACAAAGAGAAGTCTGGGCATAGAAAGTTTGCAAGCCCGGGGCCTTTTTCATCCCTTCTAATGTATCTATTTATTTTTTGTGTGGTTTTAATTTTTCATTCGTTTAAAATGTGCAGCGATGAAGAACTAGAAGAAAGGCGAAGAATTAAACAAAGCGCTCAGTTTAAGCTTTAACACGACACCTGGATTTTGCGATAAACTGGGTAGCCAAGCTGTAGGAGTCTCCTCGGGCATCACACATCGGGATGCAGTGCTGGCCCCTGGGTGGGGGGTCTCCGGCCAGCCTCCTCCCGGGCTGCTGGCTGCACCTTGGTATTCTCACTCGGCCCACGCTCTTCTGGTTGAAGCCATCTGCCAGGCAACCCCAGCAGGCAGGGCAGGCAGGGCAGGCAGGGCAGGCAGGGCAGGCAGGGCTGGTGTCCCTGCTCCCACGGCACAGCTGGGCACCGCTGGCTGCCCCGGCCACCCCGCCGGCAGCAGTCCCCTCGAGCAGCGGTGGCTGAGAAGCACCTCGGCAGACCTGCCGTCAACCTGGGGGGATCAATGAACAATTAATTACTGTCATCAAGCGGGACTCTGCTCGGGGAAGACAGCACACTTATATTTATCAATTACTAATTAGTAGCACTTGCCTGGCTGGCAGTTGTCTGTCAGCCAAGAGGAGAGCAGCGGCGGGGCTCGTGCAGGGTCACTTTCTTAGCGGTAATTAAGGATGGATAAACTTGTTTGGAAAAGGCTGGAAGCCTGAACTACAGCTGGGAGGTAGGAAAAAAATCCAAACAATTAAGACTAGGATCTTTAAAAGAGCTTTTAGATGTCAAAGCCGCCAGCATTTCACTTGGGTTAAGTGCCTAGCTCCCGCAAGATCATGAAAATCCCAGCCCCAAATTAATTTTTTAGATGTGCATTGGCTCAGAAACAAGGCGGTTCCCTGGCTTTCACTTTCTGCCTCCCTTTCCCGGGGAAGGGAGCCTGCCCAGGACCTTGGCCATGGGCGCATCCTCCTCGCCGCTGCTGGTGGGTCTCGGCATGGTGCCCTGGTCCTGGCGGGGCTTTCTTGCCCCCCCCGGCCAGCCAGGGTCCCCAAGGGTGGAGAAAATCAAACGCACACAGATTTTTTCCCCAATTTAGTGGACTGGTAGTTACTGCTGTAAGGGGTGTCAGCCGTGCTATGGGATGAAATGCTAGAGACAGGGGTGGGTGCTTCGCTGATGTGGTGACTTTGCTGGAAAGTTATTGCACTGAGAAGCTCGGGCGAGCGCAAGAAGATGATATAAAAGTGGGGGTTTTGTGTTGTTTTTAGAAAGAGACACTGGGAAGAAACGCTGGGAGAAGGATGGATGGGGGGGTGCTTGCCCATGTCCCCACAGTCTCGGGGCTGGGCAGGACTGGCCCCAGGTCTGGTTTTAGCAACGCCGACCGCCCTGGCTGCTGCACCACGGCTCGTGACCCCGCGTTTGTGTCGGTGGTTTGGTGCCGTGCCAGCGGCTGTGCTTGGGGGGGGGAATGGGGAGCCAGCCCCGGGCTGTGTGCGCCTGGCCTCGGCACGGAGAGGACTGAGCTCACGTAGCGATGGCTGGTTTGGAGGAGACCCAAAACGTCCTCTGGGAAGCCTGGGTGGCCCTGAGATGGGAGGGGAGGCCGAACGCTGCTCAGGGGCAGGACCCTGCCCTTGCTGGCAGCAGGCTAGAAGGGTTTTGGAGGGAGATACGGGACATGCTAAGCTGCTGCCGACGAGGACTGGACGCAGCAGCCTGGGGATCCCTGCCAGCCCTGTCTCTGCCTTTTAACGGCCCTTTCTGGCCACGTTCTGGGGGGGGTACAGAGCTGCTGCCTCTCCCCGAAGGGCTGGACGTGCGTGCCCGTGGCCGCCGTGTGCGGCTGTCCCCTCCTGGGCTGTCCGTCGTGCCGGCATTGCGATGAGCCGTCCCGCAGCTGCCGCTCAGCAAAGTTTCGCAACCAGCTTCCTATGTTGAAAACAACAGCTGAGGGCTACTGTGGACTAATTTTTCTTGTAGAGTAGAATAACCTCACTGAGGTGTTTTTTCCTTTTGTAGTGTCCTGAATAAGTCACCATTTAACCATCTCCTTCTGTTGTTTGAAAATGAAGTCCTGACCTAGCCCATCCCAAGGAAGTAACACTTTAACTCTGACTTTGCTAAATCCTCTGGCTCCTCATAAAGTTGAATATTGATGGCGATAACTACTTTATCTGCCACAGGTAACTGATCCCAAACCACAGGGTGAACCAGACACAAACCAGTATCTTATCACCTTGGCGGCGTTATCGCCCCTCGAACAGCGGCAGCAGGATGGGGCTGCTGGGCTTCCCAGGCAGCCAGGACAGTAACTTATTGTTTGTAATTAACTTGATCAAGCAAAACTCCTATAAATCAATCATGGCTTGGCTAATAAATAAATCTTTGATCAATTACTACCTGCAAAGTGTGTAGACAAGGGTCAGTATCTCTGATTTACCACTTCCCTTGTGCTGAATTGGAAGATCAAAGATTAATGTCAGGAGGGACATCAGCGATCTGAATGCAATGCATTATTTAAAACTTCAGAGATAATAAAATTTTTGAGGAGACTGGCCCATTAGTTCAGCGTTCGTATTGACATTTCTCCCACTGTATTAGGAGTTTTGTTAATGATTTTATATTCCCCCCTGACTCCCTATTCATTTTTCTTTGTCCTTTTTTCATTTTCAGTGGGGTGGCGGGACACGTTCCCGCAGCGACACCCCAGCGGGACCCCCCGTGGCCCCTCGGGTCCGAGCACCCACCACCCGCCCCGGTGACCCCGGCTCTGCCGGCCGGCACACGGCGGCTCACTCAGCTCCTCCGGGTCCCGCGGGAGCTGTCGCGCTGCCGTGCGGCCCCACCTCAGCATCGCACGCGCCTTTGCTAATTCCGGGGCTGCATTTCTTAATCTAACGACTAATTCCAGGAACCTGGCCGTGCCGTAATGGGCTGCTGCCTCTGGGGACTCACCAGGGGCGGTTTTGCTCAGTCTGGCGCAGAGAAGCAGAACAGGGGGGTCTGCCTCCGGAGGAGGGAGGATGCTGCCGGGCTTTCAGACGCGGGGGAAGCCGGCCAGAGTTGCCTCATTAGCTCATTAACTAGCTAATCACGGGGTATTTGGTAAAGCCCAGAAAATTTCCTGGAAATGGAGGAAATGGAGGGAGCACCCCAGCTAGGAGGAGCAAGGTCCCACATGCTCCATGGGAGGTGGCACATGTGCTGGGAAGATCTGAAGAGGTCTTATCCCCCCCAAAAGGGAAATGCGCTGTCTGAAACGTACCTTGTTATCACTGCTCTGAGGAGGGATGGGTCCCTGGGCCGTCCACGCTTTGGCCAACTAAGCGTGGCGCAGATGCCAACAGCTCACCTGGTACCCAGAAATGCTCCGCTGTCGCTGACGTGTTGGGGTATCCCGGGAGCCTCATGGGAAAGGACCTGTGCAAACATGGCATGTGGTAAGAAATCAAGTGGAGGAATAAAAGAGTGCTTATAGCCGAGCTGCGTGCTGGGGGAACGCTGGTTTGGTCAAGCCCTTTGCACTCGTGATTTTCTGCTAAACCAAGTGCAGGGCCGGCACTCCTGAAGCTCCCTCCCTCTTGTTGGCATTGCCACCCTGAAACCAAAGCCATCTGGGATTTCAGCGGAGCAACACTGCTAAAGCACCAAGCAGCTTTCAGGACGAAGACCAAGGATGCTCCCGGCCGTGCAACACCCGCAGATGCAGGAGGGGTGCAGGCAGCGCCGCAGGGACTGCCTTCGGCTGCCCCTGCCTCGAGGTCAGCCCCGGCCGGGGCAGCCTTGGGGACACGTCCCGAGTGAGGCTGACGCTCCTGCGGGGACGCATCCTTACCCCTTGCCGGCCAGGGGATGCCGTGGGAGGCTGGGTCGGGTGGCACACGGGTGCGGGGCCGGGGGCGGCATCGCCAGGTGGAAGAGCAGCAGAGATGGCAGGAGCAGTTGGCGTTGGTTATGTCCCCTTCAAATAACGCGGTCCTGGCTCATATATTTTTCATCCCAGTTGAGGGTACAGTGTCAGCCGATGACCTTTGTCACACCCCAATGCTTTCTGGGATGTAAATTAGGGGCTTTTTTTTCCCCATCTGGACAGATAAGATGGACTCTGACTTGCACGTCTTGGAAGCAGATATTTATTTTAAGCCCACTGCTATTCTCAGCAGGTGGACAAAGATAATACTGTCATTATGTGCTCAGAAAATGCTTTGTAAAATTTGGTAAAGTATGCAGCGGACTCTGGGGCAGATAACATCTGCCTTAAAGGACTGTACTGCTGTAAACAGGGTTTAGAAAAATAGCACCCACTGCTTCTCCACGGGAGTATTGATTTTTGGTGCTGGAAAGGGTCAAATTCAAATTGCTGGCACAAAGAGCGGCTGCATCTCCTCAACTGTGTGTCTTTTAACAAAGAACAAAGTCATGCGACGGGAGGGAGGCAGAAAAGGGGACGGCAGCCCAGGGCGGCCGCACGCCAGCGCGCCTTTCCCACGGGAGCGGCCAGCTGCTGCCCCGCGGGGACCATCACCGGGATGGGGGGATGAAGGCTCCTCGGAGCAGCGCTGCCTTGGGGGGGCCCCCCAAACTGCCCCCCCCCCCAGTGCAGCCCCTGCCCTGCAGCAGCCCTCACCCACCGGAGCATCCTGCCGGGAACCGCGGGGCAGCCGTGGCTCCTGCAGGGCAGAACTCGCTGCAGAGGGGCTGGCTGCGAGGTGCTGGGGATTTTTCAGCCCCCCCCTTGCCCCCAGGAAAGCCAGAGCCCTGCCCCGAGCCTCTGTTTCTCCAGCTGTTGGACAGAGATAACTCCCTAAAGGGCTTTGAAACCTGCTCCTGAGATGGGCTGGGTGGGACCAGGTGTATCTATTGCTGCATGTGGAGGAGGAGGGAGGTCTGCCCTGGCTGCTGCATTGTACCCGGCAGACTGCTGGTGACAGTGAAATTTTATTGCCTGATTCCAAGGAGCAAAGGGTTTTCCCTTTCTTTACAGGTCAAGATGAGCTAGAAAGGTCTGCATCACTGCTGGAGGTCCTGGGCAAGCTGCTCACAAGCTGGGAGAGGGTGAAAAACTGGAGGAAACCTCACAGCAGTGGTGGTATGTCCCAGTGCCCCAGGTCCGTCCCTGTCCCGAGGGCCTGGGCTGTGTGAGACACGGGGACATCTGTGCCTGCAGGGCAGGAGGCAGCTCTGACCGCCCCGAGCGCCGGTGGGACGGGGCCAGCTTCACTCAGCCATACCTGTGCCCCAGGAGGCTATGCAAGCAGTGACAGAAATTACAATAAAGAAAAGACAACCTTACCTCGCCAGGAGCTAAAAGCCTTTCTGTGACCTTGGCCAGAGCCCTCGGGCTGAGGACGGCAGTCTCTGGGAGCCCTGTGCTGCAGGAGGACCCTGCTGTGTGGGATGCAGCAAACCGGTCTGGTGGGAGCGGGAACACTCTCGTCCCCAAACCCTTTCTGCAGGGCACCAGGCGACCCAGCCCTGTTCAACCCCTTCCCCGTCCACCCTTTGTAGGCGCAGCCCTGGACAAACCTGGTGAAGCCCACGGTCCTGCCCACCTGCGAGATGCTCCCCATCCCTCCGGCACCCGGTCTGGGCAGCAGCGTGGGGCAGGACACAGGCAGCACCTTCCTGCAGGCAGCTCTTCCCACGGGCCGTAGAGGTGCTCTGCCCCGGGGAACCCCCCCCAGCGGGTGACGGTTACCCCAGCCACTGCCCTGCCGGCATTTGGACAGCCAGATACGCCCCGGCAGAGCGACTCGGCGTTCCCGTTACCCACACTGGTACAAATGGATGCTTGCCTTGATGTAAACCCAAGCCCCTATAGCGAAGCATCACCCCGCAGCGCAGCCCTGGGCACGGCTGCACTTCTCTGCCTTCGCGTTAGGTACAGGACCTGCCAAGCACCTTATCGGCCGAGGGCCCGGGGCTCTGCGTTTGCAAGCGGCCGGCCGGGGCCGTCGCTGCAGCACAGCAAGCAAATGAAGATCAGGCTGCAGGTCCTGGAGCACTTATAGCATAATGTCAGTTGTGGAAATTCACCGTCCAAGTTATCGTCCCACAGGAACGCCTTGAAAATGTTTCCTAGACACAGTCTAACGGGAAGCAATATCCTCCGCAGCAGAAAATAAAATGCAGAAGTGGCACATGCGAAGGCTAATGTTTAAAGTAAAGAATTTTACCCAAAGAGCATGTGGCAGATCCAAATCCCCTTCATCCAAATGTCATTATTTATTAATATTCACATTGTGTTGTTTCGTAAGAGAGACACAATCGATTGCTACCTCTCATAAAGCACAAAAAAAGGAAACCTGCTATGCAGGGTTAGGCTGGAAAGTGAAGGAGAAATGGCAACGGGCTCTTGCAAACCGGGTCCTGAAAACAAAGTGAAATTTCAGGTTTTCTGCAAAAGAAGAAACGTGACTCGGGTACCGCAGCATCATAGCGGCAGTAGGTGCCACGGGAGCGGTGTGGCAGTGGCCCCTGCGCAGACTCCCGGCAGGGACGTGCCACCTCTCCGGGGTGACCCGCCGTCCCCGCTCAGCTCAAGAGGGCACAAGCAGCAAAACAGAAAGCGGAGAAGCGCTGAGCACTAACCAGGCGGCTGCGTCTAATAAAGGCGGCAAGGACGCGTCCTTAGACCATTTACGCAAAGCCCCGTGCTGCTCCCTCCTCCCGGGCAGATGCCCCAGCCCCAGGGGGATGCAGGCTGGGTCCGTGGCTCAGCCAGCGCCGGGGAGAGCGGAGGCTCCCGCCCTGCCCGGAGGACGGGGAGATGATGCTCTTTGTGGTTATGCGCAGGAGGGAGTTGGCATCTTTTAAGGGGAAAAAATAAATGTCTTTCCCACTCAATTAAATGTAACTTAAGGCATTGGGAAAGGAAATGGACTTCCATTTATGGCTTTGGGATGGCAGGAGGGCAAGCATTTGATAACAAAATCGTGACGGGAGCCCATTTGAGCGGAGAGAGAGTTGTTTGTTTAGCATATCGATCGACTTTTATCCTGCAAGTAATTAACACGCATTACTCAAACTCCACATTTTTCTAAAGCAAACTACTTCATATGATATTTTCGAGCGATGCATGTTAGTGGTTGGCAGCACAAGCAAAGAGCCAGAGGGAAATAGCCACGGCAAGGAGAAGAGCTGCAAGGAAGGCAGGGTGGTGGCAAGGACATGCCAAGGTGTGCTCCATCCTGGGCGGCTTTCCGTCCTTTAGGGTGCTTGCCCCTCGTGAGACAGAGGCACGTGTGCGCACAGGCGTGCGAGGGGCGATTTCCTTCTCTCCATGGCCGTGGGTCCGCCGGCAGGGAGCCCGCTGGTAGCTGGCTGGCAGGGATGACTGCTCAACCCCCACCAAAGCCGAGAGGAATCCTCCGCGGCAGAAGCTGCCCTTCACCCCGCGCGATGTGAAGGACGGCTCCGGTCGCGCCACACTCGATGTTTGACGCTCGTTTGAAGCCCAGCCTGCGCCTGCCTGCATCCCCCGAGTGCTGCCTGCTCCCTGCCTGCTCCCTGCCTGCTCGCACGGACAGCGGGAGCAGAAAAATCCGCTGCCAGCCACCCGGCGAAGGGCGATCTTTCAACTTCATAAAGCAAAACCCAGGCAGGTCGCCCCAAATCCCCCACGCCGTCGCGGCAGCTGTGAAGAGTGGGTTTAAGCCGTTTAAAAATCCATCTCCCGGCTCATTATTATGCAGACCAATTTTTCATTCATTGGGAATCTACGGCAGCATTTTAATGTGAGAAGCTCCCTACTCTGTTTCTCTTCCCCTGAAGAAAAATAGCTTAATTTCTCCAGTTTGATAGATTTTCCTGATCCTTCAAAAGGTAGAAAAAGACTCTTGAAAATCGGTCGTTGAACTATCCACAGGCATTTTATAATGGCCGTAAATAGGTCTATACTGAATAGCTCTCCAGGCATCAACTTGAATGGTGTCCTTGACACTGTTGTTATTATCCCTGCCGAAAAAAAAAAAAAAAGAAAAGAAAAAAGAAAAAGAAAGTCTGGGAGCCTCTCCACACGGCACTTTGTATGTCTCTGTGTCGCAAGAAGGCTGGAAGAGCTAAATTCCCCTCACTGTATATATGCCCCCAGAGATGGGTGATCCGTGCCATTTTTCACTTCCCAGAATTGTCATAAATTTCATGGAATTTCATGCATAAAAAAATCAATGCACATGAGAAATTTTGCGAACTCTGGAGCAAATGAAGTATAAGAAGAAGTTTGGGGTAATTTATTTTCTGCCTTTTGCCCCTTTGTCCACTTTCAGTTGTCCATCTAAATCCCCAGTTAGTTTCCATTGGAGAATATATTTTTATAACTTCTCGTCCTATCGCGTCATGTTGCTCTTTGCAGATAAACAGCTACTGAACTCCAGCTTTGGGGTGGTTATTCTTCAGGGTAACCATTTTGTAGCATTACAATACATCGCCACATTCAGCAGCTGCAAGAGGTTTTCAGCTGTAAAACCCATTTTGGCCCTCCACCACAGCATCTTCGCACTTACCCCCTAAACCTGTCCTTTTAACCTTAGATCTCGTGGGATTAAGTCTTAAGTCATGAGAGACATTGTGGAAAAGCTTGAGGTTAATCAGTAAGAGCTATTTTCTCAGAATAAATAAGGTGCTTTCATTTCTTGAAAGCCACTCTGATTTTTCCAGCCCACTCATAAGGCAAAAATAGCGTGCCCTAAAAATGTCACCATGCGTGTATAGATTTCTCTCTATCGCAAACGAGCGCAGCGATCAGCTACTTCTCTCCCAGAGCAGCCTCGGAGCCCTTCCCAGGCTCATCCCCCGGAGCGAGGGGGCCCAGGACCCCGTGGCCCCAGTCCGACCATCACACCTCCAGCGGGAGGAGAGGGTGCTCTGGTGGGATTACCTGCCGTCAGGTTTTCGCAGAACACCTTTACCTAGGGCAGAAAATAGATTATAAATAGAAACTATAGTGTAAGGTAAGGCTGCAGATACCTGCATAGTTTGGTGCATAGTTAAAGTGCGGTTAAAACAAGGCTAAAGTTGTAAAGACATAGCATCACCCATGGACATTTACACATTTGATCAGGCAAAAAGTAGTTTTTCTAACATTGGAAAGTCAGGAAATTCTAGTGGAAGATGTCCCTGCCTATGGTAGGGGGGCTGGAACTAGATGATCTTTAAGGTGCCTTCCAAACCAAACCCTTCTATGACTCTATGAAATTCAGAAGTTAGCTGGAAGCCTGGACTTTGCAGTACAAGCCTGCAGAAGGGACTCAGGGGTCAAGGTTGGTGGCTGCAGCTTCCCAATGACTGAGTAACGAGGGGTCACATAAACCGCAGCTGATGTGCTACAGGCTGCGGTGGTGTTTGCTGCTGCGTTAAACTGCACAGCTGCTTTTGGAAAACGCTTCTGGCTTTCAGACTTCTCCCTGGTATTCTCACACAGGGACCTCCTGCTGAGGACTTCAGGGATTTCTCTCAAAAATGTGGGAAAAAAATGAAACGTGCCAGCGAACTGTCCCCGAGAGCCCCTAACCCATGTTTTTACTTGCACCGGGGGTCTCCTCGGTGCTCACTGAATGCCTGCCTTCACCTGCAGCACGTCTTCTCCTCTTCCCAGATGTTGCAGTCCATGAAACAAAGCCAGGAATTACATTTATTCTTAGAGAATGAAGAGCGGGGCAGGTTTCTGTGGATTAATTTTGCGCACCAGTTTTTTCCCCTCTCTCCTATCTTGTTTTAGCATTGGCTAAATGCTAAATTTAAATGCAATAAAGAGGCCCAATGCCTCTGCCCCAGTTTCAGTGGGAGCGACGAGCCCTGCTGCGGCTGGTGGCTGTGAGAGCCAATGTTGCTGCAGCGTGCGGGAGCTTCGGTGTCCTCATATTTTTCCATGCAAACCATTTAGAAACAAAACAAGATAGCAAACACAAATCAATTCAATTGTCCTAGAATATGACAGCTTGACTTGCGACCTGTCTCATCTGGTACATGACAACGTTGTTTGCATCCTATTAAAGCGGATGACTTGTGCACTATTCATACAGAGCAGAGGTTCTCTTGGTGACAGCTTTTGAATCATGGCACTTTCTTCATCATACAATTCACCACCAAACCCCTCCGCCAATTGACATTGTAACACGGGTGTCACCACACAGAGCAGTTTATCCTTCAGCACCAGCAATGCCAGTGGGTTATTTTTATACCCTCTACGCTCCCCAGTCTGCAGAGCAGCGTTGCTCCATCCCAGGCACTCCATTGCTCCCCGGCACAGCTGCGTATTGCCGGTGCCTTCTGCTAGCCGTGGCCCGCTCCGGCAGACCTCTCTGTAACAAAGTTTACAGGAGCGCCTCAGAAGGTGTAATATTTAATCTAACATCTCTGTGAGCATCTAAACTTTCTTTTATAATTGTTGGGCCCGAGCAGCCTGGCTGGAGCAGGGTCCGTGCCTCCAGCTGTTCCCTCGGGTCACTGCGTGTCCTGGGTGCCACCCTGGGGTGCAAGCACGGGGCAGAAACCGCTTCATGCACAAGGACTGCACGGCACAGACGCCCGCTGCGGGTGCAAGGACGTTTCGCACCTGCGAGCTCACGTTTGCGCCCACGTGGACACACTAAACCTCTGCTGTCGCTGCAGGCTGGGCGCGGGCTGCAGCTCCACCTGCGCCCACACCAGGGACCGTCTCCTCGCCCACGGAGCAGGAGGTGCCCACCTGGAAAAACTGCTGAGCAGAGGAGCTGGCCATCCCCAGCCCTCTGCCACGGCCAAAGCAAAACTGCTGAGAGGCACCGTCTTGCTGCAAGGCTGAAATCACAGATTCATAAATAATTAAGGTTGGCAGCGATTTCTGGAGAGCTCCAGCCCAACTGCCTGCTCAAAGCAGGGCTGACCGAGACCCGGCAATGCCCCCCCCCGCCACCCGGGGGTGACCCTGCTGTCTGCTGGCCGAAAGCTGATGAGACGGCCGTGCCCCTCGCCCTGGGCGATAGCGGAGGTGCCCTGGCCTCTGGGAGGTGGTCCCCGTGGCAGGACCAGCAAGCGGGTTGCAGCCTTCTTCTGGGAAGGGCTGAGGCCGTGGGCACACCGGCTGCCCTCTCCTAATGGTCCCACGGGGCCAGGCCCCCACGTGCCACGCACGTGCAAATCCCCAATTCCTGCAAAGCTTGATATTCCTCCTGATAGGAAATGCATAAGCAAGCGACGTGCGCAGTGAGCTGCCCTACATCTAACACCCTAAATATAGCTGTAGGGCAGAGGCATTGAAATTCATGCATGCTCTATTTCGCTAATTTACAATTCGAGATCTACGCTTTTTAATTTGCTTTATTTTTAAATTGCGGATTGTGCTAGAAACTTCTGTGTTTTCCTTAGAGCAGGTCAGATCTGAAAAGGGCTCCTGACTCCTTTGCCTTTCTGGTTCTCATCCCTGAACCTCTGCGCGGAGCATCATCCCAGGCTGCACCACCATGATTAGCAAAGCCGAACAAATAATTCCTCATCACTGATTATCTGCCAAATTTTGACTGTTCCTGTCTTTGGACTGCTCCTGCCCAGAATTTGGAGTCCCTCTCCCACCTAAAAGAGTAAGCAGGCAGTAACACGTGCTAGTTAATAGAACTGTGCCAAAAGTATGGTATTTAGGTTAAAACTATCTCTTTTTTTTTTTTTTTGATGCCTTCACTATGCAGTAGCTGAGCCTGGGGGATGCTCCACACCACCTACCCTTCCTGTGGGGGGGTAAAAATAAGTAAATCTTGATTCTACCTCATGCACCATTTTTGAAAATGAACAAAAGTAGCTCAGCCTGGGGGGTGGACCTGGTCCCCCCCGTGGGCATCAGGGGAGTGCATTGAGCAAGGTCAGACATAACGATATTATAGCCATCCTGGGTCGCAGCAGTGGCACTGGCAGTTCACGATACAACTCCGGAGCACCAGCATAGACAATATCTGACTCTGCCTGCGAGCCTTGGGGAATGCCTCCTCCTGACACGGCTACTGCGTTCTCCTTGGGATGCAGCTGAGCGAAGGGTCTGCTCTTTCTCCTGGCAGCGGTGGTGTGTACCCACAGCCCAGCACAGCCCAGCACAGCCCGCTGTGTTCCTTCTGACGCCCCGGGTACCAGCCCTCCTGCAGCCTCTGACTCGGGGCAGGAGTTTCCCACAGGCAGGAGCGTGGGGCCATCGGGACCTCGGCCCAGCTCCGTGCCCTGCCGAGGGTTTCCCTGCTGTTCCTGTGTTCCTCCATGATTATTCTCCCCCAAAGAGAGTCCCTCTGGCTGAAGTTTTGACTTTCTTTGCAGCAGGTGATTTTCACTTGGTTCTCATGCTAATTTTTATTGTGAAACAGAAAGTTTCTTATTTTCCTCCTTGAATTAGTTCAAATTCTCCTTTAGCTGGAATCACCACCACAAGGTGAGACTATCCTCGACTTTTACCCTCTTTACCCTTGACTACCTATGGCTTTTCCTTTCCTGACAACATTGCTGCTCCTACCAACACACGGGCTTGCACATCTGTATTCCAGTTGAAATAAATGCATGATCCCTTCCCTTCCAGAGGGATGCTCCAGTTTGTCTGGTGCCGCAGCTGTGTACAGCAGCAAATCCTCCTGGCTAATGATGCTACAACTGCCGTAACATCATTTTTTCTATTGCAAGATGCTCATAGACCTTTACAAAGCGCTCCCTGCATCTTTCCTCTCGTGGCACGCTCTCCTGACTCATCCTGGTTGTCATGGTGTGTGCCAATCCCTGCCTTGTTCTTTCTCAGCTCTGATCCCAAGCCTTGTATGTTTTCCAGCTCTGTTGGATCTTTAACTGCTTTTTCCTCCCAGCCAGGCTTTGTTTTAACTCCTGGTCCCATTAATCACTGCGGACCTGGGGTCCTTAGGAGCCTTTGTTACACCCTGCCTGCTCCGTGCCTCCAGTTGTACTTCCAGTTGTCCTTAGCCTCTGTACTTCTTCTTTTGCCCTATGCCTTCCACAGGACAGCTGTGGCTCATCTCTCGTCTCAGACATTTCGTCTCACACTGCATCTGACATCTCCTCGGTGGTTAGTAACACAGGGGGATTCTCCGGACTGTGGTTTCCATCCTGCTGCCCTCCAGCGTGCTATGGCTGTAAGCAGAGATGCCGAAGGACAACCAGTTCTCCTGGCCTCCCGTACGCCGAGCACTTCATTTGATTTAAATTAATCACAACTCAGATTTGTGGCTACCCCACCACAAATTACGGATTTTCCACGGGCAAGTTCAAAAACATTAACTAACAGAGCCACAGCAGAAACGGAACAGCGGCACAGAGGAGGAGGAGGGCTGGAGGCTGTGCCCCCCCCGGCCGGGGCGGCATGCCCGGGACCACGGCACGGCAGCAGATCTAGTCCCTGGCTGAGCTCCGTCACGCTCCGCAAGCCCCCACCCGCTGGAGGACGAATGTGCACGGGACGGCAGAGCGGGTACGTATCCTCGTCTGTGCTCACCGGCATTGTTTTCAGCCTCTTCAACCAGCTTGCCTATTTCAGAAGTTGCACCTTTTCACATGGCTGGAATTGCATGCTTTACCTCAGGCCCATCTCTGCTGGCGTTGTTAGGGTCTTCATTCATTAAGTCTGTCTCAGGCGATGAGGCATCTCCCAAGCCAAAAGCGCAGCGCGCTCTGTTCCCCGAGGGCTTGCAGCTGGCAGAAGTTCACTGCAAGGGATGCAGAAAAGCAGCAGAGCAGCAAAGCTTACCAATAGCCCCAAAGCTATTTTTTCTTGCCAAAAATGTTGGGCTTTTTTTTCTCTAGAAAATGCAAATTCAGCTTTACTTTGCAGAAATACAGCTATCTAGGTTAACGAATAACTGTAAAATGCCCAGTATCCAAACCAGAACCTGGCCTGGAGCACAGTGGGCGAGATCCAGCCCAGGGGACAGGCAGCAAAGCGGGCAACCCCCACCGCCGCATTTGCAAGCCACCGTTTCATCCCTCTCTGCACCCTCTGGGATCCACTCGGTCCCTCCACACCCTCTGGGATCCACTCGGTTCCCCCCCGCACGTCCACCAGCAGCTTATTCAGGGAATGGCTTCACACTCCTGACAAATTAAAGCTGCTTGATACTGTTCTGGCTTTGCAGAGCAGAAGTCCTTCCCGTCAGTGACAGCCGCTAATCACTCCCGGTTCATTAGGGAGTGACAGCCTCCCTCCCCTCACGTCGCACCCCCCCCGGGGGCTCCGGTGCTGTCTTTCCTGGAAGTTTTTCCTCCCCTGTTCCCCGTGTTTTCGCGTCAATCTGTAATTGGTGCGATTTCTTGCCTGGAGGTGCCCTGCCAGCGTGGAACCTGAGCTGGGCTTTGGGGTGCGTGTGTTTTGGTGTGCCAGAGCGACGGACCGCATCCTGCCTGATCCCAGAAACCACCCACCTAAACTTCCCACCGTGTTCGTTTTACGTACACGGGTAACGCGGGCGTCTGTACGTTTGTGTAGAAACCCGCTTCCCGCGTGCTCGTCGTTCACGGGCTGATACAAGCGCTGAGGCTCGGCGGCTGGAACAGATTCACCCGGAGACGTGGAAGTCGAGTGGCCAGCGAGGGGCCGTGGGGAGGGTGGGCGCGTGGTGGTAGAGGTCCGTAGAGCCTCCAACGTGCCCGAGGCCGGTCGGCGCTTGGCCTTTGTGGTTCATGTGGTCCAGGCAGACAACCCGTGCCGAGTCCAAGCCCGAGCCGGGATGTGCTGGGAAGGACCCAGAAGGCGCTGGGCACGGCACAGCGGGTGCTGGGGGGGGGCAGAAGCACAGGGTGCGGTGTCCCAGCATGGCGCTGGGGCTGGCAGAGCCGGCGCTGGGGAAGGCACAGGGCGGAGGGGACTGCCAGCAGCTATTCCTCGCTCTGCAAGGGCTCGGGGAGATGAGCAGACAGCAGGCTGTGAGCAAACAAAAAGACCTCGTTCATCCCGTGCCTAACAAAGCCTTGGGTCCTGCTGCCACGGGATGTCGTGACGGTGAAAAACGGGCTTGAAAAGGGCTCGGACACACGGCTGGCTGGGGCTGCTCACCACGACACCGCCATCCTGCGCCGGGGCAGCCGCCCCTCGGTGCCACCGTCCCGCCGGGGACCCCCGTCCCCACAGCCCCTCCTCGCTCTGTCTTCGCCCCCTCAAACGGGTGGTAAGAGACGTGGCTGGCAGGACCCCCGCTGTCACCTTGGAAGGTGGCCCTGGGGACAAGTCCCCCCTCCACGTCCCGCCGCCGCCGCCGTGCCTGCCGAAGCGCCGGGGCCCCGCCGAGCGGAGCAGACGGCATTTGGTCGGGGCAGTTTAAGCCAGCCAGGATTTAGATTAACCCAGAAAGAAGAGTGGACAAATTGAGAGCACTAAATTGGGGCGTTCAGCTGCAAATCACAAATTTCGGTCTAAAAACCGTCTAACGAACGCACTTGTCCGAAGGCGAAAGCCCCCACGTTTGGCAGTCCAGCCCCTCACCGTCGGCACCTCACGGCAGCCCGGGTGCTGCAGCTGCTGGGGGGGTTTTGGCAGGCACGGCTCTGGTGCCGCTGCCGTTTCGGCACCCAGCCAGCCCCCGGCTCGGAATCGCACGTGGCCGTGGCCTGGCCGCCCTCGGCGGGGGACACCGGCTTCCCCGAGGCAAGGATCGGCCGTCCGCATCACACCGCGCCGGGAGGAGGTGGGCAGGAGCTGGGCACGACCGGTGGGAGCCGTGGTCTGGCCTTTTCATAGCCGTGTTCCTTCTCCCAGGCTCTCCCAGCAAAGCGCCTGCCCCCAGCAGTAACCCCAGGTGGGGACCGGGGGGTCCCAGCAGCACAGGCAGCCGGGTCAAGCCCCCAGGCACGGTCCCCGGGGTTGGCACGGACCATCGCCCCGCAGCAGCATCGCCCTCGCCTCGCGCTGCAAATGCCCACCACAGCTACCCCAGCACAGGCTGCAGGGCTGCCCTGTCTGAAAAAAAAGCCAATACGGCTTTCTAATGCCAGTTTTACTGCTGGTTGTTCTTTTTTTTTTTTTCCAAATTTGGGCCCGGATTTTGCAGCTACCTATTTTATATACGACTGGGAACTGAATTTTCAGCTGTGTCAATCCCCTGCCTTGCTGGGAAACCTAATATCCCAAAATAAAAATCTATATTTAATACTCTAAGCACATCCAATAGTTACATAATTCACATCTATTAGCTAAGTACAGTAATGAGTGCTCTGCATTTTTAAAACATCAGTTAATTGTCTCCCTCCTCCCTGGCAGCGCAGAAGAACAGACAGAAAAGGCACAAAATGAATCCCACAAAACCACATCTGACAGGTTTAAAAATCTATTTTCCTACAAGGAAATATGGGAAGGACGGGTGATTAATGAAAGACTATGAAGAAAAGGTTTTATCCAGCAGATTAATTTCAACGTGTGTTTAAATCCTTTGCGGAGTTGGACAAGATGCTTGGAGGCGAAGCCGGGGGGGCTCCCAGGGGCTGACCGGGCAGCTGCCCTGCCCGGCTCCCTTGCACTGCCGGCTCCATCGCCCTTCCCGGCTCCATCGCCCTGCCCTGCTCCCTGAAATCCACTTCTGACGAGCACCGAGTTTGGCTGGACGAGAGCATGGCCCTGACGGGGCGAGGGGGCCGTACCCGGATCGGAGCCCATGCCGGGGGATTACAGCGGGGAGGGAGCGCTCAGCCCCACGGCGTGCGGGCACGGCACGGCCCGTGAGCGGCTATCGCATCGCCGGAGAGCTCACGCCTGGCGTGTGACCGCCGTGGCTAATCCCTGAGGATGCCATCACCTCCAAGAGCTCAGCCCGCAGCACCGATCCTCCTTTGGGGGGATTTTTTATTTTTTTATTTTTTTTTCCCCCGCTGTGGGAAGAGGTCTGTTAGGTTCAAGGGTGGTGATGCTGGGGAGAGCGCAGGGTTTGGGTATCGAAGGCAGAAAGGGATTGCCATTCCCTCCTCGGCAGCGGGCTACTGGCCCTTGCCTGTCACGGGGCACTGTTCTGCAGTGGCAGTTCTAAGCAGTTTGGAGAGAATTTGTAGGAAATCTTAATTTTAAGCATAGTATTGATTTACTTGGAAAATCAAGTAAGCATAACTAGCAAAATTTTAACTTTTTAGAGTCAGCCCCCGCTCTGAATAATGCTGACTGGGTTTTACAAAAAGAGAAATATTTTTAACATCCGCATGTGATTTCCCCCGCAGAGACAAATAACGAGGGCAGGAGAATGAATCTGGCATATATGGAGGGCAATCATTTAAAGCTTTCATGTTTAGGGAGCAATTAATTATCCAAACCTCCAGTTTTGGAGAAGAAGATATTTAATCTCTTTTAATCCCTTGTGACTCGAACCTCTGACCTGAAAACCATGACCTTCGGCATCCCACGCTGCCTCCCTTGGGACAGAACTGAACGAAGGACCGTTGTTTTGTAAACAATCCTTCCACAAATCCTGGGAAATGTTGCCCAGGAAAGCTTTGCTGTCGGCTGCCTCACAAGATGGGCTCTTAAAAATATAACATGGAAGCAAGTGACTTGCAGCATCGTGGATCCTGCCAAGTCCCGGAGCCCCCGGGACCCGCAGCCAGGGCACCCGCACAAGGCTGGGGGTTTGCTGGTTTAGTTATCGGTCATCAAACCCTGATCGAGCAACGGCAGGATTTGGAAGCTGATCGTTTGGTGGTGCATACACCTTGCTCGTGGCATGTTATCAGCTGTTTTATTGACATCCATTCTAATGACTTGGATTGTCCCTCACCTACATAATTCAAAGCTGACATCACGTTGTGCAAAGTAAACCCGGATACACTTGAGTGGGGGCTGCTGCACATTTCCTACCATAGCCCTTTGCTTGCCTTCTGCTCGTTCAGCTAAAGAGCTAGGGCAGGGACTTACTATTTGTTGTTATGCAAAAACAGACTTTGATGAATGATTGTAAAAGCTCTGGACCGCCCCCTCCCCCCCAGCATAAATCTGGAAAAATCACTCAAATTTTAGTCTAATCTCAATCTCTTTTAAAATAACGAAAGATGGCACGATCTGGCTTTTCTCCCATACATTTTTTCCTGCACCCTCTTGATACCAGAGCATCCATCCGAAGACACGGGAAAGGGGATTTCTTCCAAAGCCGCTGGGAGAACCTTGCCTTTGCCCGACCCATGCCCTGGGGATCATGAGGGCTGGGGTTCTGAAGGTCTGCAAGAGGTGTGACAGGCAGGTACAGAGCCGGAGCGATCACTCCCTCCCAAATGGAATAATTACCAGTCATTGCGGATGGAATAAATAAGCTGTCCCTGATAGGCATCTCGTGGTTCCAAGTTCACGAGTCCCATTTATGCTCCTTCCAAATACCCTATATCATTTGTAAGACAGCAGACCATTAGGGAGTTGATATTAGCCTTACCTGCAGGCTTATACGCGAAGATGAATTGCTGTACATAGTCAAAGTATCTCTTCTGCAGGGAAAACAACACTGGGATACAAGTGAGGAAAATAAGAACACCGAGCGATGCTTTCATTTAATTTATCCGCGGATGGTGCGACACGCTTCCATTAACCGTGGGGCGGGATACGTATGTTAACCACGGCGAGGGTCGCACAGGCTTTGCTAATTAACGTTTGGCTCATGGAAGGAAAGAATCTCCCTCCCGCAGCCAGAGCTCTGCAACACTTCATGAGCAGGTGGATGTCTTCAGTAAACTGAAAAGTACAGAAAATTGACACTGAAACAAGTAATCATGGTGCCATTGGCTGAAGCTCGCTCCGCTTCCCATTTCCCATGGTAAGCCTTCCCTCGGGAATGCGTGCGCCTGACCCTAAACTTTCCCCATTTTCCAAGCCAATGCACTTGATGGGAACTCATCTTGCTGCTCGCCCCCTGATTACATACCCCGCGGACCTCCAGGGGTGGGACCGCTGCCAATTTAGAGTTGGCCGAATCCATTTCACTTACGCAGCTTTTCGAAGATTGGGTTCGGGCTCTAGGCTTTGTTTGTTTGCTTCCATTCCTGGCAGCTCAGCAGACGGCCTCGCCTGTGAAATAAATGCCATTCGGCGTTACCCTCGCTCTCGTGGAAAACACGCACGCGTATATTGTGTTTCCTTTAAAACAAACCCACGCTGGGGAACGACCGCTCAGGAAATGATGCTTTAATGCGGGGTTTTTAAGGGTGTTTGCTCCCCCCTTTTCAGTTTTTAGTAAGCTAGTAAAAATCAATAGGCCTGTGTTCCCATCTGCACGCCACCTGACATCCCATGAATGATCAATGGGGCTCACGGAGGGGCTCTCAGGAAAGCCGAGCGCTGCGGTGGCCACGGCAGGCAGAGATTCCGGCGCTTCGGCTTCTTCCTCTCCCCGGTTCGGTCTTTGCTGCCGTCGGGCCACGGTGCACCTGCACGAGGCCAGCCCCAACGGTGCCGGAGAGGATAAGCAGCAGCGGCAGCTCGGCAGACGTACACCTCCGTCAGCTCCGCTCGAGGATTTGCCCAAAGCTCCAGGAGCCGCGTCGTTACACCGGAGCGGCGGCACGCAGGCAAGCTCAGCCTGCGAAGGTTGGGAGCGAAGCCCGGCCGGGGACATTGCACAGGTCCCCGACTCGCGCTCCCTGGGCTCGGCAGAGCTAGCGGCATTAAAAACCCGAAAGAGCACGGTGAGCCGTGCAGTGCCGCGCAGCACCGGGGCCGTAGAGGCTCAAGCAGTACCTGGGGAAAATCGTTTTTCAAGTGGTTCCTCAGCAGTTCCTCGGGGAGCTGGGGATGCTGCCCGCGAGGAGGCAAAGCGCTGAGACCCTGCCGAAAACACGACCTCCATCTCAGCCTGAGGCTGAGGCTCCTGCACCGGTGGAAACGTGGGAAGGGGCCCGCAGGGGCTGGCGGTGCCGATGTCCAGCCAGGGCTGGTCCAGCAGGCAGCGGCGGGAGGTGGGAAGCATCCCCGGCCACAGCGGCAGGGATGGGGGTGGGAAAGGCAGGAGCGGGGAGACACGTCCATCTCACCTCTCTCCCTGCCGAGACAAGCAGAGTTTTATTTCTGGAAGCAATTTAATGGTTTGCTGATAACTTTGATTGGTTTTGTGTCAGGTTAGCTTTTAATCTCTGCTCTGGTCCGCTTCATTCTTTAAAATAACTGTGATTAAAGGATGCTGTTCCAGCATCACACGTGCTCACGGGCATGTGTGTGATGGTGCATGGGCAGATGGCTCCTGCCTGCTGACCCTCCCTGCCTGCTGCTGACACGTCTGAGATTCAGGCTGGGACCATGCCACTGCCATCGGCGCTGCTCCTCCTGAGGAAGGATGGGGAGAAAACGGCCACAGAGGAAGGAAAGCTGCTTGGAGGGAAAAGGTAGCAGAGACATGGATAGCTACTGCTCTGCAACACGCAGGGAGGTGCACCCCCACCCCAGGGAGGTGCACCCACCTTGGGCACAGCCTCACCACCTTCCCACCCCACTGACCCCGGTGTTGCCTCCTCTGTCCCCGTCCCCTCCACTGTGCACCTTTCACCCCCCCAGTGCCCATTCCAGCACCAGCCCAGAGGACTCTCGCACGCTCGTGCATCCTCTCCAATTGCCGCTGCACGTCCAACTTTGTTTTCCAGGTGCCTGAAGTTAAACGGATGGGCATTTGCACTGCACCCTGGTAAGGCAGGTGATGCTGCTTCCCTGGCGACGCTCCTTCAGCTCTACTTCCCACATCCCGCCTCCTTCCAAATCGCCCCCCATCCCAGGAGCAGACCTTCCCATCCCAGCCTGGCCCGTTGGGCTTGGCCGCGTCCCTGGTGTGTGTTTAACCGGCGTTTCTCGGGCCACCCACTGTCGCGAGGCTGGATGGGCAGAGCGTGCTGCTGCTCGGGGTGAGCTTCCCACCTCTGCTTTCGCCTGGGCAGAGCAGGGTGAAGCCTTGGACACATGCACGGCTAAATGGCAGCATGTGCTGGGAAGAGTTAAGAATGATGGTTTCGGGGCTTAAGACCCCCCTGCACCCCTCAGGCAGCCCCTCGCTCCCACGGGGCCACTAAGCAGCCTTTGGGAGAGGACACTGCTGGCTGCTGTGCCTCTCCGTGGCCCCTGGAGTCGCAGAGAACCCTCAACATACCACATCTTTCACACTCCCAAACGAATTTTCTTCGGATGCAGCCTCTGGGCAGAAAACAGACCTGTTCTTGGCAAACACACCAGGAGGGGAAAGAAAACCCCAGCCTGAAGTTCCTGGGCATGCTGATGGTTTCCTTCACTCCGGGGCAGATGCAGATTTTAATCAATGAGATCGATGGCGAACGCTCACGGGCTGCAAGAACGGAGAAGGGGCTGCCGGAGAGTGGCCGCAAGATGGATGACCAGCGGCAGAGGACCTGGGGGAGGTCAGAGGTGACCGTCACCTTGAGATCTAATCTGCAGCTCGCCCCCTCCGCGACGGACGCTGCCCGGGCTCCTACGGCAGCTCCTGCCCTCTCGCTGCCTAACCGCAGGCAGCCCTCACCTGCCCTCTCCCACGGCCCCACTCCCCACTGCGTAACCCCCTTACCTTTACACACGCGCTTCGTGCGAGCGGGGGTTTCTCTCAAGTCACCATCCCCAAGCAGAGGATGCAAATCAGACCTTTTGCCTGCAGAGCAAAGCACATCCCAAAAGCTGTCTCGTCTCCTTCTGTCGTTCGCCTTTACCTTGCCCATCCTGGCTCCCCAGGCGCCATCAGAGACCCTTTCCCGAGGCCCGGCCGCCCCGGAGCCACCTGCCCCAAAACCCAGCGCTGGGGACCAGCCGGTGTGATCCCCGCAGCAGGCACGGCCGGCCACCCAGGGCCACATCCAGTTGGGTTTGGAGCATCTCCAGGGATGGAGACAGCACCGCCTGCCAGTGCAGCCTGCGCTGGGGCTTGGGCTCCCCCGCAGCCACCTCCGTCCCCTTCTCCCTTCTTCCTCCAGAAAGCTCACCTGAATGTGAAACCTTGGCTCAGAACCCCCACGTCCCCTGGGGGGGACAAGGACAAACTGGGCTGCCTTGTATTTCGGAGCAAGCACTGGGCGAGGAGGTTTCCTTGGGAGGGTAGCTCTGCCTCTCCTCCTGAGCCATACAAAATGCGTGAGTACCCGCTCAGCTTCATTCCCACCTAGCTGCACGGGATGCTGCAGTCCAAGCCTCCTCTCCGAATTAGGAGGCGGCTGAGGGCTCCCATCTCCCAGCACTTGCCCCAACCCAGAGCATCACATCTCCTCCCCAGTCCCCTCCTGCCCAGCACAAACACCCCACACCAACGCTCCCAGTTTGTTCTCTGCCTTTGGTATCGATGGTGAGTGCTCTTTGCCGGCATCACCTTGACTATCTGAATAACCTGGCTGCACGGAACAGCATTTTCCAGAAAAACAATGATTTGCCAAAATGACTTTGCCTGGCCTGAGTTTTTTGGCAGAGCGAACAGGAGGCCTAGCAGTCCGCCCTCATAAAAAAAACATTACCCAGGTTTGAAAGCACGGCTCAGTGAGCCCAGGGAAATGGCTCTGCATGTCTCGGCAGATCGCACCGGGATTTGGGTTTGGCCCCGGAGCGTCTGGTGCTCACTCCGAAGGCTC
Organism: Harpia harpyja; assembly: GCF_026419915.1. Lineage (NCBI taxonomy): Eukaryota > Metazoa > Chordata > Aves > Accipitriformes > Accipitridae > Harpia > Harpia harpyja. The sequence goes on along the minus strand of NC_068969.1, from coordinate 116,170,605 downwards.
CTGCTCAGCCACACACGCTTTGCACTCGTTCTCTGATCATTTGGTTCCCTCTCACGCAGTCTTTGGCTCCCAGGGTTCGTTCTGCTACCCATCCTCCTCCCTCTTGCCTTCCCTCTTCTTGAGCCGGGCAGTCCGGCAGCTGGTGGAACCACAGTTGCATTTGTTTCTGCAACAAATCCGGGACTGCTCTAAAATGGATTTTAAGTCACTTTCTGGCTAAACTGCAAACATGGTGATAATATGCAGCCTGCCTTAATAACTTCTCTGTCCTTAAAGCAGAAAGAAATATTTTTTGTGACTCTGCAGCAGTGCTGCGCATTGCTGAACAGGTTCCCATTTGGCTCCATACTGTTTTGCATTTCATTGCAATTCATTACCATACTATCTCTGTCTTGATATATCATAAAATCCACTTTTGAGAGCCTCCTGGAGTAACAAGATAATTAAAAATGGGTCAACATTATCCTTCAAGACAGAAAGGTAGAAAACACCTTCTCCCACAGGTACCTGCGCTGCCAGGCGGCCGGCTGACTGCAAAGCAGCCCGTGCAGCAGCAGCGATGGTCCCGTCTCCAAAGGGCACGTCCAGAGCATCCACTCCCCTCCTCACCCCTGCCCATCCCCAGGTGCCTCAGGCTCAGCGCTGGAGCGCCAGTGGGGTGACCGCTTAGATATATTTGTGAACCGAGATGACCATGAAACTGGACCAAACGGCTCACTGTTACTCCTGGTCCTTGCAGGCTGCTAAAGAAGCCTTTATCTTTTAATGAGACCTAAATGAGAGAAATATCATTCATGCTATAATCCAGGCTAAATTTATAAATGGTGTCACCCCACTCCCACCAGTGGAAGGGGATGAGGACTGGGGTTGGACCCAGAGCTGGTTTTTACAATGTCATTATTCAATAAGATACACAGTATTTCATAATGTATAGTATAAAAGCAATCAGGTGCAGTGAGAATGCAAAACATGATCCTTGATACTCATTACCATCAAATGCACCTCCACAAACTTGACCAACGGCAACGGTCACGGCAACCCCAACCATGGGGAAACTTCTCTTCTGGTTTTCCCTTCGTCTCAGGCAGCTTGGTACCAGCAGTCTGATGGTCGGGACAGTGGCTGTGCTCTTGGACAAAGCCACCGTCGTATTTCAGACGAGGTGGGTTGCTCCCTCAAACGGTCTGTTCTGCTGGCCCGGACCGAGCATCGGTGGCCCCAATGCACCTACACGCAGTTGCCATATTTCTTGCATTGCTACCAGATCTCCGCTGACAAACAGAGGTAACGCATACATAAACCGAGGTGTAAGAACATGCTCTACTAGGGAGTAACAGAAAAAATAAAGCCAGAAATCTTTGAGATATTGAAGATGTAAATACCATAACACTGCATCAGGTCCCAAGCGGGTCCTTGAAGGTGACCTTGGGTATTCTGGCAGTCATGGCCCAGCTGATCTACCACCACACATAGTCACAGCTCTGCCACTTGAATATCTTCTCATCAGCTGTATCTTTGCAGATTGGACTGGTAAGCAATGCCAGGATGAAGTCAGCCAGACTGCCAAGAGAGAAGCCTTCTGCCCAAGCCAGCTGATGGCACCTTTGAAGTCCTAGGCCATGCAGAAGATGAAGAAATGGGTCTTTTAAAACAAACATGCAGTAGGTGAGATCGGAATGTGAATACTGACAAAAACAGTACTGCAGTCAGCTTCCCTCCCCCTTGGCTCTGGATAAACTTGTAAGAAGAAATACTCTTGCTAAAATCACTCCGACTTGACCGCAACACTTGCTTTGACTACAGAGGAAGACTAATCTCGGGGGAATGAGTACAGCAGCTTTCCCCAGCGGCCAGCCCTATCCGAGACACCAGGACCCCCGGCTGTCCCACAACACTGGTCACGAGAGGGTGACACCGGGCAGTGACACTGCCAACGCAGCAAGCGAGGACACGTGCCTGAACAGCGAGGGGCAGGAGGCACTCCTTGATGTCAGAAAGGTGTTTTTGGTGTTTTTTTTTTTTTTTTTAATCAAATTTAAACTTGCAAGATGTGCAGATTCCACCACCATTTTTATGATAAAAACATCAGCTTTCTTTTACTGTATTGTAAATTGGGAGTAGCTCTACAGGAATGAATAAATGCCTGTTTAAAGCCAGTTACTTCAGTAAATAAACATCTCCCCCCCCCATTTTAAGCTACTCCAGTCCTTTGCAAATAGGTTTCCAATTTACAAAAATCAATTAAAATCATATATTCTAAATGTAACAACCAACAATGATCTTCCCGTAGATGTCATTCAGCCTTCATTTTAAAACCAAAATCAACATTCAAAAAGCTATGCTGCTGCAGCAGAAAGTTTCACCTTTTAATTTTTCATACAGGATTAATTTTTAATTTTCAGACATCAGAGATAGAGGGAAGTTCCCCAGGAGCCCTCCTGTTCAAAGAGCACTCCAGGCAACTATTGCCATCAAGTGTCAATTTATCCCACTGAAGACTCTGATGCAGATTTTTACCAATATTTTTTGTTCAGACAGAAGTATTATCGCTGGTAAAGTTTCAGTGTTTGCTAAAAGCCCGGCACAGCCCGGACCGCTTGCGGGGAGAACAGAAGAAACCCCTGTTCTGCTTTCTCCTCAGCTCCCTGGGCCATGGCGAGCACTGTCCCTGCCCAGCGTCGGGTACCTGGGACCTTCCGAGGTCCCTCACCGCGCGTTATGCCAGGCAGCGTTGGTACGAAATCACAGTGGCGTAGATGTTCTCAGATGTGCGCTCCTTCCACGCACGCTCAAAGACCTTGAACACAGGAAGGACCATCTGAGAGGCTTAATTTACAAACTGAGATACTCTCGAATTTCTTACAGACTCGACGTCCTACAAGTCCCACAACAGGTCCTGGCAGTTTCGCAAACCTCGGGACTGAATACCCGCGGCAGCCCATCTCGGTTTGCCGTGTGCTTCCCGGTGCCCACAAGCTCTCCGAAGCTCCCGCGCACGTTCCCAGGACAGCAAACCTGGCCGTCACTCCTGCTGCCTCTACACGGGAGGGAACAAGGAGGAAGAGGAACTTTTTCCCTGGTTGTGCTTTCCTGGCAATGGAAACAGAGGGAGAGAGACCAGGGCTGGAGCTGGCCAGGAACTCTCTTTTCTAAAGGGAAAAGTAACTCGCACAGCTTCTGGAGCTTGCGGGGTGATGTTCAGAAGATATATTCAACTTTGGGTTCTTCTGCACATCGGTTGCTTGTGGAAGTTCCTGCAGCATCCAGAGGGCAAAATACCTTTGGGTCCTCTCCAATTTCTGCTATTAATGCATTGGCTTTTAAATACGTAAGCTACTGCTAAGCATGTTAAAGGCCTTCCACTTACACTTCTTTGCTTGCATACAACTTGTCAATTTGAAGAAGTGTTTTGGCTACAAAAATCACTCTTTGAAACTGAACTAAGCTGACTCCCAAATGTTTCTTTTTCTGAGCACTGGCCTTACCCTGCCTGCATCTGAAGGGGCACATCCAGCACGTGAGGAGCGTGCAGCAGGAACGTCCTCAGCGCTGGTGCGTTTCGTGGCCACGTCCCTCTCCGTGCGATGGGAAACCTTGCTCTCAGGACACAGGGATCAGGCTGCTCTAAGCTGATGCCTGTCTGGCGACCAGGGGATCCCAAGGCGAGCCTGTCCCAGAAACCTGCAGAATACCAAGCACACCGAGATCCAAGTTCTGACCGTGCCCCGTGGGGCACAGCATTGCCCGAACGCGTGGGGAATTCCGGCAGACAGCAGGAGAGGTTGTACACCCACCCCTTCACATCAGGCCGGAGGGAGCGAGATGCGTGTGGATGGATTTCTGAGTCAGCTGCAAGGAATGCTGATCGTCGGCAAGACACGCGCCACGTACGACCGTAACATTATGCTCTTTGGAAAAAACCTCTGATCAATACATTTGATGGAGTTTACACTGACCTCAGTGGTCTGCATTTTCAAATAGCTTTGGTTTTAGGCATGATTGACATATTTTGAGGAGGACATCAACCAAATGCACACGTGAGCTTTGAACGCAGCCTGGCTCCTGCTGCGGTCGGCAGCGCTGCCGGCAGGACGGGGCTCCTCCGGACGGGAGGCACGGCCGCGGCACCGGCAGAGCCCCTGGGTGATGAGCCGTGACGAGGGAAAGCGGGGGAGCCCTCCCTCATGTTTTATGCAACTGAAGGCAGCAGATTTGATGTGCCTGGTATAATTTTTCTGGAGTTTTTTTTTCCTGTAAATCTCAAGTGACTTCTCATTTCCAGTATCTTACTCCAAATAACACTAATTAGTGGATTAGACGCTAATTAGACGATCTCCATTGCATCAGTTCAGGCAGAATATTGTGTGACAGTTCGGAGACAATCACGCATATGCAATTAATAATGCACAAGTCCATCGCTCCGTATCTCAATCACCTTCCCTCAGGTTGGCTCGTTTCCCTCAGCCTTAATGCATGCTCTTTCAAGCCGGAGAAAGGAACACCTTCCCATTTGATCTCATCCACCCCCTCCTCTGCCTCCCCTCCCCTCCCCTGTCCCAGGAGCCGTCCGTCAGTCCGTCCCCCGCATGCTACCCAGCCGCTCCCCGGCACCGTCTGAAGGCCGGTACGGCCGCTCCATCGCTAACGACGTCCCCTTCGGGCCGCGGCGCTACACCTCCTCCGTCTCCGATGCGTAACGTGGCCGGTTCTGCCCCTGCCCCTCCTTACCTTTGGCCGCGAGCGACTCACCGCTGCCGCAAACGTCCCGGGCGGTCCTTCACGTTTCCAGCCGTGGTGCGGGTATCGCGTCCTCCCTCCTCCTCCCCCCAGGGTTATGCAAGTCGCCGCTCGGCTTTACAAGACGCTTCGGGGCGGTTTCATTACTTGGGTCGGTATTAAACGAGTCCAGCGCAACGTCCTAATCGCTCACGCCACTCTGCATCGCGTTCATCGCGTGAAACTCGCCTCGGTGCGATTTTACAGCTCTCAGCCAAAGGTGCAGTTGTACGTCCAAGCGCCAGGACAGGGACGGACATTCCCAGCCGGTGCGGCGTTAAGCCACGGAGGATGACCTCCTCCGTCGCGGCCCTTGCCCACATCCTGCCCGGAGTCGCAGCCGGGAAGGGGTCGGCACCGACCGCCCCGCTCGCTTTGCAGCGCGGGCACGGACGCAGCTCCATCAGACCTAACTCACCCGGCAAAAACCGCAGGTGCCAACAAAACCTTGGTCAAGGAGCAGCGGAAGGGCCGCAGCGCTTTTGATCATTTTGAGTAGTACCCAAGTGCGCGGCCAGATATTTAATTACCAAAAAATGATGCTGCATAAATGAAAAAAATATTGATCTTTCTGCATCAAAATGCAATCATGCCAAATCAAAAACAATTAATGTCCTGAATGCAGATATATAGCAGGAAGTAGGCACGTACTTTTTATAGGTAAATTGCTTAAGGTATAATCTAGGCTTTAGTATATTTTCATTTCTGTTAAACGAGGAGACGGCAGCGAGCACTGAGCTCACTACATTTGACCGTGTCTCTACACAAATCAAACAGTTCATATTTTGCGAAGTAAACAGCAAAACCAGCGCATCTAATTTTTGAAATTCTTCTGGCTTTTCTTTTTGACCTTTGGTATTTGTACGTATCGATGCTCTCTCTAAACCATTGCACAAAAACACCTTGAAGTGTCAAGCTTTAAAAATGAGTCTTCTTTTCTCTTTCTCCTGTGCAGCCTGGATTATCTTGGCCTTGTCAAAATACATTCTCTAGTTAGAGGTTGGAAATATTTCCCTCCTGGCTCCCAAGTATTGATTTTTCAAGGCTCAGCTCTGCCTGTCAGCCGAGGAGGGGAGAGGTGAGAGTTCGCCCGGCGCTGCCTGGCTGTGCCTCCCGCACCGCCGTGCCCTGTCCCTCGCAGCCGGCCCCGGATCGCCCACCGAGCCGCCACCAGCGCGCGTTACCTGCAAGGAAATACCGGAGCCACTGGTGTTTTAACACGTTCCTGCACCCCAAAATTGAGGATTCACACGATTCCTCTGTGGGTTTTTCGTTTTGAAGGCTGCTGAGGTCATGTCTGACCCGGCTCCGGCCGTCCCTGGCTCACCCCACGCCCCTCAGGAAGCCACACGGCACTGGGGCTTCCTCTGCAAGCAAACACAGCTGCCATTTTTTAAAAATAATGTGTATCGCAGATTCCAACCCAAACACAATGCTACGTTAAATGCACTTGGTAGTGTCCTGCACGCCACCTCAGAAAAATCTCAGTGTTTAATTTGTTTCAGTTACTTTCTTTGGGGAAACGTGAACCAGAAGATGACGGAAGAGCATCACCTGGCACACATCAGTGTTGGTGAATTTCTGGAAGATGAGTATTCCCTTGTTTGCCTGGATACATTGCTTTGGGAGTTAAGAGAACTTTACTCTCAGCACCCTTCTACCTTCATTGTTTGTAACAAAGGCTGAAGCCTCTTCACCACAACCCCCTGCCTGCTCTTATGGTGACTCATTCTGCTCTCATTCGTGCTGATTTTCAAATGAAAAGGAAGAATTTTCTTAAACAGTGAAAAGACTTCAGACTACTGGCCCATAAATCAGCAGAAGGCAATTATTTACACACCATCAGGCTGATGCCATGAAACCAACACTCTTCAATACAATTAAGTTTTATTTCACAAGCATATTTACACCAGGAAGTTTAATACATACAGAGGACGGGGAGTGGATTCGTCAAGAAGTTGCTGGAGAGGCAGACACTTGAACCATTCACCATACACGGTGACTTCAATCATCACAACATTTTCATACAGGTGTCTCATCATGTCATCTTTTGCTTGTAAACTGCCAGTGAAGCCACATACGTCTCTACATTTACAAGGACAAGTCCAAATACAGTACTAACAAATCAATAAAGCACTAAAAGCTTACACCGGAATGACAATACACATTTCACTGCAGTGCTGAGAGCGCGAGGCTGGGCAGAAGTTCAGGACTGGGCTTAAGAGAGTCACCGAAGCGGAGGGCTGGGTTTAACTGGTGCGCGCACAGCAGTGAGCTGGGGAGGTATCTCCAGCCCAGCGGGGACCACGCCGGCCCCTTGCCCAGCCCGACGGCCGGGGACGTGGGGCAGACTGGCCCCAGCTCCAGCCAGGGACATTTGGGGGGTTAGCGACTCCTCCGCAAGCGAGTCTCTCTCCACTAACGCTTCGGCTCTTGCTACATGAACTGATTTTCAGGCAGGACGGCGAGGAAAATTACCAGCTCTCTTCCGCATTTGAGAAAATCCATTACACTTCTAGCTTAAAACAAACATTTTAATGCATATATAATTCAAGATGTTTGTTCACTATACCACAAAGGAAATCACTGCAGGGGCACGGTCCCCATTCCTACTGGGGCCGCATTTTGTTTTGAAAAGAAACACGTATACATAACGTGATATCTACCGTAACCTAACGGATAGGATCCTGGGATACCGGTGGGAGAACGCTTACAGGCTACCTTAGCACTCTCCTCATAAGCCTACACTGAAAATTACAGCATTTCATTCTACGGATGAAAAGACTCTGTTAGCTCTCCTCTTTTTTTTTTTTGATCTCCAAGGTTACATATATATCTGTATAAACACAATGTACATGCACGTTGCATTAGTTCACTTAGAAAAGACCCTGATATTCTACTACAGAGTTCTCCACTATATACTACATTCCCACCAGAGAAAAGATTAAACTTTACGGCAGTTTGTGTTAAACATTCCTAATGGTCTTAATTTCTTGCTTTTTAAATTTTTTTAAATTATTTTTAAACAGCAAAGAGATATGTAACTTCTGGACTGTAAATCTCACTTTCATGTACAGTGTACTACACAGACCACCTAAAAAAAAAAAATCAATGCTTTTTATATTTAGAAGCCATTTTTAAAATTCATTTATTCCTTTTTGGGGAAGGGAAGATTCTACAAGTACCATTTTTACTTTATTACGTAAAGACAGCTTTCTTAGTTCTGTGAGCTTTTCAGACAAAAATGGCAAAGAAAAAGCTATACAAACATATACATCAATATGTTTAAATAAAATAGTATTTTATAGATTTTTTTTCTTTACTGTGAGCGTAAACCAGCATACTTTCACACTATTAAATATTTCACAAAATTAGATATGTAAGAAGAGGGAAACACAGTCACAGGTAATGTTACACAGGAATATTCCTACTGAAGAAAACGTTTCAATATATCCATTCAAATAACTTACCTTCTACATACTTTTCATCATTTTTCCAGCCAGAATTGCTCCCCACCGATGCCATTTGTGCCGCCTCCCTCCGGGACCTGTGTCCTTGCCCTCTGGTCCCCCGGTGAAGCCACCGTGGGAGCCGTGGCTGTGACACAAGCGCAGGGTGGCATGGCGTGGGTGCAGTCTCACTGCCCTGCACATCTCAGCACAAATGGGAGCAGCTTTAGGAAGAAAAAGCTTTTTGTCTTTTTTTTTTTTTAAATAAATACCTGCATTGGTAGCAAAAACCACCTTTATATATAAATACTCCTTTTTTCAAGTTTGCTATTCCATCTTAAAGAGATTTTTTTTTTTTTTTAATTTATTTACATGTGGACTATTATTCTTTCTTCCAGACTACAGAAAACAGTGACTGGGCACAGCAGCACTTCCAATTCTCTTGAAAACTGAGACTTTGCATGAGAAACATCCCCTTCAGATCAGAACACAGGCCATCCACCCCCTGAAACTCAACCCCCTCCCCGTCTCGAGGCAATGAGCCCCTCATTAAGAAAGCCAAGTGCCTAGCTCTGAGATGCACCAGCTACCATCATTCAGTGGTCACTAGGAGAAAGTACATGTAAACAATGAGCCTTTTTGGTAAACACTGAGATTCTGCAAGAGTCTCCGAAGGAAAAACGTGTTTAATGAGGGCTGCTGCATGAACTCAATATCCAGCGAGGAAGGGGCTGGGTTCAGCCCAGCTGCAAAGCCTGGTTTGATTCCTGCCGCTGCAGATCTGGCCGAGGAGCGCCGTCGCAGTGTTACTGATCCCCCGCTTCTGCTGCGCCACGCAAGGAGCACGTTCCCCAGCGCCGCCGCCTTCCTCCTCCCGGCTGCAAGGAAAAACCAGCCGGCGTCAGCGCAGCCGCCCCGCAGAGCCGGGCAGGAGCCCACCGGCGGTCTGCAGGCACTGGCGTGGGCAACCCGTGTGAGGAGCACAGAGACAGGGAGAAATACGAGGAACTTCGAAAAAGAAATGGATTTCTAGCGCAGGGGATTTACCCTAGACCATAAAGCGATGCTCCTTGCCGTCGTGAGCCATGAGGATGACATTTCGGTTGGAGGTCCAGATGAGCCGTGCCAGCCTGAGGGCGTTGTGAGAGCCCGGCGAGGCCGGCTGGACGGGGGGCACCTGGTAGGTTTTGATGCAGCGGAGCTGGGGCGCAGAGTTCAGCATGCCGATGCTCCCCAGGAGAGAGGTGTTCATCTGCAAAGACACCCACGGGTGACCCACCCTGCCTGCAGCTTCTGGGGGTGGGTCACCACCTGCAACGTGCACCCGGACCTCCTCCCAAGCATCGACATCTCTGCGACCCCCAGGACCAGTGCTGTCTCAAAGCAGGCTTAATTAAAATTTCATTAGATTGGGGCCAAGCAATGCCGTTTACTGGAAGGGTAGCTGAGCATTTAGGCGGCGCGCTGGGTGGTCTGGATGGTGGTTAATGACCACGACACACAACTGTGCACAATGGAGGACCTGATGAACTCAGTGGGCACACCTTACTGTGCTCCTTGGGGGGAATTTATAAAGGCATGCTAAGCATAAGCATACACAATCAGAATTTAAGGAAAAACCACAAAATATTAATAAGATTGTATTTATGCTAGAATATTATTTATCAAAATCATAAAAACACTAGAGCAGAAGATATGCAGACTAAAGAACAGTCATCATGATAGGTACGAACAGACAAAACCCACCAACAAGAGCTTTTTTATTGTCTGGTAGATGAAGAGGCCATTCAGAAGAGATCTGTTGAGTTACACTCTTTGGAAAGCAGGCCAATTATTGCTGATGCCTCGTCTAGCTCCACATTTTTAAAAATGATTCTCTGATCTAACCCACCGAGATACACAAAATCCTACGCTTTCTGAAATGCTGCTTTACTCTCAAAAACCTTTCTATCCGCATGCATCACAACCCTAGGATTTCCATCAGCAGGCGGCCGGCCGGCTGCATCCCTGAGACATGCCCCGTGAAACCTTGGCAAATCCTGGGACATTTAAGGCGCGTTATTGCTGATGCCATGTCCTGAATTCTGATCAGTACAAAGTACAAGCCATTACTTTTTCCTGGCTCTTCTCGGCAGCAGAGCGGTGTCAGAGAGTGTAAATCATGGCATCTCTAGCAGGGAGCATGCAAGCACCACTGACATTTTCACAATTTAAATCATCTTGAGTAATAACCCTTTTAAGATGACTAATGTTACTGATTTTCCTGCATTAATAATAGTGCCAAATAGAACACAGAAGGGAAAAATCACTAGTGCACGAGGTCACATTTTAAAACTAAATGTGTAGGTATATTTAACTCTTTGTGTAAAAGCCACTTTAATGTGAACGTTTATACACCTGGACGAGTGTGGCAGATCACAACTTAAAACTTGTGCCTGACTTTTTTTTCCCTGCCAATTCTAAAAGATCTAGCCCAACTGCTTTCCAGATTTTCTCCAAGCACTTAAATTGAATAAACGTAACTGATGGATGAAGATTCTTGCTGTTCTCATTTACTGTTTCAGAAAGCACACAATATAATGATGGATAATAATTTAGGATTTTTTTATGGCACCTGTAGAACTACTGAATGACAGAAAACTGGGGAAGCATGTTAAAGAATGTAACTGGTAGTTATGGGCATACTGAGTTCTGTTCTATAGTCTGATTACTGTAAGACTCAATGATTTTGATAGCACACATTGGTCGATCAGATCAGTTGCTGCCAAATAAAGTATTTTTTAAGTCTAACGCCATTTGAAAGAAGAAAAAAAAATCCTGCTTGGGGAATGTAGGCAGCAGCCTACAACCGACACAAAATATTCATACCAATGCGAGATTACAAAGAAAAGGATTGCTCGTATGTTAAAGGAAATAAACCTCTAGATACGTCACAAAATGGTGGCCTCTCAGTTTCTCCTTGTGTTCCAGACCCTCTTTATATTGTTTATATCTCAGCCTTCCTGCTTTCAGTACGATTAGGGAAACAGAAGACAGCTCCACATTGTGTGGCACGGCCCAGCACAGGGGTCCCCGACGCTACCACCACACAAGGGCTTGGAGCGGAGCTGGGCACAGGGGCACGGGCACCGCGGTACTGGGAACCAGTGTTTGCCCTGAGAGTTTTGCATCAAGCTCAAAAAAAAAAAAAAAAAAAAAAAGAGGAGGCATGTTCCCGAAGCTTACTCTCTGTTGGAATTGATGGGGTTGCAGGAATTGGAGAAGAAAACTTCCTACTGGTAGGAAGGGGACAGGTACCAGGGAGAAGCCGCTGCCCTGGCCCGTGCAGAACCAGCCAGGGGTCTCCTACATGGCTCTACATTTTATCCAGTGGATATCTTAGGTATGCGAAGTTGAACTATTACAACAGTATCATACTCAAACTTTAAACATCAAACATGAAAGTTTATCATCTGAGAATGTGCCTTGATTGCCCAGAAGTGATGTACGGATGTGTATGCAAACAGCCCCATCCCTCACCCAGGGATACCTGCAAGAAGTGCTTAAATAGAAACAATGACAGGAAAAATCCCCTGCGTTACAGGGACACCGCTACTCAAAGCTGTCTTCACAAGCCTGCAGGGATGGTGAAGGAAGAGTTGTGCAGCAGAAAGGCGCAGGGGACCGGGGGACGGAGCTCAGGCCAGCAGCTGACCCTGCCCTCCCCGCGCGGGTGCCTGAAGGCAGAGGAGCACGCTCGCTTCGGGCTAAGATGGGGGGGTAAGATGGGAGGGCAGCATGGGGCTGGCTGGTGAGCAACAAAACTCTGTGCTGAGATTTCAGCTTCTGCTCTAACTTCTGGGACTCTCCTGTTGTCAGCATTTCCTTATGTATTACACCATTATGGAACAATGTTAAAAGAAAGTCCCAAACGTGAGTTTACTAACCATGTGCGTGCAGACAGACGGATGGTAACGCATCCTTACCTGCCAGAAGGAGAGGTGGCTGTCGGAATTGGAGTACGTGGCGAGGTATCGGCCGTCAGGGGCAAAAGCCACCGCAGTGATCGGTCCTTTATGGCCATGGATAGTCTGGCAAGAGGGAGAGAGAACAGGAACGTAGAAGATTCACTACCCATCATCATGACGTTGCTGAGCAGACTTTTAAGTAAACACAAATGCACATGTACATGAACTTCTACAAAACTTTTTTGGAAAACTGAGGGAGACCATTACCAGCAGTAAAAATTAAATACTATGTGGAAATGCCTCTTCATATTCACCTGCATTTTCTGTTATTCTAGCACTCATTTTCTGACTGTCATTGTGTCAGTCGGCAAATACCCCTGAGGAGCAAAGCAAAGCTCTTCTGCAGAGGTTGGTTCCCGTCAGTCGGGGAGGACAGGAGGGCGGCACATGCTGCTCCCGTGCAACTGAAGGAATGGCATGAAATGTAACTCCTGCTGTCACACGCAGGGACTTGTGCTCAGCACAGAGAACGCCCTTTCCTCAGGGCACTTAATGCCTCCAGACAACCCAAACCATGGAAGTACACCACTGAAATGTCTTTATCAGGTGGGACTTAAGCACATGCCGCTCAGTATTAAATACCATGACAATTTCTTCTAAGTGTTCTAATAGCTGCTTAGCTAATAAAACAGAATTAAATCATCATATGAACACATTCCCTGCCAAATCCGTTTTTTAAACCAAAGTAATTTGTCAGGTATATGAACATAAATGCGTCTTTAACGGGAATTTTTTTAAAAAAATGTAATACTTACGGTCCCCAAAGGAGGTTGTAAATTGGATGTCTAGGAGCCTCCGGGTGGCTAAGCAGCAGGCAAGGAATGGTAAGAAGCACAACCTGCCCCCCACCCCCCCCCGCCCCTTTATAAACAGTCTTTGCAGAAATGTCACCCCGTTCAGAGTGCTAAACTTTTTCAGTGGGCTCCCTGGCACCAGCGCGAGAGGCCGGGAGCAGAGGTGGGCAGCAGGCATGGCTGCACCCCCAGTTGCTCCAGCACCCGCTTCCCCCACGGTGGTTAAAGTTACTGCACTCATGCCACTGCTCCTTCGTCAGGACAGCCATAGCGTAACTCTACGCAGGAACAGTGACGAGAAGACCACAAACTCCGTTCCAATGGCACAGGAACGTAATCGCCTTTTTGTAAAAACCTCCCCAAGAGGCAGATGATGGACTGCAGAATTACGTCCACCCGCAGCCAGACCGGTTCATCCTTTACAGCTGCACCTCTGTGTGCACAGACAACCGTTGCGCTAAGAGAGTCCTCTCTACTCCAACAAACAACAGAAATATTTGCATTGCAATGTAAAGGGTCTAGGTATGCTTACACAGAACATATCCCAAACACAGGGAGTGGAAACGTCCTGACAAAGCAGACACAGCTGCCCCCTCACAGCACTGTGCCTGCCCACCGAGCGAGGGCATCCTTTATGCCCAATCTTGATTCAACTAGAAGCATGCAATTAAAATCCTTTGAACGACTGCCATAATAAATGTAATTAAAAGTTCAAAAAAAAAAAAAGTTCACCTTTTATTGTAGGTGAAGCATAAGGGATTTTTTTCAGAAATAGTACAACTGGAAGGTACCTAGTATTTTCTCAGATTAGAACTATTATTTGAAACACATACTTTTCATGGCAGCACATCATAGATGCACATTCGTGATGCACATCTTCTGCCATCAAAAAGTTTTCCAAGGCCAAGTAATGGACTCCTAGCTCTGGACAATCTTTGACAACATGTAATGTTACAGACCCCGCTACCGTCGTTCCCTTACGGCACACCTTTCTGCACAGCGTTACGGCAGCGATGGGGTCCTTGCAGGCAAGGCAGGAGATCGGCACTCCACCCCGGCCGTGCTGCCAGTCGCTTGTGTCAGCTCAGCAAGTCGCACGTCCTTCTGCTCACACACCACACCTACAGCTGCAGCCTCACCAGCATTAAATCATCGTTTTTTACAATATCCAACAATATAAACATGTATGTTGGAAACCGCATGAAAAATTACTCACTTATTCCACGGTCAGAGTCACCGTTAAGATCTTATTTACTCATTACCTGAGGTTACTGTTCAACAGCTGCAAAACACGCGGATGCTTTACACAAGACAGACTCATTTGTGCTATGTCTTCTCTAACGCTTTGAAGATCTTAAAAGGGACAAACCCAGGTAGCTCACCTACCCTCCCACCTTATAACCCAGCGGTACAAAACCTGAAAGCCCCTCTCGTAGCTGGTACCCCCGCTCCGGTCAGCATCAAGGCCTGGTTTCTCCCACCCACTCCCCAGGGACCCTGCCCAAGGATGGGCTCCAACGAGCACTGGGGAGAGTGCCGGCCAGTGCCGGGGCTGGTATTGGTATTGGAAAAAATTTCTTCGAAAATCCACAATAGCAGCTCTTTTCTGCATTAAGAGGCTCTGTGCCAACTTTAAATTGGCAGGGCTTAACTGCGAAAAAAGACTTTGTAGTATTTATTGCATAAAATGAGGCTGCAAAAATGAAAGTAATGCTCCTGTACCCATCACTGGGACATTAAAAGATGAAGACCTACTCAGAATGGTACACTGCATTTAAAAAGTTAGCCTTATATATTAAGAAACCATTAATATATTAATTTCATGTTTATCATGTAAAAGGTGAGTGAACTCCAACAGAACCCCCAACCTATCTCTTTAATGTAATCACCACAGCTTAGGACAAAAGTTTGAAAGGGCAATTAATTAGATGATCCAATGTTTAGACCCATCAAACTCTTTAGCTCTTAACAAGCAAGTAATACTTGTCAATAAAATATGTTTTGGTAATACAAAGGTAGAAAATCAATAGTCCTTGCACACTTGTTGCTCTTTTTACTACTGAAAATGTGTTCCAATAAGTACAATCCTTAAGGGAATTAATCTGCTTTGTTATTTAAAGGAAGTGCTTCTCTAATTGATGCTAATCCTTTCAAGCCAAGATTTATTTTTTGGTGCGCTATCTAAACATGTGCTTTGCAATGCTCATCTTGTGTTTCTGAGGCCAATGAGTAAGCGTAACAAAAACAAATTATTGCTGCTCATTCAAAATATTCTGCTTGCACCCATACATTTGGTGCTTAGACTCCCCTGGCTGGCACCACTTTGCTGCAGTGCTGAACACTGCATTAATGGATTACAGCACTAATGCTTCAACGGAGAATGCATGCCAAACACACGTTCTTTGGGATTGCTTTCAAGTTACTATTTGCAGTTTTTCAGCTCCAAAGCAGTTATATTAGCACATGATGAAAAGTATGCAAAAATCTGCACAATACTGGTTTGGAAAGAGGCTTAATTCTGAACGGCAGGGACGGTGGGACAAAGTGCAGCTGTTTGCAGCTTCCCTCTGCCCAAGCAATTGTTTTTTAATGGAAGGATGCTCCTGGGAGACTATTTGACTTCTGCACCTGCCACTGTCGTTGTCCTGTAACACATGATATACTGAAGCTATGACAACCTAATTCTAAGTCCAATATTTGGTAAACTCTACATTGAACTGCAATATTCTGTTAAAGGTGACATAAAAAATAAACACTGTATCACTGCAGCAATTTTATTTTCATAAATATACTGAAATGCATACTTTAAATTGATAAAGTAACTTATGTACTCCTATAGAGACACGCTAATATTTTATCACCTTTATTATTAGATATTTATCTCCCCAATCTCTAGGGGTACCTTAACTAAAGGCAAACAAAAAATTCACTTTCTGAGAAAGCAGCACGCCTAACACATCCCCAGAAGCACTGCCTTTCCAGTACCCATCGTGTGAAAGATGTACAAAAGTAGAGGTTTGCCACAGCTGAACCATACCCTTAACATGATGCGCTTGCTTTTAGCTTGGATCAGTAGGAAAATACCAGCTCCAACTTTTGCGTGGGATACAAATAATCTCCGGGCAAGGGATGGTTATTTGAAAATTAAGAAGGAGGCAATTCTGGAAGTCCTTCATGGATCAGTGAGGAATCCCTGGCAATGACTTCACGGGCAATTTCAGCAGCCAAGCTGGGGCAATCTGCCACAGCAACTGCCTAGGAGTGTTCTTAGACATAAATGAAACATGATACAAGAACGTAAGTAAATCACAAACATAAAACTCATTATGCTAAAGGCAAAGCAAACAACAGACAGTTAACAACTGAAATGTTAAGCTGAAAATCATTGGTGTTGATGGCGCTACTGAAAAATGTACCTCTCCCTCTACTTCCCCCTCCCAACTAAATAAAAATAATACAAGTTTAGAATAGATCTTAATAAATAAAGCTAGGTCTGACAGATCAGTCATTCCTAGAGGTTTTTTTTTTTTAATTGCATAACAAATAACAACCAGAAATGAGCCAACAAGAAAAAAAGAGGCTAGTAGTGCTTTACCGACATGTATATCTCTCTCTGAGGCCACTTGGCAGTGGCATGCACTGAGTGATTTCACATCACAGAAACAAAAGTTTTCTTTTCTTCTTTTTTTTTTTTTTAAATTAAAAATTAGAAGTTGGATTTTAATGCTAACGTAGGGTGCAAAACCCTGCAGAACATATACAGAGCCCAAACCGTGGGGAGGAATAAATATCGGCCTTTGAGATAATGAGAAAAATGGCAGACCTATGAAGTGAATATATAAAAATAAATACTTATGACGACTGCTGCAAAGGTAAACAGAAGCCCCTGCAAGTGCCTGCTCAGCTGCTCTCACTTCAGTCACAGGGAGATTAACAGCACCTTCGCGAGGCTGCAATGTGCTATGCCCAGGACCCATTTTTCTTTTTTCTTCAGAGACTGTGAATCTTATCTTTGTTTGCAGCAGCACTCCTTCCTGAGCTCCTGCACATCTGTCTTCTTTTGCTACACAGGTCTTCACATCATACTTTCATGTGACAAATTTACTTATTTCAGAATATATGCACTTAAGATTGGTACCTGCAATGGAGGGGGTACCAGGGACTTTCAACAGATGGTAAGAAGTCCCCATTTGCCACTACGCTCCTGACCTTCTGCTTCCAGCAGTAGTTGCTGTAGCTGTGCCTCTTGAATATTAACCTGCAGTCGAAAGGGTTCTGGATCTACAGCCCTGGGTCTCCAGGAGCTGACAAGCGCGGGCGTACTACAGCAAGCATGGAAACCAGCACAGACCCTACCAACAGAGGGTCAAAGTCAGTATTTAAACACAGTGGACATCATCTACTCACGCACCCCCAACACAAGTAGGATTTATGTAACTTTTTACTACGTTTTAATTCTGTTTCTATAGAAATATGATGGATTCTGAATAATGTGAAACTTAGAACTCCTATGCTTAAAAGTCTTGAATAATATAAAGTAAGTATACTAATGTTCATGTTTAAAGAAGAAAACACACTTATTTACAGCTGTCCTCACCAGATGAGCCTGCCAAGCGAAGTCTTTCCCTCATGATGAGCACTTCCCTAGCCAAGGCCAGGCACCCCCCCCAGCCACCGCGCTGGCCCCAGCCCACGACAGGCAGGGGCAGGGCATCCTCGGCCTTTGGTTTTTATAAAAACGAAGTTATATAAAACTAAACGGCTTCACCTGAAAAGATATCTAAAATATGATCTCATTTTTCATACCAAAAGTAAGCTCTTTCAAGATGGCCCTTCAGAGGTTTTTATGAACACTTTAAAAAATAACTCCCCACTTTCCAAGCAATTTAGTGGAAATATCTAAAATACTATTAACTTAAAACAGTTTCAGTATCTTTAATAATTTAATTTCCGTGTTAGTTCCAGTAATACTAACAATTGCAGTAAAAATTTCAGGATGGTATGAGAAAAAAGAGTATATTTGCATCTTTAAATTAATTTTCTTCCTGTCCTTTAAGTGGCTTCTCAATAATATCAAGATAAAATCAAAGTGCATGTATTACATTTTTTAACTTAATAAAATATATAACTTAATTTTTAACCTTACAGTAATACAGTTTTGCATCAGCCAATACAATTACTCAGTATTCAAATGTGCCATGCATGATCTGACAGGCAGCATTCAATGGGAGCAGAAAGTGCCCTTGAACGGCCGTGTATAAAAATACATTTATCACTGGACTGGCAGGCCGGCTGTCAGTCAATATATGCCTCTCATTTGTTAGGAGGTTCTCCTGCTGTGAGTCCCTCATTACAATTTGCTTTTACTTCCTGGGCAAATGACAACCAGAAAATGAGGCAGCTTCTTTCTCGACTGAACTTAATCCAGAAAAAATTAGATGACAGCTGCAGCCACCCAAGTGTTACAGGATGGTTTAAAACCATCCCCAAATTGTACGGCTCCAGCCCCAAACCACTTCATGATGCTGCACAGAAGAGCTGAGAACTGGCCTTCTCTTTCCCGAAACCATTGCTGTAATAAAAGCGTGCACTTGGATCTCCAAAAACCAACTCAGCCTGCCTTTCAAACACCCCCATGTTCACAAACATTTGATGTATGCTCTTGCTTTAAGAAGGTACTTGTCAGTTCAAAATTTTCACGGGGACCATCAAGATCCATATGGCAATTAATTGCCCCAAACATATAAAGCAGCCACCTCATAATATCAGCAGTGATTTTTTCCTCTGTGAAACTAATGCCGCTGTACTTTAAATAAAGGTTCATAATACTGTAATGTAACCTCAGAATATCTGCATGAGTATGTTAGACAACTTGGTATTGTTACTGAAATCCGTATTTTCTTGACACTGACCGCTTTAAAAGAGGTTTCAACAGCTTATAGGCTAAGATTTATGGTTTAACATCTAGGAAAATAATTTAATATATAAATTCTGAGTATGATTAAGATATTCTTAAATCACTGTTAAAAGGGGTATAATAATAATTCGAAGCAGTTTGTGTAAAAAAAAAAAACCCAAAACCCAAACCCAAAGTATAGATAAGAATCTAGACAAGGGTTCATACTGGACAAATACCAGGGCTCTGGATTTGCACACGCTTGCTGCTGGGAAGCCCTATAAAGCTTTAGATCTTGCACCACAAATCCCTCAAGGCTGATATTCAATGGTAGTGAGGTAGTTTGGGCTGATACCCCAGTGCCAGAGAGCACTTTACAGGGAGAAGACACATTGAACGCTCTCCAAAAAATCCCAACATGGACCAGATTTACCACTTATTACATGGACTTCATCTAACCAACCATCAAAATGCAAATCACATCCTTAATGGGAACAGCTGTATAAATTGTTAGAAAGACAAAATTAAACCAAAATAAATGACAGCAATCCAAGCAGCATGGTGTATGGCTGATCAGAGGTTGCATCGCAGCGGAGCACCGCGAGGAAGGAGGCAAGGGTAGGAGCGCAAGAAACTTTTAAAAACTTTAATCTAATGGGTCTCCAATTCTAAAGGCAACAAAGGGAGTTCATTTAATGACTACCTTAAGGCCTTAGGGAAAAATACTTATTCTTTTTAATAGCTTTGGCAGAAGGAAGGAAGGCTGTGGAGGCTACCGGTACCCCCACCCCAGTACAAAACCCACAGCAGCACTGTCCCTGCATGGCAAGTGCTCCAAGCAAAACCCAGTCAAATCCGTTATTCAGCCAAGGGAGAACACACAACCAATGGACAAGAACTGAGAAGAACGACGGATTCTGGCTACATGATTCGGGCGTGATTTGCAATTTTAAAAAGTGAGAGTAAAAGTAAGTATTATTAAAACAGATTTCAGGAGCAGATAGGATAGGTGACATTATTTTCCTAGCAAACACATAAGTTTGATACAACTCATCAGCAACCTGTACTGAAACAGTCGAGTTCATACAACAGTCCTTTTTAAACATAAGAAACTTACGTAAAGAAAGAAATTGTCACCTAGATAACCCTGTATGGCTCACAGCACCAGAGAGTGATGAGAGAGGGAATGTGCTCTCTTATAGACACTGTTTGTCAAAACTTCGTATCTTTCATTAAAAATCAGTCCCTACTGAAAGAAAAAGCTATCAAAAATTCTAACCAGACTAAGAATGAAATGCTGCCCTACAGTGAGTTAACAGTAGATGGGAATACATGGAGCATCCCCTCTTCCTATGTAGTTACTTACTGTTAGGGAAATACTGCTTAATAATAAGAGTTAAACCAATCAAAATCTGCTTTTCACCTGCCTAGATATGCTGACTTCTATTTGATAGCTAATAATCGGAGTACATAGCAGCTGGAGCACGAAGCATTTCCAATCTCTAAAACTCCTCCGGTGACGAGCTAGATGTGGTCACAGCAATCCCAGTTTTTCTCCTTTCCTATTCGAGCAACTGTCATGAGATCTGCAACCAGGCACAACGTTCCCGTAAGTTTCCCACTCTTTCCAGCCAAAGTGCATTTTGCTAAGGTACGCTTTGGCTAAAATTCATTCTAAGCTGTGTCAGCATAGATGAAACCGTGACAGCTATGGAATTTTTGGCACAGTGAGAAGCACTCGTCCTCAAACAGTTCTGTTAAGATGCAGCTCTTCCCTTTCAGCTCCAGCTTTACTCACCCAAGTTTTAAAGAAAACTAGTTACAACGGTGTCACAGTCATAGTTGGAGCACCAGAGTATTTTTAACCTTTGAATTCAGAGCCTTCAATGCACTTGCAAAACACACAAATCCATAATTCCCAAGTGACCCGAGACTTTAAAGAAAAGCGTTCAGCAACTCCGACGGAGTAGGAAAAGCTAACGAGATCAGTGCTTCCCACCAGGATGGTGGGGTTTGGGGACTTAATTATCCTTCTAGAAGTGTCTTCTGCCCTGCGGACTCTGGGAAAGCAACTCTGCTGTCACTTTTGAAGCTAGTCTTCTGATTCTCGCCACTCCTTGCTCTAATTTTCTAATCAGCACCAGCTGTATTTCCAGGTCTTTAGCAGCGCCTGGGCAAACTGTCACATGCTGCAGAGCTCCCTGACACTGCTTGCTCTTTCCACAGTTACCACTCGCATCCTCTTCCAAGGGTCACAAGCATCAGCATCAAGATTATCAAAACAAGTGGAAACTTGGAAATCGCAGTCCGCAATTTTAAAATTTTTGGAGAACATTTTCTTACAAGACTAAGTCTTTCTTACAAGTAGTTTGTGTACGATGGTTTACGCTTAGCGATGCAATGTTATTGCATTTGAAAAACAAAGCAGCTTTCGGATTTTTTTTTTTTTTTTAAATAATTTATGCTGCTTTTGAGGCCCACCTTACCCAACTGGGAACACTGAGACCCCCATGTGCAAATATACACATCCAGTGATCTCCACCAGGACACTGTGCCACCTTCTTGTCACCGCAAGCAGTGCTAGATAGGAACACCAGAACTGCAGTGCGTAATGACTAGTCCTCCTTGTCATTACATCCCAGTCTACTGTGAAAAAAGTCCTCCACCTAACAAGAGTTTCACTTTTCTACCATCAAAAAAGCATATATTTTTATATTATTCAGATCATGGACATTACCATATTCCTCACTATTTTGCAATTAAAACATCACTAAACAACGGTTGGGATGGGTAGAGAGGAAGAGGTGAAGTCCTCTGGGCCTTGCATTCAAAATGCATCTGGGTGTTTAGAAACACTGTGAATAGTATCAGGGCCACTTAGTTCACACAACTGCTCTAAATTTCAGGAAAATACATTCATGATAACAGTAATAATACCTGGAGCATTATATGCCATTGTACAGCTATAAAACCTTAAAACAAGTTAGTGCTCAATAATTACTCAATAATTGACAAAGTATAAGAGATGATATGTTCACAAACCTTTCTGGTTATGAGTTATTAAATATGTTAGGGATACAGATTTTCTTTGCTTGGTGTTAATTGTTTCAATTCCTTCTGAAGTGTACTTTGATATCTGGATTAAAAGCTTTCGTTTCATCACAGATTCCTAAGTCCCTCTCTCTCCACAGCTGAAAAGCCATTTTGCAGCCACTTCAGCAGTGCTGGGGCTGAATCACAAGCAGGTGTCCCCATGCCTCTGGGAGAAATGCAGCCCCGGCAGCAGAGTTCTCCTTTGGATTCAGGAGGTCTCACTGAGACCCCGCTCCATCTCGATTCCAGCCCTTCCCTGTGCTCAGACACCTATAGGTCTTGCACTTACGGATGCGACAAGCAAAGCAGAAAGCAGTTGGGCACAAAGCCCGAGTTCAGGACTGTGTTTTTCCCTAACGGAGAACAAACCCCCGAAAGCAATAATGCATTCACAAAGGTCATGTCTAGATTGGAGAAATAGGTCAGTTAAAAAAATGGGTTAGCAACATGATTTTAAACAGTTCTGTACAGCTACAGAGAGTCATGTTTAAATATGTGCTTGTTGGCCATGGGCAACCCTAAAGGGAGAAACCCAGATTTGACCATCACCATTTAATGCATATTAGTGCTCTATTTATACTTAAAATACGGAATATAAATTAAATGTGATTTTGCAAGGTATGAATTGGGAGTTAGCATTAGACTTAAATTTTGTTTTTAAAAGGTATTTGCATACACTCTTGTTTCAGCTTTTCTTTAACGGAAGTGATAGTCCTTTAGGAAAAAGGACAATAGTTCTTGCATACAGAGGTTACTGACAACAATTTATCTGGCTAAACACTGCCAAATCTGCATGGGGTAATCTAGGGATTCTCTCTTTAACAAAAATAGCATTTCTGAGAAATTTTTTCCTATGAAAGTTATAAGATTAATTGGGGAAAAAAAAAAAAAAAATCCTTATTCCCCTTCCCAGCTGGATGGTTCCCTGGACAGCTCCAGAAAACTGCTTTAGCAGCATCTGAAGAAAAAAGCTTTTTATAGAAGGGGAAAAAGAAGAGTTGAGGCTACTTTTTGTGTAGGAAATAGTGTCTGAATAGGAAGTAACAGCTACATTAGATATAATCTTAGATACATGGAAACTCAATTTTCTTTACAGACCTCAGTATAAAATCTGTACACCTACTTTTCTGTCACTGCTCCTATGGATGCTACTCAGTGCTGTAAGAAATCTGTAACTCAGCAAGGGGCTTGTGGCCTCAGAGCCTGGTCAGTAAGTTTAATATCTTTTCCCAGTCTATTTGACTTTTGTATACTGAATTGTAGCGCTTCAAAAAGGAAAAAACCCTTACTGGAATGGATTACACTGTCAGCTCTCCACTTTGGAAGCCAAGAGCTGAGGCATAAGAGTTAAGTAGAAAGCCATAGCTGAATCAATTTTTTATTTAATTTTTACTAACTTTCATTATTCAAGAGCAGTCCTGATTTCTGCTCTTGGACTCACAGTCCTCACTTGGCATCTATCCCTGCCTTCCCACTTCCAACAAGATGTTCCCGTACCTGCAAACGTGGTATGCCTGTAAAGGCAGAAGAAGTAAGCTCCTTTAAACTAGTCTCCAAATCAACTATAAAAAAGTACAGACAGAGAAAAAACCTGTCTTTTAGCAAACTAGCACTGCTGATCAGCATGACCTAAAAAGCAAATTTAGTGATTCCCGAGGCTTCGTTACTTAGCCTTCTGAGGCTGGAAAGTTGGAGTGGAGTTATGGTATGAATTTATAGTGCGCTTGCTAGGCTGTACGTGAGGAGTCTCAGTTTGCATTTGTTACTTGTAGCTTAATGCATATATTTATATGTGCAAAGTAGATTTATCTGCAATGCACAGAGGCAGATTTGGTGCAGATCAACAATATCCAAGTGGAGAGTTAATGCGGAGGAGTTAGTGTGCTGTAAATTCACACCTTGGCTAAATCCCCACCAGCCTCCCATGTAGAAGCACATCAGCACAGTTTACTCTCACAAAATATACTGCTAAATTACCACCAGCTAACCAACTGGGCATAATTAAACAGTGTTTTTAAAAGACATTTGAGAAACTTGAAAAAAGTGGCTATTTTGTTATTGCATCCCTCCCTAATGTAGCTGGGATTTGCTGTTGATAGGATAAGACCATTTCTCGTTACAATGAAAATGAATAAAATCCCTCAACTGTATTATTGGGTGTGTTTAGAAAAATCGGGGTAAAGCTACTGCAGCCTATCGGGAAAACGGGTCTGTCTCACACAGGATAGCATGATGCCTTCCTTCTGCTGTGAGGCTATCCTGCACTGGCAGTACAATGTAAGAACTAACGAGCGAGGCTTGCATCTGTATCAATGAGGACATGAAAATGTAAGTCCCAGTGCAGCCAAAGCATGTCCCCTTAAATTCCTGTCCCTCTTGCTAGCGACGCACTTATTACTGCCTTGTATTATGTTACTATGGATTTTTCCTTGTGAACTTTGCTATTACTTATGTGAGTCAGATTCTAAACAAAACCAAACAGAAAGCATCCCCAGCCCCCCTTCCACATTACCATGGCTGTTTGTACCACAGACAGGGCACAACAGAGTATTTTTAGAGCAGAAGTACACTGCACTAAATGTGCTTCCACATGTGCTACGTGCCTAGAGGACAGCACGATGGCATTCGCGCTGCAGCCTAACGGCTTCTCTTCCCTTCCTGCCCCCAGTCAGAAAAGGATTTTGGCCTATGAAATGAAAAGGTTATACTCACTAATTATCTTTTATCTGCAATTTGAGGATGTGTGCTTCTACTAACAAGTTTTCCTGCCTCATCTGAACTTGTCATTGCGACAGTGTCAGTAAACGCACTTACAGGTTCAGATTGTAGGATAGCTAGCTATCTTTTTCTACGTTTAAAATACCATATTTGAGAACACTGTCTTTTATTCAGTAATCAAACTTAACTAAAACAAGCCATCTCGCATCAGCAACTGCTCATTCTAAACATAATACGAAATAATTTTCTGCCTTACATAAGAATAAAAATTTGCAAAGGCATCTAGGTACTGAAATAAAATAATACTATGCACAATTCGATTACTGCTTTGACTGCCAAAGCTCTGATGTTAATTCTGCAGTGAGCCAAATAAAGTACCCTGGACCAAACAGTATTGATTCTAACCAATGTTTAAAAGCATCTTTTGCTTTGAAATAAACCAAACCAAAACTCAGGCTTCTCTTTAATCTTCCATTGAAAATGACAGAGTTTTTACGTACCAAAGCTTGTATCTGCACCATCTGCAGATTCCTCCCAGGGAGGCACTCTGCGGCGGTGAAGCAAAGGGATGCTCACTGCAGCGATCCCTTAAAGGGGGCCGGAGGCTCCCCCAGCTACGCACCCTCCACCGGCCACTCTCCCCACGGACACCCGGCCGGGCAGGAGCAAGCGCCAGGGTAAGGGAGTGATTACAGAGGAAAACATCTAAAGAATGAGATTACTACTCAGCTAAACAAACCATTTGTTTCCGTGACGAGCCCCTTACGCATCCAGTGCTAGAGGTGTACAGTAGGTTTACACTGGGCATGGCTCACTTCAATATCAGCTACAAGTATCTCTATGAAATGCAGTTCTAAATATCTATGATGAAAACCAAGATTTAATCAATGAAAATAGAATATTTTACGGCTTTCTTGACTATACCGTGAGCTTTTACTCTGCTTGCACTTTACCAAGCCATTCTCTATTCGCAGGGAACGCAGACCCGACTGTAAGTCCCAGCTGGTGTCCAGACCCCAGGAACCCCTTGGTGTACACGTAACCGTAGCAGTAACAGCAATGACATTGGCTTCAGCAGGTTTCTTTACAGGAGACAAAGTTTTCGTAAGTTACCCATCAAAATATACTGCTGTATATACTACCCTGTATCACCCATAGCTCGATGCTGGTGAGGAGTTTCTGTTTTCAGAGGGAATGCTCCACGCTTCCAAGCCTGGAGCCACCAGCCAAAAGGAACATATGGACAGGCATGCAAAATACCCAGGCTAAGTCAACAGCCAAAAATCCCCTAAAAAATGAGAACAGCACTGGAGGTACACTGATATTTTCCCATAAAATTCACGGACTAGGTCAGTTTGAGCCCCCTCGGTGGGAAGAATGGAAGATGTATTTTCTGAAAGAGGCTCCACCTCTTACACTGGTAAGGGGCCCAGAAGATGTAACAGCAGCAGACAGCTTTAGTTCTCGTGCTTCAACTAAAGCCTTTGATTAGTGACTCTGTAAGGGCCAGTCTCCCATTATATACCCAAACACTTACAGTTCTAAAGGACAAGAAATATTAGCAAATAGCTTGTATATATGGATTAATTGGAGGATTTTGGACCAGAGTCTGTTACCCAGCAAGAATTTACCTGACTACTTTAAGTAAGAGATAATCACATTGACCCCAAGTTTCTGGGCTCCATGTACAGTCAATGAGAGAAACAGATTCTTGAAAGCTTCGTGCAGGAGCTCACACATCCCTCTGTAGTAGATACGTTACAAAAACTAAATGAAATACCTGCTGCTTACCTGCACAATGGGGAAAAGCCCCCAAAGAAAGAATGTAGGTGAGTTAGTTCTTATGGATTATCATGATTAGAATTAATGAATAATGACACTAAATATATTTTGGCTATAAAATAGTGCTAGAGACTCCGATGAGCAAAATATTATTAAGCAACTTTCAGACACTAATACCTTCCCATCATTCCAAAGTCAACAACAACCATGTATCCTAAAATCTAGTTACCTGAAATATATCTCTACAGTCTGATAACACTGATTTAGTGTTCAATTTGAAAAAAAAAAAAGTAGCAGAGTATCATTCTTTTTCTGTATTACTGCACCTCTAAGTACAGGAATTTCAATTGCATGTTGACGATAAATTTACAATCTTATGCAAATTATTAATAATTTGCTTGGAATTTAACATGAACCTTTAACTGCTTCCAACCTGCTGAGACTGCTTCTAGCCTAGCAAAAATGACTATGCATTTTTTTCCTCATATTCTTAATAAATGTATTTCTTTAAAAATAAAAAAAAGAAAGAAGCACATCTCCTGGGTCATGACTTTGCACAGTATGTAAGTCACTTCAGAAAACCTCAAAACTGTCAGTTTGTAAAATCAATGGAAAAGATGACGTTTGGAATGGGAAGCGTAATTCAGCCACGCCGGCAGCGGCAGGAGCACACTGCGGCAGCATCAATGAGCTGCAATGTGGCACGTTTATCATTAGATAATCACTCCCCCAGAGGATTAGCAGCACACAGATGAACCTTGTGCCACACAACACACTTGGGGTGTCATTAGCTCATGATAACCCCACTCCCTGCCATCTCCTATTGCTTAATTAGAGGTTACAAAGGTTATAATAGGACTAAAAGAACTTGGGCGAACAGAACTTGCAACGAGTGATACCTTAATCAATTCAAAACCAGGGGCTGCACATGTGTAGTCAACAAAGGCGTAGATGGGAGACCAGAAGCATGCATTATATTTTAAATTAATGAGCTAAAACTTCAGGAGAATGAAGAAATCTAGACATACGCTAGGCCTTATTTTCCCTTGACAAATTCCAACTTTTTCAAGTAGAATTTTGCCTAATTCAAAAGCCATGTATAAATACTAGAAAAAAAGAAGGATTTTAGGATATAAAATTTAGGAAATAAATTACCAAGTGCATCCCAAGCAGAAGAAACAACATCTCCAGGGTGTCTCAAGCAGAAGCATGCTAAGCTACATACATGTTTGAGAAACTTCATCGTGACTGCAAAATTACAAATCGTGCTTCTCCGTTTAAGTGTTTTATTTTTGGTTAAAAATTGCCAGCCATCCTAAACCAGCATGTTTCATGCAGAGCATTGTGGCTGAGAGGTTTAATGGCATGTCTTCTGCTATGTTTTGTAAACAAAGGCCACATTTGCAGATGGAGCAGCCACAGATCTGCTGCACTCAGAACTGTTTTCCAATTCACTGTGAAACATCAATTATCTTTATCAAATAACAGTATCTCATCTCAGTCCATTATCAAGATGGAGTCTTATTTTAGCTGGACTGCAGCCCTACCTGTATATCAAGGCTGGCCGCAGTGCCAGAGTGAGTGAAAGGCTGTGAAATAATCAATAATCATCATCAAATTGTGGTCGACAGGTTGTGAGGATGGAAGTTTTTGATGAAACCTCAACCTTTTTTTGTGCAGCTGATAAAGCTTAACCTTTGCAATACCTGATAACTATGACTCAGTTAAAGGCAGCTCTGCATACACTTAAAAGCTTCGACTGCTCAGAACGCCGCTGGAATCGCTCAGTTGAAGTGGGTAGCACCTTCATGCCATCAAACATCCCTCTGGTGCTGAGCAAGTCAGCGGACACAGAACCACTGCAAACCTGTTTCGGTGATTTTTATACACACCCCCTCATCTTCCAAGAAAGGAGAACCACGCTTGGTTCTAAAGCTGTACCAGTAAAAGGTCAGCCTAAAAAGGACAACCTGTGCATAACAATGAACAGGAACAAGAGAAAAATTGCCAGCAAGTATTTGTCTATTTAAATGTAGGCAGCTTTCTGTTATCCAGAATAAAAGCGGGATGAGATCACACAGATAAAAGAAAAAAAAGCATAAAAACATACATGCATTAGGCTAATCGCACAGCAGCCTTTCTGTTGAAGTTGTTATTCTTATTCAGCCCTTTTCTTATGGTAATTTCTTTTCAAAATAGAATTAAGAGAATAAGGTTGTAAACATTTTGTACCAGGTTTTCATTTTTGAGCATAGCATGAGTAATCTGCAGCCTGAATACAACCTCCCTGGGAAGAATGAAGAGGTGATTCAGCCATACATTTTCCCTTTTAGCTATCCATCAGTTTCTGTAGAAATAGAAATTTGAGGAAATTTGTCAGAAGTCACATGAACAAGCAGAGTGGGAATTTCAAGGAGAATGTACATCTCTAATTTTCTGGGCTGGAACAGTGTTTAGGTAGAGCACGGAAACAGAAATTCTACCAGACAAACCACGCATAAGCACAAAGTCACCGCTACCTTGAAAACACACACAACCAACCCAACCCCACCCCACCACCTTGACCAGCTTTCTCAGCACTCGAGACAACTGTGGAAGTTTACTGTTGGCCAGACTGAGCAAGTAACACAAAAACGGTCTGGCATTTTGATTAGACAGCTGGAAAGCCTTCATAAAGCTTCAACAAATTCTGTGGGATCTGGGAATACCTTTCTGCATTATCACCGAAAAATCAGTCATAAACTTCCAGGTCACCACAACATGCCCAAAGGGACAAGCCAGCCCTCACGCTGCCTTATGGACGAGTGAGTCCCAGTTGTTCCCCAGGGAAATTCAACCAGAAGAGCTGGCCGTGCAGAGACCCAGCTGCGTGCAGGACACTCTTGCCGATGGTAAGCTGCGCCATGAGCTGGGGCAAGAGAAGGCCCTCCGTGAGCTCACACCCCGGTGGAGCATCCGTGGGTCCCAGCTGCAGCAACAGCCCATCTTCTGCTCAGGGAGGCTCTTGAGCTCCTCGGCGGTGTGAAGTTTTTGCCCGCCTCAGTTGCAAGAGAGGCAGCTACCCTGCCTGCCTGCACAGAACTGCAGCTCAGCTCAAAAACAGTCATTTGGCCTCAGTAGGAAAAAAAAAAAAACAAACCAAAAACCCAAACTACCTCTTGGGCATTAACTCCTCAGGCTTATCAGGCCATGAAAACTGATGTAAAACCAACAATCCGTTCAGAATATAGTTGCATTTCAATTTGGCAAGTTACTGTCAAAACACCAAATCTGTGGTCCCTTTCCTAACACTGAATCCCTGTTACATCGTTTAGCCCATATCAAGATCTCAGTCTCAACCTCTAAGAGACACATGAAGACACTGGAAGGCTAAAACGATAATTAACGTCTCTTTCCTGGCAAACCCAGGAGTGACATGCAAGATTAAAGACTTATTTATACCCATTGCCAGATATTTTCAGAAACTTGCTTAAAACTGCTGATTTTCTCTTCAGACAAAAGAATAAATTGCAACAAAGTCATTTGCTTTTCCAACTAAAAAACTTCACAAGACATGCACTGAGAATTGTAGCCAAATGTAGGAGCTTTGAATGAAGCAGCCAAAGAGCTCACAGCTCATTAACATGGACTCCCACCAATCGTTAGAAAAACCAGGATGTTCCAGGGAAAGGAAGAGAGCTCACGGTATTAGTTGCACCTTAAAGAGCAGAGAGAAAGACCTGAATAATTATAGGCTTACCTACCTGATGCAAATTGCCCCCAAGAAAGGTATGTTTCATATGAAATTGATACTAATGAAACATTTATATAAATGTAATATAAACATTGTCAACAATGTAGTTTTATAGAAAAGAGGTTGTAACAAGCAAGCTTAGTGAAATGTATGGTTTTGATGATAAAAGTCAAAGCCCTCATGTGGCAAGACTTCTGAAAGGTGTTTGGTGCAGTCTTATACATTCCTGGGAGAAATGAAAATGATACATAATGAACAGGTTGGCTGTTAGATGGATTAAATATTGGTTAATCGATGTGGTTTGGAATGCAGCTGTAAACAGAAAAACTGCTGAATTGGTGCATTTCTCCCAGGGTCCCCAAAGGGCCTGTCTTAACCTAAAAGCCATGCAAAAGCTGCTGCTGATAGAGCTTGAGGAGAACACCGAGAGGGTTTGGGGAGGAAAAAACAGAGCGGCACTATCCTTGAGAGCATCCTGGGCTGGCTGGGCCTGCCAGCATCCCTCCAGCCCAGAGGAGCCTCATCTCTTTGGTTTATCGAGTACGGCAGGACTTTGACCACAGTCTACAGCACTCACGTGTAGAAAACAGATTAACAATTTCTTACACAAATTAACAGTTAAACGTAAAACAGGACCTACGGGTCAGAAGTTGAAGCTAAAGCAAAGTCAAACTAGAAACAAAATATAGCTTTAATAATGAAAATAATTAACTATTGAAACAAATCATGATGATTCTGGCAGATTTTTCCATTACTGGAAGATTTAAGATTAAGATGAGATGATCTTCTGAAGATACCCATTGGCCAGTGATGCTGGATTTAAGCGCCCTGCCCCATGCAGGAGGTCAGACCTGATGATCGCAAAGATCCCTTCTCACTTCTCTCCTTCCCTCCGCCCGGGAGCCGCCAGTCATCAGCTCCCTCCATTTACAATTTCGCTTTCCTGAGAGAGACATCACCCGTGATGAATACACACTGAACTGCTAAATGCCACTCTGGAGACCGCCAATGTCACTCTGATGGATGTGGCACCAGGCACTATCAAAAAAAAAAAAAAATCTGCTCTTACAGGGAACTTCGGTCCTCCCTAGGTGTGGAGGGGGCTCAGCATCTCCCAGAGGGCTGCTCGACACACCGCCGGACTGGGAAATCCTCCTACAGAGCCTTTACCTCCCATTGTCTGTCTCTGCATACGGTGTTTTTGAAGGATTTAAGAATATTCTGGTCACAAACCCATTACTTCTCCAGCAATGGAAGATGCTAAAAGGATTCAATAGCAAATATTCTATGAATTTATTTCTAAAAACGTGCCAAAGCTTAGCTAGTATTTTAAATAATTCTAATTTAAGCTTCAGAACAAAGTTCCTGGTGCAGTTTAATACTAGAAAATTGCTTATTGTGGAACAGTCCTATTTATGAAAAAGCAAAGAAATCCCCCCACAGCGACAGTTCACAGTAATAATCTAAAGTACAGTGTAAAATAATATTAGTGTAAAAGACAAAACTATTGCAAAGGAGTCCTCCCCATCATCTCCTCCAAGATATGGCTATTTTATAGTAAAATATAATTTAACAGATTTGAAAAAAAAAACCCAGCTAAACTGTTTGATATTTCTATTTGTCATAATTATTTTGGAACTTATTATCAAAGCATCTAAAATTTTAAAAGTGATCTTGACATTTTATGTTGTCTCCCTTTTCATAACAGGTTTTTTTGTTGTGTTTTTTTCTTTTTTTTTTTCTTAAGACCCTCACAAATTCTTTTGATTATTCAAACATTTCAAAAGCCGTGCTGATACAGCCTCACATAACCTTTCTCTGCGATTTGCAGTAACAAAGCACAGCCGAATGAGCCTCCTCTTCTGCAAGTCCGCTGCCACCGTGCAGGACGGAGCTAAGCACAGGGCACAGGTCCCCGCTGCAATGGGGTACAAAGACAACCCTAAAATGGCTCCAACACCTTGCTCCCCATATAACGAAACGCTCTCCAGAAAGGCGGCCGTTGCTCTACGGGTAGATCGGTTGGCTTCCAGAGCCACGTAGCAATAAGATAGTATGTTTTATTATGAGTGTCATGGAGACGGTGTGAAAAATCAAGAGCCATAGGCAGTGAGCGGCAATGGGTCAATACTGTTCACCGAGACATTGTGTAGATAATCAACAACAAGGCCCTGGGTTCTCTCTGCGCTGCAAACAGCTGAAGGGCAAATCAATACCGCCATGGGAAGGACACTGCCCGGCTCCGCTCCCCACAATACACCGCTGCTGCTGCAGGAAAGCACCGAAAAACCAAATGAATTCCAACTTCGCTTGTGTCTCACGCTGGGCACTGGGAATACCAAGTAACACTTGGAAAATATTTAATAAATAATTTAACAGAAAAGAGAAAGAGGGAGAGAGAGAACCTAATCTCTATATTAAATTATGGAAAAATTATTTAAAAAAAGATACGTATTTGGAATACAAAGGGGCTGTAATTTCCATTCCGATTTAATGTTTTAAAAATAAACTAAAAACCAAAACCCCTGAAACGAATAAGATACTTCCTTGAAAGTAAGATTAAATGTAGAACATTATAAAATTTTTAAATGTTATAATTCATAATCTATATTTTAGAATATTAGGTAGAATTCACAGGTTAATATGCATATCTGAACAGCAATAATGCAAACCAAAAGCAAAATACTGAAATGCTGGCTTTGAGGCAACATTTTATTGGTAGTATTAATAATTGACACCTTGTTAAATAAGTGATAGTAATATAGTAAATTTTACCGGAAAAAACCCATCACATATAAATGTTGATTTATTATTTGTTAAAAAAGGTGATTCTTGACATCCATCATTCTGTTAATCATTAGATGTAATTTCTCTGTCAGTATGTACAACCACCTTTCTTGAAACAAAATAAACATGTGCTGGAAGGAAAAAACCCTATACAAAATTGTTTTTGTTTTCTATTATTTCAGTTAAAATGCCTCCCTTTTTTCTTCAAGCAGATGATAAAATTCCTGTCATTAGCACCCTATTTCACCTATAGTGTAAAAATAAAGTAACCACACTGAGTGTGCATATTTAGGCCAGCAGTTTGCTCTTTGCTCTACTGCTGATAATTACTACAAATTTTTCTACCAACTATAAACTGTCAAATCTGTGACAATTTCAGTAACACAAACCCCCACACTGCTCAGATCCTGCCATCAACTGAACTTAAAAGTGATTTTTTTTTTTTTTTAGTACGGCTGCGTGATGTGAAAAACTAACATTTTAAGCTTTATTTTTGTCACCATAACTATGTTAGTATGCACAGTGCTAAGTTACCAGATTATAGTTCCATGAATTATTCAACACAAACATCACAAAATCAAAAGCAACTGCAAGCAACGAAATCTCTTTCTTTTATGAGGATTTCTGATATTTTCCTTCAGGCATCTCCAGGGCAACACGGCTTCAGCGCACCGGGGCGGCACCCCATCAGTGCCAGCGATGCCCCGATAGCCGCACGCTTCATCCCCCCCCCCCCCCCCCCCCCCCAGCAGCACCCCTGGGCCTTGGGAGCGAGGATCTGAGAGTGAGGATCTCGTCTCGCTTCTGCACTGAGCCAGCGGACAGGTCTTACAGCAACCACTGGCTTGCCTTGGGGATGAGGAGCCTGCCTGCCCTCCTGCCCGCAGCCCCGAGCAGACCGCTGGCACGGCTGCTCCCCGCCTGCCCAAACCTGCACAGAGGGATCCCCAGCAGCTCTAGCAGACACGGCTCAAACATCCCCTTGCAAAGGAGGCTCCCACAAACTACCACAGCTCACCTGAGCTTGCTGTCTTGATCTCAGAGATGAGAAGTGGTGGCCCTAAAAGCAGGTTTCCAGTTTGAAGCACCAGAGCAGAGATGCTGCACAGACCAAGTAGGAAGGAAGAGATGTTCAGTTCCAGGAAAAAGGAAGCAGAAAGCCTTTGTCTGTCTCCAGAAGGGATTGCCTAATTCTGCACATGACCCAAAGGAATGGGAACACATCAGTGCGGGCACAGGTTCCCTCCCGAACAGTCTCACGACCGTCAGTCACACGGCTGTTGGAGCATGATCCGCTACTGCACATCAAGCCCATGAAACTACCCCACCCCGCTTTTGGGAAAGGTAAGCATGAGGAACATGGGGTGAGCTCGGGGAACCCCACTGTTCACTCAGCTTTTTGAGAAACATGAACAACAACATTTTTAGTGATACTATATCTAACTCTGGTTTATACACGCATGACGTACTGAATTCATTGCTCTCCGTAAATGCTACCAGCAGGTCCCCTGGTGCTGCTCTCCAGAAGCATTTGTGAAGCCAGAGGTGATGGGCAGAGGCAGCAGATCCAGACACCAGGACTGAGCTGGGGGACCACGCACCGCACAGCCCTCCTGCTTGGGAGACGGGTGGCATCCCGACCATACCACTGGCCATAGCACACTGACCCCCGGCTTCAGCGGGGCCAGGACAGCACACGCGTGCCCTTGACTGAGGAGAAGGATGCTGGCTGTCCACAACACCTTTTGCCATAAGCCAAGGTTTTAATTTAAGCTGCAATGCTTTAACTGATGGAGAGCTTTTATTCCTGAATGCTCTTCATAGCCGCTGCTCCCTGATACTCCCTGGGACCACAGGAGGTGACGGTGGTTTAGACTGGCTTTGGTGTGAAAGAAAAGAAAAACTCAAAGATGCACCTCCCCACGTGAGTTCTTGAGCCGTGGGGGTTCGATGACCTGAGTCCCACAGCCTACGCTAAGGGATGGCCTTCGTGGTACTTTGGTAACAAACCACCAAAAAAATGCATCAGGAGCAAGTAACAAATCTAAAGGGAGAAGAGGAGGTTCTGCATTACAGGAACACACATGGGCACAACAGGGACATGTCAAAAACGTGAGCTTTGATGTGCAGTTTCATCTGGCAAAACAATATTCAGACAAAATGCCTTTCCAAGTTCTGCTTTTGTGTGGTTTCATAGAAGGTGAGAAGGGAAAGATTTGCGGAAACTCAGCAGTAAGACTGGAATAAACACTGAAGTCAGTCTGTGTGAGCCCAGAACATAAATGAGTATTTTGCCTAAGGAGGATTAAGAAAAATGCAGAGTACATTACAGAGAAGGAGTTTTTAGGGTCCCCTGTTCTCTTCACCTTTCAAAACAAAGGCTGAAAGTGAGTGTTAAGGCTGCCTGTAAATAAGGCAGAAGGGTAAAAACCAAGGAGAGGAACTGATTATTTAAGCTAAAGGTCAAAGATAGCCATAACTATATTGGTGTGAGAATAAAAAAACCAAACCAAACCAAAACCATTTCTAACCCTTGATATTTTAACCCACCAATATTCTGGAACAACCTTCCTCTGGGTGTCGAGAAACTTACTCAGGTGTTAGAAGATGCCATGCCTGCTGCAGCAGGAACAAGCCTTCACATCCCAGGGAGGTCCCACCTGCAATACCCACAGCTTATTATTCTCCCCTTCTGCTTATCTCAGCGTTAATCTCAATTAACGTATATCCTTAAGGATGAGTATAAATGGGGCGGGAGGAAGGAGAAAGCAGTTCCCCCTCTTCTTATCCAATATGTAATTCTGATGCCTGACTAAAAACAGCTTACGTGTGAGTTGTGATGGGGCAACTAATAAAAACTTTCATATGTATTTTATACTTTTACTTGCAAAACACTAACATATTTATTAAATGCGAAATTATGTTTATGGCTTCAAGAAAAGATTCAAAGAATTATCCTTTTTTTAAATAGTGAATGACTAAGCAATTTTTTGATAGTATGTTTCCGGTAACACTGTTCAAAAACCATTATAAACAGAAAGAAGCAGAATGAGCTTAAGCTAGATGATGGCCTGTGTTAGACAAACATTTTTCTTGTTAGAAATGAAGCAGCAATTAGTACAGAAAGTGAAAAGGTCCCAACAGGAGAGCAGGAGGGAGGGAGGTTGGCCCAAGGGCTCCAGTGTACCCACTGTCCCAGCACTGGCAACTGCTCACCCAGTTCTTCCCAGATACATGTCCTAATTCATCCTTCAGTTAAACACACTAAGGCAATTAAAATATTTTGATAAAAATTTTGAAACTTTAATTTTGAAGCTTTAACTTCTGTAAAAAAGTAAACTAGAAATTTGAGCTTTTTTCCAATTTCAAAACTTTTAAATCTACACAATCCTGAAGTTATTTCACATCTTCTGAGCAGCCTGAAATCTGCAACTGTGAGAAATAATTTAAAAGATCAGATTTGGAATAAGAAACCTGTATCCAATAGATGGCGTTGCCCCCTAATAATCATATATCTGGCACTCACCAAATTTTTCTA
This sequence comes from Harpia harpyja, assembly GCF_026419915.1. NCBI lineage: Eukaryota > Metazoa > Chordata > Aves > Accipitriformes > Accipitridae > Harpia > Harpia harpyja. Next base: position 116,134,032 of record NC_068969.1, on the reverse strand, counting down.
TCTCATGAATAATAATAAAATCTGCAAAGGACCCTGCCCTAATCATCCCAAAAGTCCTTTCACTCATACCCATCTCTGCTTTCCATGATCTATGTGGAAGCTTATTAAGAAAGTAAGAAAACAGACGCTGTGAATATTCACCAACACATCAAATTAACTGAGCAAATCATTCAGACAATTTACTGGTAGAAACCTGGAGTTAGTTCCAGGAGCCTCAGAGAACAGGCTGCCAGCTGACATGGAGGAGAGCGCACTTCAGAGAAAAGGCTGGCAAACAGCTACACACAATCCCCTTCAAACAGCTGGTGGGTATTATGCAGACTCCACTTTAAAAGAACCAGAGAAAAAAAGCAAAGGAGAGAAAAATAGGGTATTTTAGCATGCCTGCCAAACTAAGGGCAAACCAAGCCAAACGGGTGATTTTCCTGGACGATTTAGCCCTAGACATACATGCAGCTGTAAGCACACTTTGCCATCCTGCCTACCAGCACTTCTGGGCTTCTGCAAAACTGGTGCGGATCACCAGGTTGTGTAAGATGTGTTACAGACCCACCCAGAACTCACACGGCGAAGCCAGACACGCCAGAACTACCCTGTATACTAACAAACTCCTCTGCTCACCTTGGCCCCAACTCAGTAGCTGAAGTACGAATTAGGCAAAGTTAAAAGTGCAAGGATGACAGCACTGGTTAAATGCTGCTGCTAAATGGAAGGACAGGTCTTGTCACCACTCTCCTTGTGCTCTGAAAGCAGAGACATAAGGAAGTGTATAGCTGTGCTCTTCACCTCTTCCCCTCCAACAGCATCAGTAATTAGCTGTTAGTTTGAGATGCCAAGACTTCCCAGACTTATCTGGACTTCACACTCTCCATTTTCAGTGCAATGATGCACACCGAAAGGGACTGTGGTCAGTGTCTCCTAATGGCCAGTGGGAGATGTTCAGCTGCTTCGTCATGCTGGCTGCTGAATAGGTGGGAAGAAAGTCATGCAACATGTGCAGGCTCCTTGCACAGACAATCAAGGAAACGTATCTGGAAAGAAGGATACACTTGGCTCTGCAGCATGTTGGACATCTTGGCTAGGATTGCAGGACAGCAAAGATGCTCAGTGACATCGGCTATATCAGTATACAGCAGTTCTTGTGGACCCATTTCATAGTTAAATTAATAAATCATGATCCAAATGACTTAAGCTAAAACAAGATAGAGCAGTCCATATATCCTATTTGCCTGCATTATATAGCTATTTATAAAATAAATCTGGCCATCTCAGCTTCCACAGGACAGCTGTCTAAACAAAAAATACCAGAACATACAGTGTCATCAGCTACCAGATTTGGGAAATAAAATTTCAGAACAGAAAATGAACCAGCCATGTACACCTAAGCATGCAGTTCTGCCAGCAGATCTAGCAGGAAGAAATTTATGCTACCTTCTCTATAATGCACATTTTGTAAGGACCAAAGATAACAGCTTTTAGAAACAACAAAAAAATTATATTGACACACACACAAAAGAATAAGGCAGATTCAAAATACAGATATTTTATCCAAGCCTTACAAATGCTATTGAAATTCAATAAGAAATAATAGCTGATCACATAGTGCAAGGAATAATAAAGAACATTACCAATTAACTTTTCTGAAAAGATACAAACTTTTCTGAAAAGGCAAATACTTTGTCATTTAAACATTTTTAATTCCATGCACTCATTTCAACATTATCCTTAAGTATACCCTCTTCTAGGTCACTAGTAACTGGTAAGAAATTAAGTATCTTATTTAACAGCAAAAAACTGTAAATACCTCAAACATAAGCATCATGGCATTTTGTAGAGAGGAGTTTTAGGAAAAAAAAAACAAAACAAACCTTGGTGGATTTTCTTTGTGACTTCTATAGTAGATAAGTATACTGCTATAAACCCTAACTTTTAAAAATCAGATTTTTCATTTATTTCAGAGCAGGGGTATCGCCTAACTTTAGGCTTTCATTATTAACCCATCTGTGGCACCCATTCAGTTCCAGTGAATGAAGACAGTAGGGCTCTATATACTTTGAGTCCTTCATTAAACTATTGATCCCCTCAGCATTATCCATAATGTTCCAGCAGCTCAGCATGTCAACTGATGCAGAGCTTGCTGCTCTTTCCTTTCAATAACTTCCACACTTTATGGGGAGGAAGTCACAATGATTTATTTACCTGACATTTCCCAGTCCGGATGTCGTAGAGGGCCACTGAACCATGGCGAGCTCCCACTGCTATTCTGTGACTCCGCTCGTAATAGCTGACCATGTAGAACCTGAATTGAACATTATAACAAGTAACAGGTGAGATCTGACCTGCTTGCATGATGTTAAAATTAATTTGCAATGCCACTGGGTAATTAACATTAGTGCTAGAACAGAGATTTGATTTAAAAATCCATCAGCTGCCAGTTTTCATACTTGGCATTCAGCAAACAAAGCCAACTGATGTTTGATACATTACCACAGAATCAGATCAGATTTATTTATTTTTACTACCCAGTGCTGAACACTTCCACTGAGTTTGGGAATAATCTATGTGATAATCATCAGGTCCCTGAATGTCCACGGGCATATCTTGTTTACAGTGCAATACCACAATAATGCTGGATGTCAAATGGTTAAACGAGACAATCTAACACCCTGAATGATTTCAGAGCACTTTTACTTGAATATCAAATGAGAAAGAATGAGAGAAAGTATAGGGAAAAAAATATGCACAGTCATAAATTTTTGATTGGCATTAAAAAAAAAAAAAAAAAGAAGAGTCATCAAACACTCTCTAATCCAATAACATCCTCCAGGTGAAAAGGCACCGAGAAGCCTGCAGTAGTCTTTAACGTCCAGTGTGACTGTATGGCATCGATTTGAATTCAAACAATTGCAAAAGTCAAGGAATTTCTACATCTTAAAACACGAGAGAGTCTAAATCCTTATTTCAAATTCAAATCTTTGGGAATATCATTGTGCCTTTCTTATAAAAAGGAGAGCAGACCTGTGAAAACTGCTGACTGCATTTCCAATTAAATTTTACTATAACAAAGTCTGCCAGAGATTCCTAGAATCAGACCACAAAAATATGTTGCTGACCATATTTACGGCTTCAAACAAGAAACCTTACAATGATCTATCTCCTTGTTCTTCAGGATTCCCAGAGTGCCATAGCAACTGCTCTCACACAGGTACGATACACTTGCTTCTACAGTGCAGGATGGCAGTCAGGAAGAAAAACAGCATGAAACATGGTGTTACAGAAAAAAAATAAGAAAGAAAATCGCTAGTTGTTGTGCAGGAGAAAGGGCAAGGCTAAGTAGCTCAGATGCACTTTTGCATCCGTGTCCATCCGTCCCCGGGGTCTGCCATGCCCATCACCCCTCCCCAGCTCGCCACTTTCCGTTTTGCTCTTGGACTCTCGGCGGTCCTTTCCACAAAATACCTTCCCTCGCCCTTCCCCGTCCGCAACCCCGCGCGAGCCCCCCATCCTCTCCTGGTGGAAGGGGTGCCACCCCACGCGGGGGCAGGCGCACGGACACACGGAGGGCCCTCCCGAGGTGCGGACCCCCCAGCACCCACGGCCGGGTGCCTCGGACCAGGCTCACCAGCTGCACCTCCACAGAAGAGGGTGCTGCAGCAGAGGGACGCAGGTGGCTTCAAGCAAGACCAGAGGGGAGGCACCGACCGTGAAAGAGCCGACGGCTCTGCTGGTAATTCCCACTCGAGAGGGCAAGACAAAGATTATCTCCTTGCCTAACTCTTACTCTACCTGGCACGGCCAACCGATACAGCAGAGACCTTCATGAAAGCCTACAAGCCCTCAGACGTGCTATCCCATACTGCACGGGCTGTGGCCAGCACAGAACCCTCCTTTCGCAAAGCGTGCGAGTACGGTGATGAGCAGCTTTTTAACACTCCCTTTTCTGGGGATACGGAAATATTTCCAGGCTGCATACCATCTCTGTTACTTTCTTTTGCAGCCAGCATCTGCCTCATCAATCTGCTTTTCGTATTCCTTTGGTCAGTGGCAGCCACACAACTTATTTATTATTGAGTAATAATAATTTCTCATTTATTATTTAGACAACAAAAAGGAGTGCTTAGAAAAAATCAAAAGCTGTTGGTAAATAGCTCGGGAGCAGGAGAGGCAGGAGACAGTCATGAGAAAAAAGAAGAGAAAAGGGATAAAGCTGTGGGCAAGCAGGTACCCACAGGGTCTAAAGCCCGCCATACATGCTGAATAAGGCATGGGACTGTAATAAGAAAGCATTTGCATCTTTCACCATTTCATGTCAAACTGCAAACACCTGCATAATTAAAGTGGTGCCCTAGGTGAACAGGCAAGGAGCTATTTTTAAGGCTATTTTATATAACCAGCAAACTCGGGATTTACATATAAACATAAAAAACCCCACATGCTGCTTGATCATTACAAGTAAAATGGACTACAACAGAAAGTTTCTATGTAAAATGTTTTATATCCCCATTAATTCTATTACACTACTGAATGGGCCCAGTCCACTTGTCTCCTCCAATAGATTTAGAAAGAGAATATCACATACTGTTATATGTAAGCAAACAGCATTTCTCTCCTTACTGCATTTAAATGCCCATTTAGACAGAGTGCTGAGTCAGTATTTTTCTTTGAAAAGAAGAATCCATCAGACTAAATAACAACAGAGGGGTTGGGAGAAAAAAAGCTTCAAGGAAATAGATGGTTTTGAGTACAATTTTCTAAAAAAAAATTACTCCTTAAACTGACATTCAGTGGTCAGCTCTTTAGCCTCATTATCTTTTAGTTAGGTTAGCACTGTTACAACCACAGACAGTTTTAAATATTTTAATCCTTTGCACCTCTTTCTAAACTTCTATATGGTAGAGTTCAATAAAGAATGATATGCTAGCATATATTTAAACCATGCTACAAATTCAGTTTTGCAAGTTTAGCTGGTGCATCCATATCCACAGCTGGCATCTTAACGGAGACCCTGCTCTGAGTGCTGCCCCATTACTGCTCTGCAGAGAAACTTCTGTTGGCCAGCAGACCACTTCTTCCAGCTTTTGGAGGAACTCTGCTGGGACTGACAGAACAGTGCTGCTATTGCTGGTATCAGCTAATCCTCTACATTAAGGGACAAGCCCACAGCCTTCCCTTCTACCTTTTTCCAAATGAAAACTGGGTACATAAAGAGAAAGATGGCCCAGCCTCCCCCCGCTGATCTCCTCACCCTCACCAGTCTCTTCCACGCATACCTTCAGGTCCTCTGCAATACAAGTCACAATGCCGGGGTAACATGCTGCAAAGGCTGCAAGCTGAGTGAAAGCTGGCACCTGCAATGGGCTGACCACCTGGATACCACACTGCAGGGTGGGAACTCAGCATAAGCAAGCTGGGTTAAGAACTTAGTAGGAAAATGACCTTTCTTCTTCCACCAAATACTAGCAAGCATGCTTGACAGTTGGAAATGGGGCTGCTTGGGCTGGCTTGGGTTTAATCTGATACTGGAAAAGCCAACAGCAGCCACACTGTGGTTCAGTGAAGGCCCACCAACTGTTTTAAAACCTGAATTAGTGACTGCTGAAGTATCTAAGGGGTTCTAAAACGTTATTTTTTTTTTAATTAACATTCTAATTTAAAACCAGCACAAAAATGGAATGTTAAATGTTCATTAAAAAAAAAAATCTGTTGTTTAACATCACAGCTTCATTAAATCTTAATTTCAAACTTCAGTATCTTGCAATAGCCAGAGGGGTTCTGTATTAAAGTTTCGATATTCTCCAGTCCTATTTCACATTTCATTCTTTTTTCTTTCCCTTCTACAGAATGAGGCTTCAGGCTCCCTTGAGCATTACCACAACAGCACCTCCAGCTGATGGACTCTGATTCCTTCAATTATACTCTCCAAAATCCTAGAAATAATCAAGGTATAAAATTTTGTTGTACAACCTCACTTTGTCTAATCCTTGAAATTCTTACTCTGCCTGCAAGACTACTCCCTAGTAAAAAGCCATAAAAAACACTTGTTATTTTAAATTTAATCTGTCTTCCCATGTGAGACTATGCTGTTACACAGACTGCTTTAACTCAGCAGCCTGTACTAAATACATGACCTGACCAAGCAGAGTCCATCAGGGACCACTCAGCTGCAATGCAACTGCTGAATCTGGAAAAGGCTCAAGTCTAACAGAATTTTGCAACCTTCAATATTATCCTTCGCAATTTTAAAGAAATTCAGAAATATTTCATATTCATTGCATTGTACTTCAATACTTATTTTATTTTGATAAGAAAAGGGTTTGCATACAGCATGCCAAAAGGCAGTATGAGCCTCTATAAAGAATAACACTTATGGGAAAAACAAATAGACACCATAATCATATGCTGTAAGATATGATATCCAAAAATATCCACAGCAATAGATTTACCTCATCACCACCCATCAGGATTGAGTCACGCTCACAGCAATTAGCAGCATGACTGCTACATTTGTACAACAGTAAAAAAGGCTGAAAACCCGAGAGGAATGATAATCAGGTACTTTAACCCAGCACACTGCTGCTCCCAGCCCTGGGTTTAATGTTCTGCTGAAACAGGAGCGTCGCTTCCAAGAGACCGCAGAGGCACCAACAAATGTTTGCCATTACAGCCATGAGTAAGGTACTTCCATAATGTCCTCCGAGGAAGCAGAGTTTGCACACCAAGCACTGAGACACCTGAATGGTTTTGCCACAACAGGGGTGCACATAATGCAGTACAGCAGAAAGAGTACTGGAATATTAAAAGAATTAACAATAGGATTATGTCAAAGTGTTTGCACTTGGAATCTCTCCAGAGGTTCAACCATTTGTTAAAATCTGAGGAAAATTTCCATTGGGCTGAATGATCACATTGGTGGGGTGCTGTATCATTTTTACAATGGCTATAACTATGTAGAATAGGAAATATTACTAGTAATTTAACAGAATTTTAAGATAACGTATCACTATAAAAATACAACAGGAATAGGGAGATTTTAGCACTTATTTCTACTTATCCTTACATTTATATTTTAAGGTAAGCCTTTTAAAGTATCAGGAAGAAGGAAGATTACCTCTACCAGTATCCTACCTGTCAACAGGATAATTGTTCTTTTCTTGAAACTATTTAATATTTTAATAGCTTATTAGATTAAAATGTAATTGTTGACAGGTGATTATTATAATTTATTGGTTGTACCAGCTTAATAGTATAACTGGGATAGTTATCATAGTCTAAAGATACTGTAAATGTTCACATTTTATAAATCACATTTATTATTTGAAAGTACCTTTTTAAGAGTGAAGTAGAAGTAGCCCAAGACAAAGACAACCAATGATGCTGAATTCCCAAAGAAGGTCAAGCAGGAGCCAGGGTCTGAACTGCCACTCGTGCCTTTCAGCGAACTGCCGAGTCACCGACAATGCGAGCACAAGACAGCCACTGCACTACTCTTCCCCTATGATTTTGTGCAAATTCATACTTGTTATTTTACTGAGCTCCCTGTCGCCAGGGATGGAGAGCTTTAAATGCTGCCCAAGATGTTTCCACACGCTGCAGAGTGAGGGGCAGTTCAAAGCGACCAGCAGTGCTCTCTACACTTTGCAAGGTTTAATTTCAACTGAATCTCCTGCATCTAGTGCAAGCATCCCAAAAATATTCCTAAAACCAGGGGAGAGGGCAGCCTGCTACCACAAGGACAAGGGTTACATTCTCTGCCTACAACAACAATTTTGGAGCACAACCTGGTCCCTTGGCAGACACCTGGGAGACAGTCACAGGGCAGTGAAAGCAAGGCTCTATTCCAGGAAGGCATTTGGTGCTATCTATTTCTTACATTCATTTCACTGACCTTTCCTATGGGATGGCACTGCTATGCCTGTGTGAACAGCTCAGAAGGACTTGGAAGTGCCTGGACAGGAGATGATCTCCCCCGATAACTATGCCCTACTGCCAGCCACTAGGCAAATTACAGCAGTTAGCTATTGCCATAAAGGAAGTAACATTTATCCTCAAAATTCTCCACTAGAGGATGTTTCAGAGAACAAAACAGAGTCAGGCTTAAGCTTCCTATGAATGAAAAGTTTACTTGGTATTTGGCTAAACTCCTGGCATGAGAGCATGCTTTGCTGAAGGACTGTGCTGCTGACAACAGATCTTGAAATGCAAGTAAAGAGCTCCTGCTTTGACAAGCCCTGGGTCCTCAGCACACCGGGAAATCTCACTCTGACACATACCTTACACCGGCTGCTCATGGCTTAGTCTGAAGGTACTAATGCACAGCAGTTGGCTGCGAGGCGTTTATGCAAGCCACCACAATGCAAGCCCCCTGCACGGGTTGTCTAGGAACACCACCACCACCACCACCGTGCCCCCAAACCACATCCTTATTTTCTGCTGTCACCATTTCCTTTTTTCCCTAGTCGCTTTGATGGTGGCAACTAATTCATTCAGGCAGGTTGTGCATATTGGAATCTAACTTCTTACTCAAGTACATTATTCTCATTTTTCTAACAACAAAGATATTGATAAATCCTTTGGAGGAAGCTGCCCAGCTTCTGTGGCTGTTCCAATGGAGTAGATAGGATATATGGAGGGGTAGCAGGACAGTTTTTCATGAGACTACATAATATTTTTCTGGTTTTGGACTTCTAAAATATCCAAACTTCAAGAAGTTCTTAATGCTCTTCTTCTCTGATCCACATCTCTGTCAGATGTGGCAGAGAACTAAAAGCCTACAAAGGCTTATAGGTGAGCTGAAAACACTCTTCGCATTTGTTGTTTTAAGGGGCAAGCATCATGTAAAAGATTGTTTTAAGTAAGAAATATATCCTGCTGGTGACCCTACAATTTACTTCACAGTATTCTTGGAGGAAGAGCTCACCTGCAGATGGCTGGAAAGCATTCCTGAAGACCCTTTTTCTTAACTAAAGATCCTTCAAGGCAATACATGATGATGTCCATAACCTTGGAAACAAAAGTTAAAATCATTTGACATACTGTATTTTATGTTTCATAATAGAAGTTCTAACAGGCAAAAATAGAGAATTTCTGTGCCTGATTGCATCTTTAATACCTAACTTTAAAATGCAATTGGGATAAAACAAACAATAACTGTCTTGCATATGATAGAGTTTACAACAGCAATGGTACTGGCAACTGGAACCATTCAGAGTACCCGTAAACAGTTCTAAACCAACAAACTACTGGTAAACATAAGTATCAGAGCTCTTTATGTAGCTCTGGTGTGAAAAAGGCCGCTGGGCATCAGTATCAAAGTTACAAATCTGATACATCATCTGTACCATTCTTCAACAATATTCGTCAGCACCAACAAATGCAACAGATAAAAACATCCATGTGATCCCCCAGCACGTCCAAGTACCAGTGCGATGAGCACACCCGTACCTCCAGCAAATTCTCTTGCTTGTTTTTTTTCCCAAACAATGCAATTTAATGAAATTTAAATGCAATTCTGAAGTTCAAAAAATGAGCTGGGTGGTATAAAACAAATCCTCTTCACACACACAAAGGTTTATGGTCCATGCAGAAAGAAATCCTATGATTTGACTCCAGGCCAACACATTATTCACTGTTACATCAAACCCACAAGCAGATATGGCAGAACAGCCTTACCTCCACAAGAAGGTCCACAACATCAGTAGGCATCTTCTCAATAAGTATCTCAATGACTCTCAAGATCTCTCCTTTAGCCCGAGCAAGAGTGGTGGTGTGAATATTCTGCTGAGACTGCGTGTTCGCTGCGAGGGCAGTGTGTCTGTGCACCTACCAAAGAGCAGGGTTACAGGTGGAGACTTGCATTCTCTAAATATTCTCTATCTGTGCTTACTGTTATACACATGTGTTACATTAAGAAAGCCTGTACTGCAGAATGCTTTGCTTTACTTTGAGACCTATGGATTGTTTCTCCCTTCCCCGTTACTCATCATCAGTAGAGCCACTAATGGTTATCCGTGATGTAGTTTTTAAACAAGGGCTTACCTGCTTTGAGTAATTCTTAATCTCATAAAACTAAAGGTCAAGATAAGGAAAAGCCTGGGTCTTGATTACATAATTTCCACATACTTGTACATCTTTCTTTAGGTATTAGATGGCTGCTTTATAACAAGCTTTTTTTTGGCCGGCCACTGATCATCGCCCAACCTATTGCTTTAGCTCAGCCAAAGCTCCAGGCCGCATCTGGGTTCACTCAGGCGACTCTCAGACAGACCGTGCCCAGCCTACACTAACCTCACAGCAGCGTCCCTTCCTCCTCACCCTCCAAACCCCATGGCTAAGTCTCCACTCTGTCTTAATCCATACTTAACGGGGTCGTGTCTGCATTGCCTAAAGCAAGCAGGAATTTACACATTGCTATTGGAAGTTTATATAACTGGGATACAACAAATTAAGACAGACACAACTCGTCGGACTCAGTTAAATATTGCTCCTGTCATAAATTATGGGTGATTTGGATATCTGCAAGAATACAAATATTACACTTGCTGTTTCCCTTTTTGGGAGGAAGGGAGGGACATTTGGTTCTCTATCTCTGTTCACAAGCCAGGAGTCTTAAAGCTCGGAGAAAAAGCTGCTGCAGCAGAGCTGACTGGCCCTGCTCACCTCCTTGGCGATGGTGGTGATGAAGGCGGGTGGTCTGGCGGTGGCGATGAGGGAGAGAGCGTGCCGCGCCGAGCGGGCAGAGTCGGCGGCTGGACTCAGGGGCAGCCCCATTGTGATGCTAAACAGGCACCAGACAAAGAGAGGAGAAAGAAAAGGAGCATTAGAAATATAGAGTGAAAAGATTAGAAACAGCTTATAATGTCAGTTCAAGGTCAACGGGAGCACTCAAACAGTTAGAATATAATGGACTTCCAACAATGAGCAGTGATTAGGAGTCAGGGTGTTCTATCATCAAATACAAAATCGAATAATTAACCATGAAGATTGAAAACAGTATGTGCATCTGTCCAAAGTGTTAAAAAGGCCTTGTTAACAAATTATCTGTACGTGCTGAATACATATCACCCAACTGAGGACAAGGCAAACACAGAAAGTCTTCCCAAGAATTTATGGTTTATTCTTTTACAACATTTTAAATGCAGTCTGAAAAAATACCCTGTTCATAGTAATTCTCCTTAATTCAGCTAAGTACTGGTTATAGGAGAGAAAAGCAAGAAGCTTCTTGAAGAACTAAAACCACCAAATCTATTCGGTTTGATTTTCTTTACTGCATGACTCAGTTGCAGCAGCATGATGCGATGACAGACAGCCCCATACCGTATGTTTTCTAATTACTGAAATTATTCCAAACCTCTTTAGAATCTCTAACACTGAGGTTTTAACTGCAATTCTTCAAATAACAGTAAGGGATTAACTGGCATCTGAATTTCCCATACACAATGCTCTTATTTGCTATGACAAGATAAATGCAAGAAACAATAAAGTAGTAAGTACCCAATAAGTACACTAAGCAAAAATAAAATCTGGTATTTGGTAATTGAGAGCATATGTACCTGACAAAGACGACACATAGGCTAATTTTTGTCTGAAAGCTTCCTTTCTTGAAATTGTACTATTTTAATTATCACTGTTGTATATGTCACGGCAGAGCCCAGTTTTGTTAGGCTAGTTGTACCTTATCCAGCAATTCTACAAATCCTTCCTGCGCTCCCACCCACGGGCCACCCAAAGCACTCCCAGGCCATGGCCCCAGAGCACAGGGACCTCTCCAGGCTATCAACTTTGTGCTTTTAGTAAATCAAGCTAACACATACAGGTGTATCTGATCCGTGTCTAAATACGAGAGTACAGAATTCAGCAATGAGGGTTACACAGATTAGGGAAGAGCAGCGTTGCGGCAAGGCAGTATTTCAGTGCTGGCTTTGATGCACTGCAGGCACACAGGTCTCTCTGGGTGAGGACATTTCAGCAAGGGAAAACTGCAGCAGTGCAGGGGGAAGAAATGGTGGGGAAAGAGCTACGGGGAAATCAGGGATGAATGTGCTCTGAGATGGAATCGGGCTTTTACAGAAGGGGAGGGAACACCTGGGAACCAGTGTGTGTTGGGATTAACGTGAAACATTTGACCTACCTCACAAAGGAAACTTTCTCTTACATGACTATTGCAGCATAGAAAGACAGCCCACAAACCAGTTTGCCAGCTCTAAAACATTTTAAAGTCTTCCTATAACATATAGTCTGACCAATCCTGCTGCTATGACCACACTTCCACCAAGCAGGAGCCCTAGAAGTTTGTGGAGTGTTTTGTTTAGTTTTTTTCTCTTTTAAGTAAAGAAAAGACAAAACAAAAGAAAGCTAATTTCTTTTGCTCATTCCTGATATCAGTCCACCATTTGAGTTTGTGGCAATTCTCCACGGATTTTACTAAGTCATGAAAAATGGTGTTTGAGAATGCACTGAAAGCCCTCCTCAGCTATCCTTTCTCTTTGTTATTTTACTTAAGAGATTAAGTAACCAAAAAAAAGCATTAACCTGTAAACAACATATATAGGTTTACTCTTTTTCTGTGGAAACAAAGTACTTCTCTGCATATGACCATGGGCAGCAATCGCCATTTCTGAGGCTCAGAGAGGGAGTGGATCCTCCCACGCTGCACAGGAAGATTGCAGCTCCCGAACACATGTAAGTGAACAGCACTAACCAGCCAACACAGAGGGATCAAGTTTTAAAGCTTCCGACACCTTAGCTGGTTATATTACAAGTATATGTGAATGCTAAATGTTCATAAAAATGAAGCTTTTTGTTAAAGCAACGTCATTCGAGTGCATGTTAACAATACAAGATAGTTTTATTACATGAAAAAAGATGGTATCTGCAGCTTTCACTGCTATCAGTGTGATTTCAGATGGTTTAATACTTTGACAGATGCACGAGATAAAAATACTTCCAAAAAAATGAGTACTAGTCCAGTGAAACAATCTTATCTAGAATCTACAGTTTCAGAAGAATGCCATGGATTTCTAAATGCTGAGGATGGCCCAGTTGGGTAAATTACGGCTCATTACAATGCACAGTACAGTGACAACAGAGCACCAGAAAGCTGTTAGCGGCTCTGCACCAACAGCAACCATAACCAGGCATCTCATTCTGCAGCCTTTACACATCTGCGCAGTCCCGCCGCTGCCAGAGGATTACTCGTTTAAGTAAAGGCTGCCACTGCCAGCTCTCCCACTGCATTCATTTTACACATTTGATGCTATTAGAATGGCCAAATGGGAACACACTGCTCCAAATCCCTAGACTGCCTACACTAGTTCAGATGCTGCTGGCCAGAGATTCAGCTGTGTCCACTTCGCTCAGCATACCTGGGAGGCAAAGGGCCAAAAGATCTCTCTTTTTACTCTTCCGGACGTACTGGGCTGTTTGGCTTAGCCCTTACTTAACATCTTAGAGGATCCTCAATACTTCTTTAAACCAGAAAGCTGCCAGCAACCTCTATGGCAGGCAAGCCACAGAAAAAAAAAGCGGAGTCATGGAGAACAGTAAAATCATTCCACACTTCTATCCCTTTAGCATCTTTGTGTGCTTCCAAACTGGTAAAAACTGGTTTATCAGGGTCAACAAAGTTCATTCTGCTCTGAAAGCAAAGTCGGACACAGCCTGGTCTGAAAATAAATGAGGGAAAGGAGAAACTGAAACAACCCCAAAGGTGTGGAAATCACAATACATGTCTTGTATTCCAGGCGCCCCCCCCCCCCCCCCAACTATACAGCATCAGTGTTTCTATCATGCCATGCCACAAAGCCCACATGAAGTCCAAACCCATAGGAACTTGACATGGCAAGCAAAAGCATCCGTTCACTCATTCAAACTCCAAAAATATTTGGGTTAACCTGTCTATTCACCTTGTGACATCAACATTTGAGAGCTTCTCTTCTTTTGGGCTAAACCAGAAAAATCACTTATCTTCAACGGAAGTTATTCTGATGTTTCCTATCCCAGATCTTACAACGACATTATTTGGAAGTGAGACGGGAGGAAATATATACATTTTCAGAGCCAGGATGGAGAGTACAAAAGGTGTTCCCCCCCCCCCCCCCCCCCCTCAACAAGAGACCACATGTGCAAATCTGAGTAAGAGAAAATAAGCGTGACATGGCACTTCCTCAGATGCAATGAAAATCTCCTCTTGGGCACTATTTGAAGGGGTTCTTCCTCCCCTGTGCTCTTCTACTGATTTTTTTGGTAAAGAGTAACAGAAGTTTACAAACCCACCTATCTTATCGCAAAGTCTATTCATGATTTTGCAGAGGATTTAGGCAGCATACGGTAACTGAACAGTTAGCTTACTTATTTCTTTAATTCTTCCAGTTTTTGAGAGAGGTGTCTATAGAAGACAACACACTCTCTTGATTTCTTTTTTAAGTGTCTTTAAAAAGAATTCCATATGCAATATCCAATTTAATATTGTGAAAGCTTACAAACTGAATACTTTGCAACAAAGAACTTCAGGGTGGTTAAAGCATTCTCTGTCAAATTAACTATTTTTCCAGAGCAACAACAAGATGAGGTATGGATCAATCACCATTTTATAGACCTGAATTCACATAAATACAAACCAAAGTTTATTATAATTTTCCTTCCCATTCCTCAACATCATTTTATGCATTAAAACTACTGATTTTGAAAATGAATAAAGTCTCTGCAACAATAAAGATGCCCCCATTGGCCTTTTACTTGTAAAACCACATTTGAATATAACAAAAAATCCTGTACGGATGTTACAGACAAAGCGATGAACCAGGAAGAAGGTGGTATCAGAGTCAGGCTTTCAGAGGGGCTCATTATCTCCCAAAAGCAATCACACCCCCAGCGCCTCAGTACTTTTTTCTCTAAAAAGGCTTCGTGTTTCTGCCAGCAGTATTCTTCCTTACAGGATGCTTGGTAAAGCGTGCATTTTCCTGAAAAGCAACAGGCTTTTTGTTAATTCATTAGCATGGCTCAGCAGTGGTAGTATGTGGGCAGAGATTAACCCCCTCCTGGGGCTGGGCCAGCTGCTCTGCACGTCCTCTTTCAGAGGAAAGCCCTGCGAGACTGGACAGGCACACTGCACCAAAACCCACAACAAAACCAAAGCAGATGCAAAACTAACGTACAGAGGGAAACGCTGGCTTTCACACCCAGACTTCTATTCTTGTACTGATGAGTTTTAGGACTCCTGTATGTCCAGCAAGAGTCGGCAGCATGTGTTGTCCCTCTTGTCCTCATCCTGCCCCCGACTCCCCACTGCACCATAAGCAGACATTTGAAGAATTGTTTCTGTACACATAACAGACAAAATGGATGCAGCTTGTCCTGTAATGCATGCCTTTAACACCAGAGATGATATTCTACCTGCAAACGACAGCAAAAAACTTGGATTTATTACTGTATTTATTTGTGCTTTTTATTTGTGCCTTTTAGCTCATTTCTAGAAGGCTGATTCTCAGTGGCCAGTATCCTGCATCATCAGGGAATGATGCGCTTTCTTTTCCCAAATCCATCACCAACTCCCCCCACACCAGTAATCTGAACATCTTGACTATTTTGGGAACCAGTATGCTATCTGAATAATGCTTTCAATGAAATATAGACTTTTTTAATAGATGACTTTATATGTTTAGCACAAGTTATCACAACTGCAGAGTAATGTTTATGTACTACACTATCTACAAAAAATAAGGAAGATGCATTTAAAAAGCTGATTCTTAAAACAAGTGGAAAACAATGAGCTACCTGGGAAGAGCTGTAGGTAACACCTAAGAAAAAGGCAGACAGAAAAGGTTTCAATGGCAATGAACAGAAATTGTAGCAATCGGATCTCTACATTTCTTGACTTACATAAAGCAATGCCAGATGAAAACTTCATGGGACTAAGAATGTGAAATTTCAGCACAAAAGGTGATGATTGTGATTAATATCTTTTTGCTAACTGGATTCAAAGAAGGAAGCTGAGCACTAACCCAGCTGGTTGCACAGAGATCCGAGAGGGAACTCACAAAGGATGTGATTCCACAGGGATCTTTTGAAGGGTGTAGAGACGGGGCCATCTCGCCTTTCAGGGAAAGCTGCTATTCTGCAAAATGGATGGACATTAAGCCCCTTTTCTCTCCTCTGGCTGGAGACTTCACTTTGATGCTCCGAGGTCAGCGGAAGGGAAAAAAGGGAAGATGGGTACATCCCACCTCATTTAACAGAAACCTCTACGTCAATACACCTCAAAACCACTCTTGTTTATATGGGCAGTCTTGAAGTGAAGGCTGAATGAACAGGAGGAACCAAACTCCCTCCGCAGCATAAAGCCAGCAAGTGTGGTACACTCCTCTTCCTCCTCTTCCTCAGCCTCCATGAGAGGCTGCCGGTGCCGATGGACCACTGACCTTCCTGCGGTACAGCTGTGGCTCATCCACGCCGAGCTCCAGCCTCCTGGAATCCAAGCCCTAAACCAGAACCGACAAGGACAAAAATCCCTGCCATTTCCAGGTTTAAATCATTTCTGTAGCGGCAGCATGCGGTAGCTTGCCACATCACCTTTAGGACCAAGTACCCAGCTCGCATTTCTCCTTTAAATGCCTCAATTTCAGCAGTTGTTTAGGCAATGTTCCACTGTACTTGAAAACTAGGGATGTCCCTACTATATATCCTATGGCTCCACAGATAGAATCCATAAGAAAATAAAAGTATAGTAAAGCTGTCCACTAAACAGAATCAAAACTAAAGAGATTTAGCCTAATTATTTTAGCGCACACATATATATAAAAACATATGGATCGATTAGAATGCAATTTGCTAATTTTGGTATATTATATCATAATCTATATCAAACTGTAGCTGTAATTCAAAGAGCAAAAATAACGGACAGCAATGATCCCTACCATCATCCATGCCAAGAAACCAAAGCCTAATAAATGCTAGAAAAATACTCTTAATCCTCACAACTGAGCAGTTTCATTCGGTGTGGCAGGCTAGCACAGTATAACCTTTGGGGACCAGGATGAACTGGGAGAGTGGAGGAGTTATAAATACCAGAGTTTTGGTTAACAGCTTATATTTATTTAATTCAGAAGGGAAAAAAAGAAAAACACTGCTATTTTTTTTGGTCAATAAATGTGAAGTGATTTTTTTTTTTTTTTTTTTAAAGCAGAAGCTTGACATAAAAGCTCTTTCATAAAACGTTCTTAACATCAGGGAGAGAAGCCAGGCAGCTGTGCGCTGTTATTGTGTACACGGTAAATCAGGCACAAAAAGGGGCAGCTCAGCAGGGCACCGGGAGGGTAAGATGCACACTTAACCCCCTGCACACATTGTTGCTCTATTTCTTTCCATCTTCGTCTGTCTGCAGTCGGTACTGTATCTGTCATGAATGTAACAGGCCATTTTCAATCTAAATCTTGTTATGGATTAATAAGCAAACACTTTCTCGCTTATTATGCAATTTATCATGATGAAAATTGCATTGGGCTCCTCAAGGCTACATGCTGATACATTCATTTATTCAGTGCTCTGTGGATAGAGAGCCATACTAATCTTTATGACAGCTAAGGATGTAATCGCAAGATGAAAATGACTTTCTGAAGAACTGTGTTCACTTGGCTTCTGTAAGTCTACATTTACATACAATAGGGTTTAGGAGATTCTCTGGGAAGGTAAAACATTCTGGTTTCTTTTGTCACACTACAAGAAATAATTGAAGTTCAGTCAAGTAACAATATTAACCCAGTTTGTACATATTTCTCCATTAACACGCCCCCAACACAGGGCAATCCTTCATTCTTTACATCTTGAGGAAATTAAAACTCTTATATAAAATGGGTAATACCTGCCCTAGTATAATGTAAAAGAAAGTCAGAAACCTTAACACCTCCACAGATGAATGATAAAATGCATACGTGGTATTAAGACAACCCTGGTCAGTTCCTTATTGCATGTAGCATTTAAAATGTGTGTGTTTACAAACATTTGTAAACATATTTGTAATGTAAAATTCATTCACAATAGAGCAGTTTTCAGAACTGTAAGATTTGAAAACGAATTCTAAGATTAAATGCTATGGGCATGTAAATGCTCACGGTGTTAAATGTAATTGCTACAAGCAAAAGAAATTCTTGACTAAAATAGAAAAGTAACTAAAAATATAAATACATAGCTTAAACACCTGACTTATTTCCAATTAGAAGGATATTCTACAGTTTCATATAGCGAGACATAAAAGAAAAGTGTTTGCTGTGATTTAGCAAACAATAGCCTTAGAATAAAATGGAAAGCTGGCTAATAGTTTAAGGATTTTATTTTTTAATACCTAAAGTAATGTTATTACTGCAATGCTGTCAACAAGAACATCTGTAAGCCAAGCAAACCTCCTCCTTCTGCTAAGCACACCGTTTTACATGTAGATGAAGATTCACCTGACCGCTGAAGGCCTACTGCAGTTTTAAAATAGTTTTAAAGTACTGCAGACATTTCCTTGTCCTTTAATGTAAAACTCTCTTCTCCCACATGCTTCAGGATATACCCAGAAAGCTTGACAGACATTAGCAATGCCATCAAGCAAAATATTACCTGCTGAAAAATGAACTTCTGCATTTTATGAAAGGAAATACAGTAAAATTAATACCTAAATAATCAATTATGATGACCTCGGCAATTTCAGACACTATTTTTCTTTTTTTCCCCAAGCAAAAACCTTGCAAAGAAAATGTCACAGACCAGTCAGCCATCTTCCTTTAGGAATGAAATTGTTTCCCCATTAACGAACGGTTTATCAATTACTGAGTGGCTTACAGTTTAACTCTTAAGGAACACTACTAATTAAAATATTACGTAGAAAGCACTACGTAAATTAAAAATTAAGCACAAAATACATTCAAAAAACCTAGAGAATATTCACGCAGTGCTTGGGATGCCAGACATAGAAAGCACTAAAACTGCACTTGCTGCAGATTAGGAAAGCTCTACTGAAACAAACAGCACCATCGCGATTCACACCGGCTGAAGGTTTTGTTTATATTCTGCATGGAAACACACCCCATCAGCAGAGATTCAAAATGCAGGACTGCGAACGCGCTAACAGCCTATGCATTTAAGAACATAAACTTGCTTAACAACAAAAATGTGCTGAGATTTTATTAGAAAAAACATCAATGATTTCTGTATTTTTGTGATGAAAATTATTATTAAATTTAAATATTTTTAGTAACAGTTGTTTTCCAAGTGGATATCTGCAGAACTTTAATACTACAGTATTAATTTATACTGACAACCAAATAAATATGAAATTTGTATTTGCCCAAGGCAATCCTCCACCTAGAGCAGGAGCTACATGTTTTGTATGTCCTAACTGGGGACTGATTTGTTCCTATGCAAGAGCCGTGTACCTACAAATGAAAATTTTGTCTCAGTGGCACTAATGTATATCCACTTATATTTTTCAAGGTTTTCCATTAAAACCAGAAAGCTTGAAAGAGATTTCAAAGCCAATTACATAAAGCATAGTATCATTGTTTTATTTCATATAAACAGCCTACTGTGGTTGCTTCTTATAGTGACTTTTTATTTTTTTCTTTATATATACATAGAAATCAAAGCCCCTCTTTTTGCATGTTTAAGTGGTTTGCTTTTTTTAATAAAAACTAAATACAGAAAAAATTGTTCAGATAGAGATTTAGAATAAATTTCAGGTGAGATGATCAATTTTACAACAAACAATAATAAAAATAAGGACTATATTGCAAAACCCTTTCCTGCGCAAATAGTCTTGTTGTCATTAATCAGGTTAATGGTATGAGTAAGGACTGTTCATGTGAGAATCGGGGCCCCAGTTGAAATTTATTACATTTAGGCCTCGGATCATAAAATTCATGTCTACTCAACAAAAATACTACTCATGTCCTGCAAAGTTGCACACATTAAATAAATCCCAAGCGCTAATATTCCAGAATCCCATTATCTTAACACAAATGCATTAGAAAAAAGCAAGACGCTACCTTTATTACACAAGTCATCTTAATGACTTCACTTACGCATTTAGCCATAATTATTTGATTTAGCCATAATTATTCGATGGCGTGATTGATAGTACATGACACTGTCAAGTGTAACAACTTGTGTACACACATGTGTATACGTAACTAGAAGTTGTACAATTATAGTAACTGTTAAGAAGTGGAACAAATAGGCACTTATAGTTCCATGCACAAAAAAAAAAAAAAATTATAAACAGTATCACATTTTTGCTGTGCATTTTATGCCAAAGTATCAGACTTCCTCATTAAATTTGTGTGCCTGCCCCCCCCCCCCTTACAAATACTTAATTGAAAGATTTTATTTCAAGGAGGTTAGAACAGAGGTACAAGACAGCATACCATATAAATCTTGATTTAGGATGCTTTAATAAGTTGTTCCCCGACCCTAGAGACAGGCTGTGGTCTACTGAGTTTATGATTTCTTAGCAATCCTTAAATCTACGAGTTACCTTGATGCTATTAACAGCGATGATGTTGATAAAATAACCACCTTTTCGAAAACGTACTTTCCGAAACAATTCAAATCTCAATGGGATGGCTTGTAAAACCATGGGAAAAAAAATAATCCATGTACTCAGACACACCGGTGGAAAATACCTTCTGAAAATACCATTTTTACAGTTAAGAAAGGATAAAAAAATATATATATTATGTTAAAGACAGACAGACATATTTTAGATATAAAAAAATGTTTAACTTGCTTCTTTTCTCAAAATTACTAGCAATGTGACCAGAAGAATAATGCTGTGTAGCCCCGGGCAATGCCTACCAAGCGTTTGGTGTCTCCTAGTTTTAGATGGGGTGACCCACAGTGCCAAGAGAAGCCAGCACCGCAGTGCTACCGCGCACAAGTGACTGGATCTCTCCCGCCGTGGTTTAACTTTCTCCTTTCTGAGATCACCCACCAGAGCCGCCTGAGACCGCAAACTGAGCCAGACTACAGCAGATTTGAAATTGTAATTTAGATGGTACTGGTTCAAACGCAAAACTTGAAACAAGGAGTTATTCCTTGGTCCCACCTTCTTGCCAAGCACCACAGCTGTCAGGATTTGAACCGACTGCTGCAAAACCGAGATCCACAAGTCAGAAATAATGCAGGTAAGATTTGTAAGCGAATAAATGAGATACCTACTTCGCAAGCTGTTTCTCCGCGTCAGCACAGAGCTCCAGAAGGCCCATCAGCACAGCAGAGACATCCATGTAGGGCTCCCAGACGGTAAAGCCGCGGCCGATGAGGTCGATGGCGGTTCTGCGGATGGTGCTGTGCGCGGGCAGCTTGGGGCTGGGCGGCTGCAGCAGCAGAAACGTCAGCGCCTTGCCTGCCATGCAGAGCGGGAGAGAACGGGACAATGAAGAGAGAGCTGCAGAATTGATTTTGCCTTGTTTCCAAATGCTTGGTGTTGGGAAACACGTATTAAGGAAACCTGCTCGTAAGTCACCACATTAAAACTTTATCTCACCAAGGAAGTGCAGTAAGCTTACAACTGCGGGGTCTTCCCAAAGTCAGCGAAAAAGAGAGAGACATGTGGGTATCAGTTATGTGAATTAACTGTAGGGTACGTGATGCCCAGAGACTCCCTGGGCCATGGATTTCATATGGAATCCAGGATGGCAACCACAGCAGTCCTCAAATGCGGACACTAATGACGCTCGGAAAGGCAGCGGATACTAGCGTAGACCGTCTCAGATAAATGGTATCCACGCTCCCTGACATCACTCTTAGCTCAACAAACAGCAGAAGGCAAGGAGGCTGTTCTGCTACGCACAAGCACAGGATGGATTAGAAGCGTGCACCCCGTTACCAATGCTGCAACGCTGCCAGTTGCTGCCTATGAGAATTTTAAAGCTTTCTCAATGGCAACGATGGCCAGTTTGTTACTGAAACGCATCAGACTACACAGCACAGTGAGCTTAATCAAACTGGCCAATATTGCCAGTGTTGAGTCTTAAACATAGTATTTTCACTACAAAAGAAATAGTACTAAATGTATTTTTGGAAAAAATATAAGTAGGCTACATGCCTACATATTTCTGCCCAAAAGTTGTGCAAAAGAAATCAGAATAAATCAAAACAGAAATTATAAGAAAAAAAATCCTCCCTTCAATAGACACTTGCTAAGAAAACCCTGAAAATCTGTAATAACATTAACATAGGTAATAAAGTTTTCAGAAAAAAAGGCACATCATTTTGAAAGAATGTCTAAGAAAAGCTAGCTTAAAAGATGAAACTCGGGAAAATATCAGTTAAAATAAACCCTGTTAAGATTACAGTTGTTCATCAGTATCTCAGCTACAGGTAGAAGCAGATCATGCTAGATGTGCTTAACTGAGTGAGAAACAGCAAAAATAAGTCACCAGTCTCCAAAACAACCGCTCATTTCCAAACGTGCCATGCGCCTGCCCGTGCAGGGGCTCAGAGGAGATGGCACCACCAGCTCCGTTCTTTAATTAAAATCCTGTGCTCACCACGCTGCCATCACCTCAGCAATCAGCAGAGATGACGTTTAATTCAAGTGAACCACCTGAGGACCCAGCCGCAGTGACTAGCGCTGCAAGAGCGACGCTGTCTCGCTGCTTGGCACGGGGTGCCGGCGAGGCACCCTACCGCACCCCAAGGCAGCTGGCTGGGGCTGGGGGCTCTGCCCCAAAAGGTACCCGCTGCGCCGGGAGCCCACCCGCAGCATCGCCTCCCCTCCCCAGGGCTGCACGCCCGACTCGTGCGTTCTACTGCGGTTACCTCACAGCGCTGGTGTCCGTCCTCACTAACTCACTCTCCCTCCTCCCCACAATGCCTTTTTTTTCTTTTAGAGAGAAATATAGCTTAAGTGGGTGAGGGGCGAGAGAGAAAAATGATGTCCCAAACAACTTCAACACACCTGAATTCTGATCCAGGTTCTGCATATTGAGGAAACTTGATTAATAATGTCATTTAATAGACTGGTTTTTTACAAAAATAATTACATCTATAAAAACGTGTAGGAGGGCTAAAACAAGCAAGTCTTCCAGATAAAGATAATTTATCATGATCTCTACATAATTATTTTTTACCTCTTAATAACGTTCATTTAGCTTGCTATTGTGATAAAGATGACCTATTGATTTTAACAGGTTTTTCTTTCGTTTTCAGAACCATCCTCTCTGAGTTGCTCGTTTTGTTTATTAAATAAACCAGCTGTCATTTTAAGCACTCAGAAAAGCTGACAAACACACCTTCTAGTCCATTCACACTAACCCCTTATACATGTGTAACAAAAGAACTGAAAGTTTCTTCTTGACGTGCATAGTAGTCCATGAAGCTCTAGTTTGTGTGAATTTTATGTCTCAAATATAAGAACCTTATTAAAAAGTGTGACTACTCAAACATTACTACAATGAAATATGCCTACCTTTTTCACAGGAATCCTACTAGCATTGCTCCTGCTGACACCTACCTTGCGTAAATTGAGCTAAGGAAAAAGATGAACTAAACAAAAGTCATTCTGCTGCCCGTTTCTCAGCCTGGACATCTTTGTTTAAGCTTTGACTTGGCTTAAATGAACGAATTAATATTGACAAAAACATCAACTAAGCTAATGAGTTGTTAGTTAAGGCAATAAACATGTCACATTAGAGTCAGCGCAGTAAAGAGGTAATTAGCCCTGGAAAAGCTCTGCTGATTGGGGCTGCGGAGATCCTTTGCTCTTAACCTTTGAGTCCATTATGCGGAGCAGGACCGGGAGCAGCCACGCTAATGTGCATCCCCAGGACCCGCAGCCTCACCCGCGCAGCCCAGGGCAGGTCCCTGCTCACGCCTGGCGCTGATTCGGCATCTTTTAGTGAACCAACACACTCGCGCTACCGTCAGGCGGGCAAGACAATACCTATTTAAAGGCATTGGGCTAACACGGTGATGTGACAGAAAAGATCCTACCAAACCAGAATGCAGCTTGTGACAGCACTTCAGCGTGCTCCTCCTGCTATTCAATGCATACTGAAATTACTATAAGCAGGGAGCGGTGTCCTTCTTGCTGGAAGTCTAACTAACATCATAGTCTTTAAACAAAAATTAAAAAAAATCTGCCCTAGCAAAAAGTAAGTTTTGATGATTTACATGTACTTTCTGTTATAAAAAGTCATTAAGAAACAAACTTAGCAGAAACATAGCTCAGGAAATTACATTCCTATATAAATTTGTATTAAAATATTATTTTGTTCCAGGTGTTGTATTTTGCATTGGTACACGTATGCCACAAGCATATGGAAATAAAAAAAGCCGTACAGGAAGTAATCCAGAGCACAGAAGGCAGCGATTTTGTCCCTGGACAGAACTGACTACCTCGTCAGTACAAGGGAGTTATCAGGACTACCAAAAACAGACTGGATTTTTCTCAACCAGTAGAGAAGGATAAAATTTTGTACACAAGTACTGAAGTGCTTTCAACATTTAGGACAGAGATAGCAAATCTGCCAGTTCTCTGAAACCAGTTCTATATATCCTCACAGGAAACACCCTATGTGACAGCACACAGATACCCCCACAAAAAGCTAGATCTAGCAAACAATGGCGTAGTTAAAAATCTTTCTACTTTTTCATGTTTACTTGAACACTAAAATAAAGGTTTGAGTCTTCGCTCTTTATGTTACTTTTATTAACGAAAATATGACATGAATACTAAAGCTTATCAGTTATCTTCAATGCATATAGCCCCCTGGATTTCTAAAATGTCTTTCCTTGCTGAATCTCAAGAGCTTTGACCATATTACATCAGTCAGCATTGTTATCCCCATTTTGCCGATAGATTTAAAAAAATTAAATAATTTGCACAGGAAAAATCAATAGTGCAGGCATGAACGAGACACTGATAACTCTGATTCCCATTCTCATAATTTGCCACAAGATCAAGTTCCAACTAAATAAAAATGATGAACTCCAAGAATATGATTTAACTTGCTTTGCATCTTTTTCTTATTTTCTATTAAAAAAAAAAAAGTGAAGAATCATAGCTCTGACTTTTTTTTTTTTTTCCAGTCTGCCCTCTCTCCCTGTGTCTGTCAGCACAGTGTTCTTTTACAAGACATGAAACCAAATTGTGACCCTTTCTGGATGATTTTTTCCTGATTTGACGTATACCTGTGTGAAATGTCCAGAGAAAGATAGAAATATAAATTTGGATAGCTGGGTTAAAAATCCATATCCCTTAATCCCTTCCTACTTCTAGTGCAGTGAATTTTTATTACATATCTTCTCTCATCTTTCAGACAGGTATAAAACCAGAGGTTATATTTAGGCCTAACTTACAAATTAACTAGTCAAATTATTTGAAGAATTTTTTCTAAAGATGTAATGATGAAAAGATTTTTTTTTTTCAATCACACTCAATGTCAAATTTCTTAATTTTTACAGAACTCGTTTCCAGCACTTTTTTTTGACCTTTAATGTCATTCTGACACTTAAACATTTTCAACTGAATTTATGCTAGGAGATACCTCCTTTTTGCTGATGACCTCTCCAAGTCATTTAAGTACCATTCTTGCAACAGGTGCAACACCTGCAACTTCTAAGGTAATTTCAGAATTTACATGGATGTGTAGTTTTTTAAATTTCTTTTCAAAAGTACAGTCTTAGAGTATATTAAGAAGCTAAGTAGTTGTTGTGCATCACAGTAACGAGACTGCATTTTATTCAAAGTGAAAAACAATTTAGAATTACATTTAGAGTTGCTCCTGCATAAAAGGAGAAAAGCAAAGAGGCTGAAAAGAAATGATCCCCAATTGCCACATGTCAGAGCAAGTGACACCACTAAAATCCTGCAGAATCCCCCAGCAGGCGAGCTGCAGCGCTGGGGCAGCTGTGCTGTCATTGTGCACTGCGTGACCAGCCAAGGGGATGCCCGGGTAGGGAAGGCAGAGACATCTCTTCAGAAAGCCTGGATTGCTGTGCAGCCATTTTGTTCTGCACATCAGACAAGATAGCTGCCAGGTTTCTATCTGCGGCTCGCGCTCACGCGAGGACTGTTGGATCGCGTCGCCGGTTGGTCACTTTGCGCCGTTTCATTCGCTGTGCAACAATTCAAAATTAATTCTAAATATTCCTGACGCAGTCAGATTTTCCAGGGGCGGCGCAGGCTGCCCTTACCTGCTGGCGGCCGAGAACAATAGGACATTCACTGTGCAGTCAATCGATAGCCCCCACCCGCTCCTCCCAGCCACTGCAAAGGGAGAGAAACAATTCCCGCTCGCGGGGCTCGCCGCTCGGCATGCAGCCGCTGTAGGTTTGGCTTTGCTCTTCTGAGGGCTGGGGGACAGCCCCTTCTATCACAAATACTCAAGAAGTAATACAGTTTTGAAAAATCTCTAGAGAAAGGTAGTCCCTGCTTACTTTGTCAGTAAATTTAAATTGTTGCTTGAGGCTCCCATTAGCTGAAAAAAGAGCAAAAGTTCGGATTAGCAAAAATGTCCATTTAAAACGACATTTATGACTTGCTGTAAGTCTTTTTTTGCATTTACATTTAAAAGGTGAATGTTTGTAAGTGTACAAATGCTAAAGGGTGCGTAACAGGAGCACAGCAGAGGTGACGATGCCGCACGTGCCAGCAGGATGCCGAGAGACCCGCTCTGCCATCCCACCCCGTGCCGCGGCTGCCTGCCTGCCGCCAGCCTGCACGGGGAAGCAAAGATTGTCCTGAAATTTATAACAACCTCAGGATTTTGAAAATTAAAAGCTTCCTAACTGAATGTGTTTCTGCAGCACGTATATAACTTGGTGCTTTATTGAACAGTTAAGGTTTCATTGTTTAACAATAAAAGAAAAAAACCAGGGTTTTTTTGCCTCATACCTGATCAGAAAGGAAGTGTCCTCATCTACTCTGAAGACTTAAAAACATCAGAAATGTTATTTAAGATTAAGGGGAACATTTCCTCCATGTTAATTATCTATGTAAATTCTGGAAATTTAACAGAGCTTTAACAGGTCAGAACAACCAATCCTAGACACAGTAAATTCCCAGCATTTCTATTAAGTGGCATAATATCTATTGCTTTTTACATTAAGTGAACAGACAGCAAAGAATATTTGTAAGTGGGGCCAGATGAATGCTGCCCCTAAGCTGTTTTAAAATTAGGTAAGATTTTGCATAATTCGTTAGGAAGGCAGACAAAGGAAAAAGAAGAAAGCGTTTGTAATAGCTGGTTTCCCAGTCTTTTCTGTCTAACTCTGGCCTAGTTAAACTGACCTAACAACGCCATTTTTCTTCCTCTCAAAATCTGCAGTGGGGGAATCAAATGTGAAAGCAAGATCAATTCTGTTCCAAGACAGTAAATGAGTTTTAGATCAGACTTGTTTCAATTTATGGAGAGAACCCAACTATGCTGGCTTAAATGCATTCTTCCTCTAACTATGAGATTGTATTACGGTGCTATAGAAAGAGTAAACTATCATTATTTTAATCCAAAATTTGTTTATAATCTAGTGGGAAGGAGAAAGCCAATATGACTCGGGTCATAACTGTGCATTAAACTTTGTATTTTCATTCCCATTAATTGTATAATTCCATTAAACCATGCTATTTATTTTAATCTAAATTATATAATGTTTTCTAAATAAAGCTATTTCCATAAAAATGATCATCATTTCATAGGAAGTAGCTGTTTTTTCCATCACAGTGCTGACCAAACTATATGTCGATCTCCGAAGTTTTCTCCTATTACGCATAATTGTAACAAATTTTCTTAAGCAGTTTCGACAACTCGTGACCCACATGACAGTGGAAGATGCACAATATCAACAAAGTCAGTCAAGTCAATGCAACAACTTGCGAGACTCAGGGGTCACAACTTAACCTTCTCCATAGCACCGGTGCCTGATACATAAACATATCCATATCAACAATGATGTGTATTTTATCCTCAACTGCTGCAAAGCCACATGAGCAATACAAAATCTCAGGGCAGTCCAGCTATTTGAAGTTGCTCCTTTCTCCCCAGGCTCTGTCATCCCAAAGGTGCCTGTCCCCTCAATTTTGGTAGCACACCTATAGCTGGGTCTGCGTTGCAGCTGATGTCACCGTCCTTACGCTATTTACAGGGCAATCCTGTAACTGATTCAACCAGATTTATCTTTGGAGAAAATAAAACCCAAGTTACCAGGCATTACTGGAGCAAGGGGTTATGTCTGTGTGTACTTGAGTACTTTTGAAGATGAAATCAAAGCTCTCCAAAGGCAGGACATATGGTAAAAATGGCTCCTTTTCTTTTTGGGTATTGCCACACATTTTGAATTACAACCCATTCAAGCCATCACTTGAAACAAAGACTCTGGCAATAACATCTCTTATGCTAAACTGGTAACTACAGCAACAGAAAGATAACCACACAAGCAGCGATTAGTTTTCCAACACACAGATCTCCGAACCAGCTTACTACACTGTCAGCCCAGTGCCGGCGCTGATGGATTGCTTCCCTGGCAGCAGCTAGCTGTGTTAGTTTGAAATTGTACTCCTAGACAATGCGCTATCGTGTTTGCTCTGCGGAGGACACAAGGACTAGCTGAAGGAGTGACTGAAGGAGTCGGGTCTCTTCGCCCTGGAAAAGAGAAGGCTCAGGGGGACCTCATCACAGTGCTCCAGTACTTAAAGGGCAGCTGCAAAGAGGACAGAGGGTCTCCCTTCACAAGGAGCCATACAGAGGGGACAAGGGGCAACGGGTACAAGTTGCACCATGAAAGGTTTCGTATTCACAGAAGAGTTTTTTTTACAATGAGAACAATCATTCCCTGGAACAACCTCCCCAGGGACATGGTGGAGTCCCCATCGCTGGAGGTTTTCAAGATGCAGTTGGGCAGGGTGCTGGATAGTCTCATCTCAGCTTCCTTTCCCACAAAAGGTTGAACAAGACGATATTTCGAGGTCCCTTCCAACCTGGACTGTTCTGTGATTCTGTGATTTTTACTGCTGTTCTCCACAGCAATTTATTCCAACCAGCTGCAGACCATCATCTCAGAGATGACCCCCCATACGATACTCAAGTAATACACATTTGAGTTGATTACCTGCTCCTATGCTATGACACTTCACAAAGATTAATGCAAATGCTTACAAAACATAAAATTAAAGAAATCTGAAGTTAACAAGGGATGTATATATTTAAACAAGTTTTTGTTGTTGTTGTTTGGGTTTTTTTAACTTTTTAACTTTTTTCTTACTCAGCAAATCCCACCTTCTTCCCAATGAACGCAAAAGCTCCCAGCAAAGACTATTAATTAGAAAAAAGGTCAAGAGAGACTCCAGAACAGTTAGGAGAAATAATTTCCAATAATTATAATCCTAAGAATTAATCAACCCATCCATTGTAAATCCAAATCCCCGCTAGCTGCCTCAAAAGCAGTATTATGCCAATTATTTTTGTATATTGTCTCCCACATTTCTCCTTCCTAAAATGAGTAAGTCTAATGTCTCACAGGTGTTTTCCTGGGTTTGCGATTATTCTTATCCCACGTATCTGTGAGACGGCAAAACTCTGATTCCTCTCCTATTCTTTTAAGGTAAGGATGCTTGGCTTGGCATCTGCAACCCTAATGAAGGAATAATGTTAATTTGTATGATGAATTAAATTAGTTTCTGAGTTTCTCTTCATCTCACTCATTACAAAGGCAAGCACAGGCTGATTTATTGACTTGTCACAGCTTAGGAAGCAGCAGTTCATAAAAAAGTTATTCTGAAGCGTTTTTTTTTTAAACATGCAAACTATTGATTGACAATGTTTGGACACTATTTTCTTAGATACAGACACTGAACAGCAAAAAGCATATGCAGCTTTGGTTTTCCCATTTGACATATGAAGAATACGTATTTTAAGTTGGCAACATTGCATGTAGATAATGTAATGGAATCCTCAAACACACTATTGTTTGCTGGTTGTTTAAGCCCCCTTTAACATTTAAATACCCGCTGTGTCAAACACTGACTCTAAATGTAATGCTAATTTAAGTGCAGGTATCAGCCATATAAAAACATAGCAAAATAAAACTACAATTTTTTGAGAATATTTTTTGGGGAAAGAATTACTCCTTTCCCTTTAGCACAGCTATCCCAGCTAGAACATGTGTGACCAAAATGGAACGATAATCTAGACTTTGCACATGATCTGTCTTACTAAAGACTGTTATTGCTTGTTGTGGCACTCAGCACATTTCATCAGCCTCCCAACCAGTTGGCTATTTGTGAAAAATGGAAATTGTAATCAGATTCCATTGAGAAGACTTTTCACCACCCCTATCAGGAAGGAAAGAATGTATCTCAGATAATACGCCCAATCACAACGCTCTGTGGCCAGAAAACATCTATTGCAATTATGAACCACAGCTGCAAAGTACAAAAATTATCTAGCACAGCAAACAGGTAAGCATCCCTGCTCTCGGTTCTCTTTGTTACTTGTCCCTGGAACTGAAGCTATACCTTCCTTCAGATATGCGTAGTACTGGCAGCATCAGTTCTGTTTTTCTCACAATAAAACTTCTTCATAAAAAATAAGCAAAATAGCTGTATAAACAAAAAAAATGAATATATATTTTTCTGAATTTCCCACCTAAATGCAAAAATGGATATTACAGAAACTGCTTTTAAATATTCAGATACTTATAGGCAAGGACTGTTGAAAAAGACAGTCCCTTCGGGAGATGGCAGGGAGAGGCAAGCCCAGCTGATGAGTGGGTACCATCTGCTATTGCCTTGGGGTGGCACACTGAGCAACCCCGGCAGATCTGCTCAGCGCTGAGAAACGCTTGCCACTGGATGGTGATCTTTACATAAATGCTGTTTCTAAGGAGTGCAAACGCATATACACTCACAAACATGTGGAAATAAAAAACACTCTAATTAATCACGGTACATCCCGCTAGCCTGATATTACATTTACTCGGGTAGGTATCCTCCTCTTGAGCTACAGCTGCTTCCCGTACATACATTTCCCTCAGGACATTAAAACACACGGCTGTAAGTCTGAAGTCATAAGAGCTCAAATCAGGAATTATACACCTCACAAACGCTGTGAGGTTTTCAGCAATGTTATGTATCTCACCCCAGCTCGAGGAGGGGCTGTGAAGAGCAGTGGGAACAGAACTGTCATGGGACTGGACCTAACCTGAAAGGGCCAATTCCTCAGGTCCCCCGTGCAACATGAGGCACGTGGTCACGCAAGGCGCATTTTGGAGAATTAGGGGCTCACATGAGACATGACTAGAGCGAGGAAAGGGGTTCTGGGGCATCAGAAGGGAGCTCTTGTGTCTGGACCAAAAGGACAGAATCCCACTTGAACTGCCTCTCACCATAAAACACCATATTATCCAGATCACCAAAAGCCACCGGGGCTGTGCTCTCCACACTTTTCCATCAAACATCAGCACGATCACTACACCTGTCCAACCACCCATTTTCAGAAGAACCACAGAAAACTAAAGTCTCCAACTCTGGTGGCATCAGCAGTGTTTTCAGAGCGGACTAGGGGATGGCATGCTCAGACCAGCAGCGAAATCATACACATTTTGTTTTCTCAGGAAATGACTAACATGTCTATCTCCTGTGATACTCTTCATTCAAACAGATACCTGAGTTACCCTCGCATACTTCTACAAGAAAAACTTCTGTTCCTTATCTGTAAAATGGGAATAATATTGTCCCTTTAAGTTTTGCAAAAACCCACTCATATCTGACACATTTGTAGAGCAGTTTTTTCAGTATATTTGGTACTATACCAAACCTTTTACCCTAAACCAGCTTTCCCCAAGACCAGCCGCACCTGCAAATGTCTCAGCTGTTGGCAGTGCGGACCCGGGGATCAACTCGCAGAGCTCGGCATGTTGGGGCAATTGCAATTATGAACCATGGGGCAGCCAGAGCCTCTGCACCGAGTGGGCCCGCACTTCATGCTCCAGGTAACGCAGGACACGCAAGCGCATCCCCTCCCAGCGCGCTCTCCTGCACACAAGGCACGCTTTGCTGCACCGGCTCGCCCCGGGGACGGGCCCCTTCCTCATGCTTAATGGGGTGAGCTTGGGAATTACCATGAAACTGCAGCCTGCGACATTTAACGGCTTGAATTTACAACCTCGGTGCTCATCAGACAACAAGTCCGTACCTCCTCTCCGCCCGCACGCAGCGGCACGCACACCAGTGCTGTCATCGTGGGCAGAGCGGCTCCCACAGCCCCGCGCAGGCGCAGCTCTCCCCCAGGCACCTTCCCAAGGCACCTTCGTTGGGTTTAGCCTCTCCTCGCCCCAGCGAACGCAGCTTTGCTCCGTCTGCTCGCGCGCAGCGGCACGCCAGGTCCCACGGTGCTGCTGCTGCCCCACAAGCAGCCTGGAAAAACCAGGCTGTTTCGGTTTCCTTCCCATTAGATGAAAACGTGTGTGTTCTCTGGTGGAAGTGTTTGCATTTTGCCCAGTATTTCATATGAGGGCCTGCGCTCAAACATGTGGAAACAGAAAGCAGATAGAGACAAGGTCCATGGCCACAAATGCTGTTACGGCCGCCCGTCACCGAGACGCTTCTTGGCAGGTCTGGTGCCCTCCTGGGGAATGGCCCATGGCTGGTCCGAGCAGCCTGCAGGACTCTGGAAAGCTGAAGTTGGAGGTAAAAATACAGTACCTTGAATTTTTATTACCCCCAAATGGGGTATCCGTCTCAAAGCTAAGCCTTCACTTACAGACGCAGAAAACACAACTGATGGGGACTTGTTTGGTGCTGAGGCTTCCTCATAGTCCAAACACAAAGAAGAGAGATTTTAAGTTTGCTGAGATACAACCCATTACAAAAGCCAGAATATTAAATACGCAAAAAAGAAATCTCTGACTAAAAATTTATAATTCAAATCACTCATCCCCTACAGGATTTGGGGAAAAAGGTGAATATAATTTTTAAGATTTGATTTTGTTGCTAAAGCCAAAAACCAGATTTAAATTAGGGCATAATATCTGCCACAAAGATTGACCGTTTTCTGCTATACAGATTGACTATTTTTTCTAAATATTATCTCTGAGGCTAAGATATAGATTTTCATAAACCACCATTTTTCCTTTTTTTTTTTTCCTTCAGGGACAAAATTCTGCTCGAGACACTGATCTAATCACACCAACTCAAGGAAAAAAGCACATTTTAGACTTACTAGTACACTGAATTTCACAGCATGCTGACTGAAATGTACAGATCCAAATACAGAGAATAATGGCATGAACCACAGGATCTGTGCAAATCTGAGTAGCTTTCTGCATAACTGATCTAAAAATACAGCCAACAAAATGGCACGCACTGCTAGCAAGCTCATTATGAACAATAAAATCAGTTATTCGCTTTAATCACGCTGTTGTGTTTTTGTTTTTGTTTAAATTAAGTTACTGAGCCAGTTTGCCTAATTTGCTCTGAAAGGCCGCGGTTCAGGTGCTCAACTGATTTATTGCTTCTGTAAGTGATGATCCCAAGCGCTTGCTCGTCTGTATTAATTGCTGCTGCTAGCTCAACCTATCAGCTCTGCAGTAGGCGCATACAATTAGTGGGGAGTGACCTCCTCCTCACAGGGGTTGTCTCCTCCTTGCTGGAGTGGCAACTTAAATAATTTCACAATACAAAACTAATGGATCAAAAGGCATTAGAAAAGGTTTCAAGGTAGGTGATAGAGCAAAAAATCCCATGTTCACCAAGAATCTCAAGTTTATCCTGTGTTAAATTCTATTTTCAGATGAAATACATTTGGGATACTATTGAAAAATCTGTAATGCTGGAAACCCCGATTTAACAAAATACGTGAAATACCCGACTGCACGTAATCTTGTGCTTGCTCACTTTTTGTGTGTCTACATAAGCGTAAAAATGGATTGCAAAGCCACAGCACATCTTGAAAAGTAAACCTCTCTCTAACATATGCAGACACAACTCCATTAGCAAAAGAAATATTGTGAAGATAAATATATGGCTTAGAAAAGGCATTCATAGGCTGTACTGATGAGACTTTTAGAAGATACTACTGAGTGGTGAAGCCTGAATATCAGGCAGTAAATAATGCAAAAGAGCAGAAATCCAAAATTGAGGAAAATAACAACATGTGCGATATCTCATCCACTTTGTATGGCAATGGTCCCATACTAGAACTAGAGACCTGACCTGTGATCCTCACCACATGCTGTTTATCCTCTCCTACCCTCCTCTACTTCCAGCCCTGTTCCAGTGGTGCCCAGCTCCCCCTCAGCAGGTTTGCCTGTGCTTCCCTCATCCTCAGGTTTGACATATATCCCTGGGAGAGGACAGAAAAGGACAAGGTAGACACACACCTAATGCAAAAGCTGCTTCCTTAATGGCAAATCCCAGCTTTAAACACAGGTGTGCTAAATTTCCAACGTTTTTGAAATTGCATTTACTTTGAAAAATAAGTATTGTCTTCATCCTAACGTAATGACTTGACTGCTTTGGCTGAGGGTTTCCAGAGACATGGCTGAACAGTCTAAAGGTAACTGCTCAAAGGTGTAACATTTTACAAACATGGCTCTGTAATGGAAAAAGTGTCTTAACACCAGGCAGTACAACCCTACACAGCTATGCAGACAGGTGTATTTCTATTTCTGCCCAGAAATTTCACTTGCTTCCCCTCCTGCCCGACAGGCAAGAAGGTCAGCTGCCATGAATTTGGGACATCATAATTAAAAAATGAAAAATCGTATCATGAGTCTGTGTTAGGAACCTAACTGCTGGCTAGCTTATTCAACCCAGACACCAGAAAAACTGGAGTGACTGCCATGGATTATGTAATGTGGAAACCCTAAAATTCACTTTGGAAGGAAGTATGTACATGCAGCGTGCTAAAACAATATAAATAACTCAATACCATGAACACGCTGTCGCATATGACACTGACTGAGTTAAAGGGCAAACCGCTTATTAAAAACTCTATTGACGGCAGATGCTTTGAAAAAATGCATTGCGTTAACAACAAAATCAAGTATTTTCATACTCAGGACAGAACAGTCATTCAGATTTATCAGCCCATTAACTTTATATACACAGTATTAGCTGCAGTTTAAGTGTGATGCGGTGCATCTGTAATGAGAAGTTCTTTGGGTGGCATTTTATAATTAAATATCTCATGAACTATTTGTAAGGTCAACAGAGATTAATGCAGGATGTCAGGCAAGGTCACCACATGGATTTCTAGAGAATTCCACCCTCTCAAAAAGGCGTTATCACAATAATTATTTTCTTAATACAGTAAATCACAACATGCACAATTTAT
The DNA here is from genome assembly GCF_026419915.1 of Harpia harpyja. NCBI lineage: Eukaryota > Metazoa > Chordata > Aves > Accipitriformes > Accipitridae > Harpia > Harpia harpyja. The sequence continues at coordinate 116,098,726 of NC_068969.1, read as the reverse complement.
ACAGCAAAAACTCCACATGCATTAACAGTATAAATGAAGTAGTAATTGGTTTTGATAACTTATTTTGAAATAGAAAATATTGTGGCTTTAGGCTACATGCAATGTTTCTCATTACTTTGGATAACTCACAGCATACACTTTCAGTATATGATAACAAAATATGATGGTTAAAGAGGTATCGCACCTTAGACTGAAGAGGAGGAGAGGCATCATCAGGAATGGTTTCTGGAAACGCTGTCACACAGGTGGCCAGCAGAAAGCTGCAGCAGCTCCCAGCTCCCCCCACCCTAGCATCCCCTGGTAGTGAGTGGGGGGAAAGGAAGCTGTGTTCCTTCCAGGAGTGGTTACAGGGCAGCCACCCAGCACCAGGCTTCGGTCAGCTCGGACTGCATGCTGCAGTACCAGAGAGTCAAATATACAACTTGAAATGGAGGAAAACCAGTAATTTCATTAACTAAGTGTTACTGGCTCACACCATCACTTAACATCCTACAGCCAGCTTTCACAAGACCAGACTACACCTTATCAACTCTGCATCTGTTCTGAAGGGCCAAAAAGATTTTCTGTGTCACTGGAAGACAAAGAAATAACCCGTATGTATTTTATTGTGGTGTCTGAAAGTCACAATACGACACATATCAAAAAGAAAAACCTTAAGTCTGAGTGTGTACTAGGAATTTTGCTTTTTCTTGTTCAAAGAACTGAATTTCTGAACAACTGTCCAGTTGTCAAAGTAATTCCTTCTGCAGTATTACATATGTGGTGTAAAGATTTTAACAAGCATGATCACATAAAGAAAAAAACATCATGAGAACAGCGTTTCCTGGCAAGCAATATTTCCATTTTCAGCAAGTCTTCGCCTATCCTGTCCCCCTTTGGGGGCACCTTGCTGCAGTACAATCCCCTCACAGGTGTGCTGGGGACCAGGCTCACACAAGACCAGAGCAGACCTCCCAATAGCAAACGTCAGCCTGGGGCTTCACGCTGACACCCTTCTATTTCACGGCTGTCCGAAGAACCTGCTCTAGGTGAGATGTGTTCCAGATGGGTATGGTGGAAATGCTTCAAAACAAAGCTGTTCTGAATACCATACCTGCTGTCGGAGGTACTGGCGTATCATGCTCTACTTGAGCAAAATATCTGAGAAAATAGCATCCTCTCACCTCTGTGGAAATGCAACATTGTACTGCGGGTTCAGGGCAGGTCACACCAGCAAGACAGCAATACTGACTTAGATCAAATTTTTATAGTACAGGCTGTATGTAAAATGAAGATCAAGTTTACTGCTAATGCCATCATCAACCAAAAGTGTAACCCAGTATTTCCTGTATTTTTTTCCTCCAACTAGTCTTTATTCCTGATCTTCCTCTGGCTCTTCACCTATTTCAGATATTACTTTACAGCCTTGATCTAAATTTTCAGCATTTAACGTGTCAAGCTTCATCTACATTAAAGACTGAATTTCAACCAATCAGTCAGCCAGACAGTTGTGCAGTGTTTCTGAGAGTATGATTAATAGGCGTTCAAAGCTGGAGTTCATAACTCTGCTAAGCTTAATGTAACAAAAATAACATGCAAATAGATAAACAAAGACACTGGAGGAAAGAACTTGTGAGGATCAAAGTGCCTCAGCCATGCTTCTGACAAAGCAACACCATCAGCTACAGGCTCACATCAGACATACAGCTGTGAGAACGGCAAAGACAAGGCACGGTTGATGGAAACGATCTGACTTCTTTTCCATGGCAGATTAGGCAACGTTAGGCTCAATAGCCTTTTGGAAGTATAGCATAAATGAAACCAACTTCACTTGTGGAATGTGCCACTGGGAGACTGGAGAAGACAAAGCTCATGGCTGCATTGCCAACAGCTTCCAAACAACGCAGAGAGCACTCTGCACTGCTTAGAGTCTAATAAAGATGTCAGCATGCTCTTATTTCAGGAAACTCTAAAAGACAAATAAAGCTTATTTTGACTCTGTGCCCAGGTATCAGTCTGGAAAGATAAGAAGCCTGACTCAGCCTCGCACTGTAACAGAAAAACAGAGAAGAACTTGTTTTGTCCACCTGAGGACAGACAATCCCTTGTGCTGGCTCATTCAGAGACATGGGAAAGTCTCCTCCATCCTTTCATTTCCTGATTCCTTTTGAAGGGACAAATAGCTTAGAAACTTAAAATGGGCAACAACGCAGAACACATGAGAAAACAAATAAAGACACAAAATAACCCCCCAATAACCCCAGTTTAAAAAAAAAAATAAAAAATACAAGTATTTAAAGCAGAGTTCCGTATATGTGCAAGAAACTGTAAAAGAAGAGGAAGCAGAGAACTGTCAGACTTTTTATTTCAGTTTGCAAAGGGCTGACAGAATAGTCCTGTTTACTAAAGCAGTGGATCTACAAATGAGTTATATGAAGATGTCAGCTGAAAAAAATGACAGACCTTTCTCTAGGATTCTCAGACTTACAACTTGGTTTGTGAAGTGCTGCATAGCCAACCCTACATTTCCACACTGTCACAACCAGGACTGCACATGTTGCAGATGTGAGCACTGTGTTGCATGTGCGCTCTCTCAACCAGCCTTTGCTTTGCCTTCCAAAAAAAAACAATCAGTGGAAGAAGCACCACGCTTCATGGAAGATGAATTTCAGCCATCTACTGTGTGGAAGATGGAGGCTGTGCCTATACCAGTGACTTAAGCGGTGCTCCACGATGTTCCTGAGCTTCTGAACACGTTCTTCTACAATTCAGTTGAAATGCCTGCTAGCTCAGTGCTGTTGTGTGCCAGCTAACACCCTCCCACGCAACTCCAGGGCATGGCTTGGGGCTGCGTGGGCAATGGACCATTCCCCACCTTTTCTGGAGGTGCACACCACCACCTTTTCTGGAGGCTAAGTGAATTTATCAGCATGGGTGCAAACCATCCCATACTAACAGTCCTCAGCAGAAGGGAATAGTCTACAATAAGTTTAATCTATTAGTACAGTAATAAAGCTGTATTTATCTATTATTGTTACAGTATTACATTACTGTGTAACTAAAAAGGCAGCACTTTCCCTGCACTTCATTAAAACAAAAATATAAAATTTATCATCATTATGAAACTCATTATCTGCATATTTTATAGGAAAATGAGCTGGAGTAAAAAATGACTTGGAAAAAACCAGAATGAGTTTTGCACCTTTTCTGACAAGAAGTCTTTGTTGCCTAATACAAACCCTGGGAGTGAGACGACTCTCCAGTACAAGCAAGCAGAAACACAAGTAACGAAACCAACACAAAGCATGTCCTCAGTCATGCTGTGGCACACAAGGCCTTCAAGACTTCTTGTGCTAAAGAGACAGAATACTGCTCTGTGAGACAATCAGCTCCTCCAAATCATTAGCAGGTTTGATGCGCTGAACAGTGCACTTTGGAAGTAAGCGTGTACAGCTCATGTAACCAGGGCTCCCGACGGAAGGACAGTCCTCCTCTTTTATCATTACTACCAGTCCTCTCCCTGTAATAGCTTTGAGTTGAGACAATACGCTGCTTTTCAATTATTTGTTTTTTTGACTTCTCCTCAAAGGGACTTGGGCATCAGGTGAAGACTGAACAAGTGCAAGAGGAGAAATCCACTGCTGTGGAATAATTTTAAAGCTAACCAGAGAGTGGATGTTTTTTCAAGCAATACCGGCAATGAGCCTGTAGTGCTACAGAGATCTTGCAGAGATGACAAAGGGGACTTTTGCCAGACTCCACATAAAACAAATACCAGCATGCTCAGGAACCTGGCTAAAATAATTGCATGAACCCAGGGCACTGTACTTGCATTTGCTTCTAGTGGATTTTGCACTATTAACATTGAATAGTCAATGCACAGATATGTAACCATCTCTGGTAAGATCACATTTACTCTCCATACGAAGGATAATTCCAGCAACACTGCAGTACTAATTTTGATACAGGACCAGAAAGTAACACTTTATACAGCACACTTTTAATTCCACCATTTTCTATTAAATTCATTTGTGTCTGATTTTTACATCAGACATCTTGCACGCTTCCCCCGCCCTCATTGCTCCTTATCACCAAGTATGTTTTTCTGTAGCCTATTGTTCCACATCCCCAAAATGTATGTGTGTGAAGTAAGAAAACTTGCCACTGCTCAGTTACGGGGGGAATGACTCCACCAAGAACAAGACCTAGCCAAGTGCTGAAAAAGAGGATTAGTCAATGGAAGAGTCAGGAGTAGTGCTGACAGTCTCCTCCCTCTCTCTCTACCAGCCCAAGGAATGTTTTTGGGATAAAAAAAAAAAAAAAAAAAAAAGAAAGAAAGAATTACATACATAAATGCAGTCTTTAATGCAAGTGTTTTGGTTTAACTGGGAGGAGAATAAAGGATGTCAGAATTTCAGCAGAAGAGCTGGCCAATGCCGGGAAGCACCGAGCGCAGTCGGGGCCTCCCTCCCAGCAGCACCACTGCAAACCCCATCACCAGTCACCAGCTCCACCACCCCATTCCACTCGCTCGCTCCGCGCCAATTTCTTGGCAACCTCTTATTATGGTGTTGCTTATTGTACGTTTAAAATATCTAATCTTTACCTTTTCCACTGAAGGATATTTTAAATGAATCAGTCTGTACTGAAATGTAAATAACACCCCTTCCTCCCCACCCCCCTGCCCCAAACACCAGAGCAAGGGAAAAGAGTATCCTGGGTTACTCACATGTGTGCCTCGCCAAGGAATAATTTGATCCACCGCTAGTCAACCCAAATCCCTCGGGAATTTGACTGGAACTACGTGGCCGAGTGAGAAGTTTCGGAGGTTCGATTTCAGCTCCAAATTCTGCCCCAATCACCCCCAGCAGGACAATGGCCGTGGCTTGCTTCCGTCTCTCTTCATAGGACGTCGATATTTTTTTCATTTGTGGGAGGCCAGACAGACAACCTAAAATGAAAAGTAAGAAATATGACAAAAATCAAAAGCGGGGCTGTTCTTTAATACTCCAAACAACATTGTGTTTCCCAGAGAAAATAAAAGAGGTTTCTGTTTAACTTAAATCATGTCTTCAGGACAGTTACTGCCCTTACCAGGATTTTCGGCTGGTGGAGATGATTCCGTTTTACTTTTCAAAACCTACAACGCATGACAAAAGTCTAAATACCACCTATTGCAAGGTCTGTCTTCAGTGAAACCCACCCTTCAAAAACTGTCAAGATCTCATGGAGAAAAAAGAGCCACCAGAAAACTGTCTCATTTCACAGTTTTTAAAAGATCTGTGGAATTCTGTTTGTCTAGTTTTTATAAAAGGTGATTTTTGGTTTGCTTCCTGTTAATTTTAAATTTGCATAACAAGTTGTAATTTTTTTTTTTTTAAAAGAAGGGAGATTTTTAGGATAACTTATTTGTATTAAACAAAAGCATCTTTTTGTTTTAGGATGCATCATCACATTCAGATTCTTACTAAATTTTAGCATAACAGTATATGCATTAAACCAAACTACTATTTTGTACACTAAAATGTTACACATGGTATTTTAACAAACATTCTTAAAAACAGTGAAAAAACCTCACTGTATTATGAATTTTAAATAAAACTGAAATTTACATTGTTAGTCTAATATAGCCCAGAGACTTTGAATTTCACTAAGCAGATGAAGGTTTTTTTTTTTGGAGTAAAGAAACAAAACCTTACAAGAAATTGACTGGAATGAAAATACCATATTCATTTACTCTGACAAGTACAGTTCACTTTTACCTATAATACTAATTCACAGCATACTAGGAAATGCCCTACCATATATTCTACAAAAATAACGGTGTCTTAATCCACTGTTAAACCTTTGCCAAGAAGTCGGAAGGCACCACCTGGCACTGAACGAGACTTATCGGGCTTGTGGATTAATGAAGGGTGAATTAGCGAGTCACACTGTACATCTCTCTCTGCTAATGGCATTCACACAGCTCGACAGGAAACGAAAAATCACCTACGAGAAAGCTAACCAAATTTTAGAACCTGTGTTAGAAGACCATCCTCGTTCAGGCAACCAGGCTGCGGCTGTGACAGCGATGTGCCAGCCAAAAGGGAGAGAAAAACAACAGAAAGCTTAACAATGGTAGTAGGGGAGGGGAAAAAAAAAAAAAAAAAAAAATCAATAGTAACTGCCTTCAGAGGAAGAAGGATGAAAACGGGCTGTAACAGCCAAAGCAAAAAATATAACAGTTTTAATTGCTTAGCAATGGCTTATCCCACTCGCGCCATCTGCAGACACCAGTTTCTCATCAACATTTGCATATGGTCCGTTTGCGCGTTACACCTTGCCGCAGCCTCCCGTCCCCGGCGCCCGAGGGCCGCAGGCGGGTGCGCGGCAGCTCCCGCACGGCCGCGCACAGCGTGGCCCAGCACACCCCGTTTCCTGGGGTGCCCCCCGCCAAAGGGCATCGCTGCGAATGACTGATGGCGGCTCCCTCCCGGCTCCCCGCGGCCGCCTCTCGCCCAGGTGCTCAGACAGAGCCCGGCGTGACATCTTAGATCAAGATGAATTGGCACAAACTCCTGATCCAAGATTGTTTTATACCATTTAATTTAGTTTCTTCCCCTGCTTGGATGAGCACAGCTCTGGTTATGGATTTCTATTCTAATGTGCTGCAGCAGGCGCGGGGAGCAGGCAGCGGAGCAGATGCTGGAGCAGGGGACGGCGGGATGCTGATCAATAGGCGAGGCGCTGACCCCGGCCACGCCGCCCGCGCCGGCCACGGCTCCCAGGCGAGGAAGAAAGGAAGAGCGAACACATGTGCTGCTTCCAGTAGGAAATTAAACCGCGGGGGCACTCGGCGCGATGCGCCCTCCCCCCCGCCCGCCTTTCATTTGATTACAGCAATATGAAGTTAACCCTTCGCTAGGTCCCGAAGGACGGATTTCAAGAGCATCCTTCGAATTATAGGCCTGGCTCGGCAGAACTTTGGCGAGGCAACTTTAAACAGCCAACACCAAACCGGCGGGCATCCGCAAGCTCCATCTCAACCCGCGCCTCCCTCATCCCGCGGCCGGCCGGGAGCGCTGCCGTTGCGCAGCACGCGATGATGCGTTTCGTCCGCAATTAATACGGGATCCAGCAGGAAAACTCCCGGGCCTGCAGCGGCACGGTGCTGTGCGCTCGGCGTAGACTCGCAGCTGAGCTAATTCCTACCGCTGACCCCGCGACTCCAGCACCCAGATGTCGAGGAGATAACTCTTTGTTAACCAAACAATGAATTCCAACCAGAACAGGGTGGGAAATATTCTTAGAGTGTTTCATTAGCAATCTGGCATGGGATGGTCTTTATCCTGCTCGCTGCTGCAGCACAGGATTTTCTACCTCAAACCAACAAACCCAAGAAACTAAAAAAACCAAAAACCAAACCAAAACAAAAACAACCCAACAAACACCCCCCCCAAATCAAAAAACCCCCAAAACAACAAAATCCCAACCCTCCTCCCAGTAACATTCCTCCCTGAAACCTCCAGATGAGAGGGGAAAAAAACCCCCTTAAATATTTTTGCATTTACTTTTTCTTTTTTTTTTTTTTAATTACTAGCAGAAACACACAATTAATTGTAATGATTTCCTCCAAATAAACTGGCAGCCATTTGGGAGATTTTAAAATGAAATAATGTCTATAAAAGTAGTGCTTTCTACAGTTGCATTTGTCTCATGAAAATTTGGTATTTTCTCACAGCGACGTGCCTCCATTTAATCATGCTAAAGGGTGACACACAGATCCATTTTCTTGACAGGACGGTTGATCACCCTATCACAGTAAGAAAATTAATAACCTCAAATAGCTCTATGTGGAAAACAGAAGCTACACTGGTGAAAGGACAAAAACGTTCTACATTTTAGTTGTAAAAATAACACACTTCCAGATCCACACACCAAAAGAGAAACCTATCGCGTCTGGGCGCTTACCCAGCTGGGTTTTCTTTAGACAAAATGACCTTATTAAATATTTCAAAATATCTCTGTTTTTGGGAATTAAACATCCACAACTGCTTAGAGGAGACAGCTTTACAGATAGTGCAAAGCATATTTATGAAGTCTTTAAAATATAGGTAAAATATTTCAGAAGTTTAAATTATTTAAAAGGCTGTGAGATATTGATTACTTCATTTAAAAAGCAGTCAGAGAGTACAGCCATGAGGTCAGGATAAATTTAACAGTTTGAACCACTTTACTAAATAACTCTAAAGATCACATTAATTGGCTTTGCACAGTTCTTGAGTAAAATTAATTTTATCCTAGCTTACAATAAAAGGATTAAAAGACAAATTAAGTTCTCCAGGTTTAACTGGAATAGGAATCAATGGATTTGAATTAAAGCTGAGGCGGTTTTATGAGAGATGGACTGCTACCAGATACTTCATATCTGCTATTAGGCGCATACTGATGGTACTCCCGTATTGTATTAGGTATTAAAGCATCGCAGAAGTAGGTGCCAGACCCATTTATTACTATCAAACATACCGTCTGAACCCATGGTGCTGCCGTGGTGGTTCTGAGCACAGAAGGGTGGCCTCCGGCGGCCCCAGTCCACCAAAACCATGCCCAGCCCTGCTCCATCAAACGGCCACCGACACGGAGAGCCACCCAGCCACAGCGTGGTGAATGACAACCCAACACAATTAATTACAGGGTTGTAATTGCATCTTATGATTTAAATGAAAGCGTAATCACTGAGATTTAGTCACAACATTTAATGTGCATAAAATTCTTTAAAGTGAAAAAACCTAGGAAAGATGTTGCAGTAGCCCCATTTCCATATGCTCCGACAGCCAAGAGAGAATCCTCATCTGAGCTCAAATACGGCGCCAGGTACACCAGAGCAAGGGTCTGCAGGCTTTCGGCAGCGGTAAGCCCGTTAATATATATAAAATTTTGAAAATATATATTTGAAATTAATAAAATAATTTGCTCAAGGCCACAAACATACTTTGCATCAAATGTGGTAGAGAACTCAGACCTTGCATCCCAATCTGTTTTTTTAAGGGTACAAAGAAAACCGACAACTAAAGCCCTCTCAATTTTTGTCACAGCTCATTATTTCCCAGCACTGAATGCACACAGTCAGAATTCACTATCTATAGATGAAAGCTTGCAAACTGAACTCCATGGAAAGCATCATCACTTTTCCGTCCTGTCTGCCAGGTCTCTCTCTGCATTTCTTCTGACAAGTTTTCTGTTTATTTATGAAGGGGAGGTTTGTAACTGGGCAGGTTGGGATAAGGATTTCCATCCATCCTTCTTTTTCCTCTCTCTTTTTCAGGCTTGAAAAAAATACATAGTTAGTTAAATTCAGAGAATCCTCATAGTCCTTCCATCAGATGCCAGGGAGGAAGCAAACACACACCAAAATGTGGTAGAGACTGAACTTATTGGCAACAACCACTGAAACTGTTCACATTTGCAACTGTAATCATTTTTCTGTACCAGATGGGATATGATAAAAGAATGCACAAGAGCTACAGGGGGAGAATGCAATTTTGCTTAGATTCATCTTGACTGTCAATAATTTAAAATATTTCTTCATGTCAATTGCACTATTTTCTTACAGTAAATAAATTTACATAATGCTCTGCTTGTGAACTAAAATGGAAATAGCAAAAGAATTTAAGAAAACTGTATACTAAATGTGCCTATGAGAGATACTTATCCTTACCTTTAATTGTTCAGGATTCTTAAACCAGTCAAAGCCATGCTATGGGTTTGCCTACATTTCTAGTTTTTCAGATTATACACAGATGAATAATTACAGTAATTTCAGCACCTCCTGAAAGCTTATAAAGCTGGAGAGTTCACAATAAATCAGAACTGAAAAAAATATTATGAAGAAATAACAATAACAGAAAGTGACCACGAGGAAAATGTAGAAAGACAGGAAACAATCTATTTTATCTAACCTTATGAAAACCGTGGTTACTCATTACTAACCTCGCATTATTAAAAGTATTTTGATTGCTTGAAAGTGCAGCCATTCCTATATACACAGCTCCCTCCACCGGCACAGCAGAGAAGGGTCCCCGTGAGCCCAGCAGGGCAAACGGCGAGGGATGCTCTGGGCCGGGACAGGCGGCAGCCGGGGCTCGGACCCATCTCACCTGACTGAGTTCCTGACACCTCACTCTCAATGTGTTACTACAAAATATTAAGTGACTCCATACAGTCTCTTCACACCTCTACAGTTTGGCTTAGTCTGGAATAACCACCTTAGTTTTTAAGAAAATTAAGCACCTTCCCATGACAGTAACAACAGCAGCAGCAACAACAAAACCCAAACCAAACCACCACCACCACCACACCTCAGAACCCCCAAAAGACAGTGTGGGTTTTGGATGCGGGTCTTTTGCTTACAAGTGGTCTTTGCTAAATACACTTCTGGTAGTTCAAGTTACATTTGCTTAATTATTATTTGTTCCTACTATCAGAGTGTAAATGCAACACACATGAGAAAATTTGGTGCAACAGAAGGAAAAATAAATCTGTGTCTAAGCCTACCTTTTCTTTGACTCCTTTCTGCTGTGCACAGCCTCTACACAGGAGCTGAAGTTCCTGCCTGGAAGTGCCAACAGCAATGGGAAGCTCGGGAACTTCTCCCAGGAAAGCCCTGTCAGCCCACCCCCAAGACAGTAACTTCTCACAATGTATTTCCTTATTTCCTCAGTCACTACACGCACTCAGAATGCTTGTACTAAAGACAGTGCTAAATACCACGGAAAGACCTCTTCTGATAAAATAACGTATAAAGAACAATTGTGAAAGGACACGTACCTGGGTGAAATATGCCACCGAGTGCTGCCAAGTGTGTGCCAAAGTTAAAGCTACCTTGGTGAAGGTTTATCGTACACATTCATTCTCCTACCACTTACAACAAAGGCAAGTATAGAAAGCTTTTTTCTTTGGAGCAACTTATTTCTATTTTTGGTCTTTTGTTCATTGATAGTGACAAAATATCTGCAAATAGGGAAAACTGACACATTCCTGAAGTTGTGATCCTTACCGCTTCTACGCCAGAGCAATTCTGTAGTCTTCAACATATTTATGAGATTTACATGAGTGCAGACTGAAAGCTCCCATATTTTGTGAAACTAATTTCTTTTCTCCTCCCACATTAAAAAAAATATCTTCCGACTTGACTGCCACCATGACAGTCAATATATGTCAGTTGAGCACAACACAGAAATCTGGCAATACAGTGGTTAAAGAGATTATCTGTGATTGCTAACTCTGAATCATAATACTTATCTTCTATGGTTATTAAGCATTTTTTACCATTTTCATGTTCGCTGTTTTCATAGCACTTCATGTTGGGCTGTTCCAGGAAACACATATGGGAGGGAGAATCAAACACAGATTTCAAACAGTAGCTTGCTCACTAAGACATAACACATTTTGTAATCAATCTTTTTACTATTCCTATAATTGAGATGAGAACTATAAAAGATTAAAACCAAACTACACTGTAGCATTATCCATATATAGTTGAAATTCACACTGTTTGAATTAAAATTTACTCAAAAAAAGAAGTACAGGCATCTTAGCATCATAACAACTAGTATTTTTAAATTAAATTGCTTTCTCATGTTTTATAAAGGTATCTGCTAAAAACTATTAGACACGGGAAGGGAGCCACATAAGAAAAAAACCAATACCTTTTGTGAAAGTTTCCTGCACGTTTCTATTATTCTCATTGATAAGGTACATATGTTTTAAAAAGAGATATATATGTGTTTAGATAGTGAAAGAGGACTTGATAAAACCACTTGAAAATAAATTAGGTAAGGATGAGCAAAATAACTGCTCTGGAATAAAAACAAGAGCTGGTTTTGGGGGGCTTTGTTTTGTTTTGGTTTTCCTCCCCCCAAAGGTCTCCTCCCTGTTGGTACACTGAGCTGATTTATTTGATAATGCCTGTCTCGCTATTTTCTTCTCGTGTCCACAGCAAGGTATTTGAAATAATGGAGCTGTGTTACTACTGTAAAGACTGGAAATGTTTAAACCTTATTTTTTTAATATTTCATAGGACATCTTACAACAGACAAGTTTAATAACTAAGTATCAGTAAATCACATAGCTTTGTATTATTAAAGGCAGGACATTTTCTGGTTTACTTTTTGATAATGTATTCCCTGTGTGACGCCAGTAATATGGTTTCGTGCAGGTAGCCAGCTGCAGCAACTTCAAAAGACAGAAGAATTATAAAACCTCTCATGGTGAATAATAACATTTATTAGGTGAGTATAGAATATTATTTTTAGAAAAGACCATTGCAGCCACCAAAAGATTTTAAAAAATTGAAAAAAAAAAAAAAGTTCCTCTTCCTTAAATCTTTCATTTAAGACCCTATCTCAAATCAAAGGGTCTGACCCCACCGATGACCTCGGGTCAGACACCCGGGGAGGTCAGAGTCCACATGTAAATCCCCATAGTTTATCCACACGCTACACTGAAACATGCGCTACTGAAAAATGGCAATGTATTTGTTAATTAAAAATGGTAGTTTTCAGGATAACGAAACCTGCCAGGAATCTGTTAGCCTCCCATCAAAGCATTACATAGTAGCTACTGGCAGCCTTAAGGGTTAAGACACTGATTTTCTTCTGCATAGGTGGTGCTATTTTAAGCCAATAGTGTGTTTAAACCCACACCAATGAAATCAATACAGCACTGCTCTACTCAAGGTGAGACCAAATAAACCTGTCGGAAGCTCTGAGAAATAGGCTTTGCAGTACACACTGAGTGCTAAGTGCCTTTCAGCCCAGAGATCTGTCATTAAATAATCATTAGCCATCATTCATTCTTCCTAAAAAGCTCAACGCCTGAACTTGTTCGGTATCCACTAGGCATTAGTGCAGCCCCCCCGTGCTCATTAGCGCTTCGGGATGGTTGCACCACTCCTCAACAACGCGCTGCCTTGGTCCAGCACGCCTGGAAACGACCGCTCCTCCACGAACACAGTGCTCGCACACCTCCCAGCCTGCCAAGCCTATTTCATCCACCAAGCACGCCCTAAAAATTTTACAAATGAGCGTTTAAGTCACTTGGCTTTCTCTTGCAACAAGACAAATGTGTAGTACGGCTCTCTGTGTTTACCCACACGCTTAGGATTTGCCAAAAACATTCTGTACCTTGGAAAAGCCGAACAGCATTGCCTAAATCCCGGGCTGCTTCACGCATTCAGATTAAAGCTAGTGACAGATGACATGTATTAATTACTTTCATACAGTTATATATTCTTATCTGGCCTCGCTGCAACTTTTTTTGCAGTAGGAAACATTGACTTGAGTGCCAATTATTACTTTATAACGAAGCTATATGAAACTAGCAGCAAACTGGTTTCATCTATGTAACTGCAAATACTAAGGTTGCTAATGTCAGTCACTGTCCATCTGTAACATACTAATAAAAACCCAAGAGATTTAATAGTTACTGAATACCTGAAGCAAGGAAAACAATGATAAATTTCATCTTTGGAATATACAGGCATAGAGGTTAACCCGTTTCCTCTTAGCAATAAACCTTCCTTTTTTCACCAATGCTTTGTGAACTCTGTGCTGAAAACATCTGTTTGCTTTCAAAAAGCAAGCAAAAAAATGAGCTGTTTTCTTCAGTATGCATTTTCACCAACAAGCTTGACTAAGCAATCATCATCTTAAACTAATTTAATTCTATTATATGCCATATAGCCCGAAGTATTTATTTACTTGAGAATAAATTTTACCAGTGACATTTGATTGTTTCATACCACATCCGAAAGCCACAGATGTCAGCTATGTAAGTACTAATCATCCCCCAACCTTGCCGTTTCAGTTTTTAGATGTAGTCTTGTGCTGCAATTTCCAGAAATCTGTATTTCTCTTCATAACTGTCTACATAAATAAGTCATAAATAAAAGCATTTTAAATGTTCGTCACACCTTTTCAAAATTTTGATTATAATCACTTTAATGTCACTTCTAACAAGAGAAGTTTTGATGCATTAACTCAGTGCTTTAAAAACAGCAAGTCGCACTGAATAAAATGTACCTGATATTTCCCCAACTGAACAGCAGAGAATCCATTTTGTCTTTGACTATTTCCCTGCTCTCAGCCCTGCAAGGAAGCAGCATCCTCACCCATTTTGTGTTCCCAGATGCTGCAGCACAGTGAAATATTCCGTCATAAAAGGAATGGCACAGCAGAAGAGAAAATTCCAGTAAACTGCCACAGATTAGAATGGTGGCTGCAAAAAGTACTTACGCTATGTAGAAAAGCACATTTTCCACGAGCCCAGCAGCCTTATGAAAATTACAGTGTGATGTCTGTCTTGCAGCTTTCTAAATGTATGACAACTCTGAGCATTTAAATAACTCTACCATTAAATTATACATATCTTGTAATTCCATCAGAAAAACCAAATATTACAGACCAGTGAAAGACTGTATTACTAACATTTGTATTAAAAGTAACCAGTTTGCACATAACTAAACCCAGATAAATGTAAACATGAGATTTTATTATTTTTTCAACAGCACTTAATAAGCTGTTAATAAGAGACAATTAAATAAATTTATTGTTGAGTTCCAGATCTCTCTAGATACAGGTAAGACTCCAATAAAACCAGTACAAATCTGGACTTCACATTCTGAAGTATGATTATTATTTTATTGAAAGGAACATAAGAGTAAAGCTATTTTAAATTATAGTCATTTTGAAACCAAATGGCAACTTTTTTGATGCTTTATGAAAAAGATGTTGTTCCTATTGGAAATCAATAGGAAGGCAGAAGAAATTAGATAGCTATGATTTGCCAAGAAATCAATAAGAAATAGAGCAATATCAGAACCCACGTTCTTTAACTTTTACATATTAAAATTTGACTTGCATGTGAACAGAAATTTAAGAACTTACAGGAGAAAACACGTGAGGTGCCATTGTATTTTTGTGATGTATCCATCATATCATGTCTGACAATTTAAGGTATTTTGCTTTTAAGACCTTTCTGATTTTGACAGACTAAAATACATTCCCACTGCTTAAAGACATTATTTAATTTGAAATGATTTAATACATCCTTAAGAACATTCTGTAACACAAAAAAATCACTGTCAAATATTTATTTGCAGGCACCTCCTATGATGCTTTGCATCAGCCATCACTGGGAGGGGCAGGGGGAACCTACAGCTGCAAAGGCACCAAACCTGCACTTAGTAAATCGTGGCGCAAGAACAACGGGTAGTGCTGAGCAGCACCCCACAACAAAGCAGGTTTTTCTATACGGCAATATTCGGGGGAAAAGGAAAGCTTTTAGCAGCGTAACAGAGAGAATTTAGACTAAGATGGGGGTAACTTTCATCAGGAATTTTTTGCCCCAACTTACCCTCCCTGCCACCCCCTCCAAAACCCAACAAAAAAAACCCCAAACCTCTGCGTTGGGAGGTACTTTTCAGCACTGTTCCAGAGCCTTCCCATACAGCCTTTGCACTCCAGGTATGTCCTGGTATGACAGTATAGGTACACAAACACATTTCAGTTCCTGCCCCATGCCTACAGATGGAAAGGAATTCCATTGAATTAAAATGTGCAACACATTTTAATATTTATTTGTTGCTTGTTTAGCAAAATAGAGAGTCTTTAGACCAACATTCTTTAATACTTAAACAAGTTTTATTTAAACTATAGGAGACTTTACTTTTCCGTGGGATCATTTTAATCAAACGGCGAAAGCAACAAGAGGCAATTCTCATTTTCTGATTCGCTTTCATCTGATACAGCTAGAAACTGGAAAAACAGCATCTCTTCAAAAGGCAGGTGCAGGTTTGCACGGGAGCAAGGAGCGGCAGCAGGGAGGGAGGAAGCCCTGGGGCAGTACCAGAACCGCACCGGCCCTGCAGAAGCTGAAGACCCTCCGCCGCGGCCGGGGAGCCCCAGGGCCGGGGAACCCCAGGGCCGAGCTGGTGCGATGCACGACCCTGCGAAGCAGTTCCCACCCTGGTACAGGCAGAGAGGGACCCGGCGCTGCCTTTCAGCACGTGCGATTTACACACGGCTTTATCGAGGGCTCCACTGCTGAATACAGAACACACTCTATTTGGCTTTCAGTCAATTAAGCTTTAAGCTGTCAGCAAACAAGACTTTTAAGTTAATTTTGAATCACCACAAATCAAGTCGAAGGTTGTGAAAGGGCACGCTCACATGCCAGCATGAAAAAAGGCAGTTTAATTGCCTCTGAATAGCTATTATATGCTGCAATTGGCCTATTGAATCTTAGATGATCTATTTATTTATCAAAGTGCAAAGACTGGTAAAAGAATGAAGTGTATGAACTTTAATCATCCTCTCTCTTGCGTAAGTAGGTAAAATTAAAGTTTTTGCATATAAGTAGTACTCTCGAAATTATATCTTTTAATACAGGTCAATATGTTTACATTATATTTTACTTTCGAATAGTTACAGCTGTCCAAACTACAGCTGAAATGTGAAAATAAGCAATTTCCAATACAACAAGGCATTGCTATTATTTTTTTTTTAATCTTCCATCAGGTTTTTCATATACTATGTAGATAACTGATGTTTTGAACCTGCTAGCTTGAAAACCTGACTAACCAGAAGGTATAGAAAAATGCTGTAAAATGCTATAAAACCAGCTGCTATTAAAGTGTGTTACAAAAAACTGCTACAAATTTCATACTAGACCTCTGTCTTCATGAAAAATAATTTTGTTTAGAATAAAATGACATTGGACAGTACCCACAGGAATGGGTCTTCAGAACTTAAAAGTTTTTTCATTGATCTACCTAGAAAAACTGCAACACAAACTACGGAAATGCCATTTTTAAAATGTATCAGCAGAACTAATTAATTTTAAGAATAACATTCTCTAACTTTGCTGTGACTAACCCTATGCTTAAAATACACAGTTAACCATGAAGAGGGTCCAGCTGGTTTCTTAAGACAAGGCATACATATATATACACACACCCCCACAGAATAGTAAAGTCTAGAATTATCATAAGTGAACGGACAAAATTTCTCTTTTTGTAACTAACTACAAGAAGATGCGTTCAAATGTTAATAGTCCAACCAGCTGCAATTCTTCACTTGTTAAATGATGCAAGATGCTGACTAGGTATTCTCCTTCCCTTCAAATCCTACTCACAGAGAAAGACAGCCTGGGGGAATTCACATCATGTGTTTTAGGTACCTGAAGGACAACCCAGGACCCTAATTGCCTTGAGTTACTGGAAAGAGGTAGGGAAGGAAATTCAGAACGCCAAAATCAGGAGCCTCAAGGTACAGATTGGTACCCACTGTTCATTGCTCTAAATGTCAGCCTGGTCCCTTGTACAGCTTTTGTTTTTCATTGCTCCTTTCACCCTGGGGGAAGATTCACAAACTGAAATTGTGATAATGGCTCCCTTACCCACTTAACATTGGCCTCAGTCAAAACACTCCATGTTTTATGTTCTTCCTATCATCAGGTCCTGCAAAACTTGCGTGAAGAAGTGTGGTTTGCATATAAAAACTGAAGAATTACGCGTAGCTAAAAAAACCTTCAAAGAATCATTGAGAAGTAGTGAAAAAGATCTGCCAATGATGGAAAAAAGTAACCAAAACTACATGTGTGAAAAGTTTGCTCTTCCAGCACTGGAAGAGACCAGGTGTAAGGAAAAGATGTGGTTACAACTAAATCTCTCATTTCACACCTGCATTTAATCAAGCTGTCCCATGTCATGAGGAAAGTCCAGCTGGAGCTCTGGAAGAAGAGGCCACTGCTCCAGCGACTACTCAGGCTCTGCAGGGCTGGAGAAGAGGAGAGGAGAGGCTGGCCGCAGGCTGTGGCATGGAGAGCACGGGAAGCGAAGCCCAGGACAGTCCTGCAGGCATGAGCCAATCTGCCGGGCTCGTGCTGTTATGACTACCTCCTGCTTGCTCTGAGCAGTGCAGCTCATTACACGGCATGAAGAGAGACGGGCCAGGAGGATTTTCTGGAGAGAGAAGCAGAGCTTCCACAGAGCACTTTGATTCATGCAAGAAAGATGAATGTTTATGGCAAATGAGATGCAACAGCTACTCGCTACGTCCAGGTGACCACTCAAGACTTTCCTTGGGCAGGAAGGTGAAGGATGGGGGTTTTACGGCACATATTTATGATCTCATCCTGGCATACCATGCAGACTGGTACAGACCACAGTCCTGCTATCACAAACAATTACCTGGTCAACAATTTCTGCGCAGCCAGTTATTGTGCTACTGGATACCTGTAGCTAGTTCTGGGATGTCAACACAGAGAAATATTTTCTTCTTTTTTTTAAGTCAAACATAGACTTAGTGCTGAGACAACACCTGATATTTTTGAGAAGGAAAATAGGTCAGAGAAGGTGATAGGGCATTAAAGTCACAAGAGCAGTACACAGAGCAAATGTGTTTTAAACTGATGAAGTGGGGACCTCTGAAAGGATTACCCCAAGAAATGTAGTCTACATATTGTCAGGGTTATAGAAAGTGTTCAGATGACATATGAAGGCATATGAACCCACGGATGAGGAGACCACTGGATCCATGCAGACCTTATCTTTTCCTTCACGAATCAAAGCAGACCCTAACGCACCAGCAGTTTAACTCTGAGTTATAGAGATGTTCTGTACCCACACAAGTAAACTCTGCCCATGTTTGGTTCTTTTAATAAGCAATATATAATTATAAATGAAATTGTGGCTTGACGTTTTAAACCTTATTTAACTTCTATGTCAATTTTCACAAGCGAGTCCAAAAACGTAAATTAAAAAAGCACAGAGGTTTCAGGTCTTTGCTTTACGTCACTACTTCATTGCCTCGGGAATTCGTATAACCTCAGGGCAATAGCATTTAGATATCTACGTAACAAACACAGCCATTTCAGAATTGTTATTACTGCTGTTGATGCAGTAAATTCATCTTCTGTAATGAACTTACTGGATTACAGATGGAAAACAGCTCACCTGTTGCATAAAACAGTAGACAGTGATCTCAAACTACAGATGTCCAGTAAAGTTAAACAAAAAAAACCCTTCCCGATTTTAGAAGTTGCTTCAAGACTAAAGGAAACCTTGAAGTTGTATGTTATATTTAACAATATATTGGTCATCAAGTAAATGATTCATGTAATAATAGCCAGCACAAGCTTCTGGGAAAGTCATCTCCACATGAAATTCCTAGACTCCAGTAGTTCTTATGCCAACACTCATAAGAACTGTATTCCATGTGGAAATGGTTAATTTACACAAGAAAATACTGCCGAAAGCCACGGATACTATGCACATTAGCAGCAGAACAGCTTCTTAAAGCATTTGGTCCATGATTAAAGCTAACATCCCAAGACACTTACACCTTGCCAGCACTGTTATATTTAGCACGTGCAATCACGCTTAAACTTACTGAGGTGGATTAAGGGAAATCTGAGATGTTTGTCACCACACACCTTTCTGAAATGCTGGACATTAGACGGAGCTGTACCAATGCTGTCACACGTCCCAAAGCCAGCACTGGGGTAGCGTTACCTGCATTAGCTGTGTTTTACCAAAGGCCTCAGAGCTGCTGCACTTCTTGCTAGGGCTGTGGCACGCGTTGCAAGGAACTTCCCTGCCCGCTACCATGCAGGGAGTAAAACTCCCGTCGAACATTAAAACACAAAGGCTTGCTGTGCCTCGGAAGGAACTCTTCAAATCTAAGACAAACATGACAACATAGACTTTTTTTTTTTTTTGCAAAACAGCAGCTGTAAAGAAGCTGGCTAAGAACTGTAGCAAAGCTGGTAGCCTTGCTATGTCCCAAATGCATTGCCCAGCAATGACAGAAAACAGAAACTGCTTATACGCTCATGTGCCTCAACCATTGAAGAAAACATCATATAGAAATTTAAGCATATTCCTGCCTCATACTTTAATGCCATTACACTATTATTAGAATGAAAAAAGAAAACCCAGGAAGTATGAGACTTACGAAGCTTTTGGTTGCAATGCTAACCAAAAAGGAGGCATAACAGAATAAAAAGAACACAAAAAATGAGGACTTGCAAGAACACTAGAAAAACTGTGCTTCAATACATTGCTTTTATAGCCTGTGCCTCTTTAAAACTCCACTTCTACACCTGAAGAAATTACTCTAAATAATTTTGACTGTAACTATCTTTCAAAAGTCTTTGATTGAGTTAAGGAAAACATCAACACCGAAGCGTCTCTGCCTAATGTCACTGACAGAAGAATACAATTAAGGTATACATGTTTGTCTAAGACAAAGAGAACTAACTTTTCCCAAGTTAATACGGTTTTTCAGAGTAACTGCAGCACAAAAGGAGACTGCGCAGCGCTGGAAGAAGACATCTGCCACCAAAACAACAAAAGAATTTCAGACAAGAGTCCCAGATCGATTTTCACAAAGTACTGACGTATAAAGCACACATTGATGCCGACTTCCCACTTTCACACACAAAATAAGACTGTGTAAGGACTGATACTACTTAGACACATTATGCGAAGTTTAGTACTAAGCTCTGTATCACCAAGTAATTATAGATACCAGAAAGTTTACAAAACTAAATGAAAAAAGTTATGTTTTCAAATACAAAAGCAAGCATTTGTAGATGAATGCATGTTAAAGACCGCTTCTTGTGCTACACTAAAAAAATCAATATTTAATACCATCTTTATTCAAAACCGCACCGTCTGCAAATATGGCTTCCATGTAATATACTGATTCCACTGAAATATGTGATAGATGAAGTAAATACTTTAAAATTTGAAAAGTTACTTGCTCCTGTGATTAAGTTCTGGCCCGTAAATTAGTACGACACAGTGTAAATACATAGGTATAGAGAGAATGCTAAACTTAATTAACACACGGAAACATCCACCCTGTAGACATGGCAGCTCTGCCAGGTTTTTACGCTCAGCGGATTCGCTGCCCTCGTGGGAGGCAGGAAGAGAGGCCAGGCTGTCCCCAGCAGCTTTCACTGCTAGTCCGTAACTCCACAAACCCCGCAGCAGACGGGTAACTGCAATCAGAGTTGTGCACACCCTTTCCGAAGCAGCTCCCCGAGATGACACCTTCCAGCTGGCAGACAACCAGCTGCTGAACAACGTGAAGCTGGCACACGTGGCCAGGTGCCCAGGTTTTTCCTGTTTTCAGGTCCGTGGCTCACAAGCTGAAGAAAAACCGATGTTGCCTCCCACAGAGGACAAAGATATTTAACAATGCTGCAATCCAAGTTGGAGCTTAAAACCTATGTATATTGCCTTTTGTTAAGTAGATAACGTTGAAATTTTTATTCAAGTTTGCTAACTTTTTCAGCCAAGGCACTTTTACTTATTTTTTTTTTTTAAATCGACAGTCATTTTTGAAGTGTCAGTTACTTCTAAATCAACATAAACGTTACAACTAAAGGCACGCTGGTAGCCCGGTTCGTATCGGGCTCTGCGGCAGCCCTTGCCCAGCTCCTGCTGCAGCTGCCAGGCCTGGCTGAGGACGGACCCTGCAGCACTCAGCACTGCCCACAGCTCCCAACTCCGCAAATGCTTTGCTCTACGCTTCTCCGTTAATTAGAAAACACCCCACCAGTACCCAAACAAACCAGTTTTCTTGAATTACTACTTCCTTAATGAATACATGTAGCAGTCTCCCAACGCTGACAGATGCCATTCAGACAGATGTCAAGCCCATAACACCCTCACAGAGAGCAGAGCTCTTAATGGCGTTTACTGGGCGACATCTGCTTGACTGGCAGATGCCCGTATCTTTTCCAATACATGCAGCTTTGTTGAAAAAAACCCGTGTTTTTACATGAATTATGTTCCCTTAAAAAAAAAAAAAAAAAACGGAACAGAATTTTACCCATAATTTCATGCTTCCTTGTAGATAGCTAATTACAAATTCTAGGAACCTAGATTCTCAATTAACTGGGTATACAATTATCTATTTGTCACATTTCTCAAGGTGCTTCAGAATTCCTGTTAGTACACAGGAAAACTCCATTAAAAATTAACTTTTACATGTTAAATAACCTGTGTCTGTGAATTCGTATTCCATTTTTAATTGTAACAGAACAGACCATGTGACAGAGATGAGTCACTGTGTATTTTCTCTATTTTCTTAATTAGCATCTGAAAGGGATGAAGTTTGCTTTAGATGATAAAACCCTCACTTTTCTGGTGTTTTACACAATAGTCAGTGCGTGATATGGTAGATGGTTTTCCAATGAGTGATTAAATACAAATTAAAAGCTTCTTTGATCTCTCTATGGTGGGCTTCAGAGATACAAAAATATATGTGACAGGATTTGTGGAAGGTACTCGGGTTCAGGATAACCTACTTAAAAGAAACCCAGCAGGAACTTTGTCCAGAGACTGACTCTTTTGGCACCCTCATTGTGCTGAACAGTGGGCCACTGGCTTGTTTGCTGGGGATGGCAGATGGTTTCATTTGTTGTGTACCTCCACTCCACCCCAAATTTTCAGTGGAAGTCTGGCTGGTAACGGGAGGGACGCAATGGGCAATGGCACCTGTCGCTCCCACTTCACTGAAGTCCAGCTCCAGCAGTAAGAAAGAGAATGAAGAGAAACCACCGAAGTAGTCCAGAAGCTTATATTATTAAAAAATAAAGAAAAAAGCATAGTACATGACTTAACAGATGACTGTCTACAACTTTCAGTTTGCAATTTGTTGAAATATTTTCTTCTGTTACCATGTAAGCCTTTGAGTAAAAAATTGTAATAGCACACAGAGAATAATAATACATCACCTAGGAACTAATTCAAAACTACTTCAAATAGTCATATGGTACCAAAATCGGAAAGCTTAGACAGTGCAGGTAAAATAAGAAGTGCTCAAAATATGAGAAAATGCTGGAAGTGAAAAATGTTTGCAGATGCATTCCATGTACTGCTGCACTTCAACAGCAGCGACGGTGCGTAAGGTACAAGATGAATCACAAGAAACACAGTCCCTGCCCTAACACTGTTGAATCTTTAACACAGACAAATACTGTCACTGATTAAAGAGCTATTTTGAAGTTTAGAATATGGGTTAATCTAGCAATATTTCTTGCTTCTGACTTTACCAGTTAAAGGATAATTATTGCTGAAAAAATACTAGTCATTATGCACAAAATAGATTTGTGAATATTGAAAGAAGAGACTTAAAAGAGTAAATTTTCAAGTTGACAGACATTTATCAGTAGCATTGCCAGATTTTATTTTCCATATAAACTTTTGTATGTGCACTACTATAACTGCTGGAAGTCTCTCGTATCAGAAGTAATCGTGTCTGTACAATGCAGAAGTCATACGTTAGCATGTGCTTGACTAAGACTCATTTTGGTTACACGGCTAAACAAGGAGTATTTTTAAAGCACCTATTTACTGCCTTAACCTGCCACAAGATGTTTTCAAACAGGTCTGTCTTTCTCTGTGCAAGGGATCACCAAGGGACAAGGAGAAGGCTGACCATTATTTCTTCCCATTCTGTGCACTAACATGTCACAGTAGCATGCAGAAGGAAATGGACTGGATCAAATAGTAAGCCTTATCTCTGTAGCTAAAGCAGTCCACATACCCTATGGCCAAGCTTTTTGGAATGACAGATCCTGAGGAATAAATTGCATTTCAATTCAATTCCCCACTATCCTGATGGAGCTATTGACTATGCTATATCACAGTGTTTCCCAAAATGATAAAACGTTTATGTTGGCTCAAGTAGAATTTAATGAAAATGTATCAGTTACTGGTTTTATTTATGGAAATACCAAAAAGAATAATTGGTCCAATAACAGTGTATTTAAGTGTCACCTGTCAGGCCACCTGTTGGAGTGTTATCATTTTACAAGCAAGTCAGCTTAAGCAAGTTGTTGGTGCTAGGTTTCTGCTCCTCAGAGCAGTGTCATCCCCTAGGAGCAGGCACAAGAGGGGGCACAGCAGTCTGTGCCTTGGATTTCCCACCCACCGATATTTTATTTTCACATAGCTGTTAAAACAAAGTGTAGGAAAACCATAAACTGTTTACTGTTTAATAGCAAACAACAGATTTTGTAAATCAAATCAATTAGGGGGCACAAAATCTGTTCCCTGAGGTTGGAATGACATTCCAAGGACATCTAACCCCCCCTTCCTGGGAGCCCTGCAACTTAGGTAAAACTTCTCCAAATTTCTCAGAATTAGAACAAAACTTCTAGCAGAACTCTTTGGGCTTGCATCTGCCTTGCACACACGAACACGGCACCATTGCTTCATAGCAAAAGGAAGGTCCAGATTAATTCCAACGTACACCTCCTCTTCCACCAAAGCACTGCAGCAGCACTTCGGCTGAGCTTGCTGCCGAGTGAAGCACAGTTCCATGAAGCGGTCCAGGCACAGATTTAACAAACTTAAACACAGAGGCATATTTTTGAAAGCCTTTTATCTACAAAACCAAGGCAGTCTATATTTCTATAGTCTTTGCAGCTGAGGTGGCTGTACATGCCAGTGTTCATGGAAGGGGGAAAAATGTTTAAAAAAAATCGGTCTTTAATTAGAACCAGGAACAGATTTGTGCTTTGCAAGCGTCACTATCAATACTACCGTGACTAAGTTTATCATTACAAAATGTGATTGCCATGGAAAAATTCCACATAGTGCATCGCTGAAGAGCCTGGCGGTATTATCTAGGTCAGTAGAACAGAGGTTGGAATAAGCTCTTCATGGCAAGAGTCATCTTTCATTGTAGCAGCACCATCAGCAATAAGGTCTTAACCAGAACCTGGCATTCCTATTACAACCACAAGCGATACCAAACGTCACCGATAGGACATTCGTGAAAGTCTGGAAACATCTACAGTTACCTTGGGAATTAATTAGAACTAAATTAATTCTAAACTTGCTAGAAGTTTCTGTTGATTAGGTATAAGAACTATCCATACAATATTCAGAATATGTATCATATTATGCCCCAGTATGTTACTTATTTCCATTACTAAGGTAATGTTGCACAGCTCAAAGGCAAACACTTTGCAACCTAAAAGTTACTTCCTTTAAGTTCTTAATTTCCACAACAGCTCCACACCGTAAATTCAGTGGATTTCTAAAGACAGCCTATTTATGCTATGATATAATTTTCTTCGCAAGTAAATAAATCTCTCAGAGGTAGTGATGCACTACAATGCTGCCTTTTTCACAGCACCAGTGACATTTGACCCTTTATCCCTGTTACATGCTCAGCCACGTCCTTGTTTTACTACCACTAGAGATGCTGCTGCACCTGTGCTAAAACATAATGACAAATATCTGTATTTCCAAATATGTAACGATACTATGTTGTTGTGTTTTTTTTTTTTTCTTAAAGCATTTTGCTCTTCCTTTATTTACTGGAAAAATGTATTTGCATTTCTAAATTAAAACTTAGATGCTACCTTGGAGCCTAAGATTACATGGAAAATATAAATAGATTACAAATTACAAAATTAAAAAAAAAATTTTTTTGAAAAGCCAATTTACCATCATGATGAATTGCAAAATTTCAACCACCGAAGCCAGTAGATTTTGTGCTGAACTAGGAAAAAATGCTGTTGTCCACATGTGAATTATTTAAGCAAAATATTTGCTCTACTTTTCGTTACCCAGAAAAGCCTTTCAGGCATTAAGCACAGAAATACATACCACTACTACATTGGAAGACTATTCGTGTGTGTATTTTCAGTGCATTTGAAGATAAACCCCATTTTCTAAATAACTCCTGCATGTGTGTTTTTAAATGCTTAAGAGGCACTGTAGAGTATTACTGAAGTATTTTCCAGAAACAGGCTTCAGTGCTTTTCAGCCAGCTAAGCTAAAATGCTTTAATCTCTAAAAGGACTGATGTGAAAGTGATCCTTTTAAAAAGTTATTTGGATAAATGAAAGCATTTGGTGAATCTCAATTTGAACTGAAAAAATCCTGTTGACCACTGCACACCAGCATTACTTTGTGCAGTCAAATCAATAAATATTAGCCTTAATAGGACCACTATAGAAAGAAGCTGCATATTTTTAAGATAAGGTTAAGTTTAAATTCTCTCAAAATTCTTTTTCCTCCCTATTCTACCAACACAAAACTAATTGTATTCAATTGTAGACTGAAATTTCATCTTTACTCAGGATACTTTTTTAAAATTCAACTCCTTTTAATAACAGAAACACTTTCTCTGTAAATAAAATTGTTACTACCATCAGACTCTAACAACATAGCAGATAGGTTTCTGAAAAACCTCGAAACTCAGTCTAGCACATAGTAAAAAACCGCACATTATTTGGAACTTACTCCATTAAAGCATCCCACCTTCAATCTTTCCTGTGAAAAGAACATATGACATCGAAGGGGCAGAATGCTGTCCCAGATACAACACACACTTGTTTATAATACTGCTATTGCTAAAGCTTCAGAAAAAGAACCAGAAGGTCTCTAACAGACATGGAGCCAGAGATGGTATATGTTCCTGAAGGAAACACTGATCTGATGTACATGCTGGGGAAATCTGTTTCAGGGTACGCCAAGCCCATTCATTAATTTATTTTTATTTTTTCTGAGGGTCCATCCTCTATTCTTTGTTGTTTCTTGACAAGTCCTGCATCGTCCCCTAGCTGCTAAAAGCATTTCCAGCATCTACCTCCCTCTTGGCTATTTCCAGTTAGCCTTTTACCCTCAATGTGTGTTAATGCTCCCTCTCCAGACAGGCTCCTCTTCCACCAGCAGTAATCCTGTCTCAGGCACCTTCAACCAGAGACTTGACCCAAAACTAGATCTGTCATACTAACTGTCTTCAGGTCAATAGGAATAACTAGTTTTCTTTTAGACTTTCACAAAAATCTATACAAAGCTCAGCCAAAGGAAAAAAAAAAAAAAAAGAGCTTTCATGCTCTATAATCTGCAGTATGCTATGCTAAAATACATACTGTAATCATTCAAATTCCAAGGATATTGATATTGAGCATATAGGTATTTTCCTTATGACACTGCATAAATAACCATGAAAAGAATCAAAAGATAATTGCCATAATTAAATGCATACTTTTGTATGGTCTGTCATTTCAGAATATGCCTCGACGGACCAGAACTCTTGACTTTACCTGCCAGTCTACAATGAACTACAGCAACAGTAAAAAGCTATAAGTATTGTAGAAATGAAATACACTTGAATTCTATGTGCAACAAACTAGCAGCACTTACTTGTTGAAAACAAACAAACAAGCAAGGAAAACAATTCAATCACGCAGACTGAGGGTAGCACCATTACATCCGATCTTTCACCAAGGTAGATAATTTAAGGGCTAACTATAAAGAATCACATAAAGCCTTTATTCTTCAAGAACCACAAGCTAAACATGTTGGCTGCAGGCCAACTTAAAAGCTCAAAACACATACATTAAAAAATATATTATGATTCAGAAGTAACACAATAATATTGTAGTAGTTACAGTTAAGCAGGTATTTAGTTTTTGTCTACAGCTCTTTTCTACTTCTTCATAAGCAGCCTTAGTATTTTGTTTTCTCATGAAAAATAGGCTATTTGGCAGAAAGTGTTCCACCTCCTCTGCATGGTACCTAGTATGTAAAAAAAATAACATATTCATTATATTAATGCTCACCTGCTGTGATGTCATCATCAACCAGATCATGCTCCTCTTCCTGAACTTTTGCTTCTGTTCCCAATGAATCTGGGCTTGCACTACCAGTTTGAATGGCTTCCGTGGTTACTCCAGCTGAAATAAACAACCAAACACCCACAAAGTCAGTGATTTTTGGTAGATAACATCCTTAGAACAGGAAAAAAAAAAAGTAATTATCTTTTGATATTCTGAACCATGCAATGTAACTCTATGAAACATAGATAAAATAAAGAGCAACTATTTTCCGGTTTCCCTTCATACTGTATGCAGACTTTTCACAAACCTCTCCTTTAAAAATCTTTTCCACACTGTAAACATCTCTTCTATATTTTCTTCTTTTTCTGCCATCTTCTAGCATCATTAAAAATATTAGATATACATATCACACGCTAACAACTTATTTAGCCACAAAATACAGAGTTCCAGCAGAACTTCTTTTACATCTCCTCTCAATACTTCATCTGTCTTACAAAAAAAGTGCTGTTTTTCCAGGTGAGCTTCGTAGTGTATTAATTCAGCTGACTTATTCCATGTCATTTGGGTTGGGATGCATCTGTTAGTTGCTATTAGAAACTACACAATGAACACCAAATCATGCCACATAACACCACGCAATTAAAGTTATAATTCACCTGTTTATACTCTGCCCAGTTACAAACTAATTATTCCCTATATGAGCCTTACCACAATTCAATCAAGGCATTATCAAAAGAAGTGTTTTGTTAAGGGTAAAAAAAGTACAGTCTCACAAATAGTCTTCCCAAAGAGCTTTAGGAAAGCTAAAAAGCAGACCGGGGAGGGTGGGGGGGAAAGCCCTGATAAGATTTCTTTCCTCCCAATACATCCTCTGTGTCAGCTTATACTGTCAAAAATCTTATTATATGAAGCAATTGCTGCTTTACTGATTGCAGCATTACGTTTGCAATCCACAGGGGCATTAAGTCCCTGTTAAAAAAAGGACCATGGCCCTTTGTCAGCACCAACCAAATTTCAACAAGAAATTAAGTCTCTGCAAACAACCCTGCCTTGTGGAAGGCCAACAGCTCTTGCTGACCGACACAAGCACCAGCAATGGCTTGGCAGTGGGCAGTGGAGAACTGCCCACTCTACCTGCTGCTGCTCCTCTTCTGCTTTTAGATCATGTTATGAAATCATTAATGTCCATTACTTCAGTTCTCAGTAGTTTTCATGCAATAATTTGCTAGTCTTCTCCAAACATATGAATACGATTGATAAATGAAAAGATGACAGTATCATAGTAAATCACAAGGGGGGGGAAATCTCTGTCAGCTGTCTACAACAACATTTGTGAATCCACACCTGAAAGCCATTTAACTCTGGGTCATCTTGAAATCAGTTCAGAAACATTAACATTCTCATGGGTATTCAGATTTTACTTTTTTAAGTACTGTTTTTAAATACTAAGTATTCACAGAAAAGTACTTATACCTTGTGATAACACAGTGCTTTTGTCTGACAGCAATTTCTAACTTATTCTGACATAACCTCTTTATAAAGAAACTAGTGTCTTTTAAGAACTTTCTGAACGCCCTTCCCATTGTGTCAACACATATAAAAAACAGTGACAACAAATACACAACCAGACTGGAACACACTGCCAAATCAATAGCATATCACTTCATTAAGCATGCTGGCATGATTGCACAGAGATCACATGCAATTACAAATTGCACATGAACCTTATTCAGGACACTTTTAAAAATAAGGAGTTCACTGTTATGGTGCAGCTGTTGCAGCCCATGGGCATCTCTCTGTGGGGTCTTCACCAGCATCCACACAAACACCAGGATTCCAGCACCACTTCACCAAAATACTTTTTGGTCTTCATCTTCAAGCACCAATTATTTTCTAACACTACTATTTATTTGTGCATACCCACTGGAGTCGGCCAGTGTCTTGAGGGGAAAAGAAAAGGTTATTTTTTAAGCACTGCTCTACATTTTGCATCATAGTTAGTACAAGGAGCTGCTAATCTCTGAAGGCATAGCAAGCACCTAGCTGTTCCCTAAATACCACTTCCATAATCTAAAATTCTTTCTTTCCACACCCAGAGAAGGGTGAATAGTTCGCATGCCTTTTAAAAACTGTAGTATGAAGGCTCTGACTGATGAGCTTTCATCTCAGAGGGAGTATTTTCTGTGGTTGAACACTCAATTTGGTAGAAGCCAAGGGTCTAGCAGTCCCTAAACAGTAAGTTTAGGCTGGGACAAAATTCAAAGCCTTTGATTTATTTAATTATTACCTCACCTCTTTCCCTGCTTTCTAGCCCCGAGTTGCTGAAAAGAGGCTGATTTTCCATATTAGAGGTGCTATACCTTTCTAAAGAGCTTAGCGAGACTAGTTGCAACACAGTGGAAGGAAGGAAGTGACTTTGCATGAGTTGATTTTAAGTACAGTGTATAAAAACTTAGAAAAGTTTATTAAAATTTTATATAATTAAAATAAAAATATCAGTAAAAATCTATTTAATCAGAACGATTAAACATTCCTCAAAAAACACTGAACAGGTAAAGCCAAAAGGGGAGAAAAATAGCCATCACACAAAATTTGTCAAGCAATACATTATCATTTCCTCTCAATGAAAATCCAGTAAGAAGGAACATGTATTCCTGGACACGAGTCTTTTCTACATAATTCACCAAAAATGTCTCAGAAACATGTTTTAGAAGTGAAAAGATCATAAAACTCTGAATGTATTAGAAATAAGCCAGCTGACGTATTCGAAAAATATTGGAAGATTAAGTGAGATATACTTGTTTTAGAAACTTATGCCATTATTACAATTTACTATTTACTGCAGCATCCTAAACTCATTATTCATTTAATACATTAAAATGTTGCAGCACAAAATTATTCGCCTTACTTCTTTGTGCTCTTTTAAGTCAAACCTTGCACCAGTAAGATGATCAACCACGTATATAAACAGCAATGTCTTTGGGGTCCAATCAAACTATGCTTACTCAATAAAAACTCTCATTTAAATCGATGGAAGTTTAATTAAGTTTTACTCAATTAATCTGGCTTTAAATAAAACTTTCTAACAGAAATATAAGTCTAGTAGAAATACATTCATAAAAGCTGACAACAGCATACTCATTATATTATTATAGGACTTTTCATATTCATTTTGCTTTCCAGTGATAACATGGATTATTACTTGAAGCAGTTTAGAGACGCACAATTTAAGGATATCTGTTTAAATTTCTTTAATTTTGTGCTGCCACACTTAAGATTTTCACTTAAAAAGAAACAGTAATTTGACAAAAATGTTTACCTGAATGAACTGGGTTTTAGCAACATGGGAAGCAAGAGAAGTGCCTATACTTAATTTCTGGGCAGAATGTACTGAAAACAGATTTCTGCAGAGGCTGACCAGCACTGCCCGCATCCTGGCAGCCCATGACAGGCAGCCTGCCTGCCTCGCATTAATTCACTCCACACCGCTCCGATCGATCCCGGGCAGCTCCCAGCCGCCCCGCGCGGGCTGCCTGTCTGCTGGCTTCAGCCGCATCCCACATGCACACAAAGGCCGGGGCAAGATAACCTTTTGCTTTCCATTAAAGCCATAGGAGCCATTTTTGTATCTGCAGTAACATCACATATTTAAAAATATATCTGTCCCTCCAGGGCTTGGTGGACAGACCCACCACCAAGAGCTTTCAGGCGTCCCACTGCACAGAGCCCTGAAACGATGCCTTCAGCATTTTAAGAAAACGTTTACACTGACCAAGGTAAAATAAATAAAGAAATAAAATAGAAACATAATATTCAGCAAAGAAATCCCTTTAAAAAGATAATTTAATTTGCAGAATCCGTTTGACACTGAAGATAGCCCTTGCTCTTCAAAATAAGCAGGCAGAAAAAGGCAGTATTCCCTTTTTGAACTTCACCTGACAACACATCATCATGGCAAACGCCCCACAGACTATGCAGCATTTCAGAAACAATTGTATGCTGTGCAAATGAGGAGCAGACAACGCTATGGCAAATATTTACAGTCGCATGACATAATCTTGGGAGATACAAGATGAAGCCTTGAAAGCTTAACTGTTTTCCTCCCTGTGGGAGCCTGAAAAATACCAACACCTGCAACATCTCTCATAGGTTTAATTCATAGCATCACTTATACATCCATTCCCATTTGATGCGGGGTCAACAAGCTGACATGCCAATTTTGGATTTGAAGGCCCAAATAAAACAAAGATTTATTGTTCCCCCTACAAGGTGCTGTGAAACGAAGCCTAATGTGTCTGAACACCTGAACTGCAAATCGTGCGACGCAGAAGCCATTCAGGCAGCTGTAAGCGAGCTGCTCAGAGCCGTGACAGTGTAAAGGGCCCATTTGAGGTGGTCCCCGCAGCACAAGGTGGTGGTGTGCGGGCAGACCCACAAGAGAAAATAAGATCTGCTTGGCTTTCTCCCTGCTCCTTCACCCTGCCATCTACAGGGGGACAGTAATCTCTCTTGCATCAGTTAAAAGATTATTAAGAGATAACCCTGTGCAAGTTTGCCTGTCTTTCAAGTCCCCTGAACACATTCTATCAAAACGCTGGGAGACATGCCAGTTGCTTGATCTGTACAAGTAAGGTCATGTCCCAGAATTGCTATTGGATCTGAGCAGCGAATATACAAATGGGGAAAAGATTTCATCTCCGTTTGCTAGTACTACACACTTGATACATTCAAGAGCCAATTAAATGCATATGACAAAGTATCTTATATCAGCAGCAAGCTTCTATTAGTGATTACCACTTGTTTTAATTAAAACAAACCTGTTAATGTGCAAGAGAAGCACTGTTTCTACATCACACATATAAGAACTATTGCAGAGCAATAACATATGCTGGACACAAAAACACGCTGATAATAATTTATGCCGCTATATCAAGAGGCAAAATCGGGAGGAGTGGAGAATGAAGGAATCAAAGCAATATTTCTTCATCTTTCATATTTCTTCTCCTTACCTTTCTAGCATAAAACTATACTTTTCAGAAGTCCATTGCATCCATTTTGGCCATCCTAAATAATTCTTATCCCCTTCAATTCCTCCCCAGACCTTTAAAAAACATGTCATTTTTAAATTATGTCTTACAATGTTAGTAATATATACACTTTGCTCTTTACCCACAACAGCAACATTTGTAGCTCCTTATTTTGTTTCTCCTTTCTGATACCCTAATTATTACTCTTCTTCAGAGTGTCAGCATTTTTGTGTACGTTCATACAGACAACAACACTATTAAATGCCTTCTCAGCCCTGTCATTCATAGTTTTCAACACTGTTAGCATAAAAAATTAATTCCAATTTGCTAGTCATAACCTGTTTTGCTTTCACAATATTGAACATTTACATTCAAGTCATTCATTCAGCCATGCTTAGCTGATCTATTTTACATTTTCTTCCTGTGTCTTAAAACTTTCTTTTTCTGATAGATAAGCACATCCTAATTTAGTGTGAAAACAAATTGTATGCTTTGATTTCCTAATGACTAGCAGAGGCCAAAATACTGTATACATACTTGAATTAAATGCATACAAAATACTCAAGTTTTTTCTTAAATGAGTCAGTTCCTGACTATTGCTATAAAAATGCATGCCATGCTTCTAACATGAACACAAACGTAAGCACAAGAGGCAGAAGAAAATATTATGCTTCCAACTGACACAAATGTAAAATAGAACAGCATACTCTTCTCTAAAACTTTCAAATGTAATTGTTTAAGTAATGAGCAGTACTGGAAATAGCGAATTATTGAAACTAATATGAATTACTGGTTGTTTTCAAGTATATTAAAAAGAAATTCCTTTTTTGGAAATAGTCAACTGGCTGAAGAAAGCACTACAGAGTGGTTTATATACACTTCACCAAGACAATTATGTCCATAACTTCGCACCCAACAAGGTCATTCAGTATCATTCCAGAGAAAAGAAATTAGTCATCAACAGTTTCTATAGCAGCTACTCCTCAGAGTAAAGGGCTGTATTCTACAAACTGACCTCATAAGGAGATCAATTAAAAAGTACATCCTAACATACAAAATGGCACAAATATCTATCAGTATGAATCAAGGCTCTTTCACATGTACATACAACATACTTTCACTTACTATTCACAGCTTGGCTGCACGTCTAACTGTGCAACAACAGCCCAGTAATAAGGCAAATGCTACATGGCTGAAGGCTGTAATTAACAACAGCTTAGTCTTAACAACAAATTCTCAACATCACTTTAAAGTACTGTGTTCCATGTAATTTATGCATTCAATTTAGATTTAATAAGATTATTACACATCTCTCAAAAATCAATTGGTATTTAATATAGATCTTTCTCTGAATAGAAACTACATTCTTCAGTGGAAAAAGAATCTCATTTTAAGAAAGATGAGCACGTATGACTTGAAAGCAAACATTCTCATTCATGAAGATATAAATTTTTACTGGTTTGTTATATACGGCAGATGTGTCTGGACATTATTCTGTAAGGCAAGTTTCTAGATGGATAACTGAATGGTGTATCTCGTGATGCTCACAGATCTTCCAAGAATATACTCTTAAGAGTCTGTACAACCTCTGCTTTAATAACAATGAATAAAATGTAAATAGGTATTTTGGAGAAAAATGCAACAGATTAGATAGTGGTCAGTAGCTATTTAATTTATTTGGAGAATAATCTTTACCCAGTATCTCCTTGCAGCACTTGGTAACCAATGGCTTTGAACACCCAACTGGGTAGGAGTTGCATCAAATATTTAACAGACTCTGATGGACATATGCTGCACAACCCTGTATTAGCTCCTTTCAGAATCCTTTCATACTCTTGGGATGCCTAAGGATCCCTTTATAACAATTCCTATAATCTAATTATACATTCTTTGAAAAGGAACATCAGTGGTTTACCACCAGTACCTTGTAATTTTATCAGCCCTTTTTATAGCAGCTTTCTTTCCTGAAAACTCCGAACTACAGCCTAGCCCCTCAGCAGCAGGGACAGCCTTTGCAAAAGACACTCCCATCCCAACGAGATGTACTGAAGTGTTCAATTTACTTCATCAGCACTAGTGACCTTATGTGATTTCATGATTGTGAAATTACTTTGAAAAGTTCAAGAAACTTTTCTATATAACCAGATTTTTCCCTTAGAATTTTCCCCTAGATTGGTAGCATTGTTCATAATTTTGTGTACAAAATGCCTTTTTTTTGTTTTATCTAGCAACCAAGTTATTTTCAGGTTTAATACAGCATTACTTACGTGATATAACGCTGTCAATGTACTGTGGTAAATAAGGAGCCCACGCATCAATGGTTTCT
Organism: Harpia harpyja; assembly: GCF_026419915.1. Classification (NCBI taxonomy): domain Eukaryota; kingdom Metazoa; phylum Chordata; class Aves; order Accipitriformes; family Accipitridae; genus Harpia; species Harpia harpyja. The sequence continues at coordinate 116,063,755 of NC_068969.1, read as the reverse complement.
TTCCGACCTGCCTGCTCGATTCTTCTCAGTTCTGCTAGCAATAAGGCCTGGGCAGCTTCTCTTACCTGTAAAGCCAACAGGAATATCGTACAAACTCAAACATTTGTCAGTATGCTTTCAATATAATTTAGCAAGAATGAAAGAAAAAATATCTGCAGAAAAGTAAACTAAACTTTTAGAAGACCTTCATTTTTTCCCACCCCTCTCCACCATAAACACAGAAGCAAAATAACCACGAATAGGACATGCCCAGGACACAGCGAAGATGTGCTGCCTCACAAGAAAACTAGGGGATGAACGTCACAACTCAGTCCCCGGCATGAGTGCAGTGCATAAGCCAAACAACTGTCCCACCTCCTCCCGGCCTCCACGGCATGCCTTTCTCAGCACAGACAGCAAGACTGACTGAGGCTGTGTCCCATTCCGTAAAGTGAACGGGAAGACAGGTTTCTCGCTCAAGGAAATAAGGCTGAACCTTATGTTTGCGCTGATGCATTGAAAGGCCACCAAAATTCTAGTTTTCTGGAAGCAATTTGTGATCACCCCTCTCTACAGTATTTCCAAAGCTGGGTCCAAAGTTCCAAATGTGCAATGAACAAAGTTTTCTAAATGTCATGAATGTTGCAATATAAAAGCAAAACAAAACAAAAAAACACTTAAAAATATTTTTTCACATGATATTTACTCATTTACTACATATTACAGAAGACTGAGCAATGAAAGCAGAGGAAAAAATACATAAAAAGTTTCCCAAAGTTTAAAAAAAAAAAAAAAAAAAAAATCGGAGTTTTTACACCAATAAATACAAAATACTATCTTGTACTACTTGTCCCCCATTAACATCCCTTGTTCCACCTGAAGAGTTCATAAATGCACAATCATAAATACACACATTATTTTTGGTCTAAAAGATTTAACACACACATGATTTGATCAAGGTAAAATAAAAAATTGTGGACAGAATATAAATACACTATCCTGACACCTTAGGATACCCAGTTAACTGGACTACTGTTGCTTACAAATTTTAATGAGTTTCAAAGTAATTACCCTCTCAGGAAACCACCTCACAGTATATCCTATCTAGCAAAAGAACAGGCAATCAGGTAGCAAAAAAACCATATTCCCAATTAAGTTACAGGACCGCTGAGGACCTACAGTCTACAACCCAGCTCTGTCACTCCTTTCCCACTTGGAAAGCTGCACAGTCAACAGATTTTTTTGCCACACCAGCACAGGTGTAGTGTTAAGGCCCACTAGTCATTTATCAAACAGCTGGGTGACAAACCATTTACTGGCTACTGTATACATGCTCCAAAAAAATAGACCAACTCAGCAGTCTCTTGAAAAATATAGGGTAGGGTTTTTTTTAATCCTAATAAGATTCTTAATGATATCATGAAAGTTTTTAATCCAATAATTTCTTTTAAAAAACCCCATATGTACAGCATCCAGAAGGTTAAATAAATAAATATATATACATACATGCGATCACTTTATTCCACATTTTGACAGGTTAACTGGAAAATTAACTTACTGAATCTGAAATAAATAACAACTGCGGGAACTTGTGTCAGAAAAGAATTCTTTTTTTTATATTAAGGGAAAACGTGATCAGTAAAAGACAACGTAAAGACCAAAAAACCTAGGAGTACAAAATTACTACTGAAATCACCTCCAAGCATCGATCCTGCCACCTGCGAGCCAGCATCTCCAGAAGAGGAGGTCTGAATTTATCCAGTCCCAACAGGTCAGGGAGCATTACACAGTGCATAGCAGCGAGCTGGCTCCACCCTGTTAAAACACATCACAACAGGAAGGTAAACATAATAAACACCAAAGCAATTTTAAGTTCAAAATGCCATCAAGTAAATTTACATTGGCCACTGGCCTGGTACACAGTAGATCTTCAGGAGAAGGTGGGACAAAGAGGGAGAAGAAAAAAAATAATAGAACCAGTTCTGCAGCAGAACAACAGAATTGTTTCTTCTGCTGTGGGAACCTGAGGCTCACCCCATCATGGGCTGCACCCTGTCTTTACTGATCCCAGCTGACCTCAGGGCACGTTGTACAGTGCACGTGCTTTCTGTATCAGACAGGAATGAGCTCTTCCAGGCATAAATCATGCCTCGTGAACTAGGTGGTGAGATCTCAAACACATGCAAGGGTCAAACTAGATATCAGCAGAAGACTGCCTCAAATCAGTCCTGATTAAACATAAACATCCCTCTTCCTCCCCAGCCCCTCTCAAAAAGACTTCAGTGTCTAGTCACATGCTTGGATTTTAAACTTGCAGCCTCAAGAATATACTCAACATACATACAAAACAAAAAAGAAGTCCCTAAAATATTATGGCCAATTTTTTGCAAAAGCATAAGCTGTAGTTCTGAGTTCAAGATTTAGAAGCCCTATTCAAACTATAATTAGTATTACTTATCATGATATTTTATGTCCTACATGCAAGTGTGATTTAATTCAATTACAGAAAACTTAGCATATGAATTACCACTAGAAAGAGTACATATTCTGTCCTGTTTTAAAAGGTATGCAAATATGTGTAAGTGCATGTTTGCTATCCTTATCTTTCCATCTAAATCTTACTTCAACATGCTTACCTCAGGTGCATTCATACTGCAAGCCTGCAACGTTACATAGTTAAAACCAGCAAAGATAAGCATTATCAAGCTCAAACAACATAACTTTTAAAAATGCTCGTAAAGTACTCTATGCAAAATACTATTCTAGTATTATGCTCTACATTGACTTGAGAAACTGGAGAAATAATTCAGGTGAGCATACAGATCTATATTTTTAGATTGTCACCAATACTGAGCACAAAAATCTAAATATTTTAACTAATAAAGCTCTTCATGGTGCTACAAGAAAAGAAATCATTATGTCAATTTTCCTTAAAGAAAAATGGATTTAAAAGAGGAATTTCCAATTAAAGAGAGCACTGTTTCTAATACTTGAGATGCATGAAAGTAGGAATTTATAGCTTAGTAATAAGGGCATAAAAATTCTGATTTAAAGCAACTTGCTGACAGGCATAAAAGGGGTTTTTGTTTGTTTGTTGTGCCAATCTTTTTGGCAGAAAGACATTCTTCATAATGTGGATAAATATTTATTAGAAAAAAATAATCCCCAACACAAAACCCAAGTAGTTTAAATAAACAGTTTTCATAAGCACCAAAAATAAAATTTGAATGACATGAAACTGATTTTGTTTGTTTCATTTTAAAAGGAGCATTAAATTTGTGGTCCTTCAATTTGTAACGTGGACTACAGAGCGTTGGTGCTCATTCACCTCGGGAGTGCAAGACCTATCCTATCCCATGCTCATCCCAGCAGGTCCGCCTGAAGCTCTAGATGGGGCTGACCCTTCGTACCGAGAAGCGGCACTCACACACGCAGCCGAGATGGGACACAGCACCCGCATGGAACGCACCACACGTGTTGCGGCTTCTCTCCTTCATACAGTACCAAAGGGTAAAGGCACATGTATTTTCCCTACTTAAAAAAGGGCTGAGATTTTTTGCAAAAGACAACAGCAAACCCAAACAAGATCCGAAATACCATCTTTGATACACTAGTTGAGAACTGAACTTACAGACAGTCCAAGACACACAAACAGGATCTGCTTACCCTCTACCAGCATTAATGGCAAAATATACAAAAACCCTCATTGCCTGTCTTTTTTACAAAGAAAAATTCCTATGCAGATCAAATTAAAGTCATGTCATAACAATGATAAGGGACATTAGTTGAAAGTAAAAGACAAATAGATAGAAAAGTGAGAAAAGAATACCTTCATTGACTAAGAAACAGGTATGTAAAGTAGGAGCAGTGTCAGAGCCAGAGTGACCAGCTTCAGTGCTAGAAGAAACAGCAGGAGCAACTTGCAGAGGAAAGAAGAAATAAAGAGAAAAAAAAATAGGAAAGTGAGGAGAGCAGCTTCTGAAAAACAGATTAGTATCACTGAAGAATGAAAAACAAAACTGGAAGAAACTGTGATAATATTCAACTTAAAAAAAAACTCTAGGTTTTACAAGAAGTGCAATGCCAGTGAGAGGAAGACATGCAACTGCAGAGAAACACAGATACACTAACAGAAACTTGCATGTTTTGAAAAGACAAAAGTACCTGTAAATAAAGCAATTACAAACATGTCTTTAGATACTACATTTGGTTTGACAGCACAGTTGACTATGAATTTTACAAACAGGAGTTTTGCTGCTGCTTCTTGTGCTTTTCCCATATTTAGATAGATTTGGAATTTGCACTACTCATTAAAAACCCCTAGAAATAACCCCTTTTAAACCTGGGCTGCCCCATCTGTCACTCTAAAATGTCACAGAATGTATTACTGATGGTTAGTTTTAATATAGGTTCATTTTAAATGTGTCTCCATTCAAATAATTTTAAGCCTATACCAAAGAAAGGACTAAAAATCTAAAGCAGAAGCGTACAAAGCTTACAGAGTAAGACTACAGGCAAGCAACTACAGACGAGCACAGTTCAAGCATGTTACTCAAAACAGTATCTGTGACATTTATTTTGTAAACTCCATCATTTCTTGGTGCAAACGTAATTTAAAAGCAGTTCTAAACATTGTACGTCCACTAATGCCTCACGACTTAGTATTATCACATGAAAAGATGCGCAGACCTTATGGCATACACATGCTACAACCCGAGGTCAACGTGGAGATTTAGAGGTTACTATCTGACACTTCCTTCCTATAGAGAAATTACCATATGTCATGCACAAGCATCTTCAAATTAATCCTCCTCTCTTATTCCGTTGCAGAACAACAATGGGTTCAAGCTCCTGAACCGATTAAGCATTGTCTTCTGAATGGTCTGTTTGCTTTTCATGCAGTGAACTTCTTTTGTCACCATGGGACATCTGCATCAAAACTACTTTTTCCATACTTTTCACACAAATGCATCATGATGGCACGTGTACAGTGACAGGATAACTAGTGTAAATCACTTCATGACAGCAAAACCTACTTTCAGTAGATGTATAAAAAAAGCTATTCATTTTACGAAAAAGACTGTAAAAAAACCACAAAACCACCCCATACTGAAACTTAAGTCTTACGCTGAAGCTTCTTTTTTGCCTTATTTTGTTGTAGTTGTTCGCTCTCCTCCAACATCAGTAATTACAACAATGACTGTAATGGACCAGTGGCTGAGTAGCACAGAGCTGTGCTCATCTCAGGACAAATACAGGTCAAATTGATGGAAATCAAGCATGTCAAAATGCATTAATTGTATCTCTAACTGATTTTTAAGAATAATAGCGCTAGAAATATATGAGTAGCAAGATACTGCAAGTAGCGTACAATTGGATGTAAAGGTAAGACATTGAGGAAACTTATGACCCAAGAGTACCACTTAGAAACAAAATAATTTTCCCCCAAGAGCATGCGAGACATGCCACCAGACACAGAAAGAGATAGCAATTTAGGAACAGGAGTATTTTTCTCTATTTTTGACAGCACACAGAATTTCATTTTTATCAATTGTTTCTCATGAAGTTATAAATTTTTCCACTGGGTAACTAAAGCATGTCTATCCTCAAAATTAGCAAAGCTATTTCAAAGGAAAAAAAAAAATCACATAGTTGTCTTTCAGGAAAGAAAAACCATAATGGAACTATATCTTTAAAACCAAGACACAGACACAGACCATCTCTGTGACGAATATGTTTTTTCCTCGCATTGAATTTGCCATATAGACACCATCTCTGAGAAATCCTGATCTTTCAAATAATTATCTTTCAAAGAAGAAAAGTAAATGGTTGGGGGAAAAAAAAGAAAACCAACCACCCACCAAAAAAACAAAATCAAAAAAGCCCCACATGTCGAGACAAGAGCCCCAATTTTTTTAATTCTGTTTTTTGTTACTGACTGCTACTTCTCTATTTATGTAGCATATGTTTCATGATCATGAAAAAAGCTTGACCAATACCACTCCTGAAACTGATTTTCCCTTTCCAAAGATCTCAGTAAGTTAATATTTACATTTAGGAAAAGAATAAATACACACAAATGTTGCTGATGGGCAAGCTTCCTCCTCAGACACAAACATCCCCCTTTTTTGCATGTGACTGAAGAAAATCAAACAGTTGATGTATAAGTTTCCTGCTGTGCTTACTAGCTCTCTAATACAAGAGCAGTTCCACAGTTAAACATTTTTTTAAATATGTCCATATATCTTTAATGTACATCTTTAAAGATTGTACACTGCGGTAAATACCACAATGACAAAGTATTTGTATTCTGCAAAATACAATGATTTTATATACCGCAAGTTTCTCTGTATTCATATAGCTTGAAAAGACAGAGTTTTAATAGTTAACAGGTAAAAGTTAAAAATAAGAGATAATTGCCATTCTCAAAGTAAATTTTAATAAGTCCTGAGGGCTATATGCTTTATAGATTAGTTTAAAAAAAACCCAAACCAATAAACACATTATGGAAAAAAAGAAAAACCTTTCCTCTTTTGCCCTCCAGTATATGCATGCAGCTAGGCTCACATCCACAAAAATCCCAAAGAACTGTAAAAAGAGCAATGATGTGTACACCCTTCCTCTTTGTTTTATCATACAACAAAACATGTATGACAAAGGTTACACATATACATTCCCCTCAAGCCATAAACAGCCTTCAACTGGTCCCATGGGGATTTTATTCCTGTTATCCCAGTGGGTAAATCCTGCCCCTCCTCTTTTGGGCACCGCAGCCGTACTGCGCTGCCTTCGCTCCCCACGAGCCCGCACCAGCTGCCGCCCCAAGAGTCGCCCCACACTCTTCCCAACAGTTCACTTGCTCCTTAGTTCTGAGCTCAAGTCAGAACTGGCCACATCACGTGGTGGTTTACATTTACTGTATTTCTGGCATTAAGAAGAGTAGCTCACTTGCCCCATCAAACAGCAGCTCTAATTTAAAGAGCAACAGGAAGGTGCCTCCTCCTCCTCCTCCTCTCTCTCTCCAGTCCCAGCAGGACTGTTTCTGTGTGCTCCTGCTGCCCGGAGGAGTATCTAGTCCCTGCTCCACTCTACTCCAGTAGAAAAGTCATGTCTAATCTTGTGTACATCCTTCTTTTACATCACATGTTGTTTTACTTCCTGTACTTAACCATTGTACTTATGAAAGGAAAGACAAAATGCAGGCTATTAAAAGATCCTTCAGTATCATCCACCGCCATCTTTCATAACTGCAAGTGATGAAAATAGCAACAGCAGTAGAAGTAGTGTTAAAATAATTTTTTCCTCCTCCATACCAAGGAGAGGAAATGTATACATACTACTTAGATGTGTTTACCTTTATGCTTTAGTTTATAACATACATAAACATTTTTGTATTAGTCTGTATAGGCCGTAGCTACAGACTTTAAGCCTCTTACTATCACCTCAACACCAATATGTTTGGGACCACTTAAAATATGCAGAAATTCATTGTCAGGGAATGACTTTGTGACAGTACCAGCATCTTATATTGATTCTTAGAAAGGTCTTAGTCATTAAAATTTTTGTCTAGAATATTACACTACTTTTTCCTCCCACATAGAAGCTCGCAAATCACTTGATAGTAAGGTGGTAACTTCAGTGTCAAGAGCTGAAATGACATATCAAATTGTTCCAAAGCAAGTGATATTTACCTTGCTTAATTTGTCCTTGGGCTGCATGACTTGAAATTGAAGGGGGTGCCTTCACTTTTGACATCTCAGGAGTGCCTGGCCTAGGTGGCCTAAACACAAAATATACATGAAGGGGGGTAAAAATGAGCATAGTGGAAGGGCGAGGGAGAAAGGGAAAAAAAAAAAAAAAAAAAGATTATTTGCTAAAGATACTGTGACTAAACAAACTTTGAAAAGCAACCCTATAAAAACCAGTCAGTTTGACAGAAAAAAAAAATCTCAGTTACATTTCCTAGGTAAGCTTATTTTTTGGTAATAAAAAGTTAATCTGTATGTTTTGATTTATTTAGAATTTGACCTACTCATTATAAAAACTCTTTAAAAACAATAAGCACTAAAAAGGAGGACAGAAATAGCCTCTCAGACCTACCAGCACATATGTTAATACAACTCCATGTTCTATTAACATTGTAAGTTACGTAACTCCATTCAAAGCAATATAGTTATCTTGGCGTAAAAAGAAAAAACCAAACCTACATTCAAGAAAGAAAAAAAATACACTCAGTTCCATCTAGGTACCAAAGGTTTTCATAGCCATTTAATACATCAAACCCCACAGTAAAATGAAACAAAATGAAATGCTGTATTAAAATAGAGACTCTGAAAGAAAGTTATCACAAGTCCAAGTGAGTATTTGCCATACCTGGTCGGACCTTTCTTCATGTGGTCTCCGATAAAAGTTGCATTGGTCATACTCATCAGTGTGTTGGCCAGTGAGATAACAGACAGGAGATGCTGAGTGGTGACAGCACGTGATACACCGTACGTCCCCTTTCCGAGCCCTTCTGTAATGGACATTTTCCTTCCTAACTCCACACTATCATACGACGGTTTGCCTACAGGCTGATTATAGCCAGGAAGCATCAGAGACATGTGGCCTCCTCTAGACAGGAGGCCAAAGGACACTGAACAGTGTGGCTTAAGCATCCCAAGACGATCAAGGCAAAGCTCATCTAGAACAGAATTCAGGCCCCAGGCATGAAGACAGGACATAAACAGCTTTGCTGTGTCCATGGTTAGATTATATTCTAATAAAGTTAATGGTTTAGATTTGCTAGAGCGATATTCTGGGTCACCATCTTCTCTTCTCTGTCGTATCAATTCTTCATCCTCATCTTCATCATCAAGAAGATGCTCTTTTATATTCTCTTTGATTGTTTCCTTGACCTGCTGGAAGAGGACAGCTGCTCGTTTGCCAGTCAAAAAGGAGCCTCCTTTGTCAGACCCGCCAGAGGCTTTCTGTAAATTCTCTGGAGAAATGAGTGCGGTGTTGGGTCTGGAGGCCTCCTCAGTCAGTAGCTGAATGATCAGGGCTTCTACATCAAAGAAGAGCACATGTATATCTGGATCTGTTAAGTTAGTCTTTATAGCTTGAACCATCAGGGAGTTATGTGAATATTTAGGTAAATTCCCCTGAACAAAGAAAAAAAAAGAAAAAAAAATTTAAAATTTCATTTGGATTACTTTCTTAACACTTTTCATAAAGTTAATTCACAAATTAAGGAAGCTGTGGATGATCAAAGTTTGCAAACTCACATGGGTATAAAACATGTTATGATAAATATTATAAAAATATCAGTGAAGAATTTCACAGCACTTTTCACAGTGTCAGAAACGTCAGACTTGTGATCAAGTGTTACACTCCTAAAATACAGAAATTTCACTTGCAGAAGTTTATCAGATAAATAGAACTCTCTAAGACAGAAGTTCACATTTCTTTCTCATGAATTCCAAAAGATAATAGTTATACTCCAACAAACAATAAGATTTCAATATTTTGTTCTTAAACTTAAAACACATTAAATATTTCCTATTTGGATACTGAAGTATAGCATCAATTTATGCCATTGAAAATAAGCTACTAATAAATTCGTCCAGATATGCATTATGTGTGTCACTTGTTCATTCCACTGAAGTCCCTCTACTTCCTCCTTCCCTTCCTCCCAAGGTGGAGGGGAAAGGAAAAGAAAAGAAAATTAAAATGCTATGGGATAAAAGCTGAAAAAAGTCAAAGGACATTGGACAAAAGAACATTAACAGAAGTTTTTAAGCATTGTGATAACTTTATTCTCTCCATAACCAACACAAAATTATGCTCAAGTAGTTAGTTTCCTCAAACAGGCAAAAAAGAGAATCTTTTAACAGAAATAAACCCTGTTCAAATTAAGTAAAATATTATTTCTCCTCTTTTACAATTTAATTAGCAGCTTGAAAGACACAAGGTTGAATATTCATGTTAGATGCACAGAATTACAAAGTCATCGCAAGAAAAACCTACAGGAGAAGCAGTGACTAAGTTTGGTGATGAAGAAGTATTCTTGATGCTTGTACTAGTCACTGCAGAAGTTAAACCCTGTGCTCAGTTGACAGCTAAGTCTAAGGGAATACATAAAAATAATTACCCTACACAAGTCTAAGAATGGCTGCAGGAGAAATGGTACTTTTTCCCCACAACTGATATAGGCCGAATGGTTTGTTCAGAAAACATCAACCTTTACTGAAACTAGAATTAACCCAAAAGTTCTTAATATATCACCAATAAAAGTGATACAGTCAAGGCTCCTATGTCTTTTCTCATCTATAACTCAACAGCCTTAACATTTCTACAAACTTTCAGTTTGGTAGTCTCTAAAATTTCCATTCTCTGTTGTCTTTTTTTAAAGCACAAAAGCACATTTTACAGCAGGACAGTTATTTAGAAATTAATAAGGCTTGCAGTTTTCATATATACACTGTATATATATTTATGTATGCATATATATATACACACACATACACTATAAATATATACAGACTATACAAATAACCATCATACACTCTATATATCATGCAAAAATTTGAACATCCTATGTATATTTACACTAATTCGTAATAGGTTTTTACCGTATTCTATATACATCCTGATATATTGCTTCCTTTGTTCACTGATGTGAAGCAATGTGCACATCTTACGAAGCCTTAAATACCCTGGGTCATAGGAGTGCTCACCACCGAAAATCTGCTGAGTTATAAAACTACATTATTTCTTTATAATTTACCCATTGTCTTGCATTTTTCAACCCTTTTGATTCTACTTCTGAACACTAACAAATGTGCTTATCACTATGAATCACAGAAACAAATGTATATTCTACTTATAATTGGAAAACTGGACATGCCTATGTACCATTTATTGTCTCTCAAGGACTTTTTTCAAGACAGTAAGCATTTCTAGTCCTACAACTACTTGGCTGCTTTAAGTTTTGTACAAGTTTCATAGCACGTGTTTGAAAACTGAAGTAATTTTTATATATTCCTTTTCCATTATAGCTGTTAAGACCCCCAAAATGCTGTTGGCATGAAAGAATATAATATCCACCCCATCACGTTCAATTATTGTTCCAGTGTATGAACCTGACTTTGAAATAAGCATATTATTTTAATTCTCAAGGTTCTCATTCACACAGATTTGTGTGTCGTAAAGCACTCTGCTTTTTCTATGGCTGTTAGTTACTGTATATCCTGGAAGAATGTAAGATTGCTTTTTACAGCAAAAAAATTTTCAGAGGAAAAACTGACCATTCCAAAGTTTTACATTAGCTTTACATTTGGAAACCGATGGGTCCAAAAGAGGCTCTGCTACCCTGACCTGCCATCAAGCACAGCTGATGATCCAGCCACAGCTTCCTCGCAATTTATTTCTGACTGCTGCTTTGGAGCAACTCAAGAATAACCTCTCCCCTTGACTGTTTCACAGCAAGAGGCCCAGGGGAAAAAATAGAGTAAGAAACTGCTCCTTTAATCGTGTCTAAACATAATATGCACAAAGTGTATTTATCTAAAACAATCCACTATGTTAATCTTATTTGATATTGTAATCTTCATTTTTCTACCACACTAATAATTTATTTAATTTGCAGACTCTTAAGGCTGCTAATATTTTGCTTAGTTAGAACAAATACCTACATATATTTTACTATATGGTATTGAAGCAGAGAAGAGCAAGTACAATTATTGGTTTGCTTGCTGCTCTCACTAATTCTTGCTCACTTTCAGAGGATGATTCTCAACAAATACACATAAATATTTTACATTATTCCAACACACTCATTTTGTAACAAACAAACCAGATACCAAAAGCGCACGCGCGCGCACACACACACACAGAGCAATATTCAAAACATATCAAAAGACTCTCCAACAATGAAATGTAGACCTGGCAAAATCTTCAATACTATCTGCTATTCCGCTAGAATCAAATAATGTTTAATTTCCGTCTTTCCTCAAATTAAAATTCATTTCACTTATGTAATGAAGTTAAGGCACTACCAGAAGGAAAACTCGTATTTGGTCACAGGGATTATGAAAGAAAAGTTAAACACAGACCAACCTCCTCACTCCCTGTTCTTATATTCTTGGAGGAGCTGCAGCGCAGGCTAGCTCACCGTGCCAGACAAACAGCCAGGGCCTAACACAATCAGCGCTAGAGCAAATAGCCAAATTCTGCTCCTTTCCCTGTGGTCAACTTGGAGAATGAATAAACTATGCTTATTAAATAAATTTGCCATGAGAAGCAAATAATGGCTAATTGAAACCAGAATAGAAATACTTAGATGTCAATAAATAATAGCTGCAAATTATGTTCTACAATGCATGGAGTTATTCACATATTCCTTATTTATTTAAAAACATCTAGTTATTTTCTCAGAATGTAATGTAGGGAACTTTTTATTAAATGGTCTCTGGTAATGGTCACAATGGTAAAATTAAAAGCAACAATATAATAAAAATATTTTAGCTATTAATCATCATTGACCTTTGGCATAGAACACATTTGGCTGTGCTATGTATCGTGCCATTGTAGGTAGCAACACCTTCATTAGATGTGAGGAACCTGCACATAAAACACGTACATTCGCACAGCACGTACAAGTGCAACATTCATACTTACGTATGTGAACAGTCATACTCGATGCAGCAGGGATACCAGCACACAAGTCTGAGCACACATGTATTTGTAGAAGCATGATGGTGGTGTTCTAAGGAATGCTCTAAGTGACATTTCTTTTCCAAACAGAATATAACAGAAGAAGGCAATATAAAGAAAGAAGTGACAAAAGCCAAGCCAGTGTGCTGCTGGGAGCAGAGCTCTGCTGCTCTCTGCCGGTCACAGCCCAGACTAACAGAACCTGGGCAGCCTGCATTAACGAAAAGGAAAACAAAAGCAAAAATACAAGCTCTTTTTGTTTGGACTCGGGTAACATTTTTGAATGGCATTGACAGACTAAACTAATTTAATACCTGTCTACTCTGATAGGTCTTTATTAGGAAGAAAGTTATGATGAATAGTAGCACATTGGAATCACCAATAAGAGCAAATGTAAGCAGGACACAAGCACAGAATCGCTAAGGTTGGTGATCCTCCAATCCAACACCCTGCTCAAAGCAGGATCCACTAGAGCACGTTGCTCAGGGCAAGGAAAGCCTCTTCTGTATTTCTCTAATACGTGACTCTAAGGATATTTTTCCCAGTTTCCTTCAAGATAATTTTGCACTTCCTTCTATTAATCTTTAACAGAAAGATAAAAATGTAAAAGTCAGGGGTCATATTCCTTCTGTGACAAAGTTCATAAAATCCTCACAAGGTCAGGACTTACCTTTTCTCTGTATTTGGCTAAAACAAAAATGCATGATGCAAAGCCCAAGAGAAAGTTCTTCCTTCAAGCTCTCCTCTGACAATCTACACTGACATGCTATTGAGCCCACCAGCTAAACTATCATCGATAGTTAAGCCCGTTTCTGAAATTCACTTTTGCTTTTTTGTTCCATCTCTACCAACTCTGCGATGTGATGCTGTTAGCTGCCTGTTAGTTTTCAAAATGGTCAGTCCAAATCCATCAGACTGAATAATAATTAGGCACATTAAAATTACAAGGATATTCAGAACTAACTCTTGCACCATTCTATCCTCCATACTGAAGTTCCTTAAAATTTCGTTCACTGTACTAGCTTTCCTACTCTTCATATAATTTGAAATCCAAGTTACTTCTCATTGCGAGATATCAATTCAGAAAAGAGCTCATTACTAGCTGTTAAAAAAGGAACTTCCCCACATCTCAAAATATTTATGGTGCTTCCAGCTTCTGCAATAATAACCAGTATGGAGGAAAATCATCCTGACTCCAGAGATCAATGTGCAGGCTCACCATCCAGCTATTGCTCTAACACTTGAACGACTCTTATCAGAAAGATCTGCTTACCAGAATTCTTAATACAAGCATTTACTTATTGCTCAGATTGGTAAGTAGCCTGTTGTTATACTCAGTAACATCCATATAAATTGTAAAGTTTTGTGTCTAAATGAACACATGTAAACATGCCATGGCTCACACGCTCTCCCTATACATGGACATACCGTACTCAGGAAAAGTTAATGAATGCTTTTAACAAGTTACTACAGATAGTTCCATTTTAATTCATCACCTAAATCATAAAACATAATTTAAAAAGTTCTTAAACATTAAGCATTGAAATATTTAGGAATCAAGTAAGCCCATTAATATCTTCTAGCATTAAACACTTAAGATCTTTCTCAAACCGTAATGAATTTTCAGCATTTAAGTTACTTTGGCTCCATTCATATCTATTTGTACATATATTTCAATAATACTTTTTCTGAACTGTCACACAGCAACAACTACCAAACCGAAATAAAATCAAGCTCTAGCTTCACCATTAGCAAGATCTGCAGGAATGTATAAAGCATGTCCAATATGGGGGGAAGACAGAAAAAACTAGATTAATGCTGATTCCGTTCCTCAAAGTTCGCACAAACTGAAAAGGGTGAGATTTGCTTCTGATGGATATGGATCACAGGCTGGTTCCTTGTCTGCCCATCAATACTACAAATTAACAGAATGTATACAATTGAGCAAATATTCCAGATTTTATGAAATGCTGCTAAATCCAGGTTTTAAATAAACTCAACCTGAAAAAAACCCAGTAGAATGCATACTGAAATAGGAGGTAACATCATAAACAGTAACATAAATTGGGGAACACATCCAGAGAGATATGGAAGGGATTGTGTTGGGTGATATTAAAAACATATTACTACCTATCTAGAAAGAGAGAAATTTATTTGGTGCATAACCTCTGTTCTTACTGAACCTAGAGAAAAAGACAGTGAAAGCAGTACAGAGTTATAGACAGGGAAGAGGAAGTTTAAAAGTGTTAGACTCCAGCAAGGAAAACCACTACCACTGAAAGCACAAAACAGAACAAACATAAACGAAATGTGTTTTTAAAATGTAACTCTAGATAACACCATCTGCATTGGAAGGTGCACAATGATGCTGAAGAAGGCTGGTATTTTTTGTTCAAGGAAAGTGAACTCTTAGGACTGACCCAAGGCCAGGTAAAGCTAGTTCAGGTCTTTCTGCTAAAATTTCAGAGAGCTTTGAGTAAGAACCTTTCAGTTACAACGATGAAGACTTCCCATATTTTATTCAATTATTTATGGAAATAAATGTTTCAGGTACTGCATTAAAAATAGACGAATTGAAACACGACTTACCTTGTCAGACGCTTCGGAAGCAAGTAGGTTAGTGGCAAGAGTCTGTAGTTTCTGATGCGCCACGTTTTTCAGAGCAGCCAGACTACGCCTAGTCATGGCCTGCTTCAGGTTGACGGCAGGATGGCTCAGGGAGTCCACAGCCGCTGGGACTGCCTCATCACAGGCATTCAGGATTTCCACTGCTGTTATTCCCATCACACACCTGTCCAGTGCACCTGCAAATATTTTGAAAAGCATGAGTTTAAGCAGAAACAATTCAGAATGTCCAAAATATCACAAGTACAACCAACAATGGGCAAAGATAATTTATGCCACAGGATGCAATGCATAAACTTTCTGTTGTGTTAACAGCTATTTGTAGAACTAACATTCCTAAAGGGATGGAATTTCCCTAAATTTCCATGAAGCTGAAGTGTGCAAGGAATAAACAAAAACCAAGACAAGTTTAAAAAACCCACAATGTGATTCTGTGCTGACCAGACAGTGATGACTGCAATTGCTCAACATTTTTAGTGGGAGGCTGTTTTCAAACATTTTGAATTCCCTCTCCCACCCAACTACCTGTGTGGATTAAATTTTCCACAATGGATTTCAGGTTCCTCTTTGCCTCCTAGAGCTTCAATAAAAACCAATTCTCATCTAGTTTTCACAATAAGCTGAAAATAATATTCAGACATTATTGCAGGTTTGTTGGTTTTTTCTTAAGTGAGTTAAGGAGTTAAATGGTAATTACATACTGCGTATATTTTGATGCATTTTTTCGTCACTTATTCCCTGTCAAATATCACAAAACTTTCTAGAACAAAGCTGTTTTTATTTTATGCGTTGTTGCCCATTCTGTTAAGGCTCATTTTTAGTTTCTTCTAAACTAAGTGTTAGTCCCTTTAACAAAAAAAAAAACAACCAAAAAAACCCACAAACCAACCAAAAAACCCCACAGCAAACAATAAAACAAACAATACAAAACCCAAGACAAACACTGTCTTCACTCTACAGATGAGGAAACTATTGTAGATGCAAGGTACTGCACTTCTACACCAAGCTTTGAAGAAAATTGCTGAGGAACCACGGTCACTAATAAACTGAGAGAACACTACATGCGCAGCCAGCACTTTAACTGGTCTCTCTAAAGATAACTAGGAGAACATTTAAGGGTATGATAGCCACAGCAAGCTATACTTGTCCAAAACTAAATGAGTTATTCCAAATACTAAAATATGTATTTAACAAAAGCTTATACAATCTAAAAATTTTGTGAATATGTGGAGTGCTAAGTTTCCAAATATAAATGTGCAAAAAAATTTTAACTCTTCTCTCAGATGCAAGTTACACAGAACTATAATCAAATACATATATATATGTATATATATATATAAAAAAATTGTTTAATCAACATCTTTGATCTTAACCGTACCAGTATCCATTTGCCAGACGTACACAGACCCATCTGAACATCCTACCACCAAATAGTCATCGGAAGGCCTCCATTTTATTACTTGAATAGGGAAAAGGTGACGGGATGCCAGCATGATGCATTTTTTCTCCCGCAGACTCAGAAGACCAACTGAGTGATCACTGGCAACAGAGCAAATACAGTGCTGGACTCTTGCCTAATAAAAGAAAAAAAAAAGAAAAAAAAAAAGTAAAGAAATCTTAATCATAACGCAGAGAGTTTGCATTTAATAATCTCTTCTTCAGTGGGCCAAGCATGGTGATCAACAACCTATTTTATAAACAAAAACCAGGCACGTAAGTCTATGGCTAAACTCACTGAGGTCACCAGAAAGAGTATTTCCCCTGCAGAAATTCTCTTGAAGACAACCTCTTGCATATCAAAGAACAAACAGGTATTAGAACCTGTTTTGTCAAGCAAAAGAAGAGAAACCATAGTTTTCAAGTAAATCGATGTCATTTTGTTCATTAAATTCTACCTACTCATCCAAGTTACAAAAGACAAAATTGCCTTTAAAACCCATGGGCTAAGTGTTAGGGAATGCTTGGCCGTCACATTCGCAAACACCTTCAGGGGAAAGACTGCTTCCATGTTGTGGAAATCCTCTCACACTGTTAATGCTGTACATCATAAAATGCCAAGCATTTCCTTAGCTAGCTAGGTTTTAATATCCAGTTTTTCCACTGTTTTTAATCTTTTATGTAGCTAAAACATGATGCACGCAAAACCAAGATTAACAGAACAAACTCTTTTTATGTGTCTGCAAGAGTTATACATTGGGTCAGTGCTACATCTTCAGTGTTTCATATTAAATTCATATTCTCAAGAAGGATTTGAGGAGCTGTACCATTTATACAGAGTGTGAGACACGTTATCAGACATATCATGTAAAACTTACACTACAGTTTTCTGGTGGAACTAGAAGCTGTGTAATTTCTCCACCATGTACACAGAAGATATGTTTCATCTCTCCAGAAAATATATCCCATATGATGACTGAGAAATCCACACCACCTGAGATCAAATACCTTTGATCATAACGAGAAGAAACCTGATGAGGATACAATAAACACGTAATTTTGTTTCGATGGCCTCGGAGAGTCCGGTGAGGTGGCCAACCTGAGAAATTGGGTAAGGGGTGAAAAGAGGAAAAGAAAATTTAAAGAGAGAGAGAAAAAAAAAAAGTAATTCAGTAGAACAATTAACAATCCAAACCACTGTTCTTGATTAAAAAAAAAAAACAAAAAACAAAAAACCCCAGACATACTGCAATTTTTGACAGAAATTCTTGTAAAGTTAGCCTTGTCTTTTTTTAAAATGTTCATAATTTTTTCTACTGGACATAGACTGAATGTTTCATTTTGTTTTGCTGTACATCCTCACTTTGAAGTAATTCAGCTTTTTTTAAGAGTAAGAACCACCAACACTTATTTGCAGAATGATGGATCAACTCTGAGGCAATCCAGCTTCATATTAAGAAAAAAAAAAATTTTGTATAAAGTTATATACAGTAAATCAGTTACATAAAGGAAACAGTACAACCAACAGCCTTGTATATAACTGACAAGATCGTACTTGTATTCACAGAAAAATATCTACATGTCTTTTTCATTTATTAGCATTTGTAAAATCAAACTCCAAAAGTATTAAAATAACATTATCTGGAACCAAAATATACAACAGCAGGCCAAGGTATAACACTCAACTAAGTACACAATACGCAAAGAGGAATTCTCTGTTAGATATGTTATTTTCCCAAGGACAGATCCATAGGCACACCGATAGCCCAGCTGAACTCAGTGCCCAGAACAATTCTGAGAGAGAGACGGGAGGTGTCCCTTGCCATATCTTTGCTACTGCATCTCAAAAACCCAGGAGAAATATCCAAAGCTTTCCAGTGAAGGGACCTTGCCCAAAATTGATGCAAGCTGGCCACAGTTAATTTATTACTTGGGTTTCTCATTAAGTAATAGAACACCAAAAATTGTTAAGAAAACAGCAATATGATTTCTACCTGTAAAATGACTTAAAGCTCACTTTGTGAAACTATTTCTTACTTCAGTATATTTCATAACAGGCACACACTGTAATCCAACCGTGCTTTTCAAAAGCTTATTTGCATACCTCTCCTAAGCATATGCTCTCCTTGCAGCAGCTGAACTATAGCAGTTTGTGTTGCTGGCACAATAACAATGCTTCCATCTTCACGACCACAAACCAAACGCCCATGTGCTGGGATATACACACTGGCTGTAACTTTAAGTGGTTCATTGATGTTTGGTATTAAGCTTAGTTGGTCTATAATCCCAGCAGGGCGAGGAGTAAGTTTATCAAAAGCTTCCTGGAGGGATACTGAAGTTGTTGTTTGCAGTCCTGTTTAAAAAGAAAAGCAAAAAAAAAAAGCAAAGGGTGAGGTGGGAGGAGGATTTAAAAAAAAAAAAAAAATCAAGAACGGAAATTAGAAAAGCTTTTCTGAAAAGATATCAAAGTTTAAATACACCATGTTACAACACTTTGTTCAAAGTAAATGGTACAAACTGGAGATTAATTTACTGACTACTTGAGTGAAGCTACAGCAACACATGGAAACGATATATGTGAGAACTGGAAAAGGATATGATTTAAGCTACACCGGCAGGCAGCAATGACCATAGCTAGTATTTGGAATAAAGCAGTTAAATTGTAATACCTGAAAAATATTCAGAGTCAATGAAGATTTTGATCATATATGAAAAAAAATTAAGTTACTTTAACTCTTAAAAAAACCAGCTTCATGGATCTGTAGGAAAAGCAGCAGTGCTTATCCAGCAACAAAACACATTTAAAAAAAAAAAAAAAAAAAAAGAGAGATGCCCATTAAAAGACTTGGCAACAAAACTGTTAATTAGGTATACCTTTTGCATTATCTCGTTGTTCAAGAGTATCAGGCACACTCCAAATACACAGTCTCCCTGAAGAGTCTCCTTGGATTAACAGCTTATAGGAAAACTCCCTATGTCCACAGAAGAATCGAGTAACTGGAGGACATATTAGTAGCTGTTAAAAAAAAAAAATAATAAAAATTAACAACTTCAGAACACATGCAAACTATGTACTGATCTCAAAATTTACTTTCCCCACATAATCCTCTGTATCTTTTAAAAGCAGGACAAAAAAATAGATACTTTATGCTTTATCTTTCTTACAGGAGAAAGAATAAATACAGCAATATGAATCAGAAGAAACAAGTCACAAGTTTAGGGGAGAGGAAAAAAGATTTTTGTACATATTTGGGTTTGTTCTAAATATATTCATATTTAGAATATTTTATATATATGTGTGTGTGTGTATTCTAAAATTGTTAACATTCTAACTGCAGTGGTGAGCTGAAGTTACACCACTCAGTAAGGAACATGGACCACAACAAAAGTAAAAAAGTTTTAGTATTGATTGACAACAACAACAAAAAAATCAAATATATAAATGTTTCAACATCCAAATTTGGCAACAGGTTAAATGGTTAAGATAAAAAAAAAGGATTCCTACAATAGTCTTGTAATAACAGCATTTGTAAATCAGACAGTTACTTATACCTAATAGTATAGGTGTAAGTACTAGATATTTCATACAGCAGTCTTAGATATATTAGTTTATAGCAGATAAATACAATAGCAGTATTATAGCAGTTCACAATACAGTATAAAAATGAAGTATAGCTCAAAGAGGACTTAGGCCTACGAAATTTGATTTTCTTTACTTTGCAAGGATTTAAGCTTTCAAATTCCAAGTTGTGATTCTAAAAGCTCTTGCTCAATTATTGACTAATCATCATGCACATCACAACTCGACTTCTAACTCTCCAGGCATTGATAAATGATAACGTGTCAGTATACAGGAACTGAAGATTCACTTGACCAGAGGCTAACCTCTGCATTTATTTGAAAACCAACAAGAACCAAACCAAACCAAACAGCAGGGAAATTGTATCTGTCTACTTTCTCTAAGAAAAGAAGAAATCCTAAAGGTCTACTTTGAAAGAGAAGAACTTGTCATGATGCATGTATGCATGTTTCAACTCTCTAAAAGAGAAATGCAGTCCATAAAAGAAACTCCAAAGAAATATATTTTACCTGTTTATCTGCTCTGTCCAACACACTGTACAATAAAGGTGGAATTAGATTTTCTACTGCTTTCCCCACGTCTCTGCGAAATGAATCACTAGCTGGTAGACAGCTGGGTTTAAGAACAAAGAGAAAGGAATAAAATCCTTTGTATTACTAAAGAGTGATCACTACGTCACTACCTAACTAAATAATACTAAGCAAAAGCAACCCCCAAGCCCTTAAACATTGCATTTTTTTTAATTGTTAACACAGTGTATAGCAGATCATTACTCTAATTTTAATGTACAGGGTATGCTTCGTCAATTAATAACTGCTCCAAATGTATCCAGCTCAGTTCCCCCACACATTCAGAACTGAAGAAAAAAAGAATGAAGGAAGCCTGGCTTTAGGTCTGCTTTGGACTTCAACACACCTGGCCTCAGACTCAGGACCAAAACACACCAAACCCAGGGATTCCTCTGACAGATCACCAGATAGATCTGCTTGCATCCTTATGCTCTGATCACTTAAGAGGGTGAGAAAGGAGTTCTCACCTGATTTATGTGAGAATATTCAAGGATCTCCAAGATAAAACTGTATCTCTACCCAGAACAAGATGTTTGCATGTCATGAAGATGTCAGAAGAAAAGTTTTTTATTTTACTTTTGTCATTCTACATTTATTTAACCTCTTTGATACCTAATTTTAAATTAATTTTGTATTTTCACATTTTCGTGCACAAACTCAGCTGTTCGTGCCTTCCCTTCATGGGCTGGAAGAGTATTCTGTTACAGTAATACAATCGTCATTTACATTCTACTCCATACAGAAAAATCTTATTTCTTCCTTATTTAGACCTGGTTAAGGAAATATTTAAGTTAAAATTTATTTTATGACACTTGTTCAACAGCAAAATGCACCTCTTCCCATCACACAGCTCCATTAGGAAGTGAGAAAGACTGTAGTATCGGAAAATAGTGAAGCAATCTTGGTTGAGGCAATCTAAATTACTGAGCATTGCTTCAACATGATACATTTAGGGGACACACACTTTAAAATATGCTCATGGAATACTAGTTTCTGCAACATCCATATGATTTTGTAACAAAATAAAAGCCAAAGATACTCAATATTTCTTCAAAGTTGCTCATGTTTCTATCTCAAAAAAATAAATAAATGGAGTATTTCATTGTTGAATACCTGGCTGGTAATTTATATATGAAACTCTGTCCATCTTCTGTCCATACAATCACTTTATCAGCTGACACAAAGTCGCCACCAGTCCAGGTCTGATCATTTTCACTAGGGACTGAACATAAGAGGGAATAATCTCCAGCATCAAAAACCTGAAAAGAAACAGCAAAGCCTGTTGTCATTAACCAATTACAGATTAAAATGCCCAGAGAGCAGCTAATTTCTATTTCAATATAGACACATTAAAAGGACTTAGAGCATCTTGATCTAAATGTCTTACTGGCAATTTAATTAAATCAGCTTCTACAGTGAAAAGCAGCCAGGTGTTGTCCAGCTAGCTTGCCTTACCCTCCAGTATTTGGAACACACTACCAACAATGACCGCTGGGTAAACGCACAGAAAGAAATGCTTTGACAGTTTTGACAATAAATAGGTTTTGATTCTTCTTCAAATACTGGTGTTGTATCCTAAAAACAAACAAACAAAACCAACATTAAATTAACTGCATTTTATTTAAAATTATAAATCTGAAATTAAATAGAGCCATATTACCTTATTATAGAACAACATCTTCAGAAAAGGCATTTCTTGATAGTTTTAAATTTACTCAAGTCACAAGCTTGTCAATGTTTCTGTAAATTTTAACTGAAATAAATGCTTATGTTTTGTTTTGATACTCTATGGGTATATCATATCTTGAATACCAACTCTCCTGTGATAAAGAGTCAAGTCTGCAGACTCTGTCACAAGAGTAGCAAATGTGCAGAAAAGCACAATTGAAGAAGTAATAGGTAAGAAATTGGCTTGTAGAGACAGACAAAAATGACACCAACAGGAGGTTATCACTTTTATTTAGAGAGCGTATGTGTATAGCTATAATCAGCCACAAGTACTGACCAGCACATCAGCAGAGCCGGAGAGCTGAACTGCTGAATACATGAGCCCATTTCCCTTCCTCACGTCTCAAAGTTTTCAGCTGCAGACTGACCCTTGGCCAGAGGTTAAGATTCAGTCACTGCTGACCACATTCTTTTGAGATTCAACCTAGCACTATCAAATAGCACAGGATCTTAATCATTTGGCCCAACACCCTCTGCTGAGTCCAAGTATCAGACTGATCTACCCCATTGGTGCTGTACCTTGATTAATCTGGGCCCACCTTAAAGCAAAACTTTCTCTTCTGATTGTATTAAAGGTGGTCACTGCTAACCTGTCCAGATCCAGAACACACAGGAACTAGATTCCAAACTAATCCTCACTTTGACTGACTGTCCATCTTCACTCTGATTTGGGATACCTTAAAGGAAGGAGGGACAGTCATGCCATTCATCACCTGAAAAGTCTGGTTTACAGTTATAAAAACCTGGTTGAAACAACAGAATGCAGATACCCTGCTGTGGTATAAACAGGAGACCTACAGAAAGACCTGTCTGCAATGCCAGTCACTTTAACTGATTTCAAAGGGCTCTTCACTTTCATAAAAAGCAACCTTATTTATCGAGACAGGGCAGAGAAAATCAGAATAGCCAGGCAATTAAGGCAGAAGCAGGGACTCAGATGTCCTAGACCACAACTCCTTACTCTGTTACAGATCTCTATGGCAAGACAGTATTTTCCTGAAATATTTCCTCAACTTCAAGATGGGGAATAAGCATTATGTCCTACACAGAAAGCCATTTAAGTGCTCAGACAACGTGACAGCAATCAGCATCTGAAACTAAGAGTCTCTACACAGAACAACACACAGATGGAAATCGGATAACAAGAAAATACCCAGCTGATTTTTTTTCTTGCTCAAATTGAACTTAGGAACATGACAGAGAATATGCAATGGAAAAGGGACTATGCCATCTCATAAATGCCAGATGGCCAACTTCGAAGGAAAATCCAAATGCTTGTAACAGTTCTTATTCTATTATTCCTCATAAGGAGATCTGCAAGAGCATGTGGTATCCTCTTTCATCACTTAAGTCCAACAAATTCCCCAGCTGGACAGATTAGTGGTGCCTATTTAGTATCATCACTGTCAATGAATTACCTTGCACCCAGATAGCTGAAACGAAGCAGATTCAGCTCACATTTCATTCTTTCAAGGTTCCCCATATCCCAAATACACTAGACTGTGATAAGCTCCTGTTTAGCTACATCTTTGTGTTTCTTTCTTTAGTAACAGCCAATACTCTTCACTGCTTACAGCTGCCTTTTTTTTTTTTTGTCGCTGTTAAACGTGATGTTAGCTAAAACATTACTAGCTGCATAACAAGGGTTTCCAGAAAATGCTTTGAGAGCAACATAATTTCATCAAGTTTGAAACTATGAAGAAAAAACCATGAATACCACCTCTGTCCCCTGACAAGGTCAAAAGCAAGGAATTCCATTATATTGGTCTTCCAAGCTAATGCAAACTGCGTTGCTTTTGCATTATAAATATTCTGGAAATAAACAAGTTCAACAAAAAAATAGTTCATTTATATATCATAAGGTTATTTTTCCATAGGTGCTAAACATCTATAGTAAAGTACATCTTTTACAAGAGGTTTCTCTGAATAGCTAATTAGCCAGAGGTCTATGAGACATGTAGCAAATCTCCTTTAAGACTTTTATTCATTAGTACACAGGAAGGCAGGAACTGCCAAGTAACAAAGAGAACTCTAGATAACCCCTAATAATGAATATTCCTAAAAACTGTACTCTGCTCAGCAAACCCTTCAGGCATCACCACACCTCTCCGTACCTTTCTCAAAGAAAATGCTACATTTAATAATAAAATTTAATACTAAATTTAACTATGATGAAATTTTTTTTAAATTGAAGTACAGATATTTTAAGAGCATAAGAAATGCAGCTAGAAAACTTAATCTTAAAAAAAAAATGAAGCATTGTGATAAAGTCACTTCTATAATGCCACCACCATATTAAGACCCACACTTCCTATGCAGTACAGGGCAAGCTTTAACTCTGTGACTTATTTCTTCTATCTGTACTATACAGAGTAAACATGTATTTATTAGCATCATCTCTTTCAACTAATGAGTAGTTATACAGCAAGCCCTTGCATATAGAAGTTTTGCCTGTACTGAATAAAGTTATGCATGCAGTACAGCACCCCTACCAGTTTGGAAAGTTAAACATTACTGTAACAATCTTTGTTACTAAATTCCCTTTGGAACTCAAATCTCCTGTGGAATGTAGTATGAGATGACTTAACGAAAGAATAGGACTTTTAAAGGGGAAAAATTAAAAGGAAAACATTTGTATATTAACAAGAATATTTGTACATTAACACAAATCATTAAATGGTACAAAAAAAAAAGATCTGTACAAATTGGAGATTATCCTACTCCTGATTTTGAAATAAGTTCTCTGAGTCTAATCTTTCTCATGTTTGGAGTTCTGCTGGTAACTTGAAGAATCAGTAAAGCAAAATTAAGGAAGTTGATTTTCAAATGGCAAAAAGGAAAAACAGCATAATATCATTAGGTAGCTGGAAGAACAGGAAACAACATTAACAGAAGTTCTCCCTTCATCACAACAGGAAATATCATTAATTCAAAAGCCTTTGTTTACCTGCATCCGACTAACTTCAGAGGTTATTATCCATACTTTCAGGATGCCAGTCACTGAAACTGCTACAACAGTATCCTCTGGGGAAAAACAAACATTAGGCTGATAAGTACAAGGACGTCTTCATTTTGTTGCACACTTGTGCTTATCTGAGTACAAAAATATACTGAGAGTACCTCAACATTAAAAGTTTACCAAAACATTCCTGAAGTGTTTGCTTCAAAATCAAATGTTTATTTGCAAAGTGGTATTCCAGAAGCACATATGCACATGCACAGATTCCATGGGTTTGTGTTTACATCTCAATTAATACTCAGGGCTCAAATTAAATGGGGGAAGGGAAGTCACAGTTGTTTCTAGTATTGCTATCACACATTGTGGGTTGTCCCATCACTCTCCCCAAAGGCAAGGGGTTAGTCTCCCAAGAGGAGAGATTTGTTGCTTATGCCTAGCTGTCTGCCCACACCAGCCTGCGAGGACACTGAAGTTTAATGGGAAGCATGCTCTAGTTGTACAGCTGCCCAAGCATCTCTTGGTTGCGGGTTCCCAAAGGGCATCTCTGCAAAATTACTCCATTAGAGTTACTACCTTCACAAAAACCAAAGTATATCAAGTGCTAGTCAAACTTTCTAGACATTCCTGTTTGTACCAGACAAATCTGGTGTAAGACCAGAATCCGAGGGGTAACTTCTTGATTACAGTATAAAAGCAATTACAAAACAAGAAATAAAATTAAAGACAGTATCAGGAAACACTTAATACCAGAGTTCACTTCCAGTTGTTCCAGCAACTTAAATGATGTGGGGATAGCAACCGAGCTTTCCCTTCCAGGACTTCAGGAACACTCAAGATAAAAGTCTCTTCTTTTGTCAGGATCATCTTCCTCAATGTTCCCCAAACCTCTTAGGAATTACAGTCTCCACAACAGGAAAACCTGAGTAAGACACCTCTCCACCTCAGCTGCCAGAATTTAAAGCCTAACAAATTAACACAAACTAGCAGAGCAAAACAGATGTGTGGACAGGTATCACTTCAAGCCATGTCAACTAATCCACCACCAAACATGAGCCTGCTCACACACCTCTCCACTAAACTGACTGTCATCACTTTTAGAAGTTCCTCCCTCTACAGTCTTTAGGTTTTTTAATCCTATTGTGTACTTTAATCAGCATATTCCTTAAATACATTTCCTGCAATAACAGCTTTGAAAATGTTATGACAGCACTTTTTATAAGCTACTAATCACAAGAAATACTCATAGTATGTATATATCTTGTCAAAAATTACAATGTTTGGCTTGCCAAATGATCTTGATATATACTATACATCACATTAGTAATGCAGATGACAGCCTTAGCATTTAGAGTCCTTGCACCCCTTCCTTCAGTCTTGTGCCAGTTTCCAGGCTTTTGCTGTCAGAGTGCTCTCCAGAACTCTCTCTCAATTCTCAAAGAGAAAACAAGTTATCACCCTAATGGAATATGCTTTAATTAAAAAAAAAAAAAAAAAAAAAAAGCACTCTTCCTGTAGGAAGGTTCCTTGTCCTTCAGGTTTCAGCAGATGCACACGCTGAAGATGACAGAACTGAATCTATCTAGCAGGTGAGCCTGGATCCTGACGAGCACACACACACGCACAGGGCGATTTGGCTAGATTTTAGGTTCTGTTCATCAGAAAGCAGTTACATTTTAGCCAGAGCCAAAACTCTCATTTGATGGAACAGCAACAGAGACAATACCACATAGATACTAACTAGCCCCTTTTTCAGGGACTAGTAACAGCCATATATACTTTGCTTTTTGGAAAGGTTAGTGCTTGCTGGGTGTTGCCCAAGATCACAGGGCATAATGTTCCAATTCCTCCCCAGGTCCTTGAAAAAGTCAAAAACAGTGTTTCTCTCACAGGGAGGCAAAGCCATAACAAAAGCAAGAAAAATAATTACCTTGTGTTCTATTGGATCGAATGATAGTCATTGAGCTGATCCAGTCAGGAGATATCTTTGATAATAAAGAATAAAGAACTTCAAGGCTAGTAGCATCCACAACAAGAATTTCTGGATAATGTCCATGGCATAATAATCTTCCTTCACGCTGAGTCCCAACTGTAAACTGATAGAACTAAATGGATATTAACAAAATGCAGAAATTATCCTCCTTGTGACACATTGACTACTTCATTTTTAATCAAAACCATAACTTCATAAAAATATTCTAATGCCTATATGTTTAGAAATTACTATTCTGCACTAATGAGGGGAGCTTTTTGCAGAGGCCCCCTTGCTCCTGTCCTCTTCCCAAGGCAATCCTTACCCTGTACACCCAGCTCTCCTGTGGCTGACAGAAGCCTGCCTCAGCCTTCCCTGCTAAGATCATTCTCATGCTCCCACCTCCCCTGGCAGTACTCCTCCAAAAATTTTCTTTCCAGCCTCTCTTATTAACTATGATACACTTTTTCAAATGCTGAAAAAATGCCCTAGGGCATTTGATGATACAGCATAAACTACGTAGGAGATACTGAAATATGCATATAATGTCATTATTAAGCTTAAAAACAAACAAAACAGCTTTGCTTTGATAACTGATCTATAGTTATCCATGCATTACAATATAGAATAGGACCTCTGAAACATACACAAAGTACTAACCTGTATGCCAGTATGTGTGCAGGCTAGTTTAGTAAACTCTATGCATCTCCCATCATTCACATCCCACAGACACATCTCCCTGAAATATAAAAGGCAGATTAAAACTACATGGAAAATATTTCAATTGTCCAAGAGTCTAAAAATCATTTACATCAGGAGAAACTTTGAACCATTTGTCAGTGACTATATGAACTGTATTTAGATAAAGGAAACTCAAAAGCAACTTGAATTTCCAGTCCTTCTATGTGAATCTACACAATCTCTTCTTCCCTACAAAGATAAGGGAAACAAGTGAAATGCCAAGGTTCATCATAAACAATCAATATTAAGTAAACACAAGTATACAACAGAGAATTTTTCACTTCTCTCACAAATGTTTCATTACATACTTCTACTGCATCCCTAAGTCATCCAAAGATTAGCTTGCCTCCTCCCCATTTGTGAAGAAGAGAATAGCATTACAGAAAACAGAACTGTGTCAGGTGGCAGTGAACACTGCGGGTTTTTCTGAAGGCCCAGGCTGTTGAGAGGTGGAAGCATCACCTGGTACTCTTCAGCACTTGTAAGACCAAACTGAAACCACTGAACAACAAATTATAAATAGTACCAGTAGATACTTTTCTGACTTGCCTTATGAACAAAGATTAGTTACCTATATTAATTCATTCCAATTAGCAGCCATTCTCCCTATTTACAGTATTTTTAAAAAAACCAACACTTCTAAAATTTTATATTAAAATTTAATCATAACAGAATCTGTCAGGTGCTTTCTCACCTTTTTTCCCTTTACATCAGATATGTAATTTCACAATGAAAACATATTTTGGTTCTAAATCCAATGGAAAAGATTACATAGTACTGCAATCACTACAAGATGGAAATTCTAAGTTTTGACACATTCAACTCTCAACTTACAGGTTAGAAGGTTCTTCAGTCATATTGTTCCCTGCTTTTTCCAGATAAAAAACTTCTTTATTTTATTTGGATACATGACAGACCTATACCTGGCCAGCCACATTTACACAGGCAGAGGTTAAGAAATTTCTTGCTCAACCAGAGTTGAGCAAATCAGCCTCAGCCTGGAGGTCCACCTTTCCATAAACAGCCTTTTAAAAACAAAGCAGATAAACAAACAAAAAAATCCAGACTCAAACTTCTTTTTCCTTTTCTGGTATGCAAAACAAGCTTATGAAAGTCTGTCATTCTAACAGTAAGTTCTGTACGTGAATGAAGCAGCCCTCAAGAACAGACTGATGCTCTTGGAAGGAATACCTTTGCAAATACTTCCAGGTCAAATATTCTGCCTAGTTGTCATGGTTTAATCCCAGCCAGCAACTAAGCACCACACAGCTGCTCACTCACTTGCCCCCCACCCAGCAGGATGGGGGAGAGAATCAGGAAAAATAAAGTAAAACTCATGGGTTGAGACAAGAACAGTTTAATAAAACAGAAAGGAAGAAACTAATAATGATAATAGTAACAATAATAAAATGACATTAATAATAAAAGGACTGGAATATACAAGTGATGCACAATGCAATTGCTCACCACCCACGGACTGATGCCCAGTTAGATCCCGAACAGCGATCCCCCCAACCCCACTCCCCCCAGTTTAGATACTGGGCATGATGTCATATGGTATGGAATACCCCTTTGGTCAGTTTGGGTCAGCTGCCCTGGCTGTGTCCCCTCCCAACTTGTTGTGCCCCTCCAGCCTTCTTGCTGGCTGGGCATGAGAAGCTGAAAAATCCTTGACTTAGTCTAAATGCTATTTGGTAACAACTGAAAACACCAGTGTGTTATCAACATTCTTCTCATACTGAACCCAAAACACAGCACTGTACCAGCTACTAGAAAGAAAACTAACTCTATCCCAGCCGAAACCAGGACACTAGTGAAAGACAGCTGAGTCGGAAATGTTAACTTTTCAAAGCAAACTTTGAAAAGGTAAAGTGGAAAGGCATACTTTAAAAACAAATTACACATGCATACCACATTAAATCTAAGAGTGTTCAGTCTCCATTAGTTTAAGAAGGAATATTATGATGTCTAGTTGCAACTTCTTTCGAAAATAGTTACTTTTATTCCAGAATAATAGTCTCTGCAAAAGGACCTAATCCATTTTAAACCTATACCACCCCTCAATATGTAGCATGTTCCCTGTGCTGTTAAGACTCAAGAAAGAGATGCTAAAAATCAGCACTATTATGAGATGGCCTGCCACAGGACAGAAGTGAAGGGCAGCCCATCTTGTTCAATGCAAGTCCATGGAGGGAGATGATTCATTTATAACTGAAATGCTTATACCTCTACTTGGAAACTCAGAAGCTATTCTAAACTGTTGATAACAACAGTAGTTACTCCAACTCCATGAACCAAAACTAGGCTCATATTTTGGGGGAAAAAAAAGCTCCTGCCTTCCAGAATGACTCCAACACAAGAATAAGTCCATGGCCCATTTCCTAGAAATGGCTTGCTGATAATGAGGATTCACTTTCACATAGCCAGCCAGAGTACGAGTGCAGATACAAGGATCCAGGGAGTGCATCCTCCCCACTCACGGGGGCTGGCCTGGGCTCACGGCCAACTCTGATAAGTTGCTGTCTGGTCTTGAAGAGCTGGAAGCTGTCTCGGCATGGGCCCCCTGTCTCTACGAGGCTGTTTAAGCTGGGTCCTCTTCCCCGTCCTGCCTGAGCCGCGCTGCCAGCCTGGCTGCAGTGACCCGGACCCCAGCTCCCGATGGCCACTAACACCCAGGGGCATGGGGGAAAAGCTAAATAACACGTGTGAGTTATGAATGACAAAACTAGTTGGTCCCAAAGCTTTGGCCTGTAATTTATCAAATTGTGTATCTTTTCAATAAATTAGCCCAAAATCTACGCTAAAATCTGAGTGTACAAAGCATATTTGTATTGGGTTTGCGTGGCAAGGTTTTGGTAGTGGAGGGGCTACAGGGGTGGCTTCTGTGAGAAGCTGCTAGAAGCTTCCCCTATGTCCAACAGAGCCAATGCCAGCCACCTCCAAGACGGACTTGCCGCTGGCCAAGGCCGAGCCCATCAGTGACAGTGGTAGCGCCTTGGGATAACAGATTTAAGAAGGGGAAAAAAAAAAAAAAAAAAAAAAGTTGCTGCAGCACAGAAACTGCAGCTGGAGAAAGGAGTGAGAACATGTAAGAGAAACAACCCTGCAGACGCCAAGGTTAGTGAAGAAGGAGGAGGAGGAGGAGGAGGTGCTCCAGGCACCGGAGCAGAGATTCCCCTGCAGCCCGTGGTGAAGACCGTGGTGAGGCAGGCTGTCCCCCTGCAGCCCATGGAGGTCCACGGTGGAGCAGATCTCCACCTGCAGCCCATGGAGGACCCCGCACCAGAGCAGGTGGATGCCCGAAGGAGGCTGTGACCCCGTGGGAAGCCCGCGCTGGAGCAGGCTGCTGGCAGGACCTGTGGCCCTGTGGAGAGGGAAGCCCACAGAGCAGGTTTTCTGGCAGGACTTGTGACCCCATGGGGGACCCACACTGGAGCAGTGTGTGCCTGAAGGACTGAATGCACCCTGTGGAAGGGACCCATGCTGGAGCAGTTCGTGAAGAACTGCAGCCCGTGGGAAGGACCCACGTTGGAGAAGTTTGTGGAGGACTGTCTCCCGTGGGAGGGACCCCATGCTGGAGCAGGGGAAGAGTGTGATGAGTCCTGCCCCTGAAGAGGATGAAGTGGCAGAGACAACGTAGCCCCCATTCCTCGTCCCTCTGCACTGCCAGGGGAGGTAGAGAGAGAATTCCAGAGTGAATCTGTGCTTGGGAAGAAGGGAGTCATGGGGGGAAGGTTTTTTAAGATTTGGTTTTATTTCTCATTACCTTACTCTGGTTTGATTAGCAATAAATTAAGTTAATTTTCCCTAAGTCAAGTCTGTTTTGCTCGTGATGGTAACTGGTTGAGCGATTTCTCTCTGTCCTCATCTCAACCCACAAGCCTTTTGTTATATTTTCTCTCCCCTGTCTAACTGAGGGTGGGAAGTGATGGCTGCATGGTGCTTAGCTGCTGGCTGGGGTTAAACCACAACAATATTTTATTGAAAAGTTAAAGTATGACTTTTTTTTTTTAAATTACTCGATTATAATCCCCATTAATGCCAACTGCATGAAAAATCCTTCCCCCTTCTGCCCTCTAAACAGTTACTCTGATAAGTAAATAAAACCTCTTAAAAAATAAAATGTATTTGCTCATGTATTTTTTCTTAAGGATAAAAATCAAACACTGCAACAGAAATATAGATAAATTGTGTGACAGGTTTCCACATTTTAAAACACGTATTAGGCATCATTTCCTGCCAACAAGCTACACAACTCAAGCTTGCTTTCACTCAAGAAACAGATCTTGGATAAGCAGAGAAAAAGGAGCAAAATATGCATGTACTGTCAACTGAACTGACAAACTCGAGCAAGCAAAAAGATGACAGAAATCACAGAAGTGCCTTGACTGAAAGAAACAACTCCACACATCTCACTGCCCATCCAAACATAAATCACATTTAGTGCTCCACATATTGCTTTACATACAGCTGTGTGACGTCCTGCCGCTGACTCCCACGGTACAACAAATAACAGAGGAAGCCCTCCAGGACTTGGGGCATTTCCCTACGCTCCTTTCAGGCCACAAATCCAAAATTCACACCACACTCAGTATCCACAGTGGAGAAGTCCCACTATTTGGGATATCTATAGACATCATACTAAGTAAAAACTATCGTGTATGTAAACAACCCGATCTCTCCTCTACCCTCAATTTCCATTATTTAACAGATCTGCATATTAATAAACCCTCAGGAAACTCACCCGCTTTCTGATGCACTCACTATATACTGCTTTTCATTGGAAGCAGAGGCCTTTGATAAACAAGTAATTGAGGCTGTATGACCAAACAGCAGAGCTCTGGGATTAATCTAGAATCAGGGAAATAAAATGTGAAGTAAAAATAACATAGTCATTATTACTTAACCAGAATATACATATTCCAGATTTCCATTTTATGTATTATGTAAATATTTATCTGTTAATACACACACACATTTAATTAGCATAGCAGTGGATATATAACCTTGAGTTTGCACAGAATGCTGTTATAGTACATGAAAAAAAAAAGTTTCTACCTAATACTGTAATGCAAATTTATGAAAAAATGCATTTTGCAAACTCATGCTATCAATATTTTTAAACCATAAGCTGTACTTGGCCAAATTTGAATGAAAAAATTGTGTTGCACTGCAACCATAGTTACCCCCCCAATCAAGTATAGTTCACAACCCTATATATTCATAAATAAGTTTATATAAAGCCCATGCATAGATTAAAAATAAAAAATAAAACTGCCCTTTATTTGTCCCTTCTAGAAAGAAGTAGTTGCTTTACCCCGTTCTTTCTTTTTACATATACCAGACATAAACATAATTTATGGGGGTAACTCTCAGACATTGAGATTTTTATGTATTCATTATAAACTTTTCCTGAAGCATGTTGCCTTTTTTCTTTTCTTTTTTTTTTTTTTTTTTTTTTTTTTACAAGAAAGGATTGTTTTACTATTCCATTCCAAGAGTTTCTAACTCTTTGTACCAAGGCAAACTACGAGATCATATTCAAAACAGACACTTGCAGATTTCAACTCTAGGGCAGCCACTGGCATAAAACAATTAATTATCAACCTTTATCTCTGCTACAAGCCTTTTTCCTCTTTCAGTTACCATGCGAAAAAAAATGGTTGAATAAAATAAACACCTTAAAAAGTTCTCTAAGTACAGTCTTCTGATCACTGGAATCTGTTTTCACAAAACAATTAAGCAGCTAAGCCTGGAAGTAACAACTAGTTTAGAGCAGTTCCAGAAAAGAGGAGGTAATTACTTAAAAAAATTACTGCAGGAGCAGCAACAAAGTTCAAGAGCAAAAACATCTCTTTCTAATCTGAAATATTCATTAAGGGAAGCATCTTGTGTCAATCCAGGACTCATGAGAGGAAGAAAGGACAAGTGAACAAGGCATAGAGAGAACTGAAGACCAAAATAGATACGACAATATCAAAGAATAAAATCATATGGGCAACAATGATACACACTTTAAACACACAAAAAGCTAAGATTATACAGACTTTAGTCTTACCTCTAAATCTAAAGAAAGGTCCCAGAGACATATTTGTCCATCATGGCACCCTGTGACGATCATCGATGCATCCTCCATGAGCAGCAGGGTGGATATGCAGTGTGTGGGGGCTTTACGACCCCACAGGACAATGGGCAGAACGAGGCTGTTCCCTGCCATTTTGCTTACGCGCCTGTCAATTTAATCAAGATAATAAATATTACATCTCAGCAGGTATGCCATTCCTGCACTTAGCACGTTCTTATCCTCACAAACTTAAAAAATTAGTCTGAAAGTGACAGTACTTTTGAAAAGTGTGTAGTTATCTGGAGAAAGCTCCAGAGCCTATTTTTCACTAAAGGTTGTTGCAAATCTACAAATGCCTACTATCGGGCATATAGTAGCTGCTGCAGCCCTGGGACTTAAAGCGCTTGTTACTTCAAAATTATTCTAAAAAGGGTGATTTTGGCAGAAGTACGTGTGCATATAGGAATATGCTGTTTGGTACCTATACGTGTAGGGACATGCCACTTTGAAAAGTATCTTTTGCAAAATGTGTAAGAAATCAAAATTGTGAAGTTACAGTACTACCACAGTTCACTGTATTTTTCAAGTGACTGTTTAAAGAATGTTATTTAATCCATATATGAAGATGAACGCATTCCCTGTTGAGAGAAGAGGCGAGATGGTATACTGTAATTTATTTGAAAAATGGTATATATAGTGACTATGTTTCTCCTCTATAAAATGTTTATGAAGTCACTTCAGACTGTCAAAGCCAAAAATTTCTTGGTGACTGGGAAAGAGAGAACAAACATGTTTGAATCATAACTTCAGAGAGAACGAAGACATCATAGAAACTCAAGTTGTAGTAATAAAAAACAGTTAAGAGCATTACCACAAGATTTACACACCAAAACAAACCACTGTTTTTGTTAGCAACATTCTGAGCTTGCCAACCACTTAAACGTTTTTATTATGTACAATCCTTGAATCCCAGTTTGCTTATACTGAGCTTGTCAACGTATTGTCAGTTCTGCGGCTGGACAAGGGGCAATGCAAGCAGCAGCTCTGGGGACTGCCTGCCTGCACCCCCGTGGCAGGGAACACAAGAAAGTCCATGAGCAGGAAAAGGAAACTGTAAATACAAGACTTTCTTTTGCTTTCCAGGTAACTGACTGAGCTCATGATTGTTTGGGGTATGCTTTTGGGGTACATTCTACATTTAATAAATAAAAAAGCTAGAATTTAAGGTATATTTTGATTGCACCAATGGTGAGTTTATAAAAGATGTGAAAGATCCATTCCAGTTACTATTACTCTCTCAGAAACAACTGAAAAATGGTACATGTAACCATCAAGCAGAGAAAATATGTCAAGAAGGACTGACATTTTCTTATGGGTCTCTTATTCTGGATTCAGAGTTGTAGGAGTTTACTTCACTGTGGTAAAAGTTCGAGTTATGGAAAGTTAGTGCTTAGAGCATTTTGTGATAAATGAATGGGTGAAACAGTTGTGTTAAATAAATAAATAAACAAATGCTCCTTAGGTACTATCTTGTGGAGGCTTATGTTCTGAACTTACCACAGCTCAAACCAGAGCAGAATCTCTGATTTAGAGGAGTATAAACATACCAAACGCAGGCAGGATTCACTGAAGACATTTTTTAAAAACGTGTATTTTCCTGTCTTTCTATAGATACATACATATTCTTCTAGCTTGAGCAACCCAGCAATATTTGCATTTGTTCACAGATATGTAAACTTATTTTACAGCTCTTCAGAAGAGGGAAAAAAAATTCTGAATTATGACAGAGGAAAAATAAAGGTCATCCTAAATCTAAGGTTCACTACAACTGCACTTCTCCTCTGCGATAACCACAGTTCCCCTTCGTGTCCCCATGATACTCTGATCAGACAACAGCAATGGTTACAAGGAACTAACTAGCAAACGAGTAGAGTCATGCCGACCCACTGTCCAGCTATTGCCAAATACCACACCACAAAATAATCGCACCTGCCCTTTTACCAAAGAAAGCACAAGCACGAGCTCCAGATTTCCATTTGTGGGAAGTTGTGGGAATTTAATCAAGTAATCTTCAGTTCCACTGAAAACTATCATGCAAGGTTTAGCAGCTGTCCTTTGAGACAAACTCAAATTTGATATAAACAGAGACAACTACAGAGATCTTGCTTGCACCAACCATGAACTTGACTTTTTGATTTTACATTACCCTGGCCATTCCCAGCGGTTGCTCCCACACTTAAACAAGTGCTTTCTGCATCAAAAATACCTTCCATTTCAAAACATTGTTTTTTACTATACTACATGGAGTTCAACACAAATTAATGTCATCTCTCACCTATATAAAAATTACAGTGCAATTTCTACAAGAAAGTAGTTTTTTATTAATTTTGACAAATGTTGCATATACTCCTAGTGCAACCAACCTCTGCAGCCAGAGAAATCGAACATGATAATGTACATGGAAAAATGGGGGAAGGGAAGACAGCAAGAGCAGAATAATGAATAGCTAAGTATTACAAACTGTAAAACAGCTTACAGGGCCAGCTGGACATGGCAATCCTCAAACTTCTGAAAAGTGAGAGATGCATTATGGCTTTTCACAAAATCCGTATCATAAAAACAGTAATTTCACTTACTATGAAGTGCCATTTTATGCCAACTCTTTTCTCACATCCAATTGGACTATCTTTATTAACAACTACTTATTTTAGTCAGAGTTGTTATTTAATGAACAAGTATAAATAAAGACCAACAATCAAGCATTTAATCTACTGCAACATACTAAAAGCTACCCTGGAACTAGTAGTTGTAAAACATGCCTGTAAATGTAGTGTTAATTGTTATGCAATGGTAGATCAATTGTTCTGTCTGAATGATCACAATACAGAACTGTAAAATAATGAAAAAATTTTAAAGAATCTGGTGACTTTACCAAGAGCTACAATTCTAAAAAATTATTGCTTTAGAGTGAAATAACCATAAAAATATAGTGAAAAGCAGAAATAAAGTGTTGGGATGTAATACAAAAATATGCAAACAGCAGCAACAAAAATCACCAAAACAAACAAGCAAAAATACACATTTAACTCTTTTACCACCTGTTTTTTGTAATGAAATAAAAAAAGGACACACTAGGAAAGGTGGAGAGAGATAGAAATGTCTTTGCTTTATATATACTAAAGCACTTGAATACCAACCAAGGTACAACATTCTTTACAAACTGTTCTTCCCTTGCTACCTGCAAAAAGCTCCCTTAGCAGCTCCACTACTGTGGACTAGAAATGCAAAACTGCCCAGATTAATCCTGATTATGCCACAACTGCAACCCCGCCAGTAACACATACAGAGCATTCCTCTCACCCCCCTGACTAGAAGACACGCTGGTTAGCAGTGATCGCAAAAGTACTTGTTTGACCACACTTCCTCCAAGGGTATTTTTTATGACAGTAAATAGTATTTGATCATCAGTGTCATCTATGCACTAAGTTTTAATGGATAATAAAGCAATCCATCAATAATTTCAGAGCTGAAAAATCTAGCAGTAAAAATCCTGATAAGCAACATGAAAATCTCTTCTCATTCCTTTCATTTCCTATTGCTCACAGATCAGGGACCAAGTCACAGTATTTACATGTCACTTGATTGTTTCAGGGATGCAAGTGGCTACACTTTTGAATAAATACAGAAGCTCCCCTAGCAGGGCACAAAATTATTCCTTGAAATTTTTAAGTCAGTTTAATGCTCTTCCAAACTATTTATAAAAACTTTAAAATCGATAGCACTATAAATATATACTTAAACTGAATTTTCAAAAGGAACATACAGGATATTACAACACACAAAAGTATTAGCACATAAGTAACCTAATGCATTTTATATTTTCCATGCAGAAAAACATGAGAGAAAGCACTGAAAACATCAACAGCAATATACTTTCTAAAGGCTTACAGATATTCACATTTCAAAACTTTTACCTACGAGAAACAGAATTCTTAGAATATTTCATATCAACACTTGGGAGAGAGAGCAAAAAGAAAAACTACCTCTTTCCTTCTAGTTTTTTATTATGGTACCGCAATGCCTTCATTAAAAACTTCATTTTCAGGAAGTACCACAAGCTCATTTTAACAGCTGAAGAATTCAGTCTACAAAGAACAACCCTTCTCTATCATTGGCGAACACTGAATACATCCCCTGCAAAGATGAAAACTCACTTATTGTCTGTAAACAATCAATAATTTTTTTACATCAATGATGACAAACTACAGTAGCAAATAAACATTGTACCATTGACAAATGGTCAAAAAGCATGCAGTGAATCATTACAAATGAAATCCCACGTTCTAGTTATTTATACCTTTCTAGAATAAACTATTTTTGCAGAAAAGGGAACTGGAACTTTGCACTGGAAAATGGAGACGTCAAACTGAGTAGAGTTCTTCCTGCTTAATACCCCCGTCTTCATTGGGATTGTTAAATTCTTCTCTATCACTTCCAGAAGCACCAGAATCCCAGTTTCCTTCCTCCAAACACCCAGTAAAAGAATGAGTTGATGTTTTTGCATGTATGTAGGGGTGTATGTGTGTATATAAATGTAAGTATGTATAAAAGCATACTTGTAGCTATTTTGCTTCACTTTCAAATTACCTCCCCCAGAGACAATAAATATACAGATGCAGGGATGTGGGAAAAGACTTGACAAAAGCAGAGGCTCTCTTTTTCGTTCTCTGCCCCACAACAAAGGATCCTTTCTCTCCCTCATACTCGTTTTTTCATAAGGTGAGAGTTGCAATGTAAATCACAGCATCACTATCATTTGCAGTGTCCTAGGAAGTTATTTCCACTCGCAACTTTGGAGTCAAAGCCCCTCTTCTTCAGTCCCTTTGCACAACCCTGATAGGTGACACTTGGTATCCCAAACCCATATAGTCTCTCATACTCCCTCTGAATAAATGCTGGCTCTTCCGCTACTTGCCTACAGCAGGTAACTGCTGCTTATACCTGGAAGTTGCCATCTCTTTGAGGATGTACCAGAATAGTCCAGAGTAGCAGGGCACGTTTCGCCAGACACAATGACTAGAAAAATATAAAATGAAGATGTGGGGGGGCGGTTTCCCATTAAAACTAAAGTATCTTAGATGTCTGTTTTTCTGCTGCTGTATCTTTACCTAACTGCAAACACAAACGCTGAACCACCCCGATAGCCTTCTACTGGATCACTCCAACACATCAACATCTTCCTTGTACTGGGAAGTCCCAGACTGCACACAGTCCTGCAGTGCAGCCTTGTAATCCTTCCTCTTTTTCTTGGCCTGCTGGCTGCAGTCTTGCTAATACAGTCCAGCATGCAACTCTCTTGGCCACAAGGACACACAGATGCTTATCTACCAGGATGCCCAGGTCCTTTACTGCAAAGCTGCTGTCCAGCCCGTTGTCTCCCAGCCTGCATGCCATTTCAGATGCAGGACTTTCCATGGTCATCAGGAACTTCCCCCCATTACCATGACCTTCCAGACATAGAGAGCAGTCTCCCAACCACATCAGCCACTGTCTGGTCCTATGGATTTTGATTTTCCCCCGTAAAAACCAAGGCAAAAGTGGCACTGAGTACCTCAGCCTTTTTCATGCTTTTGTTACTAGATGCACTACATTGTCAAAATACAACCCAGTTAGAGTTATAGACACATACATCTCAGTTATGTTCTTTGTATTTAAAGAGAAGGTGATTCTTCAGATTAGCAGATGATCCAAAACCTCTAAAAATAATATGCTAATCTGGTAGAATAGTCAAGTGACTCTTTCAACTTCACTGCTTAAGGCTGGTATTTAGGCGAATTTCATAATCTGGGATAAATTCCTATTTGAGTAAAGGTATTAAACTGATTTCTTAAGTACAACATATTAAAAATTGAATCAAAGACTCACATAAACATCTTTATCAAACCACAGTCCTCTAAACACTAACTAGCACTTTCAGGACTTGTAAGCTATGGTAAACTACTCACAGCTAACTTACTGAACCAAATTACAATCAGAAAACATAATAGTAATTTCAGATCAAAGTCTGATAATGACATTACAAGGCAGATGCATAGAAAAATTTTAAAGTTAACAGTAGCTTATTTTTCACTATAATCAGGGGAATGACTAGGTAGGATAGCCACAGGTATAAAGACAAAGGTCAGATGCACGGTCAGAAAGCTTTATAACAATTGTTTCTGTAACAGATTAAAGGCAGAGTCATGTAATTTTTCTGCCTCATCTGCCATACGAAATAAAACTAATATGAAGCAAATCAGAATAACACCTAAACAAAAAGCTTCTGCATACAAACCACAGCAGGACTCAGTCTTTATCATATGGGTTATTACCTTCTGCCACAACTCACGCTTGGAAAGTAATTCCAGTATTTTAAAAAATTATTAGCGTTCCTGTACATCTGGTTTTTGCATATACTTTCATCTTTCCAAGTGACAGCAACAGAGAGGCAAAAAAAATCACAAACCTTCCTCCACCTGTATACAAACTGTTCCTGAAACAGGAGCAT
Organism: Harpia harpyja; assembly: GCF_026419915.1. Classification (NCBI taxonomy): domain Eukaryota; kingdom Metazoa; phylum Chordata; class Aves; order Accipitriformes; family Accipitridae; genus Harpia; species Harpia harpyja. The sequence goes on along the minus strand of NC_068969.1, from coordinate 116,022,861 downwards.
TCTATTTGCAATTTTCTCAAGTTATCCCACAACTTTCCGTCATGATGGGAAGTCTCAAGACCTCATTAAATCTCGTAAGCCTCAAGTTATTTACCGTGAAACAGCATCCATAACGAGGATTTTTACAGCAAGAAAAAGCACCCAAACAAAATTAATTTACGGTAGGAAGCCCAGCAGCTAGTGAGAGCTACTTTTCCCCTTCGCATTGCCCTGGGACAATAAAATGAGTTTCCTTTTGCACCTGTCACTAGCAAGTGGGTGTAATCCTCTAGCTGGTAGTATTTCCACGCCCTGTGTGCAGGGAAAGAGAAACAGTTATGGCCAGTACAGCATCCGATACGTATGTAGACTTCCTTGCCCTCATATATTCCAGTGGGTAGATATATGAGGAAAGGTTTAAGAAGAAGCAGGGATAATGATGTTGCAGGCTGCACAAGTAGAAAACAAAGTTAAAGGAAAGGAAGGAAGAACACGGGATTGGAGATGTCTCCAGGTGAGATAACCAGAAGGTACAATTAACACTGTCCTTCAGTACAACTAAACACACTGCCCAACTCATCTGATCTGCTGACGACTTTCAAAGCACAGACGAGGAAGACAGAAGCACACAACTTCTTCACCCTCTTACAGCACCTAGCCCTAACAGTTCGCGCACCTAGCCCTAACAGTTCGCGCACATAACTTTAAAACATTGGTAATATTGCTAGAACTACAAAACCAGGAGAGTAATTTCAGTTCTGTCACAAAAAGAAACTTGTTTTAGGTTTAGCCTGTGTGCATGAACACTAAGCAACCATCGTGTTGCTGATCTGCCATATGTGACCACATTGGAATTCACAGTTACCTGGGCACTTTCAGAACCACTGCATGCCTAAGTGCTACGGATTGCTCTGGTCTGGAGCAAATCACAGTGGTATCTCCCAAACAGAGACAGAGGGTATCAGCTGTACACATAAATCCAGTCAGATTGGCGGAATACTTCAGTACTGTCATGTCCCATTACAGCACTGTAGCATGATGCTGCCCAGATTGAGCTCAGCGAGCCCCGTGCTGCTGCCCTTGGGGAGGCGGATCCAGGTACACCAGGCACACGGGAAGGATACAAGGCAGGCCAGAAGAGAGGAACATGTCTTTTGGGAAAGAAGTAAAAAGATAAGTAAATCTACCTTTGTCTTAACAGAGCACAGTAAAAGCCAAGAAGAGCTCTTTCCAAACACATTTATGTCAATTAAAGCACATGCATATAAAGAATTAACCTTAGGATATGTGTGGACACCAAAAGAATCTGCCAAAAAAAAAAAAGTCTATGAATTGACTGTTTCTTTATCATACATGCTCTTAGTATGTAACAGTTCCAAAATGAATCATCACTAAAGGCTGTCAAATGAACATTGGCTTTTAAATAAAAGTTACTGTGCTTATGTTCAAACAAAGCAACTCAGAAAGGTTAAGAATAAATCATTCCTTTCCCTATCAATGTTTACCACATGTTAATGCTATTTTTCTGTATTTTCAGCAGAATTTAAATTACATTATTAATCAGATTTGCCACCAATAAGCACAGAGATGGCTGCCATCCATGACATCAGGACAAACCTTCTAAGTGGATTGCATATTTAAAGCGAACAGCAGTTTTTATGCCTAATATTTTTCATGCACACAGAATCCTTCATTCAAAAAGACATTAGTTAAGCATTGTAACACCCCTCCTAAAACCATTTGCATAGACAATCATACATTTATGGTAAAGGCTCATTTCTGTTACATCATGGCATCCATTTGAGTAATCCAATGCATTTTATAAAAATCTGATTATTTTAATTACAAATGACCTTTTCCATTTAATACTTGGGGATAGAGAAAAAGGATTAACGAGGTAGGGAGAAGAAGATTAAGTACTTTACCCAGAGTTGCAGAAATCTTTCACTATCAGAACCCACATATTTAGACAATCACACCTTTCTTTAAACAGGTGATAAATAAACAAACAATTCTGTTATTAAATACAAATGGTCAGTAAAGTTTGCTATGTCAATTAAATTGCGCTCGTTTCTGAAGGTCTGTCAGTAATTTTCAGAGTCTTTTAGAATTAGTTCTGAATCAGTAGACAAAGAGATGAAGTGCAAAATATTTTTGCTTTATTAACCTATCAAATCTAACAAAATGAGTTTGAATCACAGAACAGCTAAGGTTGGCAGGCACTTCATGGGATCACACCCTCCAACCCCCTGCAAAAGCCAGGTCAGCTACAGCAGGTTGCCCCGGACCACGTCCGGTTGAGTTCTGGATATCTCCAAGGATGGAGACTCCACAACCTCGCCCTGTACAACCCCTGTTCCAGTGCTCAGCTACCCTTCAGCTAGGCTTCATGCTGCCAATGGCAGCCCTTTGAGCCAGACCATTCCGTGGGTTTTCAATCCACTTCACTGTCCACTTATCCAGACCCATACGTCAACAGCTTGTCTGTAAGGATCTTACAGGAAACTGTGTCTAAGCCTTACTGTAGTCAAGATAAACAACGCTCACCGCTCTCCCTCATCCACCAAGCCTGTCATCTCATCACGGGAGGTTATCAGGTTAGTTATGCACAACTTGCCCTTTGTAAATCCATGACAACTCAGAAGTCTGAGAAAGCTTTCAAAAAGTTAATACTTTTTCAGCAAATAAATCTCTGGTTTTTTGTTGTTTTTTTTCTTTAGCTAAAAGAAATTTTGGACAATATCTGCAAGATACAAAATACTATAAAACAATCTATGAGGTCAGGTCTTACGCTTTGACACATGCAATAAATCATTATCATTTCAGCCTGCATCTGATAGGCACTGAAGACAAAACTTAGAGAATGATAACTGTGCCTTTATACTTTATCCAATTAACAGCACACCTTTCTGATTTGCAACTACAAAAAGATTATTGCAACACTATGCTAAAAACTACTTACAAAAAGAAGTATTAAAAAAAATGTAGTTTTTCACTAAGAGTATTATGAGTAAACAAGTGAACAATGCAATCAATTTTGTTAGCTGTACAATCAAGAAACAATTTGTTCACGATGACAGCAAAGTCAGGAAACTGGTGTAGCAAAAAGATAGGTAAACCAGTGTGGTGGTGCATTTCTTTGCCCCTCTCCGGGCTGATTTACGAACTCGGGAAGGCTCGCTAGCCCTTCGCTTCAGTGCAAGGAGCCGGGCAGCGAAGCGACCCTTGGCTGTGCCAGGAACTCTTACCCAGCTGAGACAGGGAGAGATGCTGTGCGTCTCAAGGACTCCTGCTGCCCGGCGGAGGCAGGCGGGGGACGGGAGTAGAGATAGCCACTTCTCATAACAACCTGCAGCCAGTTCTCTCTCCTAACGACCTGGAGACCTTGTTATTGCAGTCCTCCCCTCACACGCTGCGAGCAGCCCCTATCTGTGTTTGGAGTTCTTCTCAGTCTCGGAGTTTCCCTTATCTGCGTGTGAAATGGGACCAGCGCAGCTGGCATCCCAGCCATTTGTTGATGGCAAAAGTCAATCGCCTCCCCAACCTACAAGCAGCGGTACTACGGGAGGCCCTTGGAGCTCTCCCGGACCGCAGCGGGCTGGGACCAGCATCTCCCCCCGAGCGGGACGCCTCTCCGAGCTCCCAAACTCTCCTGTTTGTTTGCGAAAATCGGAGGTCTGTCGCCGAAAGCTGACACGGCTGGGGCTGGTTCTCTCCGCTCCTTGAGGCTCAACCCTTCACCCGTTGAGACAAATGCCAAAGCATTCAAATTGAATATTTTCACTGACCTCGAGGGGAATTTTTAACAGGCATACCTCTTTTTCCTCTCTCTCTTTTATTCTCTTATATGTCTTTCTCTTAGTGTCTTTATGCACGTGCGTGTACTAACCTGAATAATCTATAGTAAGTCAGTTATAGCAAGTATATTGTAAGATACAAGTTAATACTTTCAAATTTGTACTTAAATTACTGTCGTGATTTTTATTCAACCGTGAATGGATTTCAGGCTGCTATTGCACTCATAATCCCTTTAGATATAAATCCCTGCCCAAGTCTGGGACTAGGAGTCGATCCAGATGCACCTAGACTCCAACAGGAGTTTAGAAAGCAAGGGGGTCTTCTCTGAACCTCGTGACTCAACGGGAGGGTCTTCCTTACCCTTTCCCACATTCCCTTTTACCCTATTACGTTTTTGGTCCCTATATACGTAAGTTTAGTTTGATTCTGATTTAATTTTCCTGTGTGCATTTCATCCACGTACTAAGTAATAGAGCGAACCTTGCCATCGAATTCTGTGAAGTTGCACTTTTATACAAATTCCTGTTAAATCATTTTTCTATTACTAATACAATTGGAGGTGATTCTTTAAGCAATTAGAACCCCTATCTCCTTTTTAAATCCCGCCCCCCCCCCCCCCCGTGACAACCAGGAGCGTTAATGCCACCCTCATGCACATGGGCATGCATGCACACACAAATACACACGCAAAATGGGATAGCAGCCGGGGACTTAAACCAGAACTACATTCAGTTTGATACTCAACTTTACTTGTTACAATACACACACAAGAGCCCCCAACAGCTATCAAGGAGAACTGATGTATCCCTACATAAGCAAGAGGTGCAAGGACTTTCCAAAGGCCCTAATTTCGTAAGCACAGCACACTTAATTTTACTGCTATGAATATTCACACTGACCTCACTAACCCTACTCACTGAAACAGAACTAAGCATATCTGCAGGAGAGAACTAACTTACTGTTTTGAACTCGGTCAAAACAGTTACGTTTATATGAAGTGAAAAGGTGATTTCAATCCAGGTAATAATGACTAACAAGCCAGACCATCATTCTCATTATGCTGATCAAGGATTAAAAAATTAATGGTACCTGGCCTTCTTTTATCCCCATGTACTTTGTTGATTCAAAATTCATCACCTCACATCTTCTTTTGCTTTTCCCCTAAATCAGGAGCTTCCCCATAACATTGTGCAGCCAGTACCTCTACGTCCCCCAAAGTCAATTTATCTGTAAGAGCTATCTTCAAACTGCAATGCTACATCACCTAACACATCTGTAGTTGGAGCACCCTGAGACGATACTTGTCGCAGGGCTCTGTGTCTTGAATGGGCCATTAAGTATTACGGTAATCTAAATAAAAAGATCATGTTACTGTCAAACCTTCCCAATACACTCAAGATCAAAGATAAATTCAACAAATGCAAACTTGTGTCACAAAATAGAAACTGAAACATAACTAGTTAATACATAAGCTCTTCCTTAATCTTCAGGTGGCAATAACAAAGACAATCCAATGAAAGATTATTGCTTGCCCCTTGCCCCAGCTGAGTGAATGACTACAGAAGTCTGATTTCAAAGCATTTAACAATATGAAAGTGAGAGTGGTTATCCCCCCCAAACCCCCACCATTCCCTATATAGGTAGAAGGTTATAAAACAAGAAAGAAGAGAATAATAATGTTCGGACTCCAAATCCTTCATTATAGTTAACAGATACCTTTGAAAGCCATTTGCAGGTTTTTCTGGCACTTAATTTGATGACGCATTAAATCCGCATATATTTTTCCTGTTTAAAATTGTCATGATCACATGAAAGACAGTTATCCAAAGCAGTTGCAGAGTAAACGCTAAATCATATCCCTAGTTTCCAGTAAGGCCACCGCTGTCACAGAAAAAGGAAATAGATCAGAGAGGCGGCGATGTAACAAAAAATGGGCATTAAAAGCAATTCGACTTCCGACAACGGATTATTTCTGTACAGAGAGTCACTCCTTAGGTGACTTTCCCTTCACAGAGAAGGAGCTCTCCGTCCTATTAACAACCGGCCGCTTACTACCGACCCCCGCGACACAGGCGAGGCGTTACAGCCCGGCTGACCCCGGCCCGGCGGCGCGGTCTGGGTGGAAACTTGTTGAAAGCCCAAGCCCGAGCCCCGCAGGCGTTGCGGCGGAGAGCCGGTACCCAGCATCGCCCGCCCAAGTGAAGCCGCCCGAACCTGCTGCCGCAGGGCGCCGGTGGGGCTGCGGCGGGAGCGCAGCGGTGGAGCGGGGGGGCTCGAACCGCACCGCGCCGCTCTCAGCCGCCCGGCTGCGCGGAGCCGAGCGCGGCCGCGCACCGCCGCTCCCCGCGGCGGGGCTGACCGCCTCCCGGCAGCGCACGGAGCCCCCTTCCACCCGCCCCGCGGCGAGGGCACGCCAGGCCCAGCCCTGCGGCCGGGCCGGGCCCACGCCGCCGCTGCCCACGCCGCCTCAGCGGGCCGGGGGCGGGAGACCGCAGGCCGCCGCCACCTGCTGCCGCCCGCCGAGGGCGGAGGCTGCCACCGCCCCCGGGCAGAAGCAGGTGCCGGCGCCGCCGCCCCCTCCCGCACGACACGGCGGCCCGCCCCGCCGCACGGGGGGGCCCGAGGGCCGACCGCCAGACCGGCGGGGGCCGGCGGCGAGCCCCGCCGTGCGCCGCCGCCCGCGGGAGAGGGTGCCCTCCGCCTGACGGCTGCCGGCGGCCGGCGGGCTACTCACCTGTCCCCGCCGGGGCGGTGGGGAGGGTGCCCGGGCGCCGCGCCTCCGCCGCGCTCCCTCACCCGCGCCCGGTGACGGCGACCAGCTGACACCGCCGGCTGCCGTGACTCCTACCACCACTGTCGCAAAGCCCCCGGCCGTCGTGACTGACGGCAGGCAGAGGCAGCCGGCGTCGCCATGGAAACCGGGCGGCCGAGCGGGCCCCGTTCTGCCGCGGCGGCTGCGTGAGGCGGTCGCGGGGGGCGGGAGCTCTTCGGCGGGGCCGAGGCGCGGCGAGCAGGGCCGGCGGAACGGCGCGGAGCGGAGCGGGCGGCGGGCTCCCCCCGCCCCGGTTTGGGCCCACTTGGCGGAAGAGGGGCTCGCGGGGAGCGCCTGCCGGGAGATCTCCGGGAAACGTCCGGGGAGAGACTTCTGCTCAGCCGTTACCGAGGGGCTTCGTCCCGGGCAGGGCAGTGGAACGGCAGTGTGGTGGAAATACTGCCGGTCTGAGGATGAAAAATGCTGTCCTCTGACGCCTGCTCGAGGAGAAATTTACGCAAAAGCACGTGCGGGGTGTAGAAAGCCTGTTGATATGTTGTCAGTAATGACACTGCAAAACGGGGTAGAGAAAGTTCTGGCTTTCATTTATGTTTTTACTTAGTTTATCCTGGAGCGTGGTTAATACAAACATTTCACTAATCTCTCACTTTTTTTTTTTTCCCCTTACTGCTTCTGAGCATTTACGCCTCCTCATTTTTTCAGTTCTTGTCACACTCACTTCGCTTTGTAAAAAAACTATAGTATCAGGAAACTGAAAAAAAAATTACGTAATTACTGTCTGCAAAAGAGAAGTGTCACCCCCATAATGTCACAAAAACTAGTCAATAACAAAACCAGGACAATTTTTAAGTTGGCACGTTTTGAGGGAATTCCTGCCCTATCCGTCTTCCAACTTTTCGGTGAAATAAAGGAGAGGTCTTGCAGATAGCAAGACCTATTGACTTTATTTCTTTATTCTCTTTGCAACCACAACATTTTTACTGTTGGGTTTTCGTATGCATGAATAATGGGTTTTAGTTACGTACAAATCATCAAAGATGCTGATGCTAACAGCAGTTCAGTGGTGGTTTTCTCCTTCCTATCAGCTGTTTTGACAGTGTGCATCAATACATCACAGCTGTTTAGGACAGAAAGGGAAAATTATTTCTGCCGTTGAAACTAGAGACAACATTTTCTCTTGGCCAGAAGTAATTAAAATAGTGAAATGAGTTCACAACTTGCTTTACTATATGTTGGCACATAACACACTACCTATATGGGGACTTGATATTGGATACGTTAAATACCACCACTCCCCTAAAGACAAAGCAACTCCACATTTTTATTGCTGCTGAATTAGTAAGCAATTTCGGTTCAACTGTGGAATATAAAAGTATGGATAAACATTGTTACTACGTTGGTATATTTTTGATGATAAAAGTAATGGTGAGATATATCAGTCTATCAGTATGAAGATATGCAAATTACATACAGCCACGTGACTCCTGGCAAGTGAGCATGGATACCCTGTCATCCAAGAACAGATGCCTGTCTGTAACAGCAGCCTATTTAGCATGTGAATTACTTTCAGCTGGGAGAATGGAGATTCTCCAGTTGTCCTATAGTAATAAATTCCTGAAGCCAATGTTGCTCAAAGTCATGTGGCATTATATCAGAACAGGAACAGGTATTTTTTCTTGCTCTCATGTTTAGAGAGATTGTTTTAAAGTAGCTGCTATAAAAGGCTCAGGGATGTTTTTTGAGTTATGGAAAGCATTAAGTTTTCTTAAAATAAGGTGCTAATAAAAATGTTAAACATTTTCACTTTGTTAATTATACCATTTTATCTGTCTCGCCATTGTACACATGAGAAGGCTCAGACCTTCTTTACTTTTACCTTGAGGGTGGTCAAAGACTAGGACAGGTTTCCCAGAGAGGTCTCCAAATCTCCATCCTTGGAGATGCTCGGAACCGCCTCGGCAGGCCCGTCGCTGCCAGGCCACGAGCGGCCTCCCAGGGTGCCTTCCCGATCCAGCAGTTTCTCAGTCCTATGTTGTTCTAGTACGCAACACACTTTAGTGAGCTTCAGACACAGCAGATGATGCCTGCCAGGGAGGTGGGATGGGGTATTTTGACAACCGAGTTTCTTTGCTGATTTTGTACATCTGGTACTACTGGTCTCAGAGGCAGCTGCAGCAGCCAGCGTTGGTCAGAGTGCTGCTCTACTCATCCACAAAAATCACAGTGGAGCAGTAAGACCTGATTTCCTCTGTTTCAACTCTTGTTAACAGAAGGCTTGCAGGATAAAACATGGCTTATTTTTTTAGTTCCTACGTTCCTAGAATTAGTTCTGGCCAAAGCACCGGTGCAGGCCCTGGAACAGAAAGGCCGAGCGCTGGTTCTCCTCCCCGTTCCTGAGAAAGGAATGGCGTCCAGCCCCTTGCCAGACTCCGCAGCTGCTCCCCGTCGCGGTGCTCAACCCTCCTCCCGCCGGCGGGGCTCAGCAGCCGGGCTTCACCCACCCTCCTCCTCAGCCGCCTATCTGCCCCAGACCAAGATGGCGCGTCTCCCCTCCCGCAATTCGCCGCGCTTGCCCCTAACTAAAATGGCTGACGGCCGGGCGGCGGCTTCACCCCTTGCCTCGCTGCCCTCTCCCAAAATGGCGGCAGCCGGGCGGCGGCTTCACCCCTTGCCTCGCTGCCCTCTCTCAAAATGGCGGCGGCCGGGCGCGGCGCTCGCGAGAGGCAGCACCGCCCCGCCCCGCCCCGCGATGTCCGCCCGGCGGGCCCGGGCTGGGAGCGGTGTGGCGGACGCGCCTGCGCCCTGAGCCGAGCGGTGCATGCCGGGCACCCCCTTCCCGCCGTGACGCTGCAGATAGCAGGCCGGCACCGCCGCCGCCGCCGTCCCCCTCCTTCCCCCCTCAGCGCGGGCCCCGCCGCCGCCCGGCGAGGATGGTGGGCGTGAAGGTGATCGCGAACGACACCGAGTTCCAGCCTGAGCTCAGCGCTGCCGGTTCCCGCCTGGCCGTGGTGAAGTTCACCATGCGGGGGTGAGTGAGGGTGGGATACGGGCTCCCGTTTCTCTTCACGGGGGGCAGGGGCGGCGCGGGGAGCGCCCCGGGGCGGCGGGCCCGCCGCCCCGGGGCGTTCCCCGCGCCGCCCCTGCCCCCGGGTCCTCCCCCGCCGCGGCCTCGTTCCCGCTGAGGCGCCGGAGAGCGGGAGCTGGGCCTCACCCAACCGGGAGGCGTCTCCTCACGGCCCCGTCGGCCGGCCTTGCCGCTCCCGCCCCGGTCTGGGAGTGAGGGGGCTGGCCGGGAGCGAGAGGACCGCTGGGGGCCTTGAGGGGATTTTGGTGGGGTTTTTTTCTTTATTATTTTGAGGCGAGGCAAGGCTTCAGACTTGAGAAGTGCAGTTAGCTGGCAAAATGCTGTATCATTTTGGTCACTAGCCAGCTGCGGGGGGGGTCAGAGCTGCGAGCTAATTGTTTTTTAGCGTTAGTGACACTCCCTGTCTGTAGCATATCAATACAGTCACAGCATCGGGGTGGTATTTCCTATTTCTGAGGTTAAATTCACTTTTTTTGCAGCCGAGCCAGCTTCCCCTGCCCTCTGAACTTGTCATTCTTCAGGTGCTCTGAGGAGATCAGATGCTATGCTGGCTTAAAATCTGGTTGCAGATCAGGAAGCCACTGTTAACAGAGGGCAGAGACAACTGCATCTTGCTTGGTTTCTGTTAAAAACATCTCCTGCCTCGATAAAACTTAGCTGGATCCTCATCCTTTTTGCCCAGGGCAAGCAGATGTCCTTTTTCCCATACTCAGCGGGGATTTGAAGTACAGGTGTGGTTGGTGTAATCTGGATGAATTGGTGACCAAAGGAAATCACAACAGTTCAGTTATTCACAATAATCTGTGGGAGGCTAGGGAGAATAGTGATGGTGTTGGGGGTCTTGGGCTTCAAAGTGCACCTCATTATTGTCAAAGTCTTAGCTTTTAGTGCCTATACTCTTTTTTTTTTTTTTCATCTTTCTACCACCTATTTAAATGTGCAGTTGAACCATTCCGCTTCTAATGGCTGTTTGGAGCTCAAAAGACTTCAGGTGTGATGTGAAAGAGACTGTGAAAGGTGTTATACTTGGAAGAGGCCACAAGGTCACTAGCTGTGTGTCTGAATGGGTACTGAAAAAAGCATTCATATACATGCATCTGATGTCTGATTGCTGCTGCTTAGTTACGGGGTTGGGGTTTGGTTTTTTTTTTAGGTAAGTCCACTTCATCTGTAACTGTAGAGGTGTTGATGATCTCAGTAATACTGCATACATGTGTGCCCAGGAAAATGTTTTGGTTACAGACTACCCAATATATTAGGTTCCAGTTACGTTAATGGAGTGATGTCTTAGTGTATAAATATCTGTGAGTTTGCCTTGCTACGCTGCTATGGATCCATACCCTCTCTGTCAAGAGAGAATAGAAAAGGTGAAGCGGATCTCGTCTGTGCTGTTTTACAGCTATGTGCGTTGGCAGATGCACATTGACAGAGCTCTCTGGTTTAGCTACAGCCTATGCTGATATGCTGTTGGAGGGAGTTTCTACTGGTTGGGGGGGTTTTTTTGCTGTTTTGCTTTTTAATTGCTTCTTTCACAGCAAATTGAGTTGTGAGACTATCCCTTTGGAGGAATAGTTGCATCTGTACACTTCATATATGCCAGCAAAGGTATCATAATTAACAAATACATATTTTCAGCCAAGGTGATACAGTTAAGTCAGCAGAAGTCAGGTCTGTGTTACCAGGGTCAAATAAGTATGGTAGTAACTGGTTACAGTTGTAGTAAGTGAGATTTATTGTAGTAAGATTTCTATGATTACTGCTAAGGGTTTGATACATTATTACTGTTAAATATTTCAAGTCATACATAGATACTGCTATAGATACTATTTTTTCACAGGATGTAACATGGAGTGCTAGTACTAATTTTCTGTTAAAAGTGGTGTTTGCCGTTTCAGGAAAAGAACGCAACTCTTTGCCCTCCCTTATGTCACTTTAGTTAGCAGGACGTTAGCTTGCAGTAAAAGATGCCGGAGCTAAACCTGTTAGATGGAAAATAGGAAGTTAGTATTAATTGATAGGTGAAGCTAATCATGTGACATTGAAGCTGTCTGAGGAAGTGGGAATTAACACTTCATGATGTGTTTCTCAATGTCATTCTTAATTGTATCACCAGGATTGCTCACCATCTGTCAGCCAGGTAGGAAGGTTATTTTTACACGTACCAAGGATATCAGTAAGAACATGAACGTGCTAATTCTATTTGGGGCAGACATTTTTCAAAAAAAAGGTTGAGTTAAATTAAACTGTATGTTGTTTTCACAGATGTGGCCCTTGCTTAAGGATAGCCCCAGCTTTCAATGCTCTGAGTAACAAATATCCCCAGGCAACTTTTTTGGAAGTAGATGTGCATCAATGCCAGGTTGGTATTCAAAACCATATTTTTGGTTGTAAGACAAAGAGCATATAATGTCGTGAATGGGAAACTTGAAGAAAGACTGTTCAGACAGTAGACAGAGTAGTGTCCTGTGGCTGTTGACATGCTTGGTAAATCACAAATAGCTGTATTGTGAAATTCTCCAAAATTAGGATATGCACAAAGATGCGAACAAACAACGCTTTTATTTAGAAAAGCATTCTTGCAGTTACCCCTGTGATGTCCTTCATTTAAGCAGCGTACAGTCAGTTTAACAGTTCCTGCTGCTTGTACTATTTAGATAACACCGCTAAATGTGGAAGATAGCACTAGTATGAATTAAAAAGAGTAAGTCTTTCCAAACAAATATTGGTGTAATTATTGAGCAAAATGAAAACTGCAATAAACTGATATGATTAGTGGGACTAGATTCCTCTCAAGTACTACTCAACTGTTTTTAACAGACAACAGTGTTGCAGGTGAGCTGTTGATTGACTTAAGGGTTGTTAACAAAAATTAACAATGGTATGTTGAAAGGAAGTGTCTTGAATTACTACAAATTATAATGGAGAGAGATGAACATCAAAGTGGTAACAATGTTTGCAAATGACACTAAATTAAGGAAAGTTTTGGAAAAACTACTGTGGGTGCATAACAGGTATGAATACAGGTAGAAATCAAATGGAATTCACCTTCTACAGCAGCAGGCTGCAATTCCTGGGTGCGCAGGAATGTGGCTTGGGAGAGGAAGGAATGCAGGTGTAAAGAAAGCTTGTAAAATAAGTGTTAAATTAAGCCATCCTCCACTTTGGAGAGCAAATGAGTAATGATTTTTATGGTGTACCAACAAATGTACTGACAATGTGAAGTCTGTTCAAAGAATGCCCAAATGTGTAAAGGATTAGGAGGATCTGAAGAATTTAAATTAACTTAAAATTGTTGTCTGAGTTAAAGCTGTTTATAAAACAACAAATACTGTTTGTGATGTTTGAGGTGATGTAGCTTGTTAAATATCTAGTGTGTGCATTCTTATCTAGGTGAAGCAAGCTAATGTTTCTGTCTAATATTGGTAATACTCTGTTAGGTAACACTTGTAACTAATTTATGCATTCTAGGGAACAGCTGCTACCAATAATATATCAGCAACGCCGACATTTCTGTTTTTCCGAAACAAAGTGCGAATCGACCAATATCAAGGAGCAGATGCTGTAGGTTTAGAAGAAAAAATTAAACAGCACCTGGAGAATGATCCTGGAAACAGTGAAGATACAGATATCCCCAAAGGATATGTATGCATCTCTTATCTTAAGATAAATTTTTTTTAATGTTTGCATAACTTGAATGTTTAAAAAAAAGTATCTCTTGCTTTCTAAACATACTCTAAGTCAAATAATGTTACTTTAGGCAAAACTGCAAGTTCCCCATGGCTTTGAGAAGATCACTTGTCTGGGTTTCCTTTTTCAGACAAAATTAAAAAACTAACATGTACATATTTAGTAAGTATGGTTATAGAATTATAAAATGTTTTAAGAAAAATCTCCATGCATAGCCCTTAGTCATTCATTGAATAATGAATCTTATGTTTTATGATGAGCTTTTTGCTGCAGCTCCTTATTCTGCTTCTTTCTTCTTCTCAGACATCCCAATCTGTCTTCCCAAAACGTTTTTTAAAGTGTAAAAATGTCCATGGGAAAAGACATTGTTAAACATGGTTGTCAAAAACATTGAAAAGTTGCTCTAGTTGTTCCTTAAGAAATCCTCTCTGTTGTTTATGTGGTGGTAGGTTCATTTGGGGTTTTCCTTTTTAATTCTTGCTCCCTACCCTTTCTTTAATCCTCTTTATTTCATCTCTTTTAAAAAAAAAAAAAAAAAAAAAGAGGGGGAGAGATTCTGCTGTTAAAGGAATTAACCTTCATAACAGTTCAGCTCCATCTTCCTCTATAGCAGCTTGCCCTGAAAATAGGATGCCTTTGGGAGGGTATTGTTAGATAAACGATATCTCATGATATATTTTCTTCTGCCTAATTGCTAATGTTTGCAGAAGTGGATGGTACTACAAAGTGTTCTCTTTAGATTTCTTCTTGCCTGTAAAAGAATGACAAGGATATAAAAGTATGTAAAGTAAAAAATATGTCACAGGAAAAGATTATGTGCCTGGTCTGAGTAGCATACAAGACTTCTTGCTGACTGTGAATTTCCTTTCAATTTAATGCTTAATGTGTATTGTTTCACTTCTCTAGGGGTACTGCATATCACTCCAGTAATTGCTGATCAAGCATTCACAGATAATGTAAAGTAAATAACTTGTAACTTTTTTAGTAATTTGTAAAAAAGAAAAGTGAACGTTTCTAAATATGTGTTCTCAAACTGAATGGTTTTTAAACCTTGCATCAAAATCTCTCATAACTAAAATTTAATGTTACATTTACTTCTGAAGAATTTAAAAATTGGTATTCATGAATAGATTTCTTTTTTGTCATTGCATAATTTGCCCATGTCTCCTATGTAGATCAAAACTTTGTAGGGATACTTGATTTTTTGGCCAAAATTTCAGTAAGGGAGCAATCCGCTTAGAAATATTGGTGCTCTCAGGAAATTATTTTCACCACGTTCTGTGTGTTTTCATGTTACCTCAAGGCAATTGTGCCTTGCAAATCATAAGCCTGTCTGACAGCTGTACTAACAAACACATGTAAATGAGAACTCTAATGTGACAAAACACTTTCCTAGAGCTGTCGTCTTAGGTGGTATTCTCCAAGCAATCCTTGGTGTGATATTACTCCTTAAATGAGATTGTCTATTGTTCTACCAAAAGTATAAACACAGTTAGTTATGTGGTGTATTACATTTTGCCTAAATCATGTGTCACAGTTCAGTGCTTCACTAGTTGCTGTAGTGTGCACGTTACTTTGCATTGGTGAATCTAATACGTTAAACTTTGCTGTGATGAGTATCTATAGAACCCCAAATTATGCTGTTAAATGCAAAACCAAGTTTTTTGGAGGTTAAGTATTTTAAATTCATAGCTAGCCATATCCTATCAGGCAAATGTAAGCAAGGTGCAAATCCAGCTGAATATTTCTCATTTAAATGAACTGCAACAGTGCAGGTCACTTGAATTTCTAGCAGTTCAGCTACTTGCTAACTGTTCCACGGCATGCATTGCACTTCACTTTATATGTGAACACTTAAATTTTTAATTACTGTGAAATCCTCTGTCGAGCTATGGGGATGTCAAAAGACAAAGGTTCAGCTTGTTAGCTTTGGAGCCCTAAACACACTGAAAATCATTCAAGTAACAACTTAAGGTCTGCTTAATTAGATTGGTTTTGAGATGAACACACCACCTTGTACTAAAAGTTAATCTTGTAGGAGGTGGTGTCTTACCCCTATGAATCAAGTCCTGAGTATGTTCAGGGCTGTATGAGCCAAGCAGGAATTCCATTTGACCTGTAAGTGGTAGGCTGAAATGCTATTTTAGGATATGCTTGACCCAAAATGGGCTGGTCTTGGCTCCAGGGAAGTATCTTCATTCTCTCACACAGCTATGTGTTCCTTTTCTTTGCTTACCTTCTATCTACTGAGCATGCGAGTTGCAAGCTAAGCCTTCATTTGGATGCTGGGAGAGGGATAAGTATTTTTTGCTCAGAATAACATTGTTGCAAGAGCTAAGGGAAGTGGCATACAGGAAAAGGGTTGTATTCTCTCAGCAGTCTGTTTTTGGATTCTGTTTGTACCACGAAGCTATAGCCTGAGTTGTTGTAAGAAGTAATTTTCAAGCTAGTGTGTGCTTTTTTTCAAGAGTGGTATATTATTCTTTGGGACCTAGTAGATGCCTTTAAGAAGGGTATTTTTGGGTCGTTATCCTAAAAGTTCCTTTAGTTTCTTAGGTCTGGACTGTTCTATGGCTGTACACTGATCTTGAATTTGTACTGTTATGGTGTGAGATGTTGATGCTCTGTCTTCAGGCCTTAAGATATGAAATACTTGATTTTTAGCCTGACTTACTGTGCTTCAATTGGAATTGGTTTACTTCAGTTGCAGGCAAAAAATTCTGGTTATCTGGAAATTGATACAGATTATTCTGCCTCTGCAAGAAGCCTTTTAAATGGCTTGGAGCATGGATAGCAGTCTGCTTTAGTCTGAGAACGTATATATGCTAAAACTTTTAGTTGGACCCTTCACAAAGGAGCTGAGCAGTAAACCAAACTGGTTCATCGTGAATAGTGTTGCTTTTGTTTTCTGCTGTTCGGTGTTTTTGCCAAAGTGTATGGAGAAAGGAGTGGGAAAAGGTTTCGTAAAGTTAATTTGTATACCGTGCTGAAAAAGAAGTAAAATAAGACTAGCTTTGCATATAAAGCCTGGTAAGAACTATAGTGGTGGTCTTTCAATTTGTTCTGCAATATGTAGTATATTTTTGGGGAGGCCCATATCTGGGTGGTTTGTTTGGTTTTTTTTTTTTCCCCTGTTAAGTTGCTCATAGCTCCAGTCTAATGTCAGTTTGTCTGTGTTGTGGTGTGACTTCGATGCTGTAGTCTTGTTTATCAAAAGTATATCTGAAAATTCTCCCTGTGCCCAGTTTCTTATTCTTGAAATGGCAAGTGTGTGTTCCAGGGGTGCAGGATTTGAATGGAGGGGAGAAATGTTTTTCAGTTATGAACTGAATACATCCGAGTACTATAGTATTCGTAGTTTTGTGTTTGTAATGTCTTTTGATATAAACCCCTGAGGTTTTCTGTGTGTCTTGTTATTTTAATCTGTTGAATGAAGAATTTCATTCATTCCAATGCTTACTAATCCCAGATGAGTTCATGGCGCACTTATCATGCACTCAGCAATGCTCTTGCTTTTACTTTCAGATGGATTTAATGCCATTTATCAATAAAGCCGGCTGTGAATGTCTTAATGAGAGTGATGAGCATGGATTTGATAATTGTTTACGTAAAGACTCTACCTACTTGGAATCAGACTGTGACGAGCAGGTACAGTAGATATTTTTAAGTGAGGTATTTTCAATGATGGTCTATTCTGCAAGCATTTGTTTTAAGAACTTGTCTACTTTACAATGTTATGGTAGTGTAAGTAAGAGTGGGAGATGGTAGTAGGATGTAAGTAAAATTGGTATAAAAAGGTGGTTGTAGCATTTCCAGTTTTACATCCCTTTATGTATGGAAAAAATTCCAAATGGAGTAGCATTTGCTGACATTTTTAAGTGACAGACTAGTGCATGTGTGGAATATGGTGAAGGTAAGTTCTTAATTTTATTTCAAAGCTCAGACTTATCTGTAGTTAATTATTGTGCTATGTTTGTTTTTAAGAATGAAGAAAACAGTGTTCAACAGCAACTTTTTTTTCTCCACAGCTGCTTATTACTGTAGCTTTTAGTCAACCTGTCAAGCTTTATTCTATGAAACTTCAGGGGCCAGATAATGGTGAGTGAAGTGTCAGTTTAATCATATCTTTGAAACTAAAGCTTTGCCCATGTTTAGCTGAATTTTCTAAAAAATGACAATGCTGTCCCTGGAACCTTTTACCTTCTGAGAATCCCACAGCAGCATCAGTAGATTTGTTGTAAATGAACTACATAACAAATTATCGCATTCATTTTTCACTGACCTTGTGCATGGGTATTGGGTATGATGCAAATATAAATATTTACTGTAGTTTGATATGCTGCAAAGAGAAACTTATGTTTAATTCAAGAATTCATGTGAACGCTACTGAAAGGTACAGTTTAGTTTTTATGGTAACTGAGTTTACATTATAAAATTACATAAAATGTTTAGGTGTTATATGACACAGCAAAACTATTATTTTTAGACTTTTTATTGGATTTTTTTTGTGGAATTCTGTGTCTGACACATAGATGAGTAGTGCAACTTTGGATGTCCTTCAGTATCCAGGGTGGTGATGTCGGATTGGCAGATAAGATACTAGAACTGTAGAAGCTTATGCCTTCCTTGAGTGCTGTCTAGAGACTGTGATAAGTGAGCACTTCTTAATCAGTGTTTTGAAAATGTATTTGAACAATGGAATACCACTCCTATATTTTAACACAGGGCAAGGTCCAAAGTACATAAAAATCTTTATCAACCTTCCTCGATCTATGGATTTTGAAGAAGCAGAAAGAAGTGAACCAACTCAAGCCCTGGAACTGACACCAGATGATATTAAAGAAGATGGTATTATCCAGCTTCGCTATGTAAAATTTCAGAATGTTAACAGTGTAACTGTAAGTAAAGTTTCTGTTCTGAGGTCTGTGCAGTCTGAAAACTTAATAGGCTTTTAAAGCACTGTGCATGTTTGTTGATTTCATTGCAAATGTCCTTAGTTTCTCTCTGCTGATTGCATACTGTGTGTTTATGCTAAAAGTATTTCAGGAATTTAAGGTGAGACAAGGCTGTCTGCATGCAATGTCTCTTTTGGCCTAAGGTTTGCTTTAACCTCTTGATGAGCTAGTGTGCTGTTTAATACAACTTGATTTTTTACTAACACGGCGTCTTCATTTGAAGAGTTGAGGAGACAAGGAATCCAGTTCCTCAGTCATCTGATTGCAGAAATAACAGATTTCTCTGAGTATCAAGTGAAGTACTTTCAATGTCTTTAAACCCAATACTTGCTTTCTGTGAGGGTTCTTAAATGCTGTAATCAAATCACCTTTGTCTTTTAATGAGCTCTCCAATTCTCTTGCTTAAGAGACTTTCCACAGATTTCACATAGGGTTTTTGACTACTAAATGCAGGTGCGGATTCCCCTCTTCGATTTTAAAAAGAAATGTTCTAGTGCAATATGTGTGATGACTAAATCGATGCTGGAATTGTGTTATGCTTGGCATCATCCTGGTACTGCGCTAGCCCTGTTTCCTGCAGTATTGTGTTGAACTGTTTTTCCAATATGGCCCCTGAATTCTTTTCTATGGAAATTCTTTTTGTGGCCTGAATTACGCTTTTGCAAATGTATGGACTTATAGTTGATTGAGTTAAGCTATATTTTAATGGGCCGGCCACAGAAGTCACCAGCTGCTTATGAGTTACAGGTAACTCCAAAACATTGATCCACCGTCAATCTTTTTATCACAATTTTTCCTCTCTAAAAAGGTTTCTGGTAAATTTCTAAATTACTATTTGTGGACTGCATTTTAGATCAGTTGGCTACTTTCATGTTTAGCCATGTTTTACTAGCAATTATTTTAAAGGTAATAGGAGGTGAACCTAAATAACTCCTTTTCATGTCTGTTATTTCTATGGAGTTACCTTTGTGACCAACCTTATCCTCCGCCAAATGAAACGGAGATCGGTCACAGAGGCTGATATTCTACAAAGCTGTGCTGACGAGTACAAGTTCTGTATTTGTTCTTTAATAAAATCCTGTGTCAGCTTTAGACAGGATGATGTGCAAACATTAGACAAGTGATAAGGTGATTAAATAGATGTTCTGCTTGTTTGCACTGTTTGTATGTGGATACTGCAGTAGCACTCCCCTAGTTTCCTAGCTAAACCTGGATTCTGTATTTAAGACTTCTGAAAATGAGATGGCCAGTCATCTTGTCCATGACTTGGCTTTTTGGTGCAGGTGATGAAGGTCTGCTTGCTTACGTAGTCCCGTGGATAAAAATCTTCCATTTGTTTCCTAATGAACTGGAGGAGGCGCAGTTGTCACACCGCTGTGGTTTAACCCCATCCGGCAACTAAGCCCCATGCAGCTGCTTGCTTGTTCCCCCCCCAGGTGGGATGGCGGGGAGAATCAGAAGAGTGAAAGTGAGAAAAAAAGTGAGAAAAAAGGAATTCATTCCCCACTTCCCATCAGCAGGCAGGTGTTCAGCCATCTCCAGGAAAGCAGGGCTCCATCATGTGTAATGGTTACCAAGTAACAAATTGTCCTGCTTTTCTGCCATTTATAATCAGAAATGCTTACTGAACACTTCCATGTCAGTATTAGTAAGTTCATACTTCATTTACATATATCACTGGTAGGTTTGTTAGTTTTAACTTACCTAGTTTATTAATTCTATACCCTGTAGTTTCTAATCCATATAATTCAGCATATGGAATGCTGTTTTTCCCCGTTTGTTGTGTGCTTCTCTTCATTACGGCTACTTCAGAGGCACTTTTTTTTCTGTACTTGTTGAACTTTTAATATCATTACTGAGACAGAATCTTTGAACACATTGCAGTTCACCTCTGTTTGACAAAAGTCAGTCCTTGACATGGTCTTCTGTTTCTTACTGTGAGAAGAGTACTTTCTTCAGCATTTCAACCCTCACCTTCCATACATCTTGTCTGTATAGGAAAATACAGTCTTCCAGCTTCAGGGAAGCCACTTGCAGAGGTGAATGTGCCGGTTTAGATCAGCAATCCATCTTTCTTATCATGCACTTGCAAGCATCTGGTGTTGTCAAAAAAATTTTTTAGTATGGGGCAAGCAGGTAGTGATGCATACCCTCCAGTATTTGGCACAGGCAATTTCTGAGGCAGAAAGGGCATTTTCATAGATACTGGCTACGGCTTGTGGAAAGGGTGTGGTGCATGCTATCCCTTGCCCACCTGTTGTTGTCCTCCTCCTTTCTTTCCTCTGCTTCTGATGCCACTACTTTCTTTCTTTCTCATTCCTCCTTTCTCCATGCTCACAATAAAGTGTGGAAAGATCCACAAACACCTCATTGCTCTTATAACTCCAAGTTCCTTACTAATACTATTTCATGCAAAAAAAATGTTCTTTCACTTGTCCACTTTAAAAAGTGTAGTGGTTCCAGCAATAATTCTGTAGTTCATATTTCAAAAGAAGCTTGATTTGTTTGAAACCCTAAAATAACTTCATAGATCTAGTATTCATGCTGTAAAACATGTAATTATGGAAACTATAGTAGTAAACTACACGTGAATAGTCTTAGGGTCTTCAGCAAACATAGTTAAATTGCTATTTAACTTCATTTCCAGTCAGATTCTAGTGAATTGTGACTTCTTAAAGCCTGTTTTTGCTTGCTGAATGTGGTCTCAGGTTGGAAGTGGAAGCTGGGAAAGTCCAAACTGTGTGGGTTTTTTAACAAACTACCAGGAAAATAATGGCATTCTATATAATCATTATTTTAAATAAGAGGACAATAGCTTCTCTAAAGGTTACAGAGGCCTTTATAATTTGAAAAACTGTTAATTTGGTTAGTTCAAAAATCTTGGGCACCTAAGTTTTTTTGTATTAATGGACAGTTTACCTTAACTCTTGTGTTTGGGATTTTTTTCTTTAGTTGTTTGTCCAATCCAATCATGGTGATGAAGAGACAACAAGAATTACATACTTCACGTTTATTGGAACTCCAGTCCAAGCGACAAATATGAATGACTTCAAGCGAGTGAGTCCTCTTTCTCTAAAAACACTTTTGAATCTTTTAAACCTACTCAAAAGTGGGTTGACAGAAAAGATACACTTGGTTGTTACTACGATTCCACAACTTAAGGTAGTTTTGGCATCCAAAAGAAAATGTGTAACTTTATCTTACAGATCTTTGGTCTTGCTTACAAGTTTTTGTTCACCAACTTTTGTAAAAATTTTGGGGTAAGAAGGTACATATGAAAACCTGAGGGACTGTCAAGTTACATACACTATAGACAATGTTGTTTTTTTAACAGCTGTGAGATTTGTCTTGATTTTGAAACTTGCTTTCTGATGTTCAGGAAGTAGAGAAGCAATTGCATGTACAAATTAGACTCCTTGTGATTGACTTATGCTTTGAAGGATTTTATTCACTGAGCAACATTAAGCTTGAGATCTGAAAAATATTTGGTCACAAGGTGTCTTACATTAAACATGCCTGCTTTTTAAAGAGGAAATGAAGCAAACAGCTTGTTACAGTATGACTTTAGACACTAGTGTTGAACAATAAGGCACTCTTGATTTTTTTTTTTTTTGAGAATGTGAAATGGGTTTGAAAGGATTGAAGCTTTTAAAGCTACTTGCAACTTCTTCAAAATGTAATATGCCTGTTTTAAAATAAACTGCTTTAAAACTTAGTAGCCTTTGTGAAAGGGCAAATACTGCTGTAACACTTGCCTACAAACCAATAACATTGAAAGCACCACAGAATTTATTATCCAAATAAACTATAACTTCGGAAGGTTAAAAACGCTAACACTCACCAACATGTCACGTACTTGGAATTTTTAACACCAAAACTTGATCTTAACTTCCACATGTAAAGCTTAGTATCTTTGCAGGTAATAATGAAGTTAATAAATAGAAGTTTAACGGGTTTTGCTCGCTTTCAGTGAAACTTGAAGTCACTGGAACAGTTGTTCTAATGTACTAAAATTAACTGGATATCAATTTTAGACCTCCTAATGTAGCACTTCTAATTCTCCCAAAACTAGAAATATGTTAATTGATTTACAGTCTACTTACATTTTTTGGTTTGTACGGCTTTTTTGTGAATACTGATGGTATTAGGGCATCCCCTGCAATGAGTTGTGCAACTACTATTTTAACACCATTAATCTGCAGTACTTTCTGGTATTGTGAGGGGGATGGGACCCTGACTCAGTATTTGATCTCTGTCTCACTTTCAGTTCTTTGTAAAGTATGTAAATTAGTTTTTGCTTCCAAAAGTACTGAAAATTTATTTTCAACAAGTGCACTCTTTAAACCTGAGCTTCTGATTGTTGAACTAGTGATTTTTTTTAAATTTTTTTTTTTTAAATTGACAGTCCTGATTGGGGTGCACCTTGTAAAGCAATTCAGGTATTTTGTAGAATGTTACGTGTATTTGAGACTAGTGCTGAGCCTGCACAACATGTTTCCTACAGTATTTTAAGTTGCATAGATAAAACATTAGTTTGGACACAGTATTGAAGTACTACCTTAGCCTGAAACTCTCTGCCGTAACAGTCTGAGCTCCAGTCAGTGTTTGTGTAAGGAGTGGGTTTTTTAATTCACACATGCCCTCACACAGCCCTTTAACAGCATTAAAAATAGCGTGGGTCTCCAGGCATCTCAGCCCTCTACTGTAGTTAGAGGGGATTTACAGATGTCTCTCCGTTCTAGATGCACTGTGGATGCTTGGAAGCTGCTACATGGCCTGGTAAATACTATGCCAGTTGACAATTTTGGTTTCCTTAAAGTTTGCAGGTGAACGCCTTGGCACTGTCAAGGAGTGTGCCTTTGTGTCTTGTGAGATCTGTTTAAATGGAAGGGGAGGGGGCGCAAACCTACAACTGCGTAGACATGAGATAGTCCCATGGTGTTAGCATTGTGCTGGTAATGTCAGGATGTTAAGTAACTGGTCAGAACGGCCTTAAATAGCGAAGCAGGCATTACTGGGTTATGAAGTGGTTGATCTTGTCTCAATTCAGATACTCATAGACACTATATGTAATATTCCTATTTTCCTTCCTGAACACGTAGTTTTAATATTAGGCTGTTAAAATATTTCATCATAACAAATGGGATGTGTAGTCTGGCAGAGTCGCAGTGCTCTTAGGAATCTTAACTTTTGTTTCCTCTCTTCCAGTGATCCTGTCAGTTATGAAACCTTAATATAGCGTTGGGCATTAATTATATTTAGGTTTGTAGATTAACTGGGAAACCTTATCTTTCTTTTCATCTCCTTGGGTAGTTACCTACACTACTACTCACTGCTTTCATCTGTCTCATTCCCTTATCTCAGTTGGTCTCTACTGTTCGTATTTCTCATCTAATTATGATAAAAATAGTATTGTCATAAGATTAACAAGATGGGGAATGCTTTTTTTTCCCTGAGTTTGAGAAGTTTTTGTAAGAATCTCTTAAATACCTTATTTGAAGGGCTTGAATTAAGAAGTAGACATAATGTGATTCCAGTCATGTTTCTATGATTGATCACATCTCTGCTCAGTTGATTGTATGCATGTTCAGTTTCAAAGTAAAAAATAAAACCAACACATTGGTTTGAATGACTTCTGCTAAGGATCAGGCTAATGTATTTTGCTTCCCAGTTAGGGTGGGGTCTGAACACATGCTTTTAGTTACAGAAGCTTACCGCTCAGCAGTTGATTATTAAGGTGCATAACTGCAGGTCCCATGTCCTCCAGGAGTTGAGGAATACTCACGTTTGCTTGTGTGGTGCTCTGCTAACACCAACAGGGCTGTAAGAAGAATCATGAACTGACTCCCTGATCAAGAAGAGATGTGTTTAATGTAAATGAGGCATTGTTTCCAGTACTTATACTATCAAATAGAAAGCTGGAATTCATCTACTCTGAAAAATAACAGAAGTACTAAGCAGGTGTAGTTAAGTCAGTCCTTCGTTAGTGATTTTGGCCTCAGGTTAGTTTGGACATACATAGAATCACACAACAGCCCAGGTTGGAAGGGACCTCAAAAGACCACCTGATCCAACCTTGCATGGAAGCAGCAGCCTAGATGACATTATCTAACACCTTGTCCAACCACATCTTGAAAACCTTCAGCAATGGGGACTCTGCAACATCCCTGTGGAGGTTGTTCCAGTGATTGACTGGTCTCACTGTAAAAAAAAAAAAAAAAAAAAAAAAAAAAAAAAAAAAGTCTTGCATTTTCTTGCATGTAGTTGGTATTGCTGGTTTGAGTGAGTAAAGTTATAAAAGCTGCTTTCAAACTTGTTTTAATATGTCGTATGTATCCTGCTCCTTGCGCAACTTGATTTTTACCCTCTGGGAAGGAGGGAATTCTTTGAAGTGATGGAAAAGGGGGACATGAAGGAAAAAAATTCTGCTTAGAACTGACTGCAGTGTAGTGAGTTAAGCACAGAGTAGTGGGGAGACACCTATTTGCTTTGCTTAAATGAAGAGGCCCTCAACAGCAGAGAACTAGGATGAATATTCCCTTCCTTTATGTATTTAATATATTCTGAAATGCTTCTGGAAAAGCTTGATTTATAGGCATGTTTGTTTTAAAAAATATCTTTAACACTAAAGTGTTCATGCTGCTGTTTCTTGGCCACACAGGGTCTGACTTAAGGCATAAATGATCATTCAAACTACTATAGTAGACTGCATTTGAGTTGTAGTAGATTGCACTTGCGATTTGCTTCTGATGCTCAGTTGGACTAGTTTGTTGGGCAGACAGCTAAAAGTGTAAAAGTGCAAGTTTTGTGGGTTTTTTTTCTATTGATTGATAGCTTAGAATTAGGTAGGTTCCTGTGAATCTTGTGGTGAACTTGTAAACATACCTTTATATTTGGAAGAGCATGCAACTGTTGATGTCCAATATAGTTCTTGTTTATTTCTGGTATTAATGAATAAAACATACTGCTGCTCAGTTTTAAGGTTGGGGCGTAGATGAATATTGACAGGTTGTGGGATTTTTTTTTTTGTCCCCTCTCGAAAAAAGGCTTTCATTCTACTCAGAACTGCTTATTTGCACTACATGCTGCTGCTTTTTTTTCTTGTAACATCTTGTTTGTTTGTTTTTCAGCTTAACTTCCCATTTCTAAAGAACTAAAAAGGCAGAAGAAATTAAAAAGTAATAATAAGATTGAAGTGGTCTTGCACTACTCCCTTCCTTGCTCCCTCTGCTCATCTAGCATCTCTTTCACCCTTTCCACAATCTCAGCACTGATACAAGAGCCGCCTTCTCTGCACCTTCTACCATCAGGAAAAGCCTTCTCTACCTTCTGACTCATCAACTCATCTTTCCCCTCCACTCCCTGCTCCAAATCTTACCTTAAACAGTTCTCTTTACCTTTCAGTCTTACCAAATTTCTGTCCCACTGTTATCCTGAACTTGACATTCTAAAGGCACACCATACAGTACTTTTACAAATCATTTTCTGTAACTAATTCTTCAGCCTGTATTGAATTTTGTAAAGCTGTTTGAGATGCAGCTTGTGAAATGCTCTATCAAGACTTGACTTTTTTTAGTGTCTTAGTGGAGCTTAGTGTTTTTCTTTGTTGTGACCCTTCCGTAAGTAGTAGGCAAGCCAGAATGGGCTGGAAAGTACTACTTTTTATTGTCCCTCTGGTGGCACTGGGCACCTGCTCAGGGAAGACACAGTGAAGAGTTGGTGAGTGTTTGTACATATGTGGCCTGATTAGGGGTCTCCAGCAGCATCCTACTAATTTTACTTGCTCAACCTCTTTAGATATATATTTAAAACAAACAAAACCAACTCTGCTCCAGAAGGTTCAGTAATAAAGTGTTTTCAGTCCTCCTCTTGGTAATGAACCATAGAGTTGGTTGTGTTTTTGTCACTGTCAGGTTCTGGACTGATGCTTGGGAAAAAGCCAAACAATTGAAGAAAAGCTGGCTCCAAACCCGACATCTTTTGTGCAGGAATTACAGGCTGTAACCACTACCTTAGAATGCACTAGATGGCAGTTTTTTCTGTAAAAGGAAGGAAAACGGATCTACTTCTGAGAAAGGAATAATGACAATTGTTTGGTTTAAATAGCCCATTTTCTTTTGGGAAGGTGGAGTGGGATGGTCAGAAAATGGGGTTTTGACCTGTGATGACAAAATATCCATATCAGTGTGATTTGATTTTCACAGATAATACACATGGGCGAGTTGTCAATTTCTGCCTCAGACTGGTATAGCAATATTTGTCATTCATGTTCCACACTTGCTAACATCTAATCTTTAATCTTTTAACTGTGTTTTTTCTTTTTTCTTTTTCTTTTTCTTTTTCTTTTTTATTTTTTTTGCTTAATCTGTGTGTGAACACAGTTTGGTGCTTTGGAAACACACAAAGAATAAATATTGCTTCTTGACAAGTTTAACTTTTTTTTTTTTAACTTGATTAATTGGATCTTAATGCAAGTGATGTGGCTTCTGATTTTTTTTCTTCTTTCCTCATGTTGTCAAATTGGAATTTTCCTGACCTTAAGCCTTAGGTTGGATTTACAGCTTGGTGAAATGCTCCTGGTCAAGGGTTCCTTGGAGGTGAAAATGGTCTTTAAAAGTACTTTTCATCAGTAGATATCAATTGCTTTGTGACAGTGATGACTCAGCTGACCAAAAGCAGCTGCATAGTGAAAAATTCTCCCTCTTGAAATCTGACAAGAAATGAAAAAAGGGGAAGGATCAGGAAGAATACTTCCAGTGGGTCCATGAGAATTCCCAAGTTCAGGGCTGTGGGTGTTTTGGGTTTTTTGTTTGTTTTGTTTCTTCCCCCTGGTCCTGTCATTCACTATTGACTGTATGAATCTTGTGTGGTATATTGTCACTTAACTGCAGAGGTAATTAATACTTAACACATTTGCTATAGCAGTCAATTGGTTAGAATACAAGAAAGGTTTTGCTTCTTCGTTTTCAACATTATTATGAGTAGTAGTGGGAAATTCTATGCTTCATTAGTGTAATCTTCAAATCTCTGTTCATGTGAATTCTCACGACACCTTATCAGAGCCATAAGTGCTGCTCTAGTTAGATGGAAATGAACTGGGAATCAGTGCCTTGCCCAAAGTCCCTCCTGCAGTTTGAAGTCTTAAACTTTAAGACTTATTTTCTTTTTATTTTGGTTTGGCTTATAAATGGATATTTTTTCAAGGGTCTGCAAGAGCACTAGAATTATGTCTGAAGCTTTTCAGAAAGGTGACTAAAATGGCATCGTTTCCTGCTCTCAGGATTTTGTGTTCAGTTATCTTAAGGAAGGGGACTGGATACCCTTCTGCAGTGAACTACGCTAACTTTAAACCTGCACAGCAGTATATACAGAATGCTGGAGTTGCACTTGCTGTTGGCTGGCAAATCAACTCACCAGAGTCTGGTGGCAGTGGTGATCTTTTCTGAAAAGGGAAGCACTAAGCTGACTCTGATTCCAGGTGGAGTTTGCAGAATTGGAGATAGAAGGAGACTTGGTAAGGAATAATGTTTTGATAAAGAATAACTGAAAATCAGGTGACTTCCAGATTTCTTTATAGGTTTGAGCTGCATTATAAGGTAAATGTTCTCAGTGAGGTAGATGGCAAGGATGCCAAGGGAAATGAAAAACTTTATTTGAGCACCCAGTGGTTCTCTTCCCACTACAATATTTTATATAGTGTATTAAGGTTGAATGCTTGGTATATAACTGTTGTGGTTTAACCACAGCCAGCAATTAAGCACCAAGCAGCTGCTCACTCATTCCCCTCCGCCACCCCCCGCAGTGGGATGGGGGAGAGAACAGGAAAAAAAAAAAAAAAGTAAAACTTGCGGGTTGAGATGAGAACAGTTTAATAGAACACAAAGGAAGAAACTAATAATGATAATAACAATAATAAAATTAATAATAATAAAAGAATTGGAATATACAAAACAAGTGATGCACAGTGCAATTGCTCACCACCCACTGACTGATGCCCAGTTAGTTCCCGAACAGTGATCCCCCCAACCCCACTCCCCCCAGTTTATATACTGGGCATGATGTCATATGGTATGGAATACCCCTTTGGTCAGTTTGGGTCAGCTGCCCTGGCTGTGTCCCATCCCAGCTTCTTGTGTCCCTCCAGCCTTCTTGCTGGCTGGGCATGAGAAGCTGAAAAATCCTTGACTTAGTCTAACCATTATTAGGGACAACTGAAAACATCAGTGTGTTATCAACATTCTTCTCATACTGAACCCAAAACATAGCACTATACCAGCTACTAGGAAGACAGCTCTATCCCAGTTGAAACCAGGACAATAACATACTTTTAAGTGTGGTCTGTTCTGTTGCAGTTACTGTCTTCTAACTCTTCCCAAAATGAGACCGGTGCTTTGCTGTCTGTATGAGTAGTAAAGATAAGGTTTCTTGTGTGGTTCGTATCCCTCTTAACCCTGTAGAGGGATTCACAGCTTCTGCAAGTGCTACAATAATGCATGCTTATATGCATTAACTTAGTTGAAAATTCAGTTGCACTTGTTTATTTTGAGACTTACTTTAAAAAATACTTGGCAGGACTTTTTTGGTTAAACATTATTTCTGTTTTTTTCTCTTATTAGGTAGTTGGCAAAAAAGGAGAGAGCCACTAGGACACAAAAGACACTGGAAGGCCTTAACACAATCAGAGATCTTCACTTTTATCTACAACTCCTGGATAATTGCTTGACCATAACCAGAGACTGTCAATCTGTTTCATTTAATGCCATTACCAATAAATCATTGCTTTTGTTGAGATGGAGTTTCCCTAGTGTGTTTCTGTTGTAATCCTCGTACATGTATTTGTAAATAAAATTCATTACTTTTGCCAAGTTTAATTTTGTTATTCTAGTAACTGGTCTTCCTTTGTTCCATTTAAACTTCAAAACTCGACTGGCTTATCTTTAGAAACAGAAGACATAATGTAGTTTGCATTTGTTCAGAGAGTTTGTAGTGTCAAATATAAGTGAAACATAGATGGCCTTCAGAGGCCATCTAAAAATAAAATCCGAGCTGCTTTATTACAAGACCAAATGAACTTGGTCATTTGTGGGATCATTGTTCCCATGAAATACAGATACTTTTCAGATAGGAATAACTTCACCTGTTTTGGAAATTTCCATTTCCCTCCCCACCTCAAAAAGCATAGGGGGAGGAAGCATATTTAAAGTTACCATTCCATTAACGTGCAGATTTGTTGGAAATGGAATGCTGATGCAAGCTGTTTGGCACTGAGAATTCTTGAGTTATCTGAATGTGGAGGTTTGTTTTAATATTATTAGAAAATATTGACCTCATTTCCCAGGCAGACTCTAGCAAGCTGTGCAGTTATTTGGATGTTTGTGCACCCCACCTGAACATAAATTCCTTACTACTTTTGTTGGGTGTTTTTCCTCTCTCTGGATCTTGATAAGGAAATGTTTATTGCAAATACTAATTTTACATCTTAATTGGAATTCCTGTACTACTTCAGTAAATTTTCTTGGAAGTGTGCCCTAAGTAATTTTAATAAATCGGGCATTGATCAGCACCATATACATATAATACTGTATAAATTCCCAGTAAAACTTGCTAAGTGTTTTAATTGGCATAATTAATTTCTTTGTAAAGTTAAATTTGTTACATTTCTAATTACCATAAATCCCACTAAGGCTTAAATCCTGTCCTAATTGGCATTCCTTCCTTGAACACAGTAGGGTGGTTTTCTTCTGGCTTGGCAGATTTGTATGTTAATACCAAGTTAACTTTCTGTTAGCATAGATATTTTCTCCAAACAGAAAACTGGGGATTGTCTAGAAAAACATTCTTTCTGAGAGGCACTTTTTTTTTTTCTCTCACTGTATCACTGCATACTCCAGGATACTCATCTGCCTGTATTCTAGTCAATGGCATGCGATGATGGCTTGGTTTCTTTCATACTTCCATAATGTTTTGCTTCAGTGGGGCGTGTAAGGCATGTAACACACTGTATATAGAATATAAATCATTTTTAAATATAATGGAGGGCAATATGAATAACTGTTCCTGTTTATAATTTTGTACACTAATTACCTTTTGGGTTATTGTTTAAGTGCCTCATCTTAAGTATTGCTTACCTCATAATATTTATACCTGAGGGATTTGATAACCTAGTGATTCACATCTTTGTAAAAGAGTAGTCAAATTTATATTGTTTATGAGACTCTTCTGTGATTTCCTTGGTTGCATGATGCATACTTTCCGTAATGATACTATGTACATAGATCTAAATAAATGTTTAGAGGTAACTGTCACATGTTTCACTTAATGGAAAATGGGGTAGAATTATGGACAGTGAGCTAAACAGTGAAGTTACAATGTAATGCTGTCTTTTAAGTGGCATTACCCTTACATGGTGTTCCCGGGTGCAGGTGGATCTCGCAGGATGGGTGCTTGCAATGCAGCCCCTTCGCCTGGGGTTTTTGAGTTTTGGCCTTAAAAGGAAAAGTCACACTGACCAGTTGATCCGTTTCGTAACTGAGTAGGAGCCTCAAAAGGGGACCGTAATGCTGCTTGTGTTCAAATAACGCGGAGGCTGTGATAATTGAAATTTGTTGCTAGTCCAAGCTGCAGATGACTAACATTCACTGTTGTGAGGTTAAATGGGTTCCCTGCTCCGTTCGCTACTTTTTATATATCTTAAGGCTGATGTTTGTTTGGGATAGGCGGGTGAAATAAGCTGTCCTGGTGCTCATAAGTCTTACTGAGGTAAGTGGCATGTGTGTGCAGTAATTACTTACACGCTTTGATATGCAAGCAAGGTCTGGCACGGCTTGGATAGCAGTCCTGTCCCCCTTCAGCCGGCCCACCCCTTGCTGCTTTGTGTCTAGCAAAGGTTGATCTGTTGAACTTTCAGTGAAATACTGAAAGGTTGCAGAAAATCTGTGGGTGCACATGTATTTTATAGCAAATGTCCTGGTTCAACTGGGAGCTTAAAGAATAGTTTTACCTGGAACCTTCTCTTGCTTCCTTCAGGGTTGGCAAGCCGGTCGGGAGATTTGCTTAGTGTCTTTAAATGCCGAAAGGCTCTTTAGTCGTGGGGTTCCCCAGGACCGAGCATATTGGCTGGGGTATCAGGTTGGGGACTGCATAGCAGAATTAATCTGCAGAGTGATGCCTTAATTAGAGTATCGCCATGTAAAATGTTCCTGCGTGGATGCGTTGAAAAGGCTGAGAAGGGGGACTTGAATTGCTAGCAGATATTGTACCCTGGGAGCCTTTGATGTAGGCTTGTCTCGTCTTCATCCTTTGTTACTTGTGTATTGAGATTAATAAGCACATCTTACTAGAGAGCTGCTGGACTTGATCTAAGGGCTGCTAGAGAGAGCAAATACAGCACTAGGGAAGTTGTTTATTTTCATGTTCATAGTCCTCAATGTTTTTATTTCTGATAAGAGTTTGAGGTATTGGAAGACTAACCTCTAAATATCATTTGGCTTCTAAATTAATGGAGAAAGTATAAGAAGTAATAACGGTTAGAAGCTAAAGCCTGAAAAAGTGCTTGTGGTCAAGGAGGTACATCTCCAATCTGCTCAATTCCTTCAAAATAACTGCATTTCCTACTTCTCAGTTAGCCGAAGGTGCTTGTAACGTTTTGTAGGCAATAGGAGACCTAATGTGACACATCCTCTTAAAATGTGGTGAGGAGGAAATCAAGAGTATGGTCAGAGGTGATAAAGAAGCAGAAGTGCATCGGCTCCTCTCCTCCTTTTTCTCAGGTCGGCTTTGCAGTGCTGGGAGCAATGAAATGGCTCGGTAGCAGAATTGGTAGGTGAAGAACCTGTGGCTGCTCTCCCATGACGCTTCTGTATGAATGTCTTATGTGGGGCTTGACTTGGGGGCGAATGTCCTGGGCTAGTTACATCCTGTGTAGGGGGAAGTACCCTGATGGAACCTGCATAGCTGCTTTTGTGGACGCGGTGCTTTTTTAGGTGTAGTATTCAAAATACTTTGTATATGCAAGGAATGTCAGAAGTAATGAGAGAAGACTTCCAATGTCCAAAGGGTTAACAACTTAACCTGCAGCAAACTCCACTTTTGAAAAAGTTATGTTTTGTTTTGTTTTTTCTTTAACAGCCAGTTTGTAACTGAATTTAGAAGAGTATTTTTGAGATATGCCAATAAAATGCCTAGGTACTGACTCACGTATCAGCACTTTACATAGTATAAAATTCACTCTTGTTAGGGAACTTTATTTGTCACTGAATTTAACTCCTAGCCTAGTTTGGCATGAGCTCGGGTGCATTCTGTGCATCTTAACTGTTCACTTCTAGGTCTCTTAAAGTTTTGTCTCTGATACCAAATGTATCTCTTCTTGTGGCTCAAACTTTGAAGGGTCTTTTCTACTTGGGTATTTCTTAATAAAGTGTCTTCCTTCACGCCATGCGTTTTTGCATGCACTGAAAATAGAGTAACTTGTTCTATGCGTAATTCTCAAAACAAGTATTTCTTTTAAAGTTCAGGAAAGCATTCCCCTGCTTGATACTAGCATGTTGCAAAGGTGGTTTAGAGCGTACATGTAGTTTCTTTTTTCCCCCGTAGCCTTTAATGACAGAATGGTTGTCTTGATATTGAATCTCTAATAAAGTTCCCTTGAAGAATTGCACAACATGAGAACGTTGAATGATGGAATAACGTTTTTTATTCTTCATGCAGTGGAGAAGAGATCTACGTTGTGTAAACTACGCTGTGGATGCACTGTTGCTCCCCTGCCCTCTGTTCTTCCTTACTGCCACCTTCAAGGTGTAGCGTGCTTTGTGCCTGAAATAAAGTAAAATATGCAAGGTTGTCATTAAAAAATAAAAATGCATGTACAGAACCGTGCCTGGAGAAAGCTGGATCCCAGTCGGCTGTGTGAAGAAGCGTTTTGCTGCAATGGTTGAATACCGAGCAGTCCAGATCGTTCTGTGCCTTATCCTTCAGCACTTCGCTGGTGCTGGTTTCCATTACCTCGATGTCGTCAGGGATGATGCCAGGCTGTGCTCCAAATCGCCAGCCGCAGCACTGTGCCGGGCCGGTTTTACCACCCTTTTTCTGGGGAGCTGCTCTGCAAACGTGCGCAGGAGGCCGTGAGTCTATTCCAGCTACTTCTGGACTATATTTTGAAAGGTACTTAACATGTTTTACTGATGTCAGAATGCCAGTTTTTATCAGGAAGCTGACCAGGATAGAAGAAATAAATACTTAAATTACCTTTCCGAGTATGGAATCTTGCTAAAAAATGTGTATATAAATTAGTTTGCTTGATAAGGTGGTATTTTTTATAAGGCTGTGTTGACTGGCATGAACTGTGCTCCTGCTTCTTGATTATCTTTTGATAATCTTCAAGCTTCTGTTGTTTTGGGTTGTTGGTTTGGTTTTTTTTGTTTTGTTGTTTTTTGGTTTTTTTTTTTTGTATCGGGACTGATGTCAAAGCAACTCCTACTTAAATTGGTCTTGAATATTGGCAGAATTTTGAAAGTTTTTCACTTCTTGATTTTTCTTCATTGAAATGCAGGGTATTGCCGAAACAAACCTGGCGAGGGTGCACAGATAACGCACCACAGCACTGTTTAATTTATGTCTTGATGAAATGTTGCTTGAACACAGCTACCTAATGTCTGTGGCTGGCTTAATTGAGGTCTTATTTGTTCATGCATAATTCTGGGCGGATACTGCTTTTCTAAGTTTGAGTGGCTACCGCTTTCTTACGATGGCCGACCTTATTTAAAGGTTGAAAGGCAATTTTCTTTTTTGCTTCTTCCTGGAAATGTGTTTGAAGAACCAGACTATGCCACGCAACGGGAGCTGCCCCGGTGGTTCGGCTCAAGCCTCGTTGTTCACAACAGCGGTTGGGGACAGACTTTTTGGTGGGACTTGTTGCGATGGGACAAGGGGCAATGGTTTTAAAGTAAAAGAGGGGAGATTCAGGCTAGATATAAGGAAGAAATGTTTTACGATGAGGGTGGTGAGGCACTGGAACAGGTTGCCCATAGAGGTGGTCGATGCCCCATCCCTGGAAACGTTCAAGGCCAGGTTGGACGGGTCTTTGAGCGACCTGATCTAGTAGAAGACGTCCCTGCCGGTGGCAGGGGGCTTGGGCTAGGCGACCTTTGAAGGTCCCTTCCACCCCGACACCCCCCCGTCCCCGTGTAACTGACTGACCGCCGTGTGTCCCCCCCGGGCCGGCCCTGACTGACCGCCGTGTGTCCCCCCGGCCTGCGCCGCCGGCGGTGCCAGCAGGCCGCGGGTCGCTCCCGCCCGCCTCCAGCAGGTGGCGCCGCCGGCCCGGCGGAGCCCGCCCGGCGGGAGCGGGCGGAGCGAGGCACGCTGGTGCCGCGGGGCCGGGGCCCGGTGTGGCCGGGGCCCGGTGTGGCCGGGGCCCGGTGTGGCCGGGGCCCGGTGTGGCCGGGGCCCGGTGTGGCCGGGGCCCGGTGTGGCCCCGGTCCGGGGGGCTGTGAGCCTTGCCGAGGCGGGCGATGCAGCGCAGACACGATCCGCCCGGGGAGCAGGACGCTTCCCCTTAGTTTTGTTCCAAAGGGCCCCCCCGCGCCCCCGGCCCCGCTGCCGACCCCCGAAGCGCTCCGTGGAGCGGGCGACGGGCCGGCGCTTTGCTTGGCGGGGGTGTAAGCGTTCGAGGGTCGGAGCCGGGGGAGGGAGAGTGGGGTGGGCGAAGGGACCCCGTTCCCTGGCGACGCAGGCGGGCTGCGGCCTCGCCCGCCCTGGGGCCGGGGGGGAGCCGGGGGGCTGCTGCGAAGGCCCGGGCATCCCCGCGTTCCTCGGTGCTTGGGGCTGTACAGCGAGGGAGGAAAAGGAGAAAACGGATCGACGTCGGCTGAGGGTTCGCTTAGCGCGAAAGCCAGAAGAACCCGTCCGCGTGCAGGCGGGTAACTCCGGGGGAAGTTTTAACGGGCAGCCCCCTCGGCCTCGGCAGAGGATGCGGGTCAGCTGGGTGAGGGAAAACCCGGAGCTCTTCCCTCCTTGTGCCCCGCTTCCCCTGCTGCTGTAGTCGAGGCAGAAGCTAAGAGTGTTCTCACTGGAGAGGCACAGCGACAGAAGCGGTGGGACGGGTACCAGGGGACGGCGTGTGACTCCCCGCGCTCCATACGAAGGCTTTCTTTGCATATATAACTAAAAAAAAAAGAAAAGTTCACGTGAACTGTGGTCAACAGCGATAAGTAGTTTATGCAGGCTGATCGAATTAAAGTTCACAATACTCGAAATTAGCACTTGGTTCTCAGATTGAGAAATACGTGCTGTGCAGCGCTTCCGTATCAAGCTGGGGTCAGGAGAAGTCGCTCGGCATCCTGCTAGGCTTGTGCTTAAATCACGTTCCTGTTGCATTCGGTTGGAACAGCAGAGTGCTGCAAAGGTTTAGGTGATTAAGTTCAATTAATTATGCTACCTTAAAATATATATCTGAATCTTCTGTGTTCTGAAACTTTGCAAGTGTGAAATTTGCTGTACAGTTCGTCTCTTGTGTTGCATTTTGCACCGGCTTGTTTCCTTTTCCCGCTACCTCCAGTGGCTAGATGTGAACACTTAAACCAAACCAAACAAACAAATGAAAAAAAACTCCAAAACCCCAACCCATCCCATAAAGTGGCTACGTGTGGGTGATGCTGCCGGAGTTGTTATGAGCTGATCGGAAACAAACCTCTGAAACAAGCACTCTGCTTCACTCCTTGCGCTGTGCCATTGACTGAAGCCCAGTGCCGGTAATCGGTGTGCCAATGTTTACAGAGATATTTATTTTTTGCTGATCGCCTTACTGGAAATATTAATCTTGTATTCTTATGTCAGAATCTATAATTGGTGGTCTGCCAGATATTTACCAAAATGATTTTTCCCTGATAAAACATATTCTATCTTTTGTCAT
Organism: Harpia harpyja; assembly: GCF_026419915.1. NCBI lineage: Eukaryota > Metazoa > Chordata > Aves > Accipitriformes > Accipitridae > Harpia > Harpia harpyja. The sequence goes on along the minus strand of NC_068969.1, from coordinate 115,986,676 downwards.
TCGTTTTCAGAGTGCTGCAGAATGTAAAGGGCCAGAGAAAAATAACCTGAATTCAGTAGCAGAGGGGTTTGGCCATGCTTAATTTAGTAGAAGCCTGAGTTTTAACGGAACAGAAGCTATCACAATTAATCCGTCCTGTGGTGTCCACTTGTACAGCTTAAGAAGCTTGCCCCGAAGTTCAGCAGGTGCCTCCTGCCGCGCGTTTGCAGCCCTTTGCTTGAATGGAAATGCAGGTGGAAGTCAGGAGCCATAGCTGCTGTTACCCATCAGGTACGCCTCAGTGACGACGCAGTTATCAATAAGGCTTGATCATTGTTTAATCAGGACATGATTAACTTAAGGATATTGTTTGCAATGGATGTGAGCACTCTGGGCGTGCGTGTGCACATATTTATGCAAAGGCGAGCACGTACACAGCTAGCTCCACAAAAATTCCCTCAATCAAGAAATTATGCTATTTAAGATTAAATTTGTAAAACTCAGTCTAGACAATACACAATTATAGAGGGTGCACATTACAGGAGTTTTGAAATGTCGAACGTAGTCCTACGTTGGATACTAATGGTGCTGAGGAATCTGCAGCTGTCTGTATTGGATGTGAGTAGAACCAGTCCTTGGAGAGTGGGAAATGGCAGGAACTGCCTCTAACTATTGTAATCGACAAGATTATCCCATTAATCATATTTGTCTCCGGGAGTACCTTAGTTCTAACTCTAAGTGTTGTTTTTCCCTTGGTGCATCACATGCAAAAAAGCCTCTAATTGAAAACAATGCAGAGACAAAATCAAAATGCTTGTAAATGTGTGCTGAGTTCTAGCCGCTAACGGGAGCGGAATGGATGGCACACACAGCCACCGAGCCGATGGCATCGCCAACATCCTTCCACACCTGTAAAATGTTATTTTTTGCTTTGAATATTGCCGGTATTCTTAGTGTACAGAAGGGGCTGACACTGCTGTTCCGACAGAAAAAGGACCCCGTTTGGGAGGGGGAGATGGCAGAGATGCTTTCTTCAGGGCCTGCGTTCTGTGCAGGGGTGAAACCAGTGGGAGACGCAGGTAAATCTGTGGAAGTCCTCAAAAAGACAGCAGTGTGAGAGCCAGAATTGCTGTCAGTGAATGAATGTTGAATAGACCTGGCTCTATTAGTGTAGTATTTCCTTTCAGCCGTGCTGTAGCAGCTACATTTGATCCCAGAATTTTCCTCTCCATTCGGAGACGTGAAAAGGAGAGGAAATGATATGTATCTGGTTAAAAGGTTAACTTGTATGATTTTGTATGTCTGTGTTGTTTTAAATTAATTCACCTAAATTTCAGAGGTATCTGAACTATGTGTCTCTATTAGGCACTCTGACAGATTGTCTAACTGTTTTTTCTAATTCAGATCTGTAATTGCCAGAGTGAATCTACATTTAGATGGATTACCCAAAACCTGCCTGCTGCTGGCAGGACCTCTGGTGAGAGGTGGGGGGGAAATAACTTTCTTTTTGTTCCCATATCTGCACATGTAGCCATGAAGAGCAGCTCTCTCCGCTGATCCCCTCCAGCCTGCCTGTCTTCTTTTGTTTCGCAGGCTGCATCTCTGGTTTGAACAGACCCCCGCAAGACTGACAGCTTAATCCTGGCGTGCTCCTCCAAAGGGCGACTGCCTGCGCAGACAGCATCTCCCGCTCGCCGCCCCCGTGCTCCGCAGGCTCCGTGGCAGCAGGAGCGCTCTGACGGTAGGTACGTAACTTGCCGTGCCTTGGTACCGATGGCGAGGTGGGGAAGGTCTTCCCAGGTTCACAGCAACGCCTGCCCGGCTCCGGCACTGAATGCTGGTGCGTCCGAGGCTGTCGGAGGGATGCTGCTGGGGTTGGCGTTGTAATTGCATTGGAGACGGGAAGGTTGCTCCTTGCCTTGGCCAAGGAGGAAGACTCTCTGCTGCAGTATTGCGGCTCCCAGCATTCAAAAATTGAGTTAGACGTACTCACTAGAAAGCAATAGGTTGATAAATAATAGGTAACATTTAAAAACCACACGGTCTGTTGTATTTGGCCCTGTCTCTTAAGGTAGAACAAGCTTCTATGTTTTCTCTTTGGGCTGTGAGCAGATGTTAAAGGTGACTTGATGTGGGGAGTTGGGGCTGTAAAGGGCCACCAAATACTAGACTCTCTGCAGCTGCGAGTCGCTAACGCTGCACTCATGTTCCTCCTGCAGCATAGCACTTGGCCTCTGCTGCTGCGACCTGCGAAGGTAAGGTTAAAAAAACAGACAGACAGAGGCTGTTTCGATGCACTTGGGCTGCTGCTCCTGCGAAACCTTCATTCTTCTGTCTCTGGTCAGGGCGCTCTGAATTCTGTCTCTGCAGCTCCTGTCCTAATCCACTTTTAACCACAGTCATGGATGCTTCAGCAAAGTACATATTTCATTAGAAAACTCATAAGCATCCCAAAAGCTGAAGATTAATTCCATAGGCTGCAGCTTTCCCTCCTCCCTGCTCCCCACGAGCTGTCTGCATCCTCCACCTACCCCCCCGGTTAGCGTGTGCTGCCCGTGCAGTTCTGTTACGGGATTTCTCTCCCCTGCAGCTCATGTCATGCCCAAGCTAGCAGAAGAAAAGCAAACTTACTTTCCCATCAGTCCCAGTGCTGCCGGCCGTGGGACAAACGGGGGTTGGCAGGTACCGTATCGGTGCTTTATGCTGCACACCAGCCTCTTGTGAAACGATCTGCGCGTTTGGACGTCTGGCCCTCGCTGGATCCCATCCCAGTGGCTTGCTGCAGCACACTATTCCTGCTAACAGCAAACTGTTCATCCAGCTCATCCCAGTGACCTGTTGGGCTATCTCTGAGTGGGATTCCAAACTAAATGTGTTCAGTGGGGCTGGGCCGGTACCTGTGTCACTGTGTTACATCATTAGTGCATTCTTAGCTAAATCCAGCCAAAAAACCCCCAAACTCCACAAATCCTCATCTCTACTGTCACTTTCCATTCCCAAGCCCAAGTTCTTCTAACATGTCAGCTTTCCTTTCCTCAAAATTAGCAAAATGAAAATTAACTTGGTACATATGCATGAGTGTGCAAAGAGCAGAGTACTTGTGTGGTGCTGATACAACAGACAAAACACAACACTTACTGACAAATGCTTCTGTATGCAGAGAGTTCTGCTGACATGATGCCCCTGCAGCTGTTGGGGACTGTACAGGGACATTTATGTGTGAGATCAGGACCTCAGATCACAGCCAGGAACTGAAGCAAGAGCTGATGGCAATCGTGATACAACCTCAATAATGTGCTCACATAGGTCTGAAAGTTGTGTGTGTGTATGTATACATATATATATACAAATGCATCTATATAAACATTTGTGTGTGTGTGTAATATATATAGAAAATAAAAATCCCTGTGATCAAATTACAGAAATATTTAAGAATTCTAAGTAAACCCAAATGCATTCCATACATAACCTGGGCTGATAATTGTTATCAGGCACTGATAGTTGCAGCTAAGCATGATTTTTTGGACCCTGTGGCTCAGAGCTGCATCAGTTGTGAGTTCTGCCTGAGCAAGAAGTCTGCTCCATCTTGAGATTTTTGATGAAATATACAGAACGGGCAGGGAAAAAAACAGCGTTTTGAAACTGAGGCGTGTTGTGTTGGGTCTGTCTTGGAGGTGCAAATTTGAGTGCAGATGAAGTGATCCTGGTACCTTGTGTGTTTTCTTCCTCAGAACAAAGTGTGCAGCTGGAAAGCCTTCAGCAATAGGTGGCCTTGGCCATAACAGCTTCAACGCCAAACGGGTGGAACGTGGACCCGTTTCCAGGTGTAGGTACGTCTGCAGTACGCAGTTAAGGTCATTGTATATCTTCTATCTTGGCGTGTGAATGTGTCTCTTCTTATTTTCCTCTCTTTCCCTTTCCTCTAAGTTTTCTGTGTCCTTTGTTCTAGAATTGTTACCTGAAAAGGGTGGTGAAGAAGCTTGCTGTAGGGCATAACATAATACTGACCTACCTGCAGAGCCAGCAGCAGTTTGGAATGTGCAGGTGAGCTCCTGGTAACTCCGGTTTTAACCTGAGTGCCGATATACACAGGTACAGGGGTACTTCACAGAATAACGGGGTCAATTTTGCATTCTTCGTAGAAACCCCTTTTTTATTTCTTGCTCGAGGCTCTCTGTTTCCCCATGGGCCCTACGGGAAGGCCTGACTGTGGCTCCTCTGCAGCCCCTCCTTGTCCGAGTCCCGGGATCTTGCCTCGTTACTCGGAGGGATCTGAAAGGATCTCGTGGGGTCCAGAAGCAGGACAACAAAAGAGGCCTTGGTCACCTCTGTGATACAGCTACAAAACCTGCTCTGCTTCCCTTGTGCTTGCTGTTCAGCAGAGGTCTGGTGGGTTTGATGTTCAGGTAGAAGGACTGGCTGGAGTTCATCCTGTAGATGTTGGATGAGCTGCTGGGGTTGGTAGGTCTGGAAGGGATGAGGCCAACGCATGGATCATCTCTTTGTTTCTTGACAGTCCAGCCCAACCAGCAGAGTAGGTTGCTTGCAGTAACCAGGTTTTGGCAGCGGCAGTGTGGATTCCCTCAGCAGAGGAGAGAGTCATGGTCTTGGCTTGCTCTGCTAAGTGTTACCATATTTCTTCTTACTTCCATTTCCTCTGGGCTGAGTTTCAGCTCAGCTTTCTTCCTCCAGATGCTCATATCTGACAGACATCTCGTTACTTGTGATGAAGTTCATTGAACCAGATGAGAAGACAGTGTGTATTCAAACACCCATGTCAACTTGGTGGCATCGGAGATTTAGTCCCGGATCCTGAGAAAGAGGAGGAGCAGGGTATTGCAGTGGTTCACACGTTTCTGGACAGTAAAAATCACCTTCTGTTCCCTGCAGTCTGTCAAAAGGAAAGTGAACTGAACCATCCCCTTCAGCTGTGTCTTCTGTGGGAATAAGTAATATGCAAGGTGCTGAAAAGCCCAGGTCAGGTCCTGTTTAGCTCTGAGAACTGCCTGTCCTCAGCCGTGAATCGCTCACAGGATTCAGCAAAGGTGATTAAAGGATCCTTCACCCTTTGGTGTAAGCAGCGTGGCATGCAACTGGAGTACGCTAATACATAGGAATAATATAAATTATTAGTGCCAAGTCCTGAAATGTGGACGTCCTGGTTAGATGCTCAGTTCAGCTCCAATAGACACGTGACTGCCCAAGTTATCGGTTTACCCACATAACGTGAATTTCCCGAGTACCTGGTCAGAGGGCCAGCATTGGGCTCCCTCTGTGTGTTCCTCCCTAAACCTGAGGAGTTCCCTGGATTCAAAATGCTTGACAGCATATGCAAAACTGCGAGAGCTCAAACGGATTCGAAGCATTGGTCACACAAATGGCTAGTGTTTGCTATTCTGGACGTTAATTTCATAAAATTAATCTAACACATCTTGAGGGAAATTAGTGCATGCAGATGCTATCGTTTATCACAATTATTTTAAAAGCCCTAATCTAGCACTTCATCGAATTCTTCACATCCACTTGCATGTCAAGCGCTGCAGGAGAGTGTCTTTGCCCATGGAAGCATTGCATCCTTTCACCTGGCCAGCTCTGAGGGGGGGTGGCCGGGCAGAGAGTGGCTGGGGGGGTGTGGGGGCAGCAGGGCTCAGCCCCCCTCCCACCCCAGGAGAGGTGGTGGTGTCACCAGGGAGGGGAATGTCACCCACCCCATGTGAACTATGGAAACCTCATTACTGTGTACATGCAGTTCCTCTCTTTTCAGGATGACGCTGGAGGTACCTGTCTTGTCGTCTCTCTTAATGCTATAGCGAGCGCCTTCAGTGCAGTTCTGGCTGCACCTGTAAGCCGTGAATTTCTTTAAAACCCGGGCAGGGAACACGCTCCTGGTCCCAGCACAGTTTTCTAAGTTCCAACAATGTTGTTAGCCCAAATTGGGGCAAAAAATGCCCAAATTTCGTATGAAATAACAAACTGAAGGGAAAAAAGTTGAAAGCTATCAAAATGTTCCTTTACTGATCCTGTAGCACTTAATTTGAATTTTGACTTTTAGGGAAAATAATCTATAACTAAATATGTCTTAAAAAGCTGTTAGTTTGAAAAAGGTGAAAGCATCAGTTATCCCTGAAAGAACAAAAAATACAGACAGGACACTACTTCTATTTTGTGAATCTGTCATTTAAATGAATACGCTTTCAGCAGTGATTTTCATTTTTTTTGGCAAGAATCTCCTGCTTATGTTCACTTTTTATGTCTTTTGATGCAACGGAGAAATGCTCCTCTGCAGCAAGCTAAATAGTTTTGCCTGCTGCAGTCAGGAGGTGTACGTTGAGCAGAGAGGGTTGTTTCTGGGAGGCTGTGCTGGTGCATTTCTTTCCCCCTCACCAGGCTGATTTACGAACTCGGGAAGGCTCGCTAGCCCTTCGCTTCAGTGCAAGGAGCCGGGCAGCGAAGCGACCCTTGGCTGTGCCAGGAACTCTTACCCAGCTGAGACAGGGAGAGATGCTGTGCGTCTCAAGGACTCCTGCTGCCCGGCGGAGGCAGGCGGGGGACGGGAGTAGAGATAGCCACTTCTCATAACAACCTGCAGCCAGTTCTCTCTCCTAACGACCTGGAGACCTTGTTATTGCAGTCCTCCCCTCACACGCTGCGAGCAGCCCCTATCTGTGTTTGGAGTTCTTCTCAGTCTCGGAGTTTCCCTTATCTGCGTGTGAAATGGGACCAGCGCAGCTGGCATCCCAGCAATTTGTTGATGGCAAAAGTCAATCGCCTCCCCAACCTACAAGCAGCGGTACTACGGGAGGCCCTTGGAGCTCTCCCGGACCGCAGCGGGCTGGGACCAGCATCTCCCCCCGAGCGGGACGGGACGCCTCTCCGAGCTCCCAAACTCTCCTGTTTGTTTGCGAAAATCGGAGGTCTGTCGCCGAAAGCCGACACGGCTGGGGCTGGTTCTCTCCGCTCCTTGAGGCTCAACCCTTCGCCCGTTGAGACAAATGCCAAAGCATTCGAATTGAATATTTTCACTGACCTCGAGGGGAATTTTTAACAGGCATACCTCTTTTTCCTCTCTCTCTTTTATTCTCTTCTATGTCTTTCTCTTAGTGTCTTTATGCACGTGCGTGTACTAACCTGAATAGTCTATAGTAAGTCAGTTATAGCAAGTATATTGTAAGATAAAAGTTAATACTTTCAAATTTATACTTAAATTACTGTCGTGATTTTTATTCAACCATGAATGGATTTTAGGCTGCTACTATACTCATAATCCCTTTAGATATAAACCCCTGCCCAAATCTGGGACTAGGAGTCGATCCAGATGCACCTAGACTCCAACAGGAGTTTAGAAAGCAAGGGGGTCTTCTCTGAACCTCGTGACTCAACGGGAGGGTCTTCCTTACCCTTTCCCACATTCCCTTTTACCCTATTATGTTTTTGGTCCCTATATACGTAAGTTTAGTTCGATTCTGATTTAATTTTCCTGTGTGCATTTCATCCATGTACTAAGTAATAGAGTGAACTTTGCCATTGAATTCTGTGAAGTCGCACTTTTATACAAATTTCTATTAAATCATTTTTCTATTGCTAATACAACTGGAGGTGATTCTTTAAGCGGTCCAAACCCCTCTCATTGTTTTAATTTCCCCCGCGACAGAGGCTCGAGCAAGCAGCAGCTGTTTTCCCAGGTGCTTGTAGGGAGGTGGAAGGTAGAGGCCGAGAGCGGTGAGGTCTGTGGACCGGCTTTCGTGACGGTTTGCTGGTCGCGAGGTACAGTTGCACTTTGTAGTAATCCGTACAGCTTGCTTCTGACTTGTAAGTCTCGGGGCCTGTGGATTGAGCCAACAGACAATTACCTGGCACATAACCGACTCCTCCGTTCAAGGCTATAAATATGTCAGGGTACAATAGTCCTTTATTACTGTGGAATGAAATAAAGACGTGATTTCAAATGTCATGCTTTGGATATTCAATCAGCACTTCCAATATCGTGCATAAACAATAAATGATCATATGATGTAATTTAATATCATTCTGCTTCCAGTACAGGAGGCAGAGGGAAAAAAAAAAGCTATATTCAGAAATTCAATCAAACCGCTTGATTTTTTCAAAGGCACAAGGCACCTGAGAGTTCCCAGTGACGCCTCATGTTAGCAGAGATTTTCCTTTAGATAAAGAACTCATGATAATGAGCTGTGAGGCTGAATGGTTAAAACAATTATCCCCTAGAAATTCCCAGAGCTTTTTTCAACAAGTCAGAGCAGTTAAAGCCAGCAGAAAAGAACATTTGAACAATTTTTCATTGGAAAATATACTTTTGTTGAAACTGAAATGGTTTATGGGAACATTGCACTTTTCATAAAATTTTCAGTGAAAGAATTTTGAAAGGATTCACAAACAAAATGGAAAATTACCTTTCTGATTTATTTTAGGATAGCATTTTGTACGATCTAAAATAACGTATGGCGGTCAAAATGCTTCATTTCCATAAGGTCATGTTGGTATTTTCAAACTGAAATATTTTGGAATTTCCATTACACAAATATTTTTAGTATTTGGATTTTCCTGATTCAATACAAAGCCAAATTTTGCCATGGAGCAATTCCTCTAAAGGCAAGAATTTCACTTTTCTGGATGTATTTAATTATTGTGCTGTCATGTTGTCTGCCCTTCATCCAGACATGTGAGTCTTGGCTTGATGCTGTGAAGGCAGGCACAAGGTGGACTACCGTTATGTGGTTACTGAACCCCACTCTGCAAGCACTCTTGGGGAAAAGTGAAAAATCTGCCTTGCTAGTGTGTTTTGTATTAAAAAAAAAAAAAAAAAAAAAAAAGAAATCAGGAAAGACTTTAAAAACAACTGATGTTGCTGCTTTAGGTTTCTGTCCAAGGGAGCACGTAAGCGTGGACGTAACGTCAGGCTGGTCCATAGTCCTGCTCCCCTCGGTGGGGCTCCATACCTGGGTAAGTGCTGGCCCATACTGGGGAGCTAGCAGATCCATTTGAGTTACGCTGCTGGCTCCCTGGATCACTTCTCAGTGCTCATACTTGATTGCCAGTTTTCAGTTCCTCTTGGTCTGGCTTGTGCCAACATGTTATTTGCATTACTGATAATGTTACATGTGGAAATGAATGGCTTCTTTTGAAATCAGCGCGAACGTATAGAGCCTAAAAGCAATCGTACAAAAATGAAACCGAACTGTATGCTTCCAAGCTGTGTAATTGCAGAACAAGATGCTAATGTTCGTCAAAAATGCAGGCTTTTGCCTAAATGACATGCTTTGTGGGAGTAATTAATTTGTATTTAATTATTATCTAACTTGTGAAGAAATGTTCTGAAGAAGTCATATCTTCAGCACAAGTCTTTCAACTTTTTTCTTTAAGATAAATTTCTTCTTTAGACTCGCAGCATTTTATATTTTGTATGATAACACCAACAGGAGACTGCTTAGCAAAAGTCAATACTTACAATTTTTGCCTTTAAGGCTATCTCATAATTATGTATTTAACTAATCAACACTCCAGAACTTCCAGATGCAACAGATACAGGGTTTGTGAATGATTTCCCTATATACATCTTAATTTTCTAGCAGCAGCTGTAATTTATGGGATTCCACACGGAATAGCAGGGCTAATGATGAGCAAATGTGTTTTTAAAGTTCTGCTGGATGCAGACGCTGGTATATGGTGAAAGGGATGAAAACAGATGACTTCTGAGTGTAAAAGCTCTTGCCTCTTGTGTGTAAATGCCCCCAAATCCTGGATTGGCAAAGCAGAGCTCCGGAGTTGTTCAGAGTAAAACTCCTGGCCCTGTTTTGATGTAGGCGAGGTGGGGCTCATCTGTGTTGAATTGGCAGAGGGCTGCCTATCCGTACCGTGGTGGGACGATCCATGTGTGTTTGAGCCCGTATTCCTTGTAAGAATGGCTGGTTTGGGCAATGACATTCCTGAAAGAGCAGAGGACACCCTGTTTATAATGTTCGTCCGCGGTTGCGCTGGGTTTGGCTGGGATAGAGTTAGTCGTCTTCATAGTAGCTGGTATGGTGCTGTGTTTTGGATTTGTGACCAGAGCAGTGTTGGTCACACAGGGATGTGTTAGCTGTTGCTGAGTGAGTGGTGCTTGCGCAGCATCAAGGTCTTCTCTGTTCCTCACCCTGCCCCGCCAGCGAGCAGGCTGGGGGGGCACGAGGGGCTGCGAGGGGGCACAGCCAGACCCCACTGACCAAGGGACACCCCAGATCATATGGCACCACGCTCAGCAATAAAAGCTGGGGCAGAAGGAGGAAGGGGACGTTCGGAGCGACGGCATTTGTCTTCCCCAGTTGCCGTGAGGCGTGATGGAGCCCTGCTGTCCTGGGGGTGGCGGAACGCCTGCCTGCAATGGGAAATATGGGAAGGAGAGAAGGAATTCCTCCTTTTGCCTTGCTTGCACGTGCAGCTTGTGCTTTACCTGTTAAACTCTCCTTACCTCAACCCACCAGTTTTCGCACTTTTACCCATCTGATTCTCCCCCATCCTGCTGCGGGAGAGCAAGTGAGGGGCTGGAGGGGCTGCGCTGCCCGCCGGGTTAACCCACGATAGCTGTCCCAGGTGAGACTTGTGACATGGCACGGGGACAGAGAAAGAAAGGAGAGGAAAGCCCTCCATGGTGTGTTCGCAGCTGGTGTAAAGCCAGGGAAGGTGCCTGGCTCCGTGCTGGGCTGCACCCTTTGCGCAGCGAGTGCTCAGCCCAAGGGCCTCTCCCTTGAGCCGTGCTCGCCGTACGAATGCTGGTTTTACAACGTGGAAGGCTGGGGAAGATGAATTTCCAGGATCTCTTCTATCTTCAGTGAATGTTAGCCATAGAGTTTGTCGGTGCTCATAAAAATAATATTGTTGTATCTACTAAAGAGCATGTAAATGCTTAAGTTAAATCTAATTTCTGCTAGAAGAGTTTCTGATTGATTTCTTTTGTTAAATCTACTGGGCCTTTCTATTCAGATACATTGGTATAAAACAACATAGCCGAATACAGAAGGTGGAAAATATTTAGTGTCTAGCGCAGAGGGAAATCGAGTTTCTTCAGTTTCCATGATGAGGATGATGATAACATGTGATATGAACTTTCCTGACAGCCCTGGATTTACAGAGGGTTAGGTATCATTGTGGAGGAGCTGCCAAGGAAACCTACCTGCCTGATCCTGCAAAGTGAGGAAATGTACTGCTGGGAGCGTGCCGAGTGCCGCCAGCTTTTCCAACCTTGCCTCAGGAAATCCCTTTTCTTGCTAGAGCCCGTTTTTCTTGGAAATTCTCAGCAGTAGGTTTTCACTCATGAACGCCGAAATCATCAAAACAGATGATCTGGACCCATCTGAGCTGTGTTGGTTTACAGATGAGTATCTGTGCATTAAGATATCAGCCTAACACTCGCATGCGGTTTGTTTTCAAGCGGGAATTCTTTAGGAGTTTTATCTTTGAAATACCCAGTCCTACGATTTCCCAAATTTCCCCCTCGAAGATATTCCTGTGGTATGTTTTGCAAACGCTCAGAGTTCAAAATAGCGCTTGGTCTGTGTTAAGGCTCCTGTCATACTAAGTACTGACCTATAGTGCAAATTATGAAGGCTTTTGTTTTCTTAAATAGCTGGCCGCTGGAAAAATTCAGGTCAGAGTGAGCAGGAGTCATGTTGGTTTAACTCCAGTAAAGCAGTCGTGTGTAACTAATACAGTATTATTAACACTGGGGGAAATTTTCAACTTTCAGCATCTTGACAAAAAAACAGACAATAAAAATTGCTCGGTGACTTTTTCTAACCTTTGTAACATGTACTTTACTCACCAAGACCACTGCTGCTCCACTCTGTGGGCTCAGGCAGTGAAATAGAGATTACAGCTGTGCCATTCATTGGGAAAATGCCTTCTTTTTCTGAAGTGAACTTTCAGGAAATACTAATTTATTGATTCTCACATTTTTAATCTTTTGCTGTTTAATTTTTCATGGTTTATATCTTCGTAAGTCCAAAGTCCGGCATGGCGATATAGGTATCGAGGTAGGTGCAGGCATGGGATGATCATCTGATCATCGATCAGATCACCAGAATGCAGACAGGCCTTGTGTCCTGCAAAAAGTGAAGTTTAAATAGCCAAATGCATGCAGAATTAACCCAACTGTGTGACTGGTTGTCCAACCTGGCTTTCCTCCCTGGCCCACCTTGCACACTGGGCTCTTATTTCTTGAGGGCAGTTTGCGCTTAGGTGCAAAATTGATGCTTACACAAGTCTAATGTCCTGGAGCTGCTTCTTGAGCCAGAAAAGGTCAATAAACGGAAGCGACACAGTCCCACTGATGGACAAAGAGTCTCTGTCCTGCGGCTGGGAAGGGGCGTATGACTTTAACAATAAGGCAACCTGCAGACTAAAAAGTTGTCTGTGAGAGAAAACAAAAAAAGTGGTTTTGGAAAAGGATGGTTTACAACTGAAAAATGAAAGTTTTAATGGGAAGTTTTCATCCTGCTCTATTCAGAACAGAAATACTTGTTCTGTGGAGGATATTACAATTATGACTATTACTGTACTGCTTCACTTCTGTGAGGCATGTGGAAATAATTCTTGCTTATATTCAGTCCTTACACCATCAAGAAATTATAAGGGTTGTGTTCTCCCTTTCAAAACTGTGAGTAGTGGCAACTAGAGAAAGAACAAGAAGAAACTTCTTACAACTGGCAGATAGCAGGAGGAGGAGATGATGTGGCAGGAGAAGAACAATTTAGGATTTTTAATTGAGTAGCTAGCTTTTAATGTGAAAGCAGCAAGTAACTGTTTTTAAAACTAACGCCTGTGAATATTATTAATTTTCTTAATAGAAAACTAATGATTTTGCTTTATTGCCCTGCCTCAACCACCTTCGCTGACTTGGGTGGAGGACCACATGCCAGCTGTTTTCATTGCCAGGGCCACTCACAGCATCTTCCCTGCCGTGCTTTGCCCAGGTATGCTGCACCGATGCTCTCCTCCAATCCTTCCCTTAATACTTGGTTAAAAGGTGTTGGTGTTTCAGATGAAATGGATTTCAAAGGGATGTTTGACAGAGGAAAGTACTTAACCTGGAGAGGTGAGGAGAACTGAGTGGATGAAGGAGGGACTGCAGAGAGGAAAAAATAATTATGTGTGAGCACATATGTGGAATATTTTCCAAAGTGCTTTAACCTGGGGAAATTTTTTCCTGAAGTGGATGGTGCTAAATCAAAGAAAAGGGGGGATTCATAATTGTGGGATTAATTTGTGGGCTATTTTGGGAGTTAGCAAGATCTATTTGGAGATGTAAAATACGTATTTTATCAGTTCATTTTTCTGAAGAGCTAGACCTTGCTTGCAACTGTAAGTAATCTGTATGACAACTCCCAGTGAAACACGTTTCATACATCATTTTAGTTCACTGTGTGACTCTAGCTAGTGCCTTGTGCTAAACTACATTGTTCACAATCGGGTGATGCGTTATTTATAGTCTGAAATAATGAGCGATAGCTTGGGAATACACATTCTCTGAAAGCTCCCAGGGCAGGTTCAGCACATATTTCCACGGTGAGTTGTACCTTACATCACCCTGCTGCTTTCCCCATTTCTTGCCAGACAGCGTTAAGGAGCTATTGACCTGTCTGATGCTGTTCCTGAAGGGCTTGAAAACGTGAACGCGGCGATGCCTCGTGTCCGCCCGACCCCACTTCGGGGCAGCTGCTACCGTGTGTCTCCAGCAACAGCCTGAAGGACGGAAAGGAGAAAATGAGTATTGGGATTTCTGTGAGAGGCACTGCCCGTGTCAGGGCCGAGGAGAGGTGCAAAGGGCTGGAGGATGTGTGTGGACGTGGCACGGGACGGCATTTGTTCTGGCGGAGGCCACAACCCCAGCAGAAGGGTGACTTCACCGAGCGGCTCAAGCGTGGGCTCAGCAGAACAAATCCAGGCTGTGAGCACGGGCGTTTGATCCGGTGCCTGGGAACCCATCGCAGCCTGGACATGAGGAGTCAACCACATCATCAGCAAAGGTAAACGGCGTACGGTTCCCTCTGCAAACGGAGGCACCGGCCATTTAACGCAGAACAGCCGTTGTGCTTCTTCCCACAGCAGCGCCAGTGCCCACGCTGCAACAGCCTGGGACCCTGGTCGTGGCACTTCTGAACTCGGCACTGTTTCAGCGGCTAACGCTTAATCTGCGTTAATACTTTTTTTTTTAATACAGAACCACTCTTTTTCAAGTTCATCTTTCCTATGTGCGTTATGCGCACATGCACATGTTTTGGATCAGCTGTATGCACTGCACACAGATATGTAGGTTGCTTAAAAATTTATTTGATCCAAGAATTTTTTTTTTCCTCTGACAAGTCCTCCTGGCTCTGGTTTTCAGTGGTGGAAAAAGCCAGCTCTAGCCCTGGAGAGCTGGAAGAGTGAGACATCTCTGGTGTACTCCAGAATGGGAAGAAATCGAGACATCATTTTAAGGCCATGCATCATTCCTAGAAAATAAGCTTGCATATTTTACATAAGAATTGCATAATTACTTTCTACCTCTGCACAGGGCTAGTTCTTTTGCATCTCATAATACCAGGAGTTTTTAATAGACATCTTAAAGACTCCGTTGTCTTTGGCAGCATCCTGGCAGCTTGGCACGCAGCGTAAGCTGCAACAATGACACCGGCTCCCTTGCCCTCCCCTCCCTTAAACACCGTGTGACTGAGAATACAAGAAAATCTGGCAGAAGTCAGCGGTTTCCTCCCAGGTATGCCTCTCTCACCCACCGCCCCGTGTGCGGGAGGCTGCCGGACGGCCGGGGTGAGGTGTCGCACCCCGGGAAAGGAGCGACATCGTCCCGGGTGTCGGGGTACCCTGGGGTGCCCCAGTCCCCTGTTTTGAGCAGAGAGAGGTGCATTTACCTGCGAGAGTTGAGAAACGTGCACTGGCAAGAGACAAAACAAAGGCTGTCTGACGGGGTGTGTACATGACCAACAAGCCCAGTCGCTGGGTCTCACTGGGATTTTTTGTGTGTTATTTTGGCCTGCAGCTTGCTTTAGCGCTCTCTTTCTCGTATTTTTTACACTATACTGGAAGCCACTCCTGTCTCAGATGCATCCACGTAGCTTGTTTCTAAAACACTTGCAATATTCCCTTAAGGCAGCAGGGGAAAAGGGGGGCTTTCAAACTAGAGTTTATGGGGAAAATCCTTCTCTTGGCAATTTATTTCACTGGCTTTGTCCCCACCAATCTGCAGCAGTGAAGGCTCTAGCCATACCTTGGCGGTTGTTTCGTGGGCTGTTGAATTTCCATAGTTGATGCTGTTCACAGGAGTGGCTTTTCCTTTGTCTCTTTGCAGGGGCCGGTTTTGGTTATCGAGGTCTGGTGATGTCCTGGGAACTGCCGACATTTGTGCAAGCCATCCCAGGCACCGTGACCGCAGGGCGGACCGTTAGGTGATCTGAATATTACTTGGAATAGTGTTAGTCTAAAAGCCGAGTCCTGCAGGCCCTGGGAAGCGTGGGGACGCGGGCTGTTCCGCTGGGTTTGTGCGGGCATGGGCAATCCCAACATCGCTGCAGAGCGGAGAGCGGTTGGGTTAGAAGTGCCCGTGCCATCCGTGGCATCGGTTGCATCCCCAGCGGCAGCTCACTTGGCCCTGAGTCCCCCAGATGCCCCGGTACCCCCGGTGTCCCCAGTACAGGGTACCCCGGAGCCCACGGACAGCCCGAGCACAGCGGGGCGAGCACCATCTGCCCAAAGCACTGACAGGTGTGCAAAACTCCGGCAGCTCAGGCGGTTGCAGTGGTTTTCTGTTCAACTGCAAGCAGACCAGAAGCCAGCAATATTGCCATAGTTGCCTCATCAAATTTTGAAGATCTGAGGTTCACCTCCCCAGATTTTCCAAAGCTCCGCGGGCTCTTTCTGGTCTCTGGTGGTACCTCTGCAGCACGAGGCGGTGGGTGGTGACCAGCAGCTTCTTGCTCATTCGTACAGGTAGGAAGGTCGTTGTCCTCAGAAGCGTGCGATGAAGCTTGCGAGGGGCACAGCGTGCTCTGCAGGGACTTCACGGCAACAGTCATCTCGCGGAGCGAAGTATCAGAATGATACGATGCACGTGTACGGGCCAGAAGGGTGCATTTGCTTAAAGTTAGCTAGCTAAAACCGCCTGAGAACTAACTGCGTGATCTGGTTAAGAAAGGCGACAGTCCTTGTTGGGATCTCTCTCTCCTGAGGTGTCGACTGCCTGGTTGTATTGCAGCACGACGCATGCTAGCGGGAAGCAAACCTGCGGTGAGGAGCGGGAGGTCACCGGGCTGCGGCTGCACTTAACGTCAGCGAGTCCTGGGGCTCTGCTCCAGCCGCAGCGCAGCGTGGGAGACAACGCGCTCTTGACTTCTTCGTGGGTAAACACGTGCCAAAGCAGAGCCCGTGCGTAGACCCGGCTTCAAAACCTCAGGTGCAGCAGCAGAGCAGGTAAAATGTGTTGTTTTGGGTTTTTTTTCCACAAAAGAGATTCTTAGAAATAGTCAGTAATTTTTAATAATTATTTTTTATTAACAAGCGAGAATAGCTCTCTGAATAACTTGACACAAAAGAAACAAAGTTTGAGGTGGTATGCATTTCTGAGTATCTGTTTATCACATTTTAATGTTGATGGAAAAAGGGAGAAAAATGTTGATGGCATTTTTGTGAAATTCCACCCGTTTATGACCATATGAAATTAAAGCTTTTATACACTTATAAAGAATCTCCAAAGGGAACAAATATGTTTTTCCTACTGGAGTCTGCTTAAAGCATATAACAAATACGATTGCACAGCTCAATATTTCATATAAAACAATATGCTCTACCATTTTAATTTTCCCATATAAAATTGTTTTTCATATGAATTCATGTTGCATTATTTTCTGATTCCAACTAAATTAGAACTATATAGATATAAATGATATACATTACATTTATTATACATAATCTAGGTAAATACGGAGTAATTCATCAACCATACCTCAGCTTTCATATAAATTATCTTTGTGGCATTTTTGCTTTTATGTAAAGTCTTAGAGTTGAAGGAATATTTGACTGTATTTGTAACTATTGCGGCATTAATTTAGTTGCATTTCTACATAAGAATTAATTTTACTTTCTCATAAGGCCTGTGGAAAGCAGAGAGAAAGGAGGTATGGCAGGTTTTACTTCTAAGTATTTTCAGATTTCTGTTAGGTGGCTGGACGCGGTGGGCAGTGCCGGACCCCTCTCACAGGAGATGGTGGAGTGGCAGCCTCCCCCCGGGGGGGGCTGAATCCTCGAGGTGCTTTCCTCGGCCACCCAGACCCCGACGCCTTCTGCCGGATGGTAACGCCGCCGATGCCGCTGGCATCCCTGGGGATTCCCAGGTTGCAGACCCGCGGGGACCGCTGTGCCTGGGGCAGGACGTGCCGATGGGACCGCGGCGCGGGAACAGCTACGTGGGGACCGGCGCTCGCCCGGGGTCACCGCTCCTTTGCCATCGCTGGAGGTCAAGAAGTAGAAGGCGGCCAAACGCAAGGAAACCGAAAAAGGTAGGGGGCTGGGGGAGCGCAGCCCTGGCAGCGCCCTTAGGGGCAGGGTATTAGGAAAATCCAATTTCCAAGGTGCATGGTGGAGCAGGAGCCGCCCCGGTGCAACCTCCCTGCTCCGAAGGCATCGGGGATCGGCGATGGGGCGCAGCGCGGCCGCGGGTGCGGAGCCCCGTCCCCCCGCTCCGCCGCGGCACGAGGGCAGCGGGGGGTGACAGTGTCTGGCGGGCGAGCTGCCCAAACTGGCCGGGGGGCCGGGCGCCGGGCTGTCATCGCCGTCACCAGGAAATTGGTCTTTTGGTGTAATTTTCCTCCAGTAATTAGTCTCTCTGTGATTTTTAGACTTTGTGTCATGTTGTGAATGCAACGTGTTCAACAGCATACCTGCCGGGGAAAATATCTTCTGTGATGGGTAAGGAAATATCATTTTTCACGAAAGACATCAGAAAAATTGAATGTGAAACTTCTGAACGATTGGGGGCACGATGACTTTCAATGACAGGGAGGACTCTGTCTGAGCCAGTCGGCAAGTGTCAAACTGCGCTAGCCTGCCTTTTTCTTGGCCGTTTGGGCTTTTTAGTTCCGCACAGGGCAGCACGGGCACGGCGCTTCCTTAACACCCGGTCCTGGGGGCAAATGGGATAGCTACAGGCAGGAGACGTTTCACTGCATAAACCACCTGTAGCTGTACTGGGCACAGGGAAAAAAGGGGCAGCTGAAAACCAGAGACAGCAGAAAAGCACTGCACAAATGAAGGCCTCGCTTCTTTAAAGGATTTTGTCGCGTGTTTAGGGATTCGAATAGATTAGTTGACTTCTGTGCAAATAATGGCAGTCAATTAAATTTAAGCCCGAGTATTGTGTTGGGTCTTAATATTGTAAGTGAGGTAAGTATGTATGGGTTTTTTTTAATACTGAGCCAACCTTATCGGAAAAAGGTCATTTCCAGTGGGTGGTGGAGCTGGGAAGGGGACAGGGCAGACCCCGCCAGCGCTGCTGCTGGACGGGCTCAACGGGGTCAGACGGCTCGAAGCAGACCACGCTCTTCGCACCAAGGAGCAGCCATAGGCTCCAGAGCTGCTGCTGGGACCCAGTGGGGACCACTGACGGGTCTGGTCCGGAGCGGTGTCCGGGGGACTTTGGCTGGAGGAGCCACGTGGGGAGCCTGCGGTGGCCGGGCGGCTGTGGAGCCCTTTCCCAGGGCCGCCCGCGGTGCGGCTGGAAATCGGCTCGGAGCGCCGCATCCATCACGCCCAAATTGTTCAGCAACCTCCAGGACAGCGTGAGCAGCAAGCAGCATCTGTTCCTCCCCGCCAGAGCCGCGATGATGGACTGCCAAGGACGGAGCTCCCTCCTCCTGACTTCTCGCTGTCTGGAAGCCAAGGTGAGATCAAGTCGATGTAAAACGTGGCCACGGTGCCCGCAGCTGGCGGGGCTGCCTGTGTGGGGAAGGGAGCGGGGCGGCGGGCGCAGACCCTGCTTCACCCCAAAGAGAGCTCGGCGCGACGCCTGCCGAAACTTGTGAGGGCTCTCCCGACTGGTTCGGTAGGGACTGGGCGAAGCGCAGGGTTTTGCCAGGCGCCGCTCCAGATTTAAGTGGGGAAAAACGCGAGTTCCCACCCGAAGCTGCACAGGACAGGACACGTCCTCGTCCTCAGCACCCCTGCCCGTGGCAAAGAGAGGACAAAGGCCCTTGCTCCCCAGCGGGAAGCCCCCCGCACTGGAGAGGGCTGAGCAGAGGAGCGGGAGGCAGCACGTCCTGAAATAAGGCGTAATGCCGCTTTTATAAAGGGATGCGGAATTAGATAATCTAGGAGTCTCTTACGTGATTTAGTGGAAGTTAAAATACCATATGTGTTAGGGCTTGCAGGATACTATGTTATTTTTAACATCCACACATTTGTAGGAATTGTAACTAAATATGTTTTCCAACAGGAATAAAAGTACAGGCTTAGGTATTTTATGAATGGCAGCTGTGTCAAGAGTGATTCAATAAAAATATGTGCATGGTGCTATTAATCCAGGCAGGAATTTCGCTGGCGCTGCGCAGGGTGTCTGGAGCAGAGTTAAAGTCCTCGGCACTCCCGCTGCCTGAGCCTGCGTTTCACCAGCCTTCGGAGCGAGCCGGAGCTCGGCCAGGCTTTCCCAACAGCGCATGCTGGGGATATTTAAGGGGGGTGTTTTCACAGTGCATGAGCTGGGCGGTATCCTTGCAGAAACCCGTGGGATCATCTGCCCTCCCGCTGCTGAGGGGAGGTTTGCGAAAGCGTTTTGTGTCCTCCTGGCTGAAGGTATGGGGAGACATTGGCCTCTGCCAGTGAGGCAGAAAAAAGATGCTCGCCCTTTTCTACCTTTAAATCGCACCTTTTCTAGCAATAATTGGAAGGACTGATATTTACAGTTAGTTTGTCTTGGAAACGACTTATGTCTGCACCACGTGAAAGGGATGGTAATACAAACGGCAATAAATAAATCACGCGGGGCAAGTGGCAGGCAGTGATACTAAGGCTAACAGCAAGCGTGGCTGTTGCACCTGCACGTGCCACACTCATTACTCTAGTTAGGCGCAGGCATAAAAGAAAATATTATTGTTATTGTTGTTGCTGTTATTATTGTAATTATTACTCCCGTTTCGCGCTGGGGAGCGGAGGTGCGAAGCCCCAGGTGGCAGCTTCACGGTGGGGTTGGAAACCCGCGGGGGGGTGAGTTTCCGTGCCTCTGCGGACCCCCGGCCCTGCAGACCCCGTCCCCAGGGCCCTGCCCCACACCCCAGCCTGGCTGCTGGCACAGCCGGCGGACGGGGCAGGACCCCCGCCAGGTGCCCCAAAAGCTGCAGGAGGTGATGGGGAGAGGGTCTGCCCCACGCCGCCCCGTCCCCCATCACCGCAGCCGTGCTGGCAGCCTTTTTCCCCGCCGGGATGGTGATGCCGGGGTGAGCGCCCGGCGAGGCGATGCCTCGGCAATGCCGCTCGGCTGCGGCTGCTCCTGGGAGCGCTGGCAGCGATACCTTGCCGCGGCGAGGCCGGCAAGACCCCAGAAGCCCCCAGCCCCGCAGCAGGCTAGGGTCTGTGTTTGCGGTCCCGTTGCTTGTTGCGGGCTCACCAATGTCGGGAGGTGTGCTCTGCGTGCCCCTGCGGCCCAAGGGGAGGTGGCAGATGCCACCGAGCCGGCTGCGGGGCAGGCTGTAAAGGCTTTGGCGTCGTACCTGCGAGGGGATCAGACGAAACGCCGTGGGGAGGGCAGCTGCCGGCACGGCCCAAAATCCAGCAGGGATGGGCTGACTTCTGGGGTCTGCCCGGGTCCTGCACCGGCCGCTCGGAAGCGGCACGCGCGGGGGCCGGGTGAGACCCCCTCACCTGGGGGTTTTTCCTTGCGCTGTGCAGGGAGGCGGTGGCGTTGGTGGCACTGGTGGCCATGGCGGTGGCAGCGGTGGCCACGTGGAGCCAGGGCTGCCCTCCGCAACCTGCTGCTCTCCCGAGCACGGCTGGGCGCGTGCTGGCAGAGCTGCTCTTCCATCCCGTCCCACGTCAGATGCAGCTGGGCTGTCCCGGTCCTTCAAACCTGCCCTGGAGCTCCTTGGGAGCCCCGTGGGCACCAGGCACCAGCGAAGAGCCGTGGAAGCCGTGTTGCCAGCCCGGCGCCGGGTGGCACGTGCCGGCAGCCGTTCCACCCGCGTACGGGCAGGTCGGCCCCGGCGCAGGCAGTGCCTCAGTTTACCGCGGAGGGCCGTGCAGCTTCGCCGCAAGCCCTCTCTGCGGGCGCTTGCCGGGGTCTGGGTCGCCCCGCGCCTGCCCTCTCCCCTCCGGCCACCCTTTTCCCCGTGCCTGGGGCTGGCCCAGCCCGGGTGGGAGCGCGGGGGGCTGGTGCCCCCGCTGTGGGAAATGCCAGCCTGCCCGCGCTTCCCATCGCTAAGCAACAGCGGGTGAAATATATCCCGATTTCTGCTGCTCCCATTTGGCACCTCCCACCATGTTCTTTCATGTGCAGTTGCACAGTGTAGCGGATGAAAAGCCCGTTTTCTATCTTTGGGTGCCAGTGCACATTGTAGCCATCGTCGGGAGGACAGGCAAGTCAATTGGCAAAGAGTAAATGACTGACATTAAGACCCTGAGCGACTGCCTGTACTGAGGCGCTGCTATTCATCTTGGGCCCGGATGCTGCCAAGCAAAGTCCAAAAAGTTGGTGATTTTTTTTTTTTTTTTTCACATCAGAACTTCAAGCTGATCAAAGAAACAAACACTTTTAATGAAACATATGCAAGATACTTAGAAGGAGAAGATTCACAATGCATCTGCTGCGGGACCAGAAGGCTTATCAAAAGTGTGAAGTAGGAGGAGAAAAATTACGAGTGTATGATGCCAGAGAAGATTACAGAAATATTAAGCAGAAGGAATGTAAACACGTATAGCTGGTGATAGCTGGCGCGCGGCTCGCCGCGCACAAAGAGCCGCCATGCAGCGTTGGTCTGAGGATGCTCCTGCCGTTGCGTGCAAGAGCTGGCATGCAGGGCATGGGTGCAGGCTCTGGGTGGCCCCCGCCGCAGCCCGGCCAGGCACCCCTGCAGAAACCCACGCACTCACGCACCCAGCCCCCCCATCCCACCCCTTGCCCCGGGAAGGCGGCCGGGCCCCAGGGATCAGGCAGGGCTGGCCACGGCCACGTTTCAGAGGACAGTCCCCCTCCCAGGAGCCCCTCTCTCCTGCCGTCTGGCTCCATCTCGACACCGAAACACGGGCAGAGAGCCGGCCACGCCACCTAGTTCAACTGTCCTTAGAGCCGAGGGACGTCGCAACGGCAATTTATTTGCATTTTCCTTATGAAACAAAAACTTCAACGTAATACCAATTTTCTCGCAATGTGTTTTATTGAAAACATAAATACTGTGAAAAACTGTAATTTCTAGTGATAATATAGTAGGTTTACTATCAGCAGGAATATCACGTAATTATTTCTGTTCCACATTCAGGAGTGTGCAGACATATGGCTTATCTATTTCAGCCACTGGCCAAATTCTGCTCTCCCTTAACCCTTGCAACCTCTGTGAATTCAGCGAGGCTGCACAATTATAGCTGGCAGCAGGATCTGGAGCTCTTATTTCTTGTTAAATGAATATTTTTCATTTTCAAAGCTGCCTTCCTGTCTCCCCACATACAGACTGCTATTCTTGCTGTGCAGTATAGTTTTGCTTCTCCCTTCACAGTGCTGGCAGTTGTGTGCAATGGGCTTTCTCCGCCAGTAAGTGCCACCACCGGCTCCGCTGCAAGGCAGAATTGGGGTGTCCCAGGAGGGGTCTCTCTGCCCCCTCCTCAGGCTGCTGGTGCTTTTTTGGGGGGGCTCAGTGTGGGCAGGGGCAGGGCACGGTGCCCTCCTGAGCACGGTGCCCACCGGGCATGGGAGGGCGCGTGCTCGGGGCCCCACTCTGCCCTGGGGACGGCCGGCAGCATTTCTAAGGGCTGAACCACAGAGGCTCAAGCACCAAGATGACAACAGTTAAAAAATAATTCCTCTCCAAAGGGCAGGTTAGCAGCCTCTGGAGTTTTAACGCAGTCTCGTGGCTTCTGTAAAAAGCCAATTTGCAAGCCTAAGTGCATGCCTGAGCAAGAAATGCACGCGCTGTGCTGGCTGGAGGATGCCGTGGGCATCGTCCCGGGTCCTCCTCCTGCCTCCGGCTCCCTCGGGATGGCAGCTGGGCAGACAGGGCTGCCGTAGCATTCCCGGTCTTTGCAAGAGCAGAGGGAGGACCCAGCAAGGGCTGGACCAGCAGTGCGTTCGGCTTAGTAACCTGCCTCGGGCAATGGCCAACGCCGCTGCAGCATGAGATACAGGCGAGGGAGCTGCTCCGGGATGGCTGAGCCAGCGCTGACCGGGCACGCTGTGGCCTTGTACTGTGATCTGCAGCCCTAAAACCGCTATGGACACCCCAGTGCGGGTCAGCCCTGCTTCCCAGGGTCCCGGCTCCTCTTCCAAGGGCAGCCATGCCCAGGCTGCTTATGGGACTGGTGTGGCTCCCCAGGTTTGCAGGTCCTGCCCCAAGCCGCTACCCCACATGGCTGAACTGCAATGTGGTGCTGATCACACTTCACCAATAATAACCCTGTCTATCAAACGATAATTAAATTTAGTCTTTTCCCTTAAATATTTATGTGCTGACCTAGGAGTTTAATAAATCTCATAGGCAGCATCCTATCTGGGTACTATCAAATAATCAACCATCACTGTCAGTCAGGACTGGCTCCTGTCTCTGTCGCTGGTGTTTCCCATCTCTTTTCCTAACACCCACGCAGGAAAATGCCTGTTTTTCCCTCTGCCGAGGAAGGCTGATGCTCCAGTTTCCCTCTTGGCATTGCTCTGCAGGCAGGCGGGGGAAGAGTCGAGGGGACGCGGCAGGTCCCGGCTGCCAGGTCAGTTTTGCCCGAGGTTACCAGCCACAGAAGACCCACCAGCATATGCTGAGGCGGCCAGGAGGCAGGTTTAATGTATGCCTCTGACCTTTCCGATAGCTCTTCTAAGCTCTGCATCTGCGAGGCTGCCTGGTCACCCAAGAGGGATGGGTGCCCTCGCTTTGCCCTGTTCGGGAGGTGAACCCCCCGCCGCTGCTGCCTCCCCCATCTCTCCGACCGGAGAAGGAAAGGAAGAAGCAGCAGGCTCTGAAACATGCGGCGGTGTGGGCAGCATGGCCATTGTCACCTCTTTCCAAAATGTCTGGCAGATGTTTCCTCGCCTTTTGTGGCCACAGCTGCCAACAGGAATAGAATAGAATAGAATAGAATAGAATAGAATAGAATTTCAGTTGGAAGGGACCTACAACGATCATCTAGTCCAACTGCCTGACCCCTTCAGGGCTGACTGAAAGTTAAAGCATGGTATTAAGGGCATTGTCCGAATGCCTCTTGAGCACTGGCAGGCTTGGGGCATCGACCACCTCTCTAGGAAGCCTGTTCCAGGGTTTGACCACCCTCTCGGTAAAGAAATGCTTCCTCATGTCCAGTCTGGAAGGCTCAAGTTTTCAAGGAAGGTTGCCACACTGCTGTCCACGGACTGTCGGTGGTCCAAGGAGCAGAAAGGAGCTGGGGACCCACTGGGAGTGGGGGGGCGGGTGCCCCCAGTTCCCAGCTGCTAGATGTGACTGAAAGGAGCCAGGCCACCATCCAGCATGGCTTGGCTAGTGAAGACACTAGTCCCATTGCCATGCTGGGGGGCTGCAGGGGTGGCAAGACCGCACTTTCCCGCACCTGTGAGGGTGGGATGACCGGTAAGGCAACTGGGCATCACACCCTGCTCGACTGCAAGTATTTCACGGAGGGGCTTTCCTGTTTTTTTTCCAAGCAGTTATTCTGGGTTTGCGACATGGTTACTCCAGACTCCGCATTCAGGTAAAGAGCAGTGTCTGCTTTGGAAAAGCTCAAGCATTCCTTAGAAATGCACTGTTTATTGTGGTTTATGAATAGCTCTCATGGTGTCATGTAAAGCCTGAAGTATTACGTACCACTCAGCGCGGTGTTGCTTGTTGGAGAAGGAGCCCTAGCAAAGTCAGACTTCTCTGCGGTTTTCAACATTTGTAAAAGCAAGCTGGAAATGAAAATAAATGAAGGCATGCAAATAAAATTCTTTCCAAAACACCCATGCTCAAGTGGTTTTTTTTCTACCACTGTTTTTTAAAAAAGCATCTGGCAAGCCTTTCTTCAAATTTATTTTAGCTAAATGCAAACAAACAACAACTCTAATAAGCATAGTAGCATATTCATTAACAGTTCTGGCTACAGCTTTTGAAGATAAGATGAGGAAAAAGTTCTTTAATTTTACTTGGGGAAATGTGTACGATCACCATGAAAGGGATTTTAATCATAAATAGCAAGGAGTATAAATGTATATCAAGCCCCTGCTAGCACAGACATCACCTTTTCTGCTTCTCCCGGTGAAGGTGGAGCCGCAGGAATAGCCGCAGACCTGTAGAGCGGGCGCTGCATTTGCACAGCCCTTCTGTCTGCTCGGATATTGGGGTGGACACCAGGTTTCATCCTGGTATAAAGCCAAATAATAAAAGAAAAACACCCCACTAGAAAACACCAACCTGTTCCAGCCTCATACGCTCTCCTGCCGGCAAAATGCCTGTGGTTTTTGCTTCTTGCTGAATCTAATGATCTACGTGAAGTAGCTTAACTGCTCCAAACTCTTCCGTCGGCTTTGCTTTCCGAAAGAAGAGCCCTCGTGGGAAGGGCTGGGCACCGCGCCGTCCCCCCGGCGCGAGCAGGCAGCCCTGGGGGGAGCGATGCTCGGGCTGGGATTTCCCAGGGTTTGCCAAGGGCAGGACCGCAACGCCTGGGGACGGACGGATGGACGGACACACACACGACACCTACCTGAGGTTTTCCTCATTTCAGACCCTTTTGGTCTACGGCTTCAGAATCGCAGGAGCTTGTGTTTATTGTTTCAGTATTCGTCAATCAATTCCCACTTCAGTGGCCAGCAGAAATATCCAAGGTTCCTTTTTTACAGTGTTTTCTGTATGCAACGAACGTCTCAATTACAGCAGGCCTCTTTGTGCTTATATCCTCAGCCTTAAACTGTTTCATTTGCATGCACTGGGTGACTATATTTTGTTGTTGGAAAGTTAGCCTTCAGAAATGAAATTCAAAAATTCATCAACTTGAAAAGAGCTGTTGGGCATAGAAACTGCTTGATCATTTCTCAGCAGGGCCTCTGACACCGGCAATCTGAACTACGCAAATGGCCCGGCAGCCCCGTGAAAAAGCACGCAGACAGGGAGCCCTTTCTCCAGGATCACCCCAAGTCGGCACCAGGTGAAGGAGATGCCAGCGCACGGCAAAGCACGGGCACGTGAACCGCACGGAGGGAGATGCTGCAAGTTTCAGTAAAGCTGTGGATCCCATCGCCTTTGAATGAAAGGTGGCTGGCAACAATAGGATACAGCTGTAAAGATATAATTTATTGAACGTTACGGTTATGCCTTTCAAAGCTCAGCATTGCACTGTCTAAATTGGCTGCACGGGGTTTTGTACGAGGAAAGATAAGAGCAAATAACCTGTAGGCACGATCCCTAATGAAATCTATTCTCACATGTAAATTGATGTTTCGCCCTGCCTCTGGCATACGGCAGACCCAGCGCGGCTACCCTTCAGCACACAGCTGAAGCTCCCGGCTCCCTTCCCGGCTGCAGCCGAACGATCAGACGGCCGCCGGCACGCCGGGCTGCTCCCACCGGCGACGCGCCCAGGGACAGCACGACCGCACCTCGCCTGGGCGCGGGGCTTTCTCCGTCCCACCGAGGCTGGTGCACGTGCTCCAGAATTGCAGAGAAATAATGAGAAAAATACGTTTGCGACAGTATAAATGAGCCTCATTAGAAAGCAAGTGGAAAAGATGGGGCTGATGTGAGACATCAGGACTAAGAGTTTCCCAGATTCGTTTAGTATTCACCGTGCATAGTTTCTAAGAAGTCATTGCGTCTTTGCAAAAATTTCACTGCACACCTGCATATCACGACGGTTGTTTCAGGCCTCGATCACACGATGCCTTCCCCAAGCCATTGATAATCACGTCAGGTTACTCAGGAGAAGCCAATATTTTTGTGCAAAGCTCAGATAGTAGCAGGTAATGAGTATTCCCATCTCAGCAGATTTCTAATGCAAACTCATACAGAGAAATATTACACATTAGCCTCCTTTAGAGGAAGCTCATTAAAATAGGAGTGTTTGCACTCCCACTGCTGTATGAAGATGTTGCATTTTTCAAATTTGATTCCTAAACCAATTAGTTTTCCGTACTATAAATGCCTTTCTTTATACACTACACATTATAAGGCAAGGTTGTCATTTCTTTAATGGGAATCATTATTTGAGCTGAAATGTTTGGTCTGGTGAGTCAAGTTGGTTTCCATTGTGTAAAGTAAAAATGTAGCTGTCATTTGCCTGCTGCTTCTTGCTGCCGTGGTTTCTGGATGCTGAAGCATCCAGAGGGTACCCAAGCCCTGGATCCCACGGGATCCCCTCCGGGCAGCGGCGTGCCCGGGCGGGCGATGGGCGCATCTGCGCCCGTCGCCCGCCCGGGCACGCCGCTGCCCGGAGGGGATCCTGCCCACGTGCTTTTGCTATGTCTGAGATGAACTGAAGTTTAATGCTGCTGGAAAATGTCCTCGGCTGTGAGACGTGTGCCACGAGGCGCTGTCTGCACTGTCTGAATGAGAGCGTGGTTTCTTTTCCTTCTCGGCAACTATCCTCCGATGCTAAAAGCTGATGGAAGCTGGTATCCGTGCTGCCTTTCCTCAAAAATGTTCGCCCCCCTCGTTGGGGGACCCACGTGGGTCCCTGCCACCGCTCCCGTCCCCGGAGCTGCATCGTGTTCCCTGGGCAGGGATGCCTGCGCAGCAGCGGTGGGAAGGAGGCTGCAAGGGTCCCACTGCTACTAACATCTGATCCATGAGAAGTATGTGGGGGGGGGTAAACAAGATGTTTTTACTGCACATTTCAACCCTGTCTTTAAAGTATCGAGCTAGCATAAAATCCTGTTCCTTTTTAGAGGGATGCATTGCAAGAAGCTGGAGACATTTTGAAGACATACACAAGGAATCTGTTAAATTACATTTGCATTAAATTAACTTGGGTGGTCCGCGCGTTATCGAACATCTAAAGGACCGGAGAAAATGCATAGCTTAAGAAATGTATTATCACTATCTGCAGTGACCTGTTTAGTGGATGTCAATATGTTTTCTTTTAGGAGGACTCATTCATTTTTGCTCATAGTGAAACTATCCAGCCTCCCCGAAACATCTCAATGGGTGGTTCTGGGTGTTTTGCAACATGTGTGGGGTGACGGCTGCTCTCTGCGGTGGTTACCGGAGGTCGTGACTAAGAGCCATCAGACACGTATAACACCAGCTCTGTCTTTGGGAAAGAACAATGGAAAATTCTCCTCATTTCTGCAGCAAAACAGAGCTATTGCCACATGATTGCTCATTAGCAGTAAACAATAATTCTCTTTGTATTTGTTCACGTTTAGCGCAGCTTTATAAAAAGTCAGTGCCTGATAGACTAAATCATTGAAATGAAGACAGTGAGCCAAATTTAGCTTTCATTTACTGCCCTCAGGAGAGATGACCAGAATGTCATTAATAAAGTAAACAGCAGTAGGTGGCTTACGAGTAAAAGACATTAATTCCTGAAAGCAGGACACACATGGCAACATGTACATTGGCCAATAGTTTAAAAATAATTACGTCTGAGTCGTTTATACAAACGTGGCTAGATTTTGGTTTTATCTGAACTGATCAGATCTGTCCTGAAAACCAATCTCAATTCTGATTTCTATCCGGTCTAATGGTTCCCTGACCTATATCTACCGCTTACAGCGTGCACGGACAATAACAGTAGAAAAAAATGCTATTGCCTGTCTGCACATGCTTAGGGCAGAATACGCAGCTTAGATATCGATGTGCTTTTGTGAGCGGCGATGAAATACGGCGTCAGGTGGAGGGGACGGTGACGGAGGAGCTGCGCGCTCCCCGGCGAGGTGGCAGGGATGCCCGAGGTCACCCTGGGCATGCCGCTGCTTCGGGGCTCGGTCGCTTCACGAGGCTTCGGCACGTGGCAGGGCTGGGTCACGGCCAGCTCGCCGCAGTGGAGGAATGCGTTCCTGTCATAACACCAAGTGGTTATAATATACGTGGTTTTGTTCAAGCTGATGATCAGCCAGAGTCCTGCATTTTGAACAAGTCCAGGCATTGAAGAAGCCCTGTGGAAAATCTGCCTAGCCACAGGTACGTGTTTGCTGTGGCAAGAATATCCTGGGTGAGTAGGTGCCGTACCCTATACATCCATATTTCAAAGAGCCACTAACTCAATTTCTGGGGTTCATATGCTCCAAAGCCATTTTAATAATGCTAGAAATGATCGAAAGGCTACGCCCTCACCAACTGAGGACTTCAGCCCGGCAGCAAGACTTCCATTTTGCCAGCCGTGGATACAAAGCCAGCCCAACGCTCGCATCCAGAAGCATCAGAAAGTTATTCCTGGGTGCCAGGGCACAGCCTCACATCGCGTTGCTCGCGGTGCAGGAGAGAAGCCGCTGTGCGTCGCCTGGGTCCCTCCTGCACTTTGCTGCGTGTTCAGAAATGGTCTCCTGGGAGGTGTTTTATACGTAGTCACAAAATAGCTTCCCAATACCTTTGGTAAAACTGTATGTGATGGTCTGACCACAGTGCCGGTGGAGTCGGTCCTCAGGGCCCCCGATAATCCTTGTTGGTAGATATGGATAAACATTTTGCTCTTCTTCTGTTTCCCTCATGGGAAGCGACAGCAGACCCCTGGGGGTCAAGTCCTGGGACACAGGACAGTACCTCGACCCACGCGTTCAGGTGTGCGCTGATGTATTGTTTGGACAAACCCCCTCGTTTGTTGCCAACCCTTAATGACAGAGAGGTTTCCCTCAGTGCTCTGAGAAGCCACTGCAGGAGCGTTTCCAGCAGTCCCGTCAATTCTGCCTGCAGCTCTTAGCACGCGGAGGAAATGGCTGCTCCTCATCCAGTTAGCTTTCTGCAGGCCCCCCAAATTCACAAAAGTAATTCTAATTATTCACTTAAGTGAATGCTTGATAATAAGTGTAATAAACTTGGAAACTAGGTGTAAATAAAATATAGGCTATTAAAGTACTGTAATATGATGGTAAAGAGCTTATAGGTTCTCGTAATTAAATGGGCTACATGTAAACAACGGTGCTGGCAGCTTAACTGTCCTCAGCAGCCACCAAGTAGGAGATTTCTTGAGTAAGCCGAGAGGAGAGCTACTGTTTGCATTATTACCTCTCTTATTTATTAACTCCCAAATACACAATAAACTCACACAACGCATTAGTTTGCAATCAATAGCACTCTTTGGGCATAAGGCTTTATGTCTTCTTTCGTCCCATCTGAAAGGGGAAGCCAAACCGGGTATGACGGCACGTTCCATGCGCTGAGTTAGGGAAGTCATTTTTCATTTCAGGAGAAGTCCTCTCCAATAATGGAAATGCTGAAGGTTATTACAATAATAAATGAGTTGGCAGTGTGATTTATATAAGAAACTAATGTATTTTCTTATGGAGCACTGTTTAATTCCTTGTAAATCTCACACTTACCGCCGGACAAGCTCTGACTCCCGAGTGGCTCTGCCGAAAGCCTGCAGAACCGGGAGTTCGTGTGGTTCATTTCTTGTTGTCCAAACAGCTGTTCGTGATCGTCCTCCCTGCAGGTATCTGTTTGGGGATTAGTAATGCTTCGCATGCTCGTACATCACAAGAAGTGGATGTGTAATTACATTAAACATGCTTCATCTCCTTGGACTCACTTATCCCAAAGTGCTGATATTGGCTCAACTCAATGAATTTTCTTCATAGACTGTTTTATTTTTTAGCATAATGTACTATTTGCAGATAGGAAGCCCCACACCTGGCAGTAGCTTTCGGCTTTCTCCCGGGGTGCCCCAGTTTTCAGCCTAACGGTTCCTCTTACATGGACAAAACCGTTTGGTTTTCGCACATCTGTTTTCTGGGCATGGCTGGCTCGGTCTGGCTGGACAGCAGACCGGGGCTGGTACCGGGAGATGCTGGCTGGCTGAGAGAGTTGCTGCTGCTGCGTAATCCTGCCGGTCCGGTCCCCCGCCGCGGTGCCGGAGGGCAGCCGTGGGGCAGCCGTGGGGCAGCCGTGTCCAAACGGGAGGCTCTTGGCGAAGAAGCGCAGGGGTGCCCGTTCCACTGTCAGCAAATCTCGAAGGGTCTCATTGCAGGGATGTCGCACGTGCCAACCCCTCGGACAAATGCAAAGGGGGTAAAACCTCTTAAGAGGGTGAGCCCACCCCGTCCTGCCCCGATGCTTCCCCACGGTCTCCGTGGTTCAAGAGGTGTCAGTGGGACTGCAGCGATGCAGGGGGCTTTCTGCAGGCTCCTGGCAAGGGGAAGACATTTCTTCCTCCGGCAGGCTTTAAAACACGTGTTAGGGGCTGGCCGGGCCAGAAAGGCTCTGCTGGAGTTGCCGTAGCCCAGCCCAGGCTCGGAGTATACCCCGGAACAGGGCACAACACACGTTATTTGCCTGGTAGAGCGCTGTGCCTCCTGTCCCTTCATCTGAATGGCACATAAAATCCTCTGAAACCCAGGGAAGAGGAATGCACTGTCCTGCACGGTGCAGGAATGAACGAAGTCTTACAGATTCTCCCCTACCAACAAACTAATGTGCAACGGTACTACTTCTCTGCTTAATAGCATTTCCATTTTTAATTCAAAGCTCTGAGTGTTGTGGACAAGACAGACATCAGAAACTAGTAAACCTTCACAAAATGGGACTCTCATTGCTCGAGTCGGAGGTGTGTACCCGGTTCTATGCCACCTATACTGCATCACAGCACATCTGCGACCATTTCCAGGCTTACTTTTTTTTTATATAATATTTTATATTATTCTATATTCAATGTTCTGCGCTCATATTGAGTCGGAGCCTGGAAATATTTCCTGCAGGACAGTGCCACGAGCAGCCCCTCTGACTTTTGAGGTGCTACCCTGTGTCAGCAATGACTGTACTGGCACCACCCGCTTGAGGGTGAAGGCTTCTGAAACGACCGACATTGTCCTGGGTGAGAAACGGATACCTCCCTGATGTCTACAAATGAGAAATATGCAAAGGAAGTTATGAAGAAATCAGTAATAAGGGTTGAAAAAAGCTTAAAAGCGCGTTTAGGAGACGTCACCCCACTCCATCCCCTGCAGCCGGCCATTGAAACAGGGAGGTTTCTTGGAGTGATGCTCACTGTGTCGCAGGAGTTTCTGGTGGATGGAAAGCCGCCGATGGAAGAAAAGGAGCCCTCGCTACACCTCGGGGCTCGGGACCGGCTGGTGCAGCCCCTCGTGCCTCCAGCCCCACCGAGGCTCTTCGGCCAGCCCACGGAGGCCCAGGCTTGGTGCCAAGCTGCTTATTTCCTAAATATAGTGTCTGCAGCAGCTACTGCATCGCTCATCAAATGCACCTGCCTACTCACACTTACCAGGAACGTCACGTTGAAAGGAAACTAGAGTTGGCACCTTAAAACTTCCCAGGAAAGTCCTGTAAAGGATGGGCACCCCCCTCCTAGCTAGATGGCAGAAGCATTTTTCCAGACTACCCTGGTTTCTTACAGAGTATATCTGCTGAACACAACGCAGCTGCAGTGCTCCTGTTAAGGAAACACGAGTCACACTTAGATGCCCAGTGCATTTTTCATTTTCCTTGGGGGTCTAATCAGAAGAAGCTATGATTGAAATAGATGAAGACAGTCACTTCAGTCTTTATTGCAGAAAAAAAAGAAATTAAATAAAAAAATAAAACGGAAAGACGACAGGGATGAAAACTTTAAATGAGAACCTCATGCCCCTGGAGTGATTCACATCTCTGCGTGTTTTGGTCCCCCTGTAGCTGCACAGCAAAAGCCATAAAGATTTAGTGTACTCCCAAACACGCCCCCCCTTCGCACTCATCCTTCATGACTGAGTCTCCTTGATTAAATCGTGTTGATTTTAGTTTGTCTCAGTCCTAGGAAACCACAGATTTGCCTACATCAGAGTCCTAACAAAATCAAAAAAAGTAGTCTCAGACCTGGGAAGTTGCCCCAAGACTATATTAAGTTTTTCCCAGGGAAGATGCTGGATCCCAAGCACTGAAACGGTTCACTCGGCTGGGACAGATGCAGCGTGCAGGCATGCACAGAAAAAAGCGTCACGCTCTGCGGCCAGGACTGCCCCGTGTCCGCTCCGTTCTGGTCTGGGGAGCCCCGGTGGCAATACCTAGCGAGTCCTTTAACCAAAGCAAGCGCATCGACTTCTGTGCCGTACAGCTCCTCACTACCCTTGCGCTGACTTTCAGCTAACTGAAATCAGGGGAAAAAAAGGATTTTCTTTTTTAGAGCAGCCACCCTTCCTGTGACGTGCCTATTTGTCACGGTCCTGACCCCCGCCCCTCGCAAAGCCCCTCGCAACGTCCACCCGGGAAAATTAGCACCTTTCTTACGGAACACGAGAATGAAAAACATCCCCCAGCCCCCAGCTCCCGATGGCTGCGTTTCAGATATTGCTAAATCATCCCTCTGCCTCCAGCGCGGCGTTTCCTCAGTTTTCCCCTGAAAGCACTTGCTTCATTTCTCTCACATGTTTCCCCGGCATCGTGGGGCTGCGCCTGCCGCCAGCCCGGGAATCGGCTTCCTGCGGGCTCCCCCGCATCCTGACCCGCCGCACGGCCCCTTCCACCCGCCCGCGGGTACGCCCCGGGAATACGGCAGGAGTTCAGGAAAACTGTTTTTCTCATGCCGGGGGATGAATTCCTATCGCATGTGCTGTAGCCGGGAGCGAGGAGCTCTCGGTGCGATTTCCTCCGGAGGGTCAGCGTGAGCAGAACGATGGGCTCGTGCCCCGAGGGCGTCCGCAGCCACCGGCGGCACCTCTGCACCTCCCAGAGCAAACCCTGGTAGATGTTGCACACTTTCTCACCAAGCCTTTCTGATTCCCATACAGGATTTCTCAAAAAAAAAAAAAAAAAAAAAAAAAAAAAGCTGCGAGTTTGTGATCTGCTTGGATTCTGCTTTAATTTCCACGGTGCTTAGATCCCACCTGTTGACATTTGGGATGTTTTCTACTCAGGTCGATGCTGCAAAAACAATAATGAAAAAAAAATCCTTCAACGTAGATATAACTACACTGAAAACTCAAAATGCATATTCTTAGTCTCTCGTTAGTCGTAGTTAGCTGTAAGGTTAGTTATCCTTCTTTTCCCCATGAAAAGAGAAGCTTTTGCAGCTAACCGCGTCTGACCACTCGGTTCCCCAGGGATGGGTCTGTGGTTCAACGTGTTTTTTCTTACCTTTCCTTACCCGCCTTTTTTAGGCGGTAATTTCCTGGACACCACCTGTGATTGCTGTGGCTTCAAGGCGGGAAAGGTCCGAAGCGGTGATGGGGACGGGAGCGGTGAGAAGCCTGAGCACCCCAGGGACCTTGTGCAGGGCAGGGCTGCAGCAGCCCCTGCTGAAGGTTGTTCTGAAGGATGCCCCAGCCCTGGCCGCGCTCTCCTGGCACGGAGCCCCCGCTGCGCCCCCGGTTTGGCAGCGTCCCCCCCCTCCCCTCGCCCCCTCCGCGGGAAGGAGCTGCAGGGCTGGAGGGAAGTTTGCGGCTGAGCCCTAACGAACGCGGCTTAAGAGACTTAAAGGCCTTGAATCTCCCCTTCGGTGGAAGATTAGAGTGCGTTTCTCCTCCAAATTCGCACCAGAAGAAGCGAACTTCTTTAATCTCGTTCAGGGCCTTGTTATCCTCTTTTCCAAGACTCATCCCATTGAAGCATCCCCAGGCGTTTCCCAGAGGTCCCCGATGCGGAGATCAGCCGCCCGGCAGAACCGGGGTGCCCTCCGCCTGCACGGGCAGCTCCCGTCGGGGGGATCTGTCTTCCGAGCAAGAGGTCCCGCTGCCGACGTCACGTCCAAATTCGCCCGACGGGCAGCACCCGCGGCGTGTGGGCTCGGGTGGGTGCCCTGGGGAAGGTGGCCACCATCTAACGGGCAGAAAATCCACAGCAGCTGGGACCTCGCCTCGAATTTTAGTGCTATTGTTTACATAGGGACTGAATCTGAATTTAGGGAAAAGTGCCTACCGTTGCTGTGCGTTTTTTATTAATGAATATTTTATTGTGAATATTGCTTGTACTCTGAGTCCAGAAGTTGTAGTAGATAAGTTGACCCTTGCCTGCGGCTGGGTCATGCGGGTAGGCTGGAAGACCTCTTCATGACTCAAGATCTGTTTTGATGGAAACTCTTTGCGGCGATACTCCAATTCACGCTTTACAATCCAAATTCCTTGTGTAAGCTGGAATACTGCTTGGAGCAGTTTTCAAACATCAGGACACTTTAGCAGTTAGTCCCAAGTTTCAGCAAACGCTGAAAATCAGTGTCGGGCGAGTGCAGCGTACAGAAACTTGTCTCATTTCTTTTTACCTTAGTCCTTAAAAACTAGCAAGCGTTCCATAAAAAATTCTCACTTGTCTTAAGAAGCATCTTCTGAACACAGAAGTGGTTATTGCACTGATCTCCAGCCATTGATCATCTTGAGTGGCAATCGTAAGCAGCTCTCAAGAATTTAATGCGAATTCACATTCAACCGAGTAAGTATCGGGCGGTAAGGCGGCAGGACCAGCGTGGCTCAGACTCCAACAGGAGCCTGCGGAGGAAAGGGCTGGAAATTCTGAAACTGAAAATTAACACACTCAAGTTAGAAAGAAATTGCAAATTTTTAGCTGTGATCTGTCCTTAACATTTAGATAATGAAGTGGCAGTTTTTCTTCTCTAGCCTTTAAATGAAGATCACCTCTCAGAGCTCAAAGAGAAGTTACATTGCATTGCTGGGCAGCTGTCTGCAGCCTGTGATACAAGGGTACTTTCTCACCCTCAGGTACGTGATCTTATTAATTTTTTGAGTGATCTGGTACTTCCTATGGATAATGGACAAGGTAGATGGCTAATTCCCTTTTCTTTCTTTTTTTCTTTCTTGTGGAGGAAGAACAGAAGAACAGAGAAAAGTGGGGAAGAAAGGAAAGATGTAATAAGACGTACTTTCATGTAGTTGTATTTAAAGAATCACAGAATACGTTTCTTCCATCTTCTGCAAAGCCGCGCGGTGTTTCAAAAGCACCCGCACATTCAAACGGACAGGAATATTGTGGTTCATACCTCTCTCCCATTGATCTCTAATTCTACCATTATCCAATGAAAAATACCAATAGCAATAAAACAGAGAACTAGATGTGCCACAGACAATCTTCAAACGGATGGCTTGGCGAGTGAGAGGAGGAAATGAAGCACTTAAATCTCTCATCAGATGTTCTGAAAATTATTTCAGCTGCTAAAAATGCTAAACAAATTTTTATTTCAAAGGATATGTTCCAAAATCTTCCCCTTTGATAATTGCTTTTTTTTAAAACCATCTGTCATATATCTCATTCCAGTCTCAGAGGGCCAATGCTCCCCTCCCCTGCGCGCCTGGGAGGGTGAGGGGCAGCCCCCCAGGTAAGGCTTTGGGAGCCAGCCCTCGCCCCAGCATCCCGCTGCCAGTTGTTTGCAGCTCGCACGTGGCGGGAGTTCGGGATGCGGGCTCGGCCTCGGGCGGGCGCGGTGCCTGCGGCTGAGGGTGTCTTGCTCCGCATTTCTGCAATTTTAGACTTTTTTCTTTCTTTTGTTTTTTTTTTAACAATTTTTATTATTTATCGTGCATCATCTGGGTTTAGATTTAAACCCTGCCCCTGACCTTTCCCAATCCGTTGAGGCTACGTCCTTGGCCCTTCAACCATTTTCACTGACTGGTAACCTCAATCAAAACGTTGGGCTTTTTTTTTTTTTTTAATTCTTCTTCTTCTTTCTTTCCTTGGAAGTTCCTTCGGTCCCAAAACAGCTAAAAAAAAAGGAGCCGCTCTGCCTGGCTGGTTTGGCGAGGCGGAACTCGCCGCTTTCTGCCTTTCTTCTCGCTTCTCCTTCCCTTTGCCGGCTGAAGACCACCTCCCGCTGTGCCCACGCCGGGGAGGCGGCCGCATACCCCCCCTTCGCCCCCGGTGAAGAGCCAAGAGCCGAAGCCGCCTCCCCGGCGGGACGGGGGGGGGCAGCCCCGGCCGGCTCCCCGCTGCCCACGGCCCGGCCCTGGAACGGAGGGAAAAGTGCCACCTTGTGGGAGACGCCTTTTCCCGGATTTCACCCCAAAAAGCCGGGCCAGAGGCCCGCGCGGGCTCGGGGGGGGCGCAGCGCCCGTCTCTGCCCCGCCGGCCCCCCCCGGACGGGACGGGACGGGGAGGACTGGGGAGGACTGGGGAGGACTGGGGAGGGCTGCGGCTCCTCTGCAGGCAGCCCGGGGGGGTCCGGAGCCGGCCCCCCCACCCCAGGATGGAGCCGGGGCCCGTCCAGCCCCCGGGGTGGGGGGGTCCGGGGGGTGCGGGCCGGGGGGGGGATGTCAGCGCTGTTTGACACGGTGGGTTAGCACTTCGCTGCTGAATTGTCAGCGATGGCTTCTGTCACTGACAGATCGACGCTCGCTCAGTCAGGGTTTTTTTTTGGTTTTTTTTTTTTTTCCAAAACAATATTGTGAGAAGGTTTCAGATTTGCAAAATGCTTTCAATTTGGTGATGTTGTTGGAAAAATATTTGCTTCCAAATCAGTGTGCAGTGTAAAACAGAAGGGCTTAATGCTTGGTGCTTTGCATTACATGCTTTGCTAAGGAATGAGGAGCGCAGCTACGGCAGCCTTTTCCCACTGCTGGGGAAACTGAATGCTCTCTGCGGAAAACAGGATGTTATTGCCTGACTTAATTTTCTTATGGGGTTAGGATTTCAAATATCACTTGAAAATACCAAAGCTTGTGCTATTCTTTGACAGATTGATAGCCCACACTGTGATTTGTAATACTTTGGTGAACATCTTGAAATACTTATGTCATGACTGAGGTAAGGTTTGAAAAAAACATTTGCTTATTTTGTTACACTTTTTAAAATGTTATGATTTATACTAATATTAGCATATTGCTAACCCAAACAGTGCTGCACTCGGCTGTGCTTTTCCCCTTGCTGCTCGGTGAACCAGCACCTCTCCTTCCCGCAGCAGACCGGGGCTGCGCACCCAGCACCGGGCAGC
This sequence comes from Harpia harpyja, assembly GCF_026419915.1. Classification (NCBI taxonomy): domain Eukaryota; kingdom Metazoa; phylum Chordata; class Aves; order Accipitriformes; family Accipitridae; genus Harpia; species Harpia harpyja. The sequence continues at coordinate 115,948,495 of NC_068969.1, read as the reverse complement.
AGGATGCGCCCCTGGGCACCCAGGCTCAAAGCCCCACCATCGTACAGCGACACCCGCCATCCACGGGCTGGTGCTTCACAAGGCTTCCTCTTTCGTCTTTCCAAAAAACCCAAGCGCAATATCAACCCAAACCAAGGCACAAATGAGCGACGAAGGAGTGCAAACGCCGTGGCGGGGCTTGGCAGATGACGGGGTCAGAGCTTTTTTGAAGGACGCCGGTCCATGGCTGCTGTTCCCGCACCGCACGGCCGGTTCTTGCCCCGGGGCTTTCATCCACGCTGTGCTGCGGCGGTGATGCTCCCTTGGGGTGGCCGTGGCGGTGCTCGGCCCCACCGTCCTCCCCGGCCTGGCGGAGGGCACTGGGGTGCTCCTCGCTGGGTGCTTATACCCCGAAGCAGCTGGCAGAAGCGGTGGTGGTGTGCTAGAGAGCTGATTGATCATTATTCTTGGCTCTAATGCATTTTGCTTGGCTAGGTATGCTGAGGTCCTTGGGCTTTTTTTTTTTTTTTAAGTTAGACCTCTGAAATCTAATGATCCTAAGGGTCTCTTTTGACATTATAGCAACATTTAAAATGAATTTGTAGGGGAATACACAAGAGAGGTAAAAAGTCAGGTTACCGTCGCATGTAGTGAAGCCATCTGACTGCATGTAGCGAGGCTTTTGTGGTGGCAGGTGCCAGAGGACACCCAGACTGAGCCAGTTGCGAGCTGCGGGCTGTTACCTGTTCATAACTCACCCAAAGGGGCAGGGGAGCACACCCTGCACCCCGCCAGCGAGAAAGTGCTTGGTGGCAAGGCTGGACATGGCCATCCTGCCAGCAGAAAGCTGTCGTGTTACGAATTTCTTCCCCAAAATGACGTGAGGTGCGCAGCGTGTGTGATACACGTGGGAAAGGGACTGGCTTCGGGGTGTCCCCGTGCCTCCCCCTCTGTCCTTAGCACAGAGGGTCTCCAGAGCTGCCCCTGGCACCCCCAGACCCCTCACTGACGGGCCGTAGGCTCAGCCTGCTCCTCAGCAGAGATGTTTGCCGCTTCAGGGTGGTTCTCCGAGGTCCCCATGGGCTCTGCTGGAGGCCCTGAGGGTCCTTGGTGCCCTCCCACCCCGGACGGCTTCTGCACATCCTCCTGCACGTGTGTCACAGCAAAGCGACCGCCAGCATTCATTTCCCACCCTGAGCTACTTGTGGTTGGGTTTAATGGGCAGTTTTTATCCCTTGGAGCGCACGCCTTGGGGAGATGACCTTGGAAAGCAATGCTCCTCCCCAGCATGGACATGAGGGAGGTGTCGGTGTCATCTCAGGCCACGCTGGACCGACCCCAGCAGCGAGTGGGGAGCCACTTCTCCTTCTGCAAAGCTCCAGACATGGGCACGAGGCATGATGGATAACTTTCACACTCCCGGGCACAGTGAGGTCTGGGGCGGGGATCCATCGCTGCTGGGAGTTTCTAATGGAAAAGAGTTCCTTATGCCTACAAATGGCTAATGGTAAAAGTCTTGGAAACGTATTTCTGTTTGTGTAAGAAATTTAATAATGACAATTTCAGATCTAAAGCAGCCTGGGGCTGTACCCCCACTTCAGCGGTGGCGGGGACCATTCCCGGTCTCTGACCACCGGCGGCGGCGGCAGCAGCCAGCCCCGGTGCCCATCCCGAGACTTGCTGCTGCTTCTCCCCCAAAACAAAGCCCCAAACCCTACGCCATTCTCAAAATAGAACAAACACCCTTCCCTTCAGCTGGGGCTAAATCTCGTGTTTAAAGTGGAAACAAATGTGCCCCGCGCAAGCGGGCATGTTTAATTTGGGCGTGCGGTGATGGAGGGCCAGGACCGGCAAAGCCCGGCACAGCCCCGCCGCAGCACCCCCAAGTGCCGACGTGGGAGGGGGGGCTGCCTGCGGAGATGCCGTGCATGTTAATGTCTCGCTGGCTCCCTGGTGCCAGCAGTTGCAGCTCATCTGTTGGCAGTCGGCAATGTGCTGAGAAAATGTATCTATTGGATTAAAAAAAAGGCTATAGGGTGACCAGATGTTCTGGGCACCAAACCAAAACAGTTTGAGGGAGGGGGGAGTGAGATGTCTCTTCTAAAGTCGCATTAAGTTCTGGGGTTGTCTTTTCTGTGTGCAAAGAGCTCAGTCCTTCAGGGTACGCTGAGTAGCCTGGAGGCTGCAGAAGGCATCTTTCTCGAAGATGGGATGTTTATGCATCTCTCTCTCCATCTGACCCGTGGCAATAAGCTTACTTACATTAGGTCTGCTTTTGCACTGGGCATCCTAGGATGCCTGATCCACCTCTCCTTAAGGGACAGGGACACTCGTGACAGCCCTAAAAGCTGCGAGACCCGTGCATGGCAGGAGGATGGCGATGCTGGCTGATGTTTTTGTGGATACACTTGCTAAGAGTTTTAAAAGGGTGCTTGACACTGGTGGGGGTAACTGAACTCACCGTTTTGGGGTCCAATGTGATCATACACAGAGCTGTTTTGCCCAGTTTCCCTCCTGTCCTGGTTGAAGATGCCCTTTGGGGACAGGAACATCTCCTGTCAGTGACAAATTCCTCTTGCTCGTCTAGTTCCTGGGCATTTTGCTGTATGTGACAAGAGCCAGGGCTGATCTGGGCGTTATCCTCATACAAGGGCTGATCTGGGCGTTATCCTCATACAGGGTTTAACCTCATTAGCTGATTGCTAATGTTAACCTCAGTATGTTACGTGGCTTTTGGGCAGTGCAGCCTGGTGGCTCCTGGAGACTGAAACCAGGAGGACAGCAACTGTCCTGGTGGACTGGCTTAGTTCCAATGTGAGACCCTGGGATATTACAGGAGGAGGTGAGAAAACTGGTCCCCTGGAAATATTGCTGCAGATACACGGAAAATACGGAAGTTTTCTTACACTTTCCTCTCCCTTCAGATGCTGCACAAAGGGCAGGGTGAACGACAGTGGGACAAAGCCTCAACAGGTTCTCCAAGTTGTTCCCAGCCCAGCTCTTACTCTTTGCATTTCTCTCCTTCCTTCTCTCCCCTTCCCAAATCATCTGGAGTTTTGCTGCTTGGCCCCTTCTATTCACATTTGCACCCATTCTTCTCAAACCATATGTAAGGGTTGGTTTGCAAGAACATAGCCTTGCGTGACTCCTGGAATAGCAGCAAGCCCAATAGCAGAAGAAAATTCATCTTGAAAATGAATAGTTCCCCCTTAAGATGAATGCAAATCAGGGAGCTTGAAGAATAGTGGGAAATCAAGTAAAGTTAAGTCCTGGAAACTATTACCTCCTGCTGGTAGTTTAGGACTGTACAAGAGCCAAGTCCACAGACATCAAAGTATTTACAAATTAAAATAAAGTCAGCTCTCATGGTGCTGTAGGAAATGGGATGGGCTGATGAAGACCCAATGTGGGTTTCTTCATAAAAGAGGAAAATTAATATGGGAAGGAATTTTATCATATGAAATTGCTGTATGCAGCCCACCCTAAATTTCAACAGTGGTTATAAAAATGACCCTTTAAACCAGTATCAGCATTATAGTAGCTTCACTTTTTGCTTTCTTTCATGTTCACGTGAGCAGCTGAAGAGCTACTGCAGTGATTCCAGTCCTGTGGGGCAGCTCGTGCCTGTGCACGGCGGCCGGCAGAGCAGCGCCGGTGCACACGACCGGGGAACGTGTCCAGGGCAGGTGGGATGAAACACCCTGTGGAGGAGCCCGGGTCTTTCTGATGACTACAAAAGCAGCCCAAGTGACCAGGCTAAACCAGAGACCAGCTTTTGGACGGCTAAAGTTAGGTCAGATGAAACCCTCTGTTCTTTTCTTTACTGGCATCAAGCAAGCAACTTAGAAGTGAAAAGCTTTTAGACTATAAATAACTCAGCTGTTCAAGTGGCAATTTTTTCTTGTGAAAACAAAATCTATTTCTATCATCTTATCTTTTTAACAGCCTTTCGAAATTACACTTTTTAAAATAAACTTTTTGGGGAAAATGTGTTCTTAAAACATTACCCTCCTTCCCTGCTTTTGGTTACCTTCAACCTGAGCAAAGTAGTGACTCAAGAGGATGATGGGACAAGTCCAGATAGGCTGGATATAGTTATATGAAAGCGATGATTGGGAAGTGGGATTAAGTCCTTCATCCACTAATTCATGCGTTGAAATGGAGCTTTTCCAAGCAATTGACAACACGCACCTCCTCCTTGCTGGTGACCTACTGCAGGCTGGGGTAGGAGGACATGGCCGTATTTGTCATTTATGGACATTGTGGTTTGAAAGGCAAAAGGAAAGTTCATGCTTAAAGATTTCCAAAAGCCAGTTTACCAACATCTTGAAATATTGATACCCAAAATTCCTGAATCCTGCACTGCACAAAGGCATAAGTGATAGGAATAACAGAGAGAGAACCCATGGTTACCTACATTGATGATACTCACTAGAAATGAGCAATTTGTTTTCCAGAACTTACATTTATGAGATGTGCCCCCTAGCACATAAAGAAATGAATATGTATACACAAAGGTATCTATGCCAGTATTAAGATACACACCAGTTCTTCCAGCCCAAATCCAAGATAAAATCCCCATCCCCTTCCCTTACAACAAACTGAGAGGGGAAAATCTGCTCACACCGATGAGCATCCCCATCAGCCCTACAGAAAGACCACAGAAAAGATTACAAACCTCGACAGTGCTAGTTACAGGGACATTATCCATAAAGCATGTAATCCTATCCAAACCTTCCGACAACAGTTTCACAGTATGCCAGAATTTTTTTAGGATATTTTCTATTTTCATCCCGTGATCCCATGTAATACATAGTCTTGGCATTTCTTATCACTTCCAACCATGCATTTCTCGATTTTTTTAATGTTTGTTCCAAATTTCAGTGCTGTGCATCCTTTTTGCCTTAGACCAAAAGCATATCACACATTCTCATCATTTTAATTAAACTAGGGCCAACCCAGGGCAAATGTTTGATTTTGACTCAAAAGGTGCATGCAAATCACAAATTCCATTTGATTCAAAATGGAAAAGGCTCCCTGCTACATCCTTACTGTATATGGAATTAAGCAGTCTGCCAAATTCATGGCTGCACATCACTTTAAAAAGTGTCTGCGTTTTTGAAATTAAAAAATGAATTCATACATTAAATGTAAGTTGTGCATGCATTGTTTTTAAGATCCACAGCGAATACTACAGTATAAAACTCAGATCTGTTCACTTGAGGCAAGCGCCATTTAAATTTATCAACTCTCAACAAGCAAAGACTTCAGTGTGGATGCTGACTGAGATTTGCATTAAATGTCTACTGAAACAAAATTTCCTAGCCTGTGAATGATCTTAAAATGACTTCCTCTTGTAATGGCTTTCCATTAAAAGCATTTCCAAGTGCAGCTGCAGAAATGGCACCCGTGGAAGTTATGAACGTGCACCTTGAGCTGGAAAAGCATGGTACTGCGGGGGTGAAACGGCTTCTGTCCCATGAAAATTTGCTATTTATATCTGGACGAAGCTGGAACCATTGACAATGTACTTGCGGAACACCAAAGCTGTGTCTCAGAAACAGTCTGGTGGAGGAGGCACAGAGTTTGCAGTCCCGACTTCTTCCTTCTCTGCCTGGTTTGCTCACAGCGAATGCTGCAGACCAAGGGTCAAGTTCGGGTGCTGCACCAGGCCGAGTACAGCCTTGAACTTTAGCTGCAGCTGTCTCTGGTGAGGATACTCACTCCAAGGTTAGTCTTGGATGCCAACTTCATTGTAAAACCCACCTTAGAGCTGCAAAATACTTCAGCTCAGTATTTTTCCAATACACCACGCACAGAGAAACTTCTCATCAGCTGTTGCCTGATGCTCAGTTCTTCCACCACCAAGTATCACTGGTTGGGTTGCAGCCTCTGCCAGGCCTATGGCCATGCGATAGGGCTCATCCTCTCTCTTTTGCTTTCTCACGGAAGCTCCAGAGCTGTGCTGGTGGCTGCCCACTTCTGCTGTCCTTCCCACGCTGCATGTGTAAGTTAGCAGAGGGGCACATGGGTTATGTCCTCCAGTGCAGGATGCCCGAAAGGGTGAAGGACGGGGAAGACTTGGTGCAGTGTTAGATTGGTTGGTCCGTGGTATCTGGAAGCACCCAGAAGTCACTGGCTTTGCCATCTGCTGGAACATTGCCTCTCCACCCTGGGAATGCAGATCTTCTTGCTCTGAGAGAGGTCATCATTATCATGAAGTTGTTCCTTCTTCCTGTTTCCCATTACTGACAGGACACGAGTTTTGAACTGCTTCTATTTTTTTATCAATAGGGAGTTCCTCGATGTGACTCTTTCCTTCATGCCTGCCGGTTCAGCCAGGCAATCTCCTCGCCATGGGAGCAGTCTGTGTCCTCTCCCGGCTTGGAGCTTGTCCAGAAGACAAGAGCACGTTGGCTGAGCTGGCTTGAGATGTGTGCGGCTGCATCACATCACCATGCGATTTCTCATGCTCACAAAGCAGCCTGTTGACTTCTGAGTTTCAAAAGTAGCTGCTGAGCTGCAGAGCCCATAATGGTGTGAACTCTGATTACGCTTAGGACTTCATGCTCCCTGAGCTCGCATCTGAACTGCGCAGGTGATTGCATTTTTGTTGTACTGACTGAATGGGCATCTCCGTTCATGTTCCGCTAAGCCACAAAGCTTGCTCGCATACTCGTTCCTCGGCTCTGATCGCCTTTGCTTTCCTAATTATCTCCCTGTCTTGCTTCCTTTCCTCAGAGCCCCTCAGTAAGTTTTGCAATTTTGTACTTTCAAATATGTTTGGGCGAGTCTCAGTAACACCTTTGTGAAGGAAAGGGCAATTCCTGAAGCTGCTGCTCTTACGACAAGTGTGGCAACTGTCCTCGTTTCATGATGGTGATCCACTTGGGTGCCCAGTCTCTTGTTCAGGCAGAACACCTCCTGACAGTTAACTAAGAGCACAGCCTTTCTCATGTCGATCCTGGTGGCTTATGTGGCTCTCAAAAGCAGCCCAAGCTCTTGTAGGCATCGCTTATGTGAGCAAATCCATTGCAGCTCACCACTCATCATATCCCACTATGAAAACGTGGATGGAAGCTGTGGAGCAGTCTGGGTTCTAGTGCATTTTTAACTCTCCAATCCTGACATCTGGATAAAACCAGTAGTACCTACCTTCAGCCCTTCTGTGTCATACCTCCCATTGCTATCGTCCATGAAGCTGCCATCGAAGGTGAGCCCAGGGTCCGCCTTCCAGTCCAGGACCTCCATGCTATTCAGTCCTGGATCCTGGGATACCATCTTATATTCCCTGCTATTGAACCTCCTGATGAAAAACAATTTTTTTATTAAAAACAATTTTTTAATTGCTTCTCCCATTGGAAGGCAAAACCTTACTGCTCTGACGTGAGAGATCCAATTTCGAGGCAGTTTAATTTTAAAGGCTAACTGAAACCCATTTCTCTTTCTCTAAGACATTACCTTTTGTTTAGAGTGCTCTTCTTCCTCCCCTCTGATACATTGCTAGGGATGAATCACATCCTTCTGTCTAAGTTTCGTTAGAATAAACGAGCCAAGTCCTGGTGGTCTCCACGCACAGAAGACCTCCCAGTGCCTTGCTCATCCTCATGGCTTCTCCCCACCTGTCCCACCTGCGTTCCTCCCAGCTTACCAGAGTCTCTCCAGCTGTAGGTACATCCTTTATATCCCAAAGAGGAATTTTTGATGGCCTCTCTCATATTCCAGGGGGGATTTGTTTCCATAAATTGCCACACCATTGGTTGTCCCTCCCAGGCTGCAGTAGGAGAGAGGGAAGCACGCAACATGCAGGTGTTAACACATCGTTCTGCAGGATGCTATCAGCACCCCGGGGATTTCTCTGTGGTGAAAAGCAAAGAACAAACATTTGGCGTTTTTAGCCGTTCTCATTTCATTTCCTCCCTCGCTGGCTGCTGTATTATGTGACATCTTATCGCTAGATGCTGAGGAGCCTCACTTCCCCATGCAGGCAGTGCCACTGCTGTCACATTTATTGACTGCTGGCATGGATAATGCTTGTGAAGCATCTCAGCATGTAGGTCAGGCAGCTTCATACCAAAAGGCTCTGCCTGAGCTGCCTGCAGCGTGCTTCGGGTCTGGTTGTCGCATAAGGCCACACTCTGCCACCGAAGGGATGTTCCTCTTCTCCCGGTCACAGGAGCCATGGAAAGCCCGGGGGTAGCATCGCTCCCCACAGATCGGGGTTGTGGTCGCGCTTGTGAAGGACACAGATAGCACAAGGCCTGGGCTCAAACGTTCAAGAGAACCATTAACAAACCCAGTATTTGCCTGTTTCTTCACTGTGAAAGCCGCAGGATTAAGCACTGCATCTCTTGCACGTAGTCAGGTCCTTTGGAGTTTTGTGGCACCAACCTGGATCTGACTGGAACAAAGCTGCACATTTAATTTCTTCCATCCGAATGAGTCTTTTTGGACTGGGGGTTCATCGGGCTGGAGACAGTTCAATGTGTTTATAAGCATCCAGCCCAACACCACTGGGAGAGGAATCGGCTGCAGCCAAGGAGAAGGTTCAGCAGGCAAAGGGGGCTGGGTACGGGTTCCCCACCGCGGAACACACCTCAGTGGGGTGCTGCTGAGCACTGGTGCTTCAGCCGTCGTGGGTAGATTCCCAGGAAGCAAAGAAATGCCCCAGAAAAGTGATCAGGAGGGCACTCACAGTGGTACTGACTGCTGGCACAGCCCTCTCTCCGGTGGGTTTTCAGGCCCTCAGCACCGTCATTTTCCTTTCCTGCAAGTTTTCGTCAGGATCTAAATGTTTTTTCAGCCAAACTGTATTTGAGTTATTTATTGGTAGTGTATTTTCACATGAAAAAATCTACAGGGTTGTAATTTGGATGTAATGCTCCCCAAAAGCCATTCAGGCAAAATTTCTTTTTAACTGTGGCTAATTACATACACTTGGTTGCTCAATACCAAAAATAAGAGCATCCAATGTAATGTTTATTATTTCTCTCACAAAGGGGAAAAATCATAAATTCTTTCTAATGGGATATTTAATAATAAAAAAGAACATAATCATTAGTATCAAAAGATGTATGGCTTCCATGGGGTTTACTTACCAGCATTTTGTCTGATTACATCTCTGTTATACTCACAGCATTAATTATTGGAGACTAATTAGGCAAAATTGCAATGTAAACCCTAATGAAAACTGGTCTCACAAAACCCTAACTCTCCTTGCTGCATCCTTTCAGCTAGGTAAACTTTTTGCTTGCAGCAAAGAGCCGATCTTGCTCTTTCATTTATTTGTCCTTCCGAGTCTTCTCCAAGCGCTTGGGAGCGTAACGCTTCCCACCGACGAGTGGTTTTACGGTACCGATCGCACATTTGACTTCGTTAAGATTAAGCAGGACTATTGACGGTGCAAGTTATTTTCCAGCTTTGCAAGTAGCTGTGCACGGCTCTCCTCTCTCTTTTGTGAATTCTCGTAAATGCTTTGATTCCCTTTGCCTCGTCCTGGCCTTTCCGGCTCTTCCAGGCGGCTGCGCGGCATCCCCGGTGAGCCCCCCGCGTGGCCGGTAGCCCGCCTGCAACGTGACCTCCTTTCCAGCTGGGCTGGAAATGCTTACAGCATCTTTACTCCAGCAGCTGATGTGCTTGCTCAGCTAGACAAGGTCACAAATTTCTTCCTCCCCAAGGGGCAACTGTCCTGGGATACAACCTTTCACAGGATATCTGAAATATAGTGAATTTCTGCTCACTTGCACAGTTTTTTAGAAGTACAGAAGCATGAAGGAGAGATTAGCCACCTCCATGCTGAACTTCAGCTCAATATGCTCTGCTGACTCCCTTGCTCCGTGGTGGGGCTAAAAAAAAGGGAAAGAAAACGGGTAACTGTGTTGCTTCTTTTTCGGATAATAGATCCGTTTAATTAATTTGCAATATCTCTCATTTTAGCTTGGCAGTGATAGGAACCTACATCTCAAAGGATCTCAAGGCTTCTCACAAACACTGTGCAGAGATCAGTGCAGACAACACAGGAGCATGGCCGGGCGCTGAACAGAAACGTTCTTTTATCTGCAGCAGTTTCTCTTATTTGCCTGAGATAAATGGAAGGAACAACGTCCACCTGAACACCACCATCACAGCGCTGTATAGGCTATTGCTGCAACCAACCCCTAAGAAAATGCCGTGGTGCCACATGCCAAGCTGCAGTTTTCCAGGGGAGCTGCTTTGCACGGGTGTTCCTCCCCGCAGCAAGACGAGTTGGAGAAGGGAGCAGAGACGGGTGGTGGGTGGCAGGGCACGGGGGCTGCTCAGGAAAGCTCTTCACGCTGCGAGGCTGAGAACCAGAGGTGTTCCCTGGCAATGGTAGGTTGGCCACTATAGATGTGACCTGAGTACGTCTTGCCCTGTGTTTGGTGGGCCTTGAGAGGAGCCCATCACCTTCCTCTCTGCAGCGGCCTCAAACATATTTGAAGAGTTTTTGCACGTCTTCCTTCACCCATCTCTTCCCTAGACTAAACAAGCCCAACTCTTTCAATCTCTCTTCTTAGGTCATTTTTTTTCGGCCTCTGATCGTTCTTGCTGCTCTCCCTGGACTGCCTCCAGTTGGTCTCCGGCTTCTTCCAAACTCTGTGCCCAGACTAGAGACAGTTCTCCAGCTGAGACCTTCCCACCGCTGCCTGGAGCAGAGGATTACTTCATGTGTCTTACACATGACACTCCTGTTTATACATCCTGGTACGATGTTTGCTTTTTTTGCAACAGGATGACATTGTGTACTCAGCCCAGACACAACCCAGATTGCTTTCCTTGGAAGCAGTCCCTTGTATAATGTTTTCCTAAATAAAAATAATCATTACTTGAAGCTGTGTCCTTTCTAGTTTCCCAGTGAGGCACATCTGAAGTTTTCTTTTTCTTTTTTTTTTCAGTGCTTAACATTTTTCCCCATCATCTATGATCATTAATATTGCACAGAGACGATCTTCGGCACAGTACGCTTCAGATTCCTCACCATCAGAGTGATGGCCTCTTTTTCATATTTATTTCACTGGTCTTTTCGTATCAGTTCCATCTCATCTGGCTAAAAATAAATGTGGAAACTGGGATTTCTGTGCCTATCTCAGGCTGACACAGCTGCCAAGCAGATGTAGCTGCTTTTCAGTTTTCCTGTTTGTAAAATGGGTGCAGCTAAATCTGTCTGCAGCATAATTATTAGCATGAATGACAGCCTGTGCTGTAAAGGATGTGGCACCTATGGCTCCTTAGGCATTTTCACACGCTGTTCCTTGATGCACAGGCTCATATTTTTGCAGGTTGAAGGCCAAGAACATTGCATTTACTTTTTACAGGAAATAAGCTTCAGGAGTGCAAAGAACGACCCCTTTTTATGTTTGCTAGAGATCCAGCCTTGTATGTTGCTTATTTTTTCCCATTTTTTCAGGAAGTGACATTCATTAGCATCTCAATTTACTTATTATTTGGATAATGCTAATGCATTTTGAAAGGCTTTCTAAATTTCCAGGTTTTAGACAGAAAGAAATTATTCTGTATCAAAAGAAGGCCTTGTTCCAGGCAAGAATGCAATTTCAGTGCTAATAAATCTTTCCAATACTTTTTTTTAAGTTCAAGTCCATTTTAATCAGTAGAGTCGTGGCTGCTTGGAAACGGCCTTTTCACCAGCGGCAGGTAACGCCAACGGCCTGCTGCCTGCAGTTGTGTTTAACTCCACAAATTGAGATCCTGAACTGCCCTCTCTCTCCCCTGTGTGCAGTCTGCAGTATTTCATATAGCAGAGGAGACGGGCGGTGTTTCTTTATGCATGCAATAAAAAATACTCAATGGAAATATAGGGGTTTGTGCCCAAACCCACGAGAAAGGTGTACCTGGCCCAACTTCGCTCGTAGACACTGTTGAAGCGCATTACAGCACAGTCACCAAGGTACCTGCTTAATCCCTTAGGCAACCAGGATAGGAAGCATTTCACCTCATTTTCGATATCTACAAATGTGGTAGGCATCTGAGCTTGAGTTCTAATCAGCAGAGGAGAAAAAAGTACTTCTGAGGCACATTTTATCTGCCATGGTTTGATGTCTACTTTAGGATGAGATGAGCTGGGATGCTGTAGGCTGCTAAATCCCATCCCTGAAGTCTGCTGGCAGCCCAGGTTTTAGCAGAAAAGTTCTCAAAGTTCATAAAAGTGGGGTTTTTTTTCTGTGCATGTGCAAAGACGTAACGCCTTTTTGGTTTTTGCTATGTTTTTGCCATACAGGTAGTGAGGAAAGCTGTAACATCCCCAGCTCAGTAAAGCCTTGGTTGACATGAGATCCCAACTAGCGTCTGTGTTCTCCTTGAAATCCTTAGCAGAAGACAGAATAAGGACGGCACCAACAGTAGTAATAACAACAGCTATACATCATGGATGGTAGGGACTGAGGGCAACCGATAATTACTGCACAGCTTTATTGGTAGTTAATTAAAAATAGATCCAAAGATGTCATGTAACCATTACTTTTGTTTGTAACCACGATTTAACTTTATTGGACTCTCTGTACCTCTGGTCACACAGTCAAACAATTTATTCTTCCCTAGCACCGCTCTGTCCCTGTAGGCCAATTAGGCAGAGATACCACCTTATGAAAGAAACACATGATGAAGCCACATGTCTTTGCTGCAATCAAGGCAAGTCATCACTTCTGCTGTTTATTTCTGATCTTCCCCACGGATTTCCTGGGAGGGTTTTGCCCTGTGAATTATATTTTGAACCTTCTAATTTATGCAGAGAAGATGATTCTGTGAAAGATAATATTGTGCAATTATCTACAGTTATTACTATAATAGTGAAATGGTGATCTTAATAATTATACTACTAAAGCTAGCATTTCATTAGAGGAGGGCAACTCTGGCTGTAACGATGCACTTTGATACACTGTTTCTGTGATTTGTTAATTGCACTCTCAGAATCAAGTACTGATTCAGTGACCATAAACTCTGCTTCCTATAGCATCATTAGATCATAAACTCCCTAATAGCAGAAAGTTTTAATTATGGAGCACATTCTCTCTACAATAAATATTTCTGAGAGTGACTTGCAGTGTGCAAGCACCAGGAGTCCAAGGGAATTGCAAGCGGGGGTTTGCGGGGGCTGGCAAGGGTGAGCTTGTGCGTTCGAGTAGGAGCAGCCCCCATCTCCCCATCGGGTATAGCTGCGCTAATGCATCAAAGCCTCCAGCCTCGGCCGCTGCCTCCGGGCTCCGTTACAACGTGTGCATGAAATTGCACTGTAATGCATCCAGACTCTATTACAGCAAATAAAGAAAATAGTCAGAGAGAGGCTTGGAGGTGGTGGTACCGGCCGCTTCTGTCAAAATAAAAATTCTGCATGCTTATTCTTAAATCGTTCTGTTTAGAAAGTAGGGGGGAGACCGCAGTTGGTGACAAAGGTTTTGGGTGTCTGTGAAACGAGTGTCATTCTCAGGAGGAGCACTGCGTGCTCTTCCTCTCGGCGGGTGGGAAAGGGGGTCCCTGCCCGGTGGGTGGGGGGCTCTGCTCCCCTCTGCTTCCCAAGGAACCGGCTGGAGCACCCAGGTCCTCCTCCAGCCACGTCCTCAGGTTTCTCTCCGGCAGAAACGGAGTTGTTTTGGAGACGATCTCCTCCCTTGCCCGAGTTCCATCCCGCAGGGAGAAGCCAGAGGCAGGCGGCTGGCACTGACCCATGGCCCCCAGCCCAGCCGTGCCAGGCAGCCAGCAGGCGTGCGCCCGGGGGCTCTGCCGGGGGCGTTTTAGTATAGCCTGCATATAGAGCAGTATGGAAAGCGAGCTTTCTGGAGGATCTCACAACTCTCCTCCCTATGTGTGCGAATTCGCAAAAAAAAAAAAAAAAAAAATGTTAAAAAAATTTGGTGGTTTTGTCCTCAGGGAACCCAAGGTCTCTCAGGATGTTCTGTGGGCAAACTGATGGAAATGAACACTAACACCACCAACACGACCTGTCCGGGCAAGGGGTGGCAAATGGGCAGGGGTGGGCTGGTGCCGTGTGCCCGCCGGTTGCCCACCCGTGCTGCTCCGTTCTGCACCGCCGCCGCCACGTGCCCGCCGGGTGCCGGTCTGCACCACAGACCTGTCAGCCCCCGTGGGAAATGCCAGTCACTCCTTTACCTGGAGCAACGCTGGGATCTCCTAATAGCAGTCCTGCAGCCGGTGTTATTTTACACAATCCACCTGCTGCCCTGTATCAATAGTCCCAAGGTTCCCATCTCTTCTCTTCTCCTTGTGGAATTCATTAAATGAAAAAAAGGGAAGGAAAAGGCATTCTCTGCTGGCTGGTATGAGTTGCTTTTCTGTTTTCAGCACTGAAAAGGCTGTTTACCGGGGTGTGTTTTAAAAAATAGTTGGGAATGGTAATTAAGTGGAGAATGGGATAAACAGAAGAACAGCAGAAGTTCTACTCAAGCCATCCATTCACTAGAGCTCCTTGTTCCCCCTTGGTGAGTTACATCATCATCTCCACTGCATTTTTCATCATTACCTAAGAAGATTAACGGCTTTTGGATGCCAGCATGATTTTAAAAGTCCAGTCTCTCCTTAGTGTGTATTCATATTGTGTAATTCCCTATTAAGTTTCACTCCAGCTTCCAGGGGAGAAGAGATCTCTTATAGGAGCGCAAGCATGAGTGAGATTTACTGCCAGATAGCCTTGTCAGATGTGTGGCAGAACTCCGGTTGAACCTAATGGGATTTGCATACCAGCAATTGCTGAAATAATCTGGCCCCCAAAGCTGTTAAGATCATACATATTAAGCGTACATAAAATAATAAGGAAAAAAGACTAATTACCGGGGGGATGGGATAAAATCGTTGCCTTTGGAGGAGTGACCCTGACCGGCCGCAGATGGGGATGTGCTGCAGCCCGCATCCCACCGTGCTCGGTGCCGGGGATCTGCCAGACCTCCCTGGCCTGGCAGGGCTGCGGGGAGGACGGGGCTACAACCGGGATGGCACCCACCGGAGCAGGCGCTGGTCCGGCTCGTCTCCGGCAGGTACCGGGAAGGTTATCGGCAGCAGGTGACTTTGTGGGTGTCTTGACAATTTAGTGTGGAGATGTTGTTCCAAAACATACTTTAAGTGTGAACAAGACTTGGTTTTTCCTACGTAGGAGGAGAGAAGCGTGGTGGTCCTCGATGGTTTGTGCAACAGCTCTGCGCTCATTGCAGGGCAGCTCCCATCACTGCATCGGTGTCCCTGGGATCGCTGGCATCCAGGAGACCTTCCAGCGAATTTCCTGGAACACACCCTGGTATTGCTAAAAACCCCCTTTTGTTTTGAGAGTTTTTATATTACCATGGCACGAAACTTCCGTAAATCTAGATAAGACTAAAATCTAATTGTTCTTAATAGCCACATGCGGACTCTGGCAGGAGAACACGGGAGCTGCTGTCTGTGACTGCAGCAGCCCTTCGAAATCCCCGCCGGCAATTACACAGGTTTGCAGATATCGGTGGTGATCCACCGAAGACAGCAGTTTGTTACCTGGGGAGGTGTCCCAGCAGCAGGGCTGTTCTTCATTTTCTACATTTATCTGGCCTCCGGGCTGGACTCCAGGAGCCCCTGAAGCCCACCGCGGCTGGTGGGTGCCCCGAGCAGGCTGCGCACCACTGCCTGCATCGCCCCGGTGCTGCCGGCCTCGCAGCAGGAGTCGTCCTCCCCAGGGCAGCCGAGGAGGGGGCAAACTCCTGCAGCCGTCGAACAATTCCTATCCTTAGAACTAGTATTGGTGCCCTTGAGTTTTAGAGCTGAGCTCCCTGCTGGTGTGGAGGAAACCCTGTCTGCAAGTCTATTCCCTAACTCCTTAAACTCTGGCTAGCAAAGATCATCTCAGTATTGCATATTCCCAAGACAAAAAATTGCACATAAGGTCGTTTTGAAAACTCCTAGAGCACGCAAGAGAAATAAATAGACCCACAGACTGTTTTTACAGAATCAGCACGTATTTTCAACTCATACCCAGGCAATAAAACATAAACTAAACCTATTGCATTTGACTCGATGCATTTGAGTCTCTCAGAGATAAAGAACAAATTCTGGGGTATAAAAGGGCAGAGAGCCTTCAGAGGACAGTGCTGTTTAAAAGCAACTCAGCAAAGGGACTAAATCTTAACCTGCTAGATTTGTTATTCCTTGTGTTATGGATACTACACACGTATTATATACAGATATGTGTATTATGTAGTTGTGTGTGTGTATACACACAGGGAGAGGATCCGCTATGGTTAAGGTGATTATTTTAACATTGTCATCCTACACGCCTAGCTGATATGTATATTTTGAGATGAATGTTGATATTATTTGTTTCCTCTTGTGACCTCTGAGCCGTTTGCTTTTGATAACAAAATGTAGAGCAATCCACAAGGAATTATTTGAGTGATTTTCCTAAGACCATCCTGTTCTTTCTGTGGTAAGATAGAAATGAGGATTTATATATACCGTCAGCAATGTATAATCCGCCTTCTCTAACCTGTCTGGCAACTCCTATCAGAGCGTGCTGCGAAAAGGGAGAAGTGTGTGGAGTCAGCAGTAACTGTGAATGTGCAATATGTAAAACTAAATCAATAAAAAGGAAAGGAAAGAGGTTTACAACTTGATGATGTGGCTCCAGGAGAACAGTTCACAACAAGGGGACCCCCCCCGCCTTTCCCATGCACGCCGAGGATGGAGGCGAGACCTACGCCATCGGAAGGCTGTAGCAGCCGGTTTGCCGGTGGGGAGGCCAGTCGCTGTGGAAGGACGTGCTACGGTGCAGGTGTACTCCCTTAGCCTCCAAGGCAAGGCTGCAGGTTGCCCATCGGCAGCGGTGGGGGCTGCCGGGGGGGGACCCTTCGGTGCCCTGAGCCGGACCTGCTCCGGGGGGACCCGAGCACAGCCCGGCTCTGCGCGTGGGACCGTCCCTCGCCCCGGCTCGGAGCCCGGTGGGCACGGACCCCCCCGGGCGCGGACCCCCCGCACCCACGCGTCCGTCTCCCTTCGGCGGGCGCGGAGCAGCCCTGGGTGCCGCGGGGCCACCGCCTGCCCGCGCGCGGCTGCTGATGGGTGCTGCGGGCCCGCCGGCGCTGCGCTAGGTATATTGCTGTTGCGCACACAGGCAGATTGTCCACCAGATGGTACAGCCTACTCTTTGAGAAATATTTGAAAGGGCAACAAAATACAGCAGAAGCCATTTGACAGTCCACATGGTTAGCGCAGAATTAGCCAAAATGACTCCACTGGAAGCACAGCCAGTGCTGAGCAAAGCTGGAGATGCAGCTGAGGGGAGGCACCCAAACCTTCCGAGATTTCAGTACAAGTGTCTTGCTCTTCTCTCATCCCCAGTCCTCCTTCCTACCTAGCATTGCTCTTCTGCAGCGCCTTGGGCGTTTGGGATGCCTTTAAGTGAAAGCACTGGTGAGACTCGCTCCCAAGCTGCGCTGATTGCATCTGGACCACGCAAGCCTACCGGGTACCAAAAAATCCCCCGGACTTTTGCTTCAGTCTCTACCAAGGTCGGTGGAGCTGGGAGAGGGAAAGGAAACTGCAGGCGCAAAGGGATTCCTCCCCCGGGCTCCGCTCCCTCCCGTCCTCCAAAAGCAACTTACTCATCACACGATTTATGTAAGAGGAGCCCTTTCATTTCTCAACCCGCCTGCGTTTCTTCACCCTCCCTGGCCCCCCATGCTGAGTCTGGAGCTCTCTAACCCAGTGCTCGGCATATGGCACAACCCTGGGAAATTTGTTGGGGTGGGAGACTGGGATTTCTGTGAGTGAAAAGCTGGCAGTCCTTGCTGGGACCTGAAAAGCTGTTTTTTTTCAAATACTGCCTGTTCCCACGTTTGCCCACCAAGCTGCAGTAAAAGGGGGTGCACGGGGCTGCTCTGGGGGGGCTGTGGGGCTGCGAGGCCACCCCGACATGGTGAGGATGGGGGCGGGGGGGCTGGGGCAGGGCAGGAGCCTGCAGAGACCCCGAGCAGAGGGCTGAGCCCGGAGCAGGGGATGCGGGGAGCAAAGGGATGCTGGGAAGCAGTGGGAAACACAGGGGTACCAGCAATCCCAAGCTCTGCTAACGTATTCCCCCCACGCTAGAAGAGGTTTTATGGTGGACAACATATGACAGTAACAGAATAGTAAACTTCCCAGCTTCGCCTGAAATTCTTCCATTTTTAGTTAGCAGTAGGATTTCATTCTGGGTTGGGGAGAGGTGGGGAAAGAGCAGAGGGTTGGAATTACGCATCTTACCCCAAAGAAACATGCCCCCATCAGAGTGGTTTTCACCAGGGAATCCTGGGGTGTGACACAAAGCATCCCAAGCCCTTTCCCTTCCTGCTTTACCAGCACGTGCAATGGAAGAGAACGACCCGTGCCTTGGCGGGCGAAGAGGAGCTCGCCACTTGGGCAAAGCCTCCCCCAGCCTCCCGCCGTTCCTCCGGACCAAGGAGGAACAAACGGGGCTGTGACCCATCCCGGCAGCGGCTCCGCTGTCCCTCTGCACCGCCAGCGCCTCGGTGGCATTCCCTGGGGACAGCGGGGCCAGTGGCAAATCCCGCTTCTGTAGGAGCGAGGAGACGGCAGGGGAGGACATGTGCCCACCTCCCCGGTGCGGGCACAGCGATGCAGTCCGGTGTTGGTACAGAGATGTCCTCGTACGAAATAAAGAGCCAAGAAAGGAGCTACCGAGTGTCCCACTTGGATCCTGGTGAGAGTTACTGCATTGCCACTGATTTAGGCAATTAAAGGCGCAGTCTCTGCTGCTCAAAAGCTGACATCTTCAGGTGGCTCATAACAAAAATTAATACCGCTGCTAACTGTGCCACCTAGTCATGCTGCAAAGTAAATTAATTACTGCAACAGAACTAATAATAACAGTTTGGGCAGAATAGGAGCAATATTATGGTTTGCCATCAGAGACTGTGCTGAGACTTTTGCCTCTCTGCTGCCCATGAGTGCAACCCGGCAATTGCTGACTGTAACATTTCTATTGTATAGTTTATGCTAAATATGCATATCTTAATTGCATTAGTCAAAATAATTAGCTAATATATTTTTGCATAATGACGAGGTAAGCAAATATCACCATAGCTCAGTGCTTCTTGCATGAGTAAATTTGGAAAATTAATAGACTCCCAATTTCCTAATTATCTGTCTTTTATTCCAAACTCAAACAATGAAATGCTATTGCACACTCCTGGGCATCTTGTAATTTAGTTTGCACCTTGAAAATTTTAAAGCACCTGTTTTTCTTTTTTCCTTATTTCCCCCCCTTTGAAAAGGAAATGTGAACAATCCTTCCTCCCTTTCACTGTCTTAGGGAATGAGGCTGCTGCACTCAAAGTGGAGGATCACAAAGTTCGTGAGCTTCCTAATTTCCAGACAGAGCTGGGGGTAGGAATTAGAATAAAAGCATCTTAGACTTAAAAATACGTATTGAATTGGAAAAAGTATTAAAAGTTAGTTCTTTAGATGGGGAAAATGGACAGTAATATCTATTAGGCATTTAATACCTCTGGAGGTGGATTGTTTCTGTGTGTGTGTTTTCAGAAGTGCTAGTCTGGAGTGTTCCTAAACCACTGAAAAACCCCACCACGTCCTGACGTTGTGCTAAAAAAAGGGTATTTTGCCAATAAGGATTTTTGTGCATCTCCAGCTTGCCAATTTTCATTTGTCTTCCGACGACGCAGGACTCGGCTGTTCTCCTCCTTCTCCCGGCTAAAAAGACAGCGGCCGAGGTGGTGGGTGCTCCCAGCACCCAGCCCGAGCTTCAGCACTCGGGATACGGATCCCGGCTCACTCCCATCCTACGGGAAGGTGCCTGGGCACCGTGTCTGGTGAAGGCGGATGGAAGGTCCTATCCCGGCGCTGACAGGCGTTTGCACAAAAGCAATTAGCACATAGCACTAACCAGCTGGGTTTCCGAGGGGTAGTCAGGCTTGCTGGGGCTTACGGGAAAGCAATTCGAAACGTGATGAAGAGAGCTCTCTGCTGATGACACTTGTCTCCACCAGACCCTCCCCGGCTGGTCCCTGTGCCGATGTAACCGTGCTGTGCTTTCCAGCGCCAACAAAAGCCGGAGCCACTCTTTCACAGAGCCCCGCAGAGTCGCAGAGTGCCATTTTGGTACTCAGACCCACCGCTCCAGCTGCAGCGGCTCAAAAACTATACCAACTTCTATATTAACATGCAAATTGCAGCATTATGGGATGGGTCTGGATGTAAAGCTTGTAAATTAATAAACACGGATCGTTAAAAGAAAAAGCCTGCTGGAATGGCTAAGCATTCCCTCTCTTTAACCTGTAGACGGCATGTAAGTGGAGAACTGGGAGCATCTCTGAGTACAAATGAAGAGCACACATCTGCAAACCTGATTTTCCTGGAACTTTTTCATCACTTGGTCTGGAAGCCGCGGGCTGCAGACACAAAGAAGGCATGCTCCGCTCTCAGCAGGGACTCCTCCGCAGCCGCAAGAGCTGCACAGAGTCAAAAGGCAGGTTATTCCCTCCCTCCCCAGAAAGAAAGAGAATTTATTTTCCACACTTTTTTAGCAACGGAATTTTTTTCCACTAAACCATTCGTTCTTCGCCGAGGTCCCCTGTGTGGGTTTGTGCACCTTGCCACCCTGCAGCGCGCTGCACCTGGCGTTTGTTTGGTTATGAAATACAAGATTGCATTTTCCTTCAACTGCCCCTGTTTGTGGTCATCTATGGGTTGCTTTTGCCTGGATGTTAGAGGTTGGAAATCCGGGTGGGAATGGAAGTGGCAAAGGAAGGACGGAGGGGCCGAGAGCCCCGTCGTGCCATCGAGGTGCCAACCACCGCGTTTCTCGCAGGCGGCTGCAGGTCCCGGCCAGCCTCGGGAGATGGCAAGGACCATCTGCAGACGTTAGTGGTGTGGACAGGGAATTCCCGGATAAGGTGCCAAAGTGCCTGTGGCCGTCACAGAATTGGGCACGTCTGGCTCAGCTTGACACAGCGGGCATCCAGTTAAGGCTCTGAGGGGCAGAAGAGCCCTTTTTGGGGTCCCACGGCTGCCACGGTCAGTGCTGGGCACACCGGGTGCCAGGAGCACCCACCCACGCACCGCCTTTGGCTTCTGGTGTCCGTTACCATCGCCAT
Source organism: Harpia harpyja (assembly GCF_026419915.1). NCBI lineage: Eukaryota > Metazoa > Chordata > Aves > Accipitriformes > Accipitridae > Harpia > Harpia harpyja. The sequence continues at coordinate 115,927,400 of NC_068969.1, read as the reverse complement.
TCGTCCTGGCAGTCTGTGAGCACTGGTTTCCATTTATAGGCACCGGCACTTGCCATCCTCATTCTTTCTTACTGGAGAAAGGTTTTATTCTAAAACATCAGATCTGGGAAGTTTGGAAGGAGTCACAGCCACCCGTTTAGCAGGATTATACTTGCATGCTGTTAGTATTGCATGCTATCTTGTTACAGATTGCTTTAAACTAATCATTACAGGCCTTGTTGCCCACCCTTTCATACATCATAGTTTTTAGAATACTCTGAGAAGAATAGTAATATTGTGAAACAGCCTTTAAAATTGAAAAAATGTTCATTTAAAGGGAAGGAGGTTGCTCAGCCGTTTTTGTCTTCACATTCAAAAGAATCCATGGCCTTTTCCCAAAAAGCTGAATCATGAATTTGAGAGGGAGAACAGTAACTCCGGTAAGGCAACCGCCTCTCCAGTGTGTCCTTTCGTGCGGCACTCTGCAGTGGCGTGGCTTGAAAAGTAAAGTCCGGGGAAACCGTGCAAGAGGCGTAACTTGTGCAGAGGGAAAAGGCATTCCCGTATTTAAAATCCCCACGGCTAAAGGAGATGTGGCCGAGTCAGTGGGCACCGGCACTGCGAGGGGATGCTCACAGGATGGGTCCCATCAGGTAAGCCGGCAGCCGGGGGTCTGGGTTGTCACGTACAGAGCCCGAGGGGCTGCTCCGTGCATCGGGAAATGCCCCTATGTTTTCAGAAGTGTGGTCACATCCAGGCAATTCGAGCAAAATTGCTGGAAAGGTGCAGCTCGACCCCAGAGCAGGAATCCCTTACGCTTCTGCAGGGGGCTTGGTGGCCCCTGGCCGGGGCACCCCGCAAATGAGTTTTCCACGGTTGCATGAGGAAGCTGGTGCCATTCTTATCGTTTTATGCAAATGTTATAATTTCCTCGCTGCACACACAGAGGCAGCGATCATGGCGGGTTTAACCTGTGTTTAGTATATCACTGTCAGTAACTGTCTCGTGAAACTTCTGCAATATAAATGAACCAGCTGGTATTAGAAAAAGTGTGAAGATCTTTTTTTTCTCCTTTGGGTGGGGGAAGGGAAGGGGAGTGGGTGTGTTGCAAGGTTTGTCACATAAAGCTGAGAGCTTTGGTAGTTGTGAATATGGTTTCAGTAGAGTTTGGGCTATTATTTTTTTTTTTTTTGCTCTACCATGTTTCAGGAAATCTGCTGATCTTGTCGCACCTATTTGGTCGGCAGCTGTTATTAAGCCTTGTGGCACATTTGCATTTCGTAAACCCTCACTGCTGGGAATCCCGGCGGGGAGTGGGAGCCACACCACCGAGCCTGGCCCCTTCCAACCCTCCCCAAGCCCCCAGCCCCCTCCGCATGCTCAGGGCGGGCAGCTGGGGAGCAGCGCCTCGGCAGAGGCTGGGGAAAGCGGTGAAGGCTTTTGGGGCAGCACAAACCCAGGCGGGAGAGCCTCCCTCTCCCCCTTTTCGTCACGCACGTCCAGTGTGAAAGCCAACCCTCCGCACCGGCTGTCTTTGCCGTCAGACCAGACGCACCCCAGAGCAGCAGACCGGAGCTCTGCACCTGGGTCCCGAGGCACCCCACGTGTCCTCGCGAGGGGACGCGGGGCAGAGGAAACAAGCGAAGAGACCCTCGGTATAAACTTCCCCGTGCGCCTTTATAATGTCACTTTTGGTTCATTTCCTAATCTGGGAAAATGTTAAATATCCACATGGGTTTGCTTATGGGATCAAAACAATTTGAGCAGAATTTTTCTAATATCCACGTAGGTCTCTCCTGCTGTGATGGATGTGAGCCCCACGCTGCTCTGGCTGCCTCCCCCGAAGCAGCAAGGGAAGAGGCAGAGGGGCAGGGACGGCCGGGGCCGGGGGGGTCCGTGGGACCAGCCCCGCAGGGACGTGCAGACCGCCAGCTCTGTTCGCTGCCCCTGCACCCCTGCCTCTGGCGTTCACCCCTAGGTTGCCTTTGTGGCTAAACCGAGGTGTGCCTTTGCTTTAAAACGGCTCGTTACAAAAGGAACGTGGCCTCTCCATGGTTCGGATTTACCCTTCCTTCTCGGTGAGATAGAGGCATATTGAATCCTCTTAAAAACATCAGTCATTCACTTATTTTTCAGTTGACATGATCAGCAGAAAAATTAAAAGCCTGAGGAATAGCTCTGCAACTGCAACAGTGCATTTACATGAGGGTTGCTTACAGCAGGTCATTGTCGCTCCTTGATGTTAGGCGGCTCCTTTGAGATACTCCTGCCATCTTCTCCTTCCCTCGCTTGGACTTCTCGGAAGTTTTTCCAGGGAAGCGTCCGCTGGGGGAGATCGGATGTGACATTTGCAGCCTTTTGTTTGCAATCTCAGCCAGATTGGAAGCAATCAAAAGTCATTTCCATCTGACGCTCGTCCTCCAGCCTGCCGGGAGCGAGCCGGGGGTCGCGCAAGAGCTCCTGCTTGCAAACGGGTCGAGCAGCGCGCTCTGCCTGTCAGCCCAGGTGGGCAGAGGAGAAGAAGCAATCTTGTACCTCGACGTGGTCCTTCGGAGAGCAGGACTGACTTAGGGCATCCCCTGGGAGTGGGGATGAAGGGGTTAGAGCCGGTACGGCTTTGTCCTCAAAGCAGTGGTGTGATCTATTTTGCAAAGGACAGCCGGAGGTCCCCTCATTTGTCTCCTGCTCTAACATCGACACCGTAGCAGGTCGCTCAGGCTGGACAGGGTGACTTCACCGGGTGCTAGGTGGGACGCAACCATACACAGCTCCCGGCGTCCCACCACCCCTTGGCGTGAGGTTGCAGCAGCGCAGGGTGCCAAGCGTCATCTCCAGGCTCTGCCTACGAGCTGCAGGACCCGATGCCTTTGGGTGCCACTGCATTCACCAATCTGGTTTGGACCAGAGACCCCCCGGCGCCCAGCCACCCCCTCGGCTCTGCCAGGAGGAGCACATTTCTCCCACCGCCATGGCGAGTCCCAGCAGCCCTGTCCCTGATTTAGAGCCAGCTGCTACGTTTTCTCAGAGTTGAAAATTGTACTGTCAGCAATATCACAAAAGTGATTTCTTTATCAAAGGTCATTACCAATTATTTTGTAAAGAACTGACGCTTCAGTAATTACCTGATTTTATCTTTTTTTTATGTAGGTCATTTATATTTCATTATTGTCATGTTATGGCCTATCTGCTTGCAAAGAGGCATATATTAAAACCAGCAACTTCGCCTTAGTGTCAGAATTATTGCCCTATATTTCATTTGCCATTTTATCTACTGTTCTGGAGAAGATCATAGCTTGTTAGTTAAAGTGTTATATAAACTAACACACAGGCACACACACATGCATGCTCCTCTCCCAACAGTTTCACTCGATATTGCCACCCTCTTCCCTACAGAGAGAGCAGTAAAGAATTTCCTGCCTATTTATTTTTAAATGCAGAGGACTATTGCCGGTACCTGGCTGTTTTTACATCACATCCCCATGACAGGAACCCCACTACCGCCTGCAAGGGAATGCTGGAACTGGCAGTTTTGCCTTTCCCTACGGGACGGTGATGCCAAAGGGTCACCGAGGCAGGGTGAGATGCAGGGACCGGAGGAGCCAAACCTCCGGGCAGGACCCGGTGCCGTGCCCGGCTGCCCAGCCTCCCGGTCCTGCCTGCTGCTCAGCGCAAACCTCCTCGGCTTTGCTTTTTTTGCAGGCGAGCACCCGTGGGTGCCGCGGGGAGGCACAGCTTCCCAGAGGGGCGAGCATGCTACCTCACCAATGAAATGCCGTGCGGGTGTTAACGTCCCCCCCAGCCTTCCGCCCTCACGGTAAAAATGGTCTGGCAAAGTGTTGCCCGTGATAGTAGTTTAATAAATGTTTCAGGCTGAGGCTGGGTAGGGAGCGTGCGGGAAAGGGAAGGAGAGGAGATATATTGCTGCTGCCTGGCAGCTCCGGTGCAGGGTGCCGGTACTCTGTCACCAGGTTTTGGTGGCACGTCCCCATCGACCGCACTGCTCCCGGCCGGCTGCGGCGGGGCAGTCCTGGAGACCCTGCCTGCACGGCCCCGATGGAAGCGATTCAAGTGGAAGGGATATTTATTATCAGTGCTGAGTGATTCATTTGAAGCAAATAACTGATGTGATGAATTAAGTCTTATTTAACTCAGAGGATAACCACAGGTAGATCCTGGCTCCCCTGAATTTGCGTTCTCTGTTTTTAGGGTTGCTCAAATGCGTGTTGCCAGTGCTGTACACAGGCTGCCGGGAGCTCTGCAGAAGCCCTGTCACCCGTGCCGCAGCTGGAATTAGGGGGGGGTTGTGCGTGAAATACATCACGAGGTGTTACCTCCATGCCCTGGATATGTACTTTGGTTGGGAGGCATCCACGGACATCTCTGGAAAATGACCCACCTCAGGCACACGGAGGGGTGTCCCTCCAGAGATACCTGTCCACCGGCTCCACTGGGAGCTAAGGAGATCTGACCTTTAAGCGTTGGATAACCAACGATCAGAGACAAGCCCTGTTTCATGTGCAGAAGTGGATCTGTGGTAGGTACGCTACAATTGAATGGGGAATTTCTAAGTCCTGTCTTCCCCTGTCCTGGTGTGGCCATGGGGTGACTGGTTGGCGTAGAGGCTGGTAGGAAAATACAGTGGAAAGAGAGTTGTCGTGTGGTTCTCATGTAGCTGCTTTAACCTGGTTATGAAGAAAAAACAGCTTCCAAAGAAAGCTTGTCCCAGGGTAACTTCTCTAATGGAGAAACTCTCCTTAACATATACACAGGATATCGACAAGATTTCTTTCCCGGACTTGATGTGTGCGTGTGCCTGTGCCTGCGCATGCACTTTACAGTGTAAGCATTTCTGTTTTCTGATAAAGCATCCCAATGGGTGCACAGACAAGTAGGAAAATAGCTCCACACAGAGATGAATTTATAGTCCCAGCTGGGAACTATCAGCTAAAAACAACACCAACAAACCCAGAAAAGCCCCACCAAAACCCCAAATCTAGGAGAAGACAGTAATATTGAATACAATCTGTTCTTTCCACGCTGTTTGGTTTATTATTAACCACCACTACTTTTTATTTCTTGTTGCATCTTGCTGATTAGCAATTCCTTGAAGAAATTTCTGGGGTTGTAAGTTGTTTGTAAAATACGTATTTGTTAGGGGGAAAGAAAACTAGGCCAGGTCCAAGACTTGGGAGCCACGCAAGCATCAGTTGAAGACATCCAAGCCCCATTCAGTAGCCTGATCTCCCCGTGCAAACCCTGCCGGCTCCCAGTTGCAGCTGGTTTTGCTTGTCCTGAATGCAGCGGTGCCCGTCTGCTCTACAGCAGCCTCTGAGCGGGCACCCACCAGCCAGGAGGAGAAGGACCCGCTGTCGGTGACTTGGTCGGCTAGAACAGATGACAACTGGTTCAGTCACGGGTGACCCGTGGTACCGCAGGGCTCTTTGGGCTCTTCCCCTCCCTCCCACGGAAACTCAGCTACTGTGCAGAAATGGAGTGAGACATGGGAGAGGGAGCAGGGACACGGTCACGTACCCGGGTGATCGGGGACCCTGTGAGAGGCCAGGGCTCCCGTCTTTGATCCTGCAGCCAAGGATGTAGTATTATAGCGGTTCAGGACAGTTATTGCAGAACCCTATTAAAAGTATTAAATTCATCCTTATTAAATCCTAGAGGGCTTAGAGACTATTCTGCTGTTTTTCGTATGGTTTTACAGTTTATCATGACTGTCTCCTCCACATATGTAAGAATGACTAAGAAAGGAAAAATAATTTTGCAAACTCCGGGTGGGTGTTGCTCCCCGACACTGCACGTAAGGCTCACCCAATGGGGTTCGTATGGATTTTTGACACCCAGGAGAAACGCTAAATTCTGTGTTTGCTGGTGGAAGTTGCGCAGCACGGTAACGTTCATGGCTGCTGTGTGCCAGAGCCGATGGTGGCGAGTGCCTGGTCGGAGCGTGGCCGGGCAGCGGTGCTCCCCTCCCTGCCCTGGTGCCGACCGGGCGGAGGGAGAGGAGGCGAGTGCTGGAGAGAGGGTAGTTATTCCAGTTAATGACAAATCAAAGCAAAACTCTGCTAGTAAGCTAATTCTGTAATGGGGCTGTCTTGTATTATCATTTATGTTTCCCCATTGCCATAAGAGTATTTTAATAATCTACATAGCATTTAATTATAATTCAGTTACCTGACATAAGTAATTTCAGTGCCCTTTAATATAACAAATCTCTGGCGTGAAATATCTGAGTAATAAGACCTGACAGGTGGTTGTTATTATTCTGCAAACCTAACTGTCTTCAGCTGCCCCCAGTGCTTGTAAGGGGTGAGCCAGGGCTGCCGGCCTGGCTGGGGATGGGGTCCTGCTCCAGGGCTCCCGGTGACCCTCCGAAGCACGAGCGTGCCTCAGGGCAGCCAGGCTGGGGGGCTCGGGTGCCCTGGCATCGCTGGTGAGGACCAGCCGCATCTTGGGGAGGGCAGGGAGCGGTCCAGGCTCTGCCATCCAGAGGTGGAGGTGTTGCGGTGCTCGCAGCATCAGCGTGCTCTGGTCGCTGCTCCTGGCTGCAGGGTGCGAGTGTAAGCTGTAGGGCAAAGACACCAAGAGAGTTAATCAGTAGCCCTTCTGATTTGTTTTCTGAAGTATAGGAGCACCCCGAAGAGGAGCATGCCTGAGACCAGCACCTCTGTGCATAGAGCCATCAAGGAGCTGTCAGAGAGTGATGTTCCCCCGTGACCTCACCCTTCCTCCGTCTGGATGCAAGGCAGGAACATTTAGGAGAGCTGGAAAATATATGTAATGGCTGTCTTTTGCCAGATGTGTGAATAAAACCAGATGTGACAGATAAGCTAAGAACAACTGCATGTCAGCTCACCCAAGGGCTGGGGAAAGCAGCCCCTGCTCGGCTGCGGAGAGGCAGGGTTAGCTCCGACATTGCTTCCTGACCTGCTTAGAAAAATAGCTACAGAGAGGTTGCAGGGGCTTTATAAATCAGCAGTACTGATCGCAGCATGTGGGATGTTCTGTTAAAAAAATAAAATGTAGAAATAAATGGTGACCTGACATATGCCAAAAGAAGTTATGGCAGCAAGGCTGCAGATGATAGATGCTGCGAGTGTGAACAGAAGATGTGAGACATGAGACCATCTCCGGGAAAGGTGGCAACAGCTCCAGCGTCAGATGAGACAGGGGAGAGACCCGCGGAAAGCGGGAGAAGCGAAAAGACGATGCGAGCGCGTGAAGCCCGCAGCGCGGGAGCAGGGTCCGGAGGGGTCTGTCCCTCCAGCCCCGGGGGCTGCCAGCGCGGCGGCGGGGGGGAAGGCAGGGTCCTGGGGGAGCGGGCTGGGGGGCTGCGGGGAGGCAGTGGACGCTGCTCCCGGGGCACTGCGGGGAGGTTCATTTTATGCATAGGTAACTCTGCCAGACACGTCTCTTGCTCTACTTAGCATTTAGCCTCCCCTGCCACCGTCGCATGTGCGGTCGCAGATGTTAGCATTTATCTTTCATTTCCTTTTAAACTGGCAGGTAAGGCTCTGTCTAACCGGGGGGGGGGGTGTGTGGGAGACCCTCGCCGCACCCCGGCTCCAGCTGCACCCCATGCCCACGGTCCTGCCCCTCCTTGGCCCCGCGTGGGGGTCCCGACATCTCCCTGCGGAAGGGCCGCAGGGCTCGGCTCCGTCCGGGGAGCAGTGCTGCAGAGCGGGTAGTGCTTCTGCCTGCTCCTTATTTTATTTTTTCTCCTTTTGCTCCCTAAGAATCTTATCTGGGAAAAGTTCATTTAAATAAGCGTATCCTGCTAATGGTGTACGTTAACTCTTGAGAGATGCTGCTCCGAGGAAGCGTTTGGCATGATCTGTGTACTTAGGGTGTGACTGTCATGTCTTTTAATCGCCTTTGTATTTACTTCAGGAGGGTCGCTCCTCATTTACTCCATGGCAAGTGAGAGGCAATTCAAGTCCCTAATTTACCCCCGCAAGCTACTGTGAGCAGGAGGGCCGGCAGCCCCACACGGCAGCCCTGCGGCAGGCGAGGTGGCCGGAGCGGGCAGGGACCAGCGTGGCTGCGAGAGCAGCCCCAGCCCGGCCAGCCGCACCGGGGCTTGGAGGGGGTCAACAAAGCCAAAGGCAAGTTGCCTTCACAACTGCTGTCCTGAGAAACTGTTTAAATAACAGAAAAACTGCATTCTCCATTTTGGGACAAGAGCCTCTTGCCTCCTACTGTTCAATTAGTAAGCCAATAATTCCCATTTTTCCATTTCCTGGATGCAGCCGTGGTTTTGGAGAGGGAGGAAGGAGGGTTGTGCAGCTCATGAATGCAAGAGCACTTGTCCTGCTGGCCAGCTAATGAGAGACTAACAATACTTATAACGATGCTTTTAGACTCCCTGTTCCTCACCTGATACCATGCCTGTGTGTGACTACTGACACAGTCCATAAATGAGGTTAAATATTGTAGCCCAAGTATAAAAAACACGAATTTGCAGTTGCACAGATAGCAAAGCTGGGGCTTACATCCCAGTCAAGAGCTTAACATCCCAGTTGAGAACTTAAGTAGGACATAAGTGGTCTTGTGGAAATGTTTCTCATCCTTGGGTGCAAGGATGAATTCCAGCTCCAGTGAACAATACTCTTTTAGCCAACTTTTAAGTCTTGCTCTTGTGCTATGCCTACCTAGTGACAAGGTTTGAAAGCATAGAAAGGATAGTTTATTTAAATATATTTGATTAAATGACCTGATGACAACTAGTCTATTCATGTTGCCTGTCGGTGTCTATTGCAAAAAAGTCTTAGACTACTTGTTTTTCTCATACCTTCCTGATGTCTGATGGGAGATGCTCTCAAACTAATGTAGAGCTTCTTTTTGACCTAACTAGAGTTTGCTCAGTTTTGTAGTGGCATTAATCATGAGAAGTCTGTGATTTTTATTCTTTGCTTAAAAACACACTGCAAGAATTGTATGCAAGCACCTAAGGCCCTTCCCACCAGCAAAGGTGAGGTAATAAACGATAACGTAGGCAGGGATGGAGAGGCAGGGATCTGGGGAGAGCATCTGGCCATACACAGAGGGAGAAGAGTGCTGGCGCTGGGGGCAGCACCTGGAGCCCAGTCCCTGGCTCCAGCCCGCGGCGGATGCCGTCGGTGTGGATGCAGAAGCGGTGGTGGTGGTGGAGGTGGGACTGGTAGGACAGGGTAAAGCACATTCTGTTATTTTCGTTGTAAACCCCACAACCGCTGCAAAAAAGCCTTCAGAAACTGCATACAAAATCTATGTGTAAAGAACAGTGCGCCAGCCACAAAGCCAGGCATTTCAGGGCTGGAAAATATCAGATTTAGGATTGTGCATGTAGCTCCCATTCCTCCCTCTCCTGTGTTTCCGCTATGACAGACTGCAGTCTCCTATTTTTGGACACAATTCAAAACGTCTTCCCTTAAAAAGGCCATTTTATGCTGTGGATGAATGCAAAGTAGAAGACTCGCTATCCAAGGGTGGAAGGTGTGAGCACCCGCTGCTTTCTGCATGGGACCTGCCTCATGTACTGCACCCGAGAGGTGAACGTGGGCCAAGACCAAGGTGGAACCCAGCCCACACGTCTGACATCGCATATGATTTATTACATGTCAGTATATGTGTTTGTAGGGGTACATGTATATATATGCATATAAGTATGTATATATGGATTTAATATGTGTATATATATATATACACACATATGCATTAGATGTAATAGGATTTACATAAGACACACATAAAATGAAAAGACATGTGTAGATAGCTACACACGCACACACCCACTTAAGTTCAAGCAGGACTGTAATTATATCATCTTGCAAACTTTTTAAAGAAAAAAGTAATTTCCTTACAAATGGAACCCTTGTTAGATAACTTCATGAAGGAATTTACACACTTTAATTAAAGAAGCAGCTCTGCCTTGTCCTCCATGTACGACGAAATAAGGCAAATAGTTTTAAAATATTACACTCAATTATACTTATAAATCTTGCACAGGTAATGAACATATTCTTTAGATTGCAGAAAGAGCTGGACACTTATCTTACTCTTTAAGATAAAATACCACATCCATATAATGCATTGCTAAGCTTTCCTTTTACCATACACGTTGCCCAGAATCCCATTTTCTATTAAATAATAATCATTGTAATTAATAGACTAGTTATTTTATCTCCCTAATCTGGTTACAGTAATTTATCAAAGGTATGTAAATGAATGCAAAAAAAAAGGGCGGTTCATTATTATTTTCTAAAGGGTACATGTCTCTTGCTGAAGCATGTAAAATGTAATTCTCTTGAACTTAATAAGATACTTGACGTCGTGTAATTCTCGGAAAGAAAATCCATTCAATACTTTACTTTTTTATGTCACACTCAATTTGTTTTACTTACAATTCTCTGGCAGTTAAGGCTCGCTAATGGCCTGTTTTCCACACGCGCTTCTCATGACCATCAAAGATGCCACTGATAGAGGGGTGGGATATAATTCTTCCCCCGCTTCGCGCAGCCCAAGCCTCGCTCCCGCCCTGGGGACGGAGGGGCTGGCACACCGGGCGCTGCCCCGCGGTCCTGCAGCTCCTCGCCTCCCCGCCCGCGCGGGCAGACAGCATCTCCGCCGTCTCCGGCGCATCGCTGCCGGTGAGTCGGGGCTGCTCCCAGGGAAGCCACGCAGCCCCAGGCTCCCCCGCCACCCCACGGCCGGCAGCGCCGGGGCGGGCGCGTGCCTGCGGCGGCAGAGATTTCACGGGACGCAGCCGGCGGGCCAGAAGGCAGGGCGAGAGGGGCAGGTCGTGGTCTTGGTCTGCTGAACGCGACGCCAGCGCGCCGCCTCCCGCACCTGCGGGTCGCAAGTTACTCCCGCGGCGTCACCGCTCTGGTCCCACCAGCCTTATGCGACACAAGCGAGGATCGGCGGGGCTTTTGCCTGAGTAAGGACCGCAGCCCTCGGCGAACGTTGCGCGTCTCTGATTTCCAGGCCATTGATTCGAAACCAGTTAGAAGAAGAGAAGGAAAACGTTCAAAGGGTATAACGTAGCTACTAATAGAGGCAGTGTGGGCACCCAGATGAAAGGGATCTGATTAATGATAGCACCTGAGATAAGTGGCACTTTAACCAACTTTAACTGTTGATGTATGATGACATAATGTCCCCTCCAATTAATGACAAGGATATAAAACACCTGTATTTAGCAGAGCAGATGTTGCTTTTATGGTTAAATGCACACAGAAATTGACTTTTAAAGGACCAACGTTAACTTCTCCATTATTTGTTTCTCTATTTGTTGCACTGTATTATGAGCAAGAGTGAAATGTAACCCCACATGCGAGGAAGGAAGAATACTTGCTCTTCGCTAACAGTAATTTATAGGTCATCTCAGTTTATGGAACATAGGGTCATCTTTGCTCTTACATCTCTCTAGAGGCATCTCTCCCAAAGGATCTCAAAGCAACTTCCAAACAGAAGAGGAGTTTTTGAGATTCGTACCGGAATGACGTTACCCACATCTTAGCCAGAACAAAAGCATTATGCAGCCTTTATATCGTATTTTCTTCTCATTCTTTGTCCACAAAGGGATAACTGCCTTTGAATCCAGCTAATATCTCTACTGCAGCTCCAGTGACAGTTATTTATGCTTTGACCCTAAGGAAGCCAACTTGTACTGTTAGTCATTCACATACTCACATCTATGTTATGCAATTCAGTCACTATTTTCCAAGGAAAAACCATTTTGTTAAGAAAATTCCCATTAAGGGCAAAAAAGGATAAGGGGCAATTTATGCCTGGGGTGATCAAAGGATCCTACCTTTCTCCTTTGGCTTCGCAAAGCATTTTGGAGTGTTTTCTTCACATTAAATACAGAAAACAGGGAGAAGATGTTGCATTTCTCCATTGCTTTTCATCTTGGAAGGTGTCACAACTACCTGCTGTCACCCCAGGCGCTGGGTGAGGAGCACCTGGCTGGGAGCAGACAGCCTGGGTCGGGCTGTGGGCTGCAGCGGCTCAGCAGGGACAGAACACAGAAATTATCATTCCCCTCAGCTCCTGCGCTAATGAGCAGCTCACACTTCCCAGGACTGCCTTCCCTGTGTCTCCTGAGGTTTAAAATACAGTAGCTGCATATGGGCTCTACGGAGGATTTATTTATAGACCATAAGTGTTTCCAACTCTTCCAAGCTGATTGCAAGTCTTACAATATTAGGCACAGTTCTTAAAGTCCCAGCTTCTATACTCCTGGTATTTCATGTGAATCTAAGATTTCAGTGGGTAAATGAGAAGTGGCTGAGCCTCACGGGAACAGAGGAATACTACAAAACATTTCCTAGAAGTAAAAAGCCTGTGAACAACCCTTCCCTCCTTTCCTTCCTCACAGACGAGAGAGAGAACCACTGACCAAAGAAGTCACCCCTGGTTTTTATGTCAGCCGTGAGTTGTGGATGTGTTTTTAAACACCTGTAATTGGCAATGCCAGGCCCTACATCTCCTTCAGCCATTGCCGGGAAGGATCATCAGAAATACCCGCTCAGTGAGGCTGAGACCCCCAGGCACAGGCTGCTCTCACATACGAGAGACATTAGCATGTTACTTACTACGAGCTATATCTGAGATTTTAAAAGAGCACTTTGTCTTCTTCTGGCTGGTTGTTTTTTCAGAATCAAACACTTCACATTACCAAGATTGCAACAATGACCTGTCTCTTCCAGTAGACTAATATTATGGTTTTATATACTGGGCCGCTTGCAGCTGCTAAAACCTTGTGCCTGTCTATGTGTCAGGTCTCCTTGAGACAGTTAAAAATTACCGAAGAAATATTGTCCCAAGATAGCAGAAGAGCATCCGTGCAGTTCAGCATGCATCTCATCATCAGGCCACTTAACCACTCATTTCACTCCTCAAGGAGCTCCTCTTCCCCAGCTGTGAATGGGGCAAAAATTCACCAGAGAAACACAAGAAGAAGCTGAAGGAAAGCAGACTAGGGCTATATCTTACATGTCTCAGGAATTACTCTGTGTGAGGAACCAGGGTTGAAGTCAACAGAGTGACTTGTATTTTTCTGTTTACCATACATATTTATTTCACATCCATCACCCTAAACCTGCTTTGATTCTGACACCAAGTTCTTCAAATAGTATTTTCAGGTGTTAAAATATGGCTCAGTAAGTGATTATAGCTCAAATATGGTGAAAGACCTTTCCTCCTAGAGAAAAAAAGAAAGACCTAAAGCTTGATATCCACACTATGGTAACAGCACTTGCAAGGACTGTCTTGATGTGTATTGGACTTCTGTAGCTGATCTCCAGTCCAAAACCTGCCTTTTGGTGCCTGTAGATAACCCCTCTGAGGGCAGTTTCTTTTCATATGCAGTCAGTCATGGAAGTAGGATCTCGGATTGCAAGTTTGAGACTACGTACCATCTCTTTCTTCAACCGTGGCAGCTGGTGTGAAGATAATGATAGTAAATTAATGCTTTGTTGGCTTGCTGTGTGTAGAAACAGCTGGTTTTATTTCATCTAAAATATCAGGACTATGTGGGATGTTTTGTTTGCATGTGATCTCTTTACTTTTGTTTGGCCCATTTTTTACACATCTCTTGACAGGATCTGGGGACAGACTTGAAGTTAAAGAAGAAAAGGAGGTAACGTGGCATTTCAGGGGTGACTTGCCACGTGTGAGAAACAGCCTGGGATCATGTCCAGCAACAATACAGGGAAAAGGAGTTTCTTTTTGTTATTAAGGACATCAAGTCTGAACACAGTGCTTACACACTCAAAACATTTCTGTAAATATTTATTGGCCAAATAAACTCTTTGGAATTGCTTGCATTTCCTTGGGGAACTCTAAGGACTACTCCTGTGTGCCATCTTCCCTAGATTTTTCCCCATTAGTGAATCACTCCACATAACACCTAATATCCTGGTGTTACCTGGCATTGGGGTTCCCCCTTTATTCTTGTTCTCTATCTAAAAATTAAACAGAAAAAGTGAAATTTCTTTTCCTTCACTTCTCCTTGCAAGCAATAGGTAATTGTTCATTTTGCTTTTCCCAGCTTTCTGCTGCGCTAAGTCACTTGCAGAGCCCGGTGCTCCTCTGCAGGAGCTGGGTGGCTGTGTTTGGCCCTTTGGGGGCAGACACCTACTGTCTGCTGTCACAAGGCATCTTGTAGAGGCTATGAGAAGGCATGAAAGCAAAGAAACATTCAAGCTCACATACAAGAAATGCAAAATCATGTCCAATTATCACAGCTTTCCTAAAGATCCTAAAATATTGCTTCCATAAGTCAGTCTGAGACAGAGAATTACATTCATTTCATCCTCCTGAGATTAGAGAAGAAGTTCAAGTTTCTGTTCTAGATAAATAAGATTTCCTTAAAGCAGTTTAACAGCTGCAACAAAAAAAAAAAAAAAAAAGAAAAAGTGAAGACATCCATTTTCTGCAATCAGTCGCACAGTGGCAGGTGCAAGTCAAGGGGCATGGCCTTTAGCAGGACCCAAGGGTTGGCCAGAGCATTGCCAATTAATCATCCAGTAAAATGCACTTGACAGCTTGGAGAAGTCTCCAATTCTTTTTCTCATGATTGCATTGCTAATTTGGTCTTTAAACTTACTAAGAACAGGCAAGACTTAAAGAAAAGCTGTCAAGTTTTCCAATATAATTTTTTTAAGGGGAAGATTTTCTAAGTTAGTTCAGTCAGTCATAGCTCGTGAGTGGCTAATATAGCTCAGTAAGAAAGCATTTGAAAAAGTATTTCACCAGTGATGGGTATTCTCCATGGTGTTAATCTGCATGGGCTAATGCACATTTTCTTTCAGGCATGATGTAAACCCCTCTTTTCTTTCATCCACCTGTTTTTTTAAGGCAATACTGGTGAGAGATGATGCCTGGAGGCACAATTTAGGTGCCAAAGCCCATGTGGAAAGGGCACACAGGCATGCCTTGATGTTTCAGAGACGTGCTCAGATGTTCAGAGCTACTTCACTGGATCCAAAACACAATTAGGGTCCTCAAAATACTGCTGACTTTTGCAGGACTATCTCTATTTATAAGCCATGACTCTGGTGTCCCTCATTTGTCCGGGACCACATAAGCTGATCGGCAGTGACTGCGGTGGGCAGACCCATACTAGTGTGCCTGAAGAGGCCCTGATCCTTATAGAACCCCGTCCCATCTTGTCGTGGACAAAGAGGGGTTAACATTCACTGCAAGTAAAGGGGAGACCTATCCAGAGCGTCCAGCGCATTTACACTTCAAGCGTTGTGATTCAGCTCCTGAAGAAATCAGTGGCAGGAGTCTCCTCGCCATGAGATGGACTCCAAGGCATCGGAGTTAGCTATGGACTAAATGGAGGTGCCAGGGTATCTTGTGTCCCTTTAAAACTCATGAAAAAAACAAGAGGCAGTAGTCATTAGTGTATTAGAGGTGTTGTCATTGTACTAGAGGTGAAGAGGGTGACTGAGAAAGTACAGTTTAAGGGTAAAATCGGGATGAAATTACAATACCAGAGTAAAAGAGGGCACTAGCGTTTACGGCGGTGGGCTCTGTGGGGTGGTACCCACCTCTCCTACTGACAGAGGTTCAGTTCATGCTCAGGCACGTGGTGGCCTGGGCTGCATCTCAATTTGTGCAACTAAAGAAGGTATAAAGGAGGCATAAAGTTGTCCCCAGCTCCACGGCACCAGCTGCACAGTAGCTGATGCATTTGGGTCTTGCACATGGCTGCTTAGAAATTCTGGTCCTTACCAACAAGAGGCCACTGAAACACAGCGTGTGTGTGTGTGTGTGCATATGTGCGTATGTATTTGTGCACGTGCGTGAGTATATTGGTGCCCATGTGCATGCAATACTCCCACACCTACACGTACCCAAAGTACTACACTATCTTGTGGGAAAAATGTGTAAAGGGAAGTCATGACCTTGTGCTCACAGCATTTAGAGAAAAGCACCAGAGTAGCTTTATACTGTGTTTTCCTATTTTCTCAAAATAGTCAACTTGTTTGTTTGATGCCAACATCTCATAGACCGAAACGGCTCACTGGGGGATTTGGGCATGAGTTGGCACGTGTTACTTCTAGTTTATGTAAGGTCTTACTGCAGTTTCTATTTTTAACCATGTTAATAAAAAGGATTGTTCATCATTATACCAGCTTAGCAGACACAAATCACATGCCTAGGCAAATCTTAAGGGGAAGTAAGGTGATTCATTCCATTAATCCTCTGCTGCACAAAGTCACAGTAAATCCTGGTTCTAATAAGTGGGTTGAAGGCTAAGACCTTAGGGTTCCGCTGTCTAGCGTTTGGCTCTACTTGCTTTTGGGCTGTCAGATTTCCATTTCCAATATACACTATTTTTTCTCTGGTAAAAAAAAAAAAAGAAAAACAAACCCAGAAACTGAGCCCTTTATCAACACATAAGATAGATCTTAAATGAGTAATAGTAATAGACAAACATTAATAACTTGCAGTCTAAATAAGCACTGAAAAGTTTGAAAGCTGTTTTGTTTTTTTTTTAAATATAAAAATAAACATGAAAAATGTTTTGTCCTAGAAACAGAGCCAGCAATGTATTATCTCGGCAGACTGCAGCTGGACAGCAAATGACATGAGATTGTATTTTGGTTCCTCTACTTCAAGTGAAATATGATGAAGCCAAGTACATGCAGAAGCTGTATTGGCAGAGAGAGGAGAGGAAATGCAAGTGTACGTGAAGTTAACGGGGTTACTCCGGTGCAGAGCGGGGGATCAGACACTTCCCTGTAAACAGGCAGGCAATGGAATTTGCTTGGACACATCTACTGTCAAAGACTGAGAAATTTTTAATTTGAATGAATTAAGAAAGATATATTCTGTTTTCCATAGGCACCCACTCTCAATCTTGATATGTTTGTGGGGCTCTCTTTCCCCCCAAAAGATGAGCTCTTCAGTGAAAAAGGCAGATGTAGTGGGTTATAAGCAGAATAAAAGTTCTTGGAATATTCAGAGTACGTCAAACCCACGGGGACCTGATAATACTTAATTTGGCATCAATGCAGGTCAGTGATTAGATAACTTGAGTGTTGCCTCAGAGACTGTACTTGTTCATGATATCCAAGCTGTCCACTCACCTCTCAGCTTCACAGCAAAGCTGTTGTCTCCTTGACATCCCTCATCAGGACTTACCTCCATGTGGAAGGTGCAGTAGTGCTGGATGATACACAAAGACCGTATCATTACAACTATAACTTCCTTCCAATTGTGGATGCTGTTATATCAACATACAGATACAGGGAAAGAGGAATAAAGTGTGCTGGTCGTAGGCACCTTTATGCTAGTGAGAAAGGAACCTCATCTGTGTTTGGGCTTGGACCAGGTTCTTGTGTACCCAACACAAGAAAATTCAAAACTGACATGCAGATGATGTGAAAAGATTTTGGAAATATCTGCAAGACACCAAATGGTCTAACAGCCCTTTGTCACAAGTGATCGAGAGCCATTTAAGGGCCAAAGGGCAAGCGGGAGATGCCCAAGCCAGGACCATGTTGGCCACATCCTGCGAAGAGCCAGGACCTACAGCCGGAGCAGGGAGCTCTGCCGACCACGCCAAGCTGGTTTCAAGACCCGAGCTTGTGTCTCCGCACAGCCCTTCGCTGCCCACAGGGATGTGCAACGGCCCACTCGGGTTCCCTTACCTGCGGTGGGCATGCCCAAAGCGTGGCTGGAATAAAAATGCCTTGTAGTAATGATGGTGACGAACGTGTTACAAGCAGACTGATGAGTAAACGTTGGGTGTAGTTTACAGGCTACACTGTGCACGAGAGGTTGGAGCAGGCAAGGACCTTCCTTTAGCTGTTCTGCCACTCTTCTGTAAAACCAACAGTGGGAGAGAAGAGGAAAAGCAAGAGTCACATTTTTATTTAAAGAAGTCTTACTAATTCCCCCTCTCATTCCCTCACTCAAAATTAAAAAAAAAAAAGAAAACTCACCAAGACTTAGACCCCTCAAACTGCTGTCTGTTACAGTAACATTAAGTATCTTACATTCACAATTAATCCAATAAGGCACAGAAATTCAGTTAAGTCTGACACCCTGTCCTGCAATCATACTGTTGTAATAATAAAAAGGTACAATTATGTAAGCTGAGACCTGAATGTCAGTTTGGATTTTCTCTGATTTTTTTTTCCTTGCTCTTTATTTCAGAGGCATAAACATGAACAGAGCTGTTTAGCTGCAGTGTGACCTTGCCCCAATTCCCCGCTGCAGCCGCCAGTTTTGGGGGAGTAATGACAGTCCCCCAAACCTCCCGTGGCCTTCACTCCCCCGGCACACATCCACCCGGCAGGGTTGTCGGGCCACTGTCTTTAGCTGACACACGGGGAGTTTCTGGGAAAAGCCTGCTATAATAAACGCAAGGGCTGTGCAGCATTAGTGCTGGCACGAGGTGGAGAGCTTCCCATTTCTGACCTGCCCGCCAGGACCCTGCCCCTCCACGACTCTCCATGGTTTCCAGAGTCAGGATTAAATTAGGATTACATTTCTCAACCTCTAAAAAAAAACCCAGGAAAGGATGAAATGTGGGATTAACAGCTCTGGGCAACAATCTAGGAAAATCTGTTGGTTGCTCAAAGATCTTGAACTGGTAATACAGAGATTTTGTGAAATTAGGAGTTTTAAATGCTTCTTGTAGCAGTCTGCGCTAGGCATATGGCTAAACCAATCCTAATCTCTCAGATACCCAAGTCCATGTGAAGAGCTGGAAGGTGCTGCAAGATTCTCCCTTTTTTCCCATAGAAATATATTTTTGAATGTGAAGACATTCTATAAAATCCCATAGTAAAATAAAAAATTATATATATAATAAATTTTATTATATAATAAATTATAATACCTTTGCAGAAATGGCAAAGCGCGGTACTGCAGTTCAGGAGTATCGGGCCCTTACTGTCCATGCCTCGCAGATATCACGTCCAAAGCTGCAGAAACAGGCGCTATGCCCTTGCTGCTTCACAAGCCTCAGGTTCATTTCCACCTAACTGTGGATGTTGTATTTCCCCTTGTGGTGGCTGCGCATATGCTTGTGAGCAGTCAGGGTCTCATGATGAGGCACAGGAGGGTCCCATTTGGTCAAAATTAAGTTTTTGGGGGTAAAATTAGCTCTCAGCTGTTGAGTACCTGCCACTGCATGGCCAAGGGTCTGCAGTGCCTCGGTGGTGGCTCAGTCAGCAGAAAATCAGAAGGCAGAGGCGAAGTTTGATGGGAGCATTGGCTGCATTTCTGAGAAGGATCCAGCTGAGTGCTGGATGTCTTGAATTACCTTCCCATTGTTTCTGTCCTAATGAATTTTTCCCCTTGGAAGCATTTGCAAAGAACGTGGGTGCATCCTGTGACGTCTTCCAGAAGCAAGACCCAAGCAATCCTTTTCTCACAGTTCACTCGGAAATGGGCCCAGAGATGAAAAGTTTGGCCAGTTCAGACAGCAGCACCTGAGCTCTGTGGCTCCGGGCTTTCACTCAGAGAGAAGGGAGGTGACAACGGTGAACCACATCCCGCTGCTCGGGGAGGTCTGGACCTGAGTTTGTTCCAGACCCACCAAATCCCATTTGATGGGACAAGAATTGCACAATGACAGGTAAAGCACAGTGATCTCCAGGACCAAAAGCTTTTCCATAAATTAACACTGTCCTCTCCAGGGTGTGGATGCCTAAGGGAGTTATTAGTAAATGCCATGGATTCTTGTGTTGTGGGTTACCCCAAATCACAGACAAAAATGCAATGAGATATTAGTTCCATTTCTAATAATGTCTCACAGACATGTTACACTTTCTTTAAGACTGAGTCAGGAAGCACCTCGCTGCTGCAAAGATTATGATAACACTCCAACCTGTTTTAAAATTGAGGAAAAGTGTCATTATCAAAATGTCATTCCAGCATGCATGCTGGCTGCTTTTATGTCTGTATGCTGCCTTTGCTACCAGGAAAAAAAAAAAATTTATGCATAAGCATAGTCTTTCCAACCTGTTTCCACCCACCATTTCAAGCTAGTGCAGCCTAGGGCAGGTCCTTGGTCTCTAAATGTGGATATGGGCCCACTGACACCCGTGAAAGCCAGCCAGTCCTCAGCAGTGGGTAGCACGGATCTCTGACCTGAGTCCAGCCCTGGTCCATGAAGGACGGAGCTGCGGCTGGTTAAAGGGTTCACACATGCCTCCACGGAGGCAACGCGCTGATGGACAGGCTCCCTCGTTACGGACAACTCTTCTGAAACCCGTGTGCTTTTACAGCATCACACATTTGGCTGATCAACTCTCATCTAAGCATGTAAACCCTCATCTGCCTCATTACCTCTGGAAGGGAAGGTAACATATTGCATGATTCAATGCAATGATAATGCAATAATAATAAATA
Source organism: Harpia harpyja (assembly GCF_026419915.1). Classification (NCBI taxonomy): domain Eukaryota; kingdom Metazoa; phylum Chordata; class Aves; order Accipitriformes; family Accipitridae; genus Harpia; species Harpia harpyja. The sequence continues at coordinate 115,907,048 of NC_068969.1, read as the reverse complement.
ATAAAATTACACTCCTGTTGTCTTACTACCAAGGTTCAACAAAAAGGGAAATTTTACCGATATTGTTTGGCTGGGAAATGAAGCAGAAAGTATTAATAGCAGAATAGTTTTTGTGTTAATTCAGAAGTGACTGGCCCTATGTGATAATGTAGCAGGAACATACCCAAGGCAAATAAGGCTGCAGACAAAGGTATCGTTGTCTTTTGAGCGTCTAAACTCCTACAGCAGCGAGCAGGCTCGGTGGCGAGCACGGATCCATACCTGCGCTGGGAACCCAGATGGATGACATAAAAGCCATGCATCTTTATTAGCAGCCGTTGTGCAGCATCTGGAAATGGAGCGGGAAGGACTGAGCAATTATTTTGCGGTACCTGTCCCAGGGACAGGTGTATTGTGCCAGGATGTTTCTATGGCTGGTTCAAGGCGCCCTGAGATGGATGAAAATCGTTATACTTCTGTGTAGTCAGCAGTCTGACACTGATGCCACATGATCTGGCTGATATTTTCTCCCGGGGGAATATAGACCAGAAACTTGGTGAAAAAACAAGGGCACTGCTTTATAAATCTGTTACTTAAAGATTTGGGGGAGGGGGTGGTGGCAGGTTTTTATATTTGCTGACAATTTTCAAGACTTTCTATACCAGGTCATGCTGGAAAGTTAATAGGAATTAGTAAAAGGTGTGAATTTATAATGAGTTAGTTAAATTAAGCCATTATAGAAACATGCGCATTTGGAATGAAAGTGACCTTAATCTAAAATAGCTTGATTTTCTGCGACGTGAGGTGAGTTAAACGGAATTAAGGCCATTCTAATTCTAAGTAGGGATGTGGTCAGACATTCACTCTAGGAAACACTGTGGTTTGAGACGTTACCACTCACTAAAAACACATTCCCACACGGATTTGTTTCCTTGCCCCTTTACCTCCCGGGTGGAATAGGCAAAGGGGGATGCAGCCAGCCCTGGTGCCTCAACTGCTTTTGATCAAGAGCCCTTATTCCTAAGGGTGAGATATTAATATTATTTACCTGAGAAGGGTTCTGTAAGGGGTTCTGCCATCCTACAGAGAGACTGCAGGATCCGACAGCCCGGAGGATTTCTTTTGCTGGGCCAGGAAATATGTCTCTGTTTTGAAATCGAGGTAGCAAGGAAAAGGCAAATTACCTCACTTTAAAAGTTCACTGGTCACTCTCAAATGTGTCTGACAGAGCAGCTCATGCTGTGGGCTGGATATGGGAATCAGAAAGAAGCGGAGGGGAGTGTGAAGGGGAATACACATGAACACCAAAGCCAAGAAAGAAACGAGATTGCTTTAGATGACAAACTCTGTCTAGCCAGGACGGGTGTCCCAGGATCCCTGCAGACTACCCAGCCATGGGGGAATAATGCAGACTTTGCAGTGAAGAGGTAATTCAAAACATGAAATTTGGTGCAGAGTTTGATTTGTAGCTTTTGCTTTGATTTCATGCAACAACTGCTTAATGCACTGAGATTTTGCACTGATGTTCCCACTTCCAGGAGGGTGCTAGCGACTTTATTAACTTGTTTTTTTAAATAAATTGTATATATGCACACATACGTGTGTGTATATATATATATATTGTCCTGCTCTGGCTATGCATATATGGGTGTATCTGCCTGTTTTTCTCTCCTGTTCTTAAACATTAAATACAAAATGATCAAATATGTATTCATATTCACAAACATTAATTACTAATAGCAATTACTATTTACATATTGATTTTCAAATACTGAGTTATTCCTAAATAACTGCTGATGCTATTCATCAATTTCAACCAAACTTTCCAACCAAACTAGAATAATTCTTTCAGTGATTACTGTATGCTTCCAAGTGCCAAGAGGACAGATGACTGAACAGGGCAGGAAGATCCTATAACTGGCGGGGCAGCTGCGTCAGTGCCACCCGCCTCTCTTTCTGCAGGTACAGCTCTTGCCTTTCCCCTTGCTTAGTGCAGAGATGATGGTCCAGCTTGGGCAGCGGTGCGGAGGAGACCCCCAGCCTGCAGCCCGAGAGCAGGTCCATCACTCCGGGGTGAGAGCCTCCTGCAAGGGAGGGTCTCCTGCCTTGGGTGTCCTGGATGTTTGTTGTCCCTAAACTAGCATTTCCTGGGAGACAAAGCTGGGAAAAAACACTGAAACGTCTTGGCTTTGTGTATTTTTTTTAGTTGCGTGATCATTGCTTTAGCTGCTAAAAGAACTCATTAAAACACCAACTCTTTCGCTGACGAGAAGAGGTATGTGTGCCCGTAGGTGGTTTCCTCTCCTCCCCGACGCGGTGCCATGCCAGCTCGCCGTCCAGCAGCGCTGCGTCCCTGGCTGGTGGCTGGCACGCTTTGGGAATAGCAGGGTGTCTGCCTCCACGTTTCGCTTTCGGTTCTTAATGAAAACATATTGCTGTAGTCATCCAGTTACTGCAGTGTGAGCAGACGGAAGGCTAATAAGGACATTATTGGGGAAAACATATATGAGCCAGGAAGACACGTTCCTTTCCCAACATATAAACATACCAGGATGATAAAGATGTCTGTCATTCCCCGATAACTACAGGCTGTGCATCAAACGCACTGGCGTGGACAGTAATACCATTCCCATGACTAATGCCACAGGAATATCTAATAGAATCAGGTCCCAAAATACCTCTTTTTTACCTGCTTTTTTTTTTTTTTCCTCATATTTCTATTCTGTCATTCCGATATTCATTTTTCCTAATATAATTTTAAAACTTCCTGATATGATTATATTATTCATTGTATCCTATTAGTGAAAACAAAATTACTCAAACGAACCTATTAGGACATGACAGAAAACTGCTGACATGATGGAAAGTTTCTAGGGTGCTCCTGTTTGGATTCATGTAGCCATTCTTCTTTATTACTCCCGACGCTGCCTATCACCCCGTACCTGAGCAGGGATGCGCCGGGGGCTGCCGGGGCGCAGGGGCTCAGCTGTGGGTCGGGGCCGGGCTCTGCCGAGGGAGGTGGGTGCAGCGGGGCGCGTAGCAGCTCCTTGGCACTTGGGGTGATGGATGCGTGGGGCAGGACGTCCTAGAGGGAGCGGTGCCTCAAATTACCTCTGTTTCAGGTAAACAAAAAAAAAAAAAGCAAGGCAAGTTGGAAAGCGCTCCTGGTTGTCCTGCGGGTTAAGAGCAAGCCAGCCCTATGGAAACCCCTGGTCTGCAGAACCCCCCCTCCTCAGGAGGAGAAAGCCCCACGGTTCCTTCATCAAAAGTCCTCCAGAAGAGCTATTCAAACCTTATCCTTCCTCGGGGCAGACCTCAGCTCCCTCGCCAGAGCCAGGCTCCCGGCTGGTTTCCAGCAGGCTCCTCCTGCCTCCCCAAAGCCCGAGCTCTCCCAGCTCCCCTGTGTCCCACGGGATTATCGCACGGCTCTCGGGGAGGCAGGAGGGTTCCCACCTGTGGGGTTGCCTCCAGCACCCGAACCCCGCAATACGTATTTGCCGTTACTGACCCGCACGTATAGATGCCGTTTAGCTTCTACGAGTGCGCCTTAGCACAGCTACGGCATTTATTCTTCACTGAATTATGACAGCCTAAGGGAATAAGAGGAATTTACCTAAGCACCGGGAGTTTAAGGTCCCGTTTTTCCCCTGGGTTCAAGGATTTAAAGCAAAAGTTGATTCAAATGAACATAAATTGAAACGTTAGCTAGCCAATGCTTGCAGGAGGAAGGTAAATATTGTGATACCCATTGCCGAGACAGGCTGAAGGTGACAAAGAAGGCGAGCGCAGCAACACAACAAACTTCTGGAAAGAGCTGATCGCCCTGAAAATCACCTGAGACAAAAAGGCGTAAGCTGCAAATGCTTGTGACCCCTTCATTTCCAGTGATAATGGAGCAAGCCTTTCTCCCTCTTCTTGCCCTCTCTTTTTTTAGTATTTCAAAGCCTGAAATCTGTATTTTATTCCGTAGCTAAAAGGAAATGAACCCTGATTACAATATTACAGAAAGGAGTATTATTTATAGAAAATAGCAGCCATTGTGCTTTCCTTGAAAGTTGCCTTAAAAGATTTAATTTATATTTTTGATGATGAGTGAAATTTTTTACTTTAAAAAAATTAATCAGCTGTCAGTGCTGCAAATTTTAATTCTCTATTCACTAATGTTTAATAATGCCATTATGTAATAATACATTAAGAAGCAAAATAAGACAACCCACTTCATTTTGCTTTGGTCTGCCTTGAGGACTGGCACTTGAATCCTACAGATGAAAGGCTAATACTTTTATCCCTTAAACTACTCAGTCAGCCCCTGAAACTAAAGGACTTAAAGGAGAATAATTGGCTCTTTAAAGAAGAAGAACAGAACAATGTGCTCTCTGCCTCTCAAGTTCCGTTTTGCATCTGTCTCCATATTCGTTTCTTTGTATAAATAAATTAAATAATGTTACCTAAAGAATTAGATCACAAAAATATTCTCTCTTTACACTTTGTTCAAAATTAATTTCCAGATGGCCGTTCTCTTATGTTCTAGCCGAGGAGAAGAAGAAGATCTTGGCCCGTGTGAACCACAACCGAGGGCGGAGGGGGGAACTGTCACTTCATCTTTGTATGTATTAATTGTAAAGACATCGCAAGCTGATGTCCATAAAAAACAATGTGCGGACAGGGTAGCGTTTGCTTTCAAATATTCTAAATTTGCAGTGCTCACAGAGAGAGGGGAAGCATGAGAAAATAGAGGCAAAAATATATGGCCAATTTTTATTCATGTCCTGAAATCTGTAAAGGACGCTTTCGCCTGGGAGAGAGCACTTGTGCTCTCCATTTTGTTTCAGCAAGGGCAGTCTCAGTCTCCTGAATGTTGGCTGTAACTAGCGTACACTCGCCAAACCTTGATCAAGGCTCAATGCCAAGAGGATTTCATCTAGTTGAAGCAAGAATTCAATGTTCACTTGAGCTGAAAACATCCCTGTGCTGTGGCCAGCACAAGGTTATGAGCACTTATGTCCTACTTAAGCCCTATTTTGAGACCATAAATGTGACTTAAATGTTTTGCGGGCTGCATAACAATCCTCGCCACAAAGGTGAGTTTCAGCCCAGGTCTTTAGGCATGTTGTATCTGGTTTTTTTAGACTTCTTTTTTAAGCCGCTGCATGTACTCGTTCTGTATTTGCTCTATTTACAAGGCTAGCTTTTCTCCCCTTGGAGTTTTTCCCATCACTTCTGTGTCCACAGGCGTTGCAGTTCCCCCCTTACTCACCTGATGCACCTAGCAAGCACCATTGGCTTTGCCAATGAAGCTTGCAAGATCCTTTTTTCCACAGCTATTTGCAAATCCATCATGTAGATCTTGCATGCTTGGATTGTAACTTGGCCATCAGAGCTTGTAAAATCTTTCAGCCAACAAACATGCACACATGTGCAGTAACCTTGATTTAGGATTTTAATCTTGGGGATGTTTATGTAAGCAAAGACACATTGCACATTGGTTGCCAGTGAACTTTAAACATATGTGAAAGTATAAGGGCATGTGTAACTCCAAGTGTGTGAGTAGGCTGCTGAAACTAATCTCATTATGGAGTTCCCACCCGAGCTCCGTGATAGCAGCACCGAGTGGATTATATCCATCTTCACAAGTCATAACTGATTAAGGGGCAGACGGGGAGATGTTCTAGCAGTCCATCTCTGACTGTAGCGAAGGAGTCGAGAATGGGAAGTCGTCACTGCTCAGGTGCAGACAGCCAGGGAGGAAAATGTGAATCTCTCTGCTCAGCACTCACAGCCCGGAGTTTGTCCTTGTGTTAATTAAATGGGAGGATTGCTTCTTTTAAGGCACAGCTGAAAATACGCTGCATTTCTTTCTTAACAGAGTACTCACCTGGGAAATTGGAGTGTCGGGTGCAAACCCCATCCCTGCCTCAGGAGACAGGAATACAATTCCAAACCCTTAGGAAAAAATTGTAAAAATATAGATGCAATGTCTGCACAGCACAGCTTTGCACAGATTCTCGAACAAAGCCTAAGGAGCTCAGTTAGGTAACAGAAGCTACGTGGCTGCACGGTCCATAGCTGGTCAGCTACGGCTGCACGGCAGGGCCTTAGGTGCATGGACAGCTTTACATAGCGATGTAGGGAGACCCTTAGCCTCCTCTGCTAAAGCTGTCCCACTTTGCATAGACCAATTAACTGACTGGGTTGAACACAGAGTGACCCCACCACTTCAGACTTGCAGGCTGGGAAAACTGCATCTCATCGGGGGTCCCACAAACACTTCTGTGTTTCCTGCAGCTCGGGGCAGGAGAGCCTGAAGGACAGCAAACGTCGCCGAGTCCCTGTGGGCTGGCGGGCAGGCACTGCCCCGGGGGCTTCCACTCCCCCAGTGGAAGAGGGATCTGAGGCTGCCACATTACAGACTCCTGGGCTATGTTTGTGGCTTTTCAGCATCGTGCGTGTTCAGTACACATTTGCTCAACTGGGCTGCCTAAGGGGCAGAACATCTGCTTCGGGGATCCCATCAAGGTGGAGGCACGATCCAAGACCCACCAAGGCTTTGGTAGCTCTCCAACAGATGAAATTTAATTGCCACAGAATTACCAGGGAAAACTTAGCACTAGGAAGGCTCCAGTGCTCCCAAGGCCAGGCTGCAGCTGAACAGGAGTGTGTGATGCTGAACGGCTGGGGCTGGGCAAGTCCAGCTCCAAGTCATGCCTAAGTCACTCCTGTCAACCAGCTTGTAACGCAAATTATTTTGCAAGCCCAGAGCTGGTGCAGCTGACAGAATCACTGCCATACACCTTCAGTTACATGAGACAGCAAGCCGGCTGATGGGGCTGCCAGATTTCCTTTAGAAGTGACCACTCAAAATCTCCACAAACGTTATGCTCTGCACCTTATTTGCTACCCAGAGGCAATCAGACGTGTAAACTGGTGTGGCTCTGGCTGAAGTCAATGTGTGAAGAGGATTTACACCATCAGAAGGACTGTTTCTGTCACCCAAAGAAGGTAATTAAACGGTGCAGAATTTCAAACCAGCCTTAACCGCTTTTTTCTGCTTTTCCTCCCACTCACATCAGTTTAGCAATCAACTAATTATAGGCAATTTTTTTCCTTGACTCTCCTTAAGCTTAGAAATGACCGGGGCCCCAGAGAGAAGGGAGCACAGTTCTCTTTTGACACCAAGAGGTCTTGGGGTTTTCGTGTGTCTGGTTTTGTTTCTTAGCTGGATGTGAAATGTAGCTGCTCTTTCTGGCAAAAACTTTCCAAACAGGATGCTCGGATAATCCGAAAAGGATGCTTCCCCCCGCTTCCCCTCACGAACAAGGAGAAACAGAAAACAGGCTGAGGAATCTTAATGGCTCCCAAATGTCTTGACACCAAAAGCCCTTCACACCTGGGGAGCGGACATCAAACGTCTCTGCCGGGCTGGTGGGCACCCGCGTCCGAGGGGCTGCACCCGATGCACGTCCTCCAGGAGAGCTGCAGTGCCTGCAGAGCCGGGATGCACTTCAGTGCGGTTTCACAGCATCTGTTACAGATTTAACTAAGTAAAACCTGTTTGTACAATAAAATATTGAGCCTACATTCACTTATTATTCACAAGGAATCCATAAATATTCATAGTAATTTTCTGCCACTCCTTTGGGGATTTCTTTCCATTTAGTTTCCCCCATTTTCTTCAAGCATCCAGGACTGTTGCGTTCCCTCTCCCTCCCTTTGGGCTTTTTGCACTACTCGGGTGCTTTTAACAGCCTCTGCAGGTACCGTGAGGAGGAGCGGGCCCCACGCTCAGCCGAGGAGACGTGGTCCTGAGGCTGGAGCCAGCGCTGCGCGAGGCGCTGAGCTGCTGCGCTGCTCACGAAGAGGCAGGTATCCCCCTCCAGCAGCCCCGCAAAGGGGGGTACCGGGGGCCACCTGCAGAGACCTCGGCCATGGGAGCCTCCTCCCCAGGAAGAACCAAGTGTTGGATGAGCACACGTTGCTGAAATGCCGTGGTGGAGCTGCCGGGGGGGGATAAATTGGGCACTAACTACAGAGACCAAGTCTTCCCAAAGTGTCTGGTGCCCGGTGTCAGCTCTGGGATCCCCACCATCCACCCGTGAACTCGTCAGACGTTCAGCCTGTCCAAACCGTAGGTGAGACCATGGCATTAGATACCCGTGTCCTTCCTGCTTCTATGCCACGGGTAAGTGACCGCCGGGTGTCCCTGACAGCACGCTAAAATAGGAGTAAGCACACACAGATATAAGCAAAGTAGCAATGAAATAATCAGGTAAAGCGAAGTGACACATCCCTAGGGAAAAAATTAGGGACTGTGAGAGCCTCACCGAGTACGGACAGAGTCAGGGTGCACTAATGTCACCTCCAGGGAGGTGGGGAGGCTGGCTGTGGGACGGCGGCACCTTCGGTACCCACCGCCTGCCGCTCCCCGCACGTGGTGGTGACGATGGTGGAGATGGCGATGGTTTCCCAGGGCAGCGGTGGTCCAGGCTGGGACCTGGGATGTGGCGTGGCATCCTTAGCTGCAGCAGGACCAGGACCTTTCTGCTCTCTGACAAATACCATTATCGGCATGTCAGGCTGCGCCCTTCGGCGCAGCCGGGCAGATGCCGTCCGACGTCCACCTTAGCTCCTCACGCTCCTAACAGGCAGGGATGCGCAGGTGGCTCCCGCTGAAGAAATGGAAGTTGCCTGAGTGTAAAAGCAGACAGGAGCACGGCACTTTTCTGAAAGGCATGTATCTTTAAATTCAGCCTGTAGTGAACGCAAGGATTTTTTTGATATTAAAAAGAAGTAGAAATTCAACTCTGAAACCCAGATTTCTAGAGGTCTAAATCTGAATTCCCTCTGCTCAAATGCTTCTATAATATTACTTGATTTCTCCAAAGCAATCTGACGGCATGTGAAAGTCATTCTTATTTTTACCCTTCTTACCCATATGAAAAAGGAAACACAGTCCATTTGCTGTAAGCCCCTAAGCATCTGCTGATTTGTCAGTTTTATTTAGTTAAAATGCATTCACTTTTGCTGCATAGGGGACCATTTAGACAAGCTAGCTGGAGAAAATTAGTTCTACTTTACCAACATTAACTACCCTCATTGTACATTAATTAAGATATGCTTTGTGACATCTGATATGTCCTCATATAAATATTTTGGGAGTCAGGCAGTTTTGACAATTTGAAATTAGTGTGGAAAGGGTAAAAATAGTGTTTGGTGGGAGAAATATTACTATACCTTGAGAATGTAGATGCTGTGGGTATTTCGTGTATGAATGGATGTTAATGTTCTTTCATTATTTTTTAGTTTTGGCTCCTTAATGAAAAATTCAGTCCAGTTACACTTACTGTGTGAAGTAACCCTACAGTCTCTGAGAGAGGCAGAACATGACACTATAACCTACCTTGCTTTTCCAAATCTTTCCCGAACAGACAGAGCTGCTACTAATTTGCAAGTTTGCTAATCTGGGAATATTTCCTGTGAAAGCGTCTTGGCAAAAGGCTTAAATCAGGGCACAGCTGCTGTTCAGGAGCATGGACCAGCCAGCCTATGTGATCCAGCACCTCCCAACCACCCAGAGGTGACTGCAGCGAGAGAGGGCGCATGAGAAGGTCTATGCCCAGGAAAACATGGTCCGTATCACATTGGGGCATAGGGATAGTAAATTTATTTATAAATGTTGTCCCATCTTTCCAAACTCGCCTCTTCCTTAGCTGCACAGCCCTCCCTCACTCTAGCTGCAAGCTGAGAGCCATATTTTTGGGATGCTCAACAATTGCTTGTTCATCAAAATAGCCATAATCTTGGACGTGATTTTCCTCCTCCTTATAGTGTCTGGAAAACACAGGTGCACTGAGAGCAGTATGGCTTGAAAGTTTTTAAGAGTTAATACTGTTCAGCTCCCAGTGGATCACCCGCTGGAGCTCCGGAGTGGAGGTGGGGACATGAGCTTGGCTCCTAGAGGTTTTGCTAAGCAGGGCTTAGATAGTCTTCCTCTTAAAAATGTGGCAAGAGGAGTCTGGGCTACTCCTGGACAGTGACACTGGCAGCACGTTGCTTGAGGTCCCTTCAGCCTCTTCTCGCTGGCAGAAGTATCTACACCAGCACCTTGCCCCGCTTGAAGGAGCTGTTGGTGAGACAGAGGGAGATTCAGCAGCCGCAGTGGGGTGAGCTGAATTCCTGGGTGTGACAGCCCGGCCGGGGTGAGCAGCACTCCGCCAGCTTATGGCTTTAATGCAGGTGGAATCTGTGCCCGCAGCTCTCCTCACGTGGGGACCTCGATCAAAAGATGCTTTTTGTGACAAAATGTCGACAAGAATGGCGCAGGGGAAAGGGAGCCATTCTATGCAGCTACAGTGGTGTGCAGAGAACTTTTGTAGTGATTAAAGGTGTATTAATATTTTTTATAATCCTCCTTCTTACTGTCTGAAATGAAGCAAGAAGTGCATCTACCTATTCATACATTGAAACACAGAGGTGTAACCGCACCGGCTTCTGCCAAAATACTCTTATTTGAGAAATTAGATGGTATTAACTGTTTGGAGCCTCACATAACATTTGATTCATTGTTTTTCTAATATCAAGGAATTAAAGGGCGATTTTCCCATAGCAAATATTTACCCTGACCATCCTTTTCAAAGCCTCTTTTTGCAATGAGGGAGAATGCTGTGCAACTGGCTTAGAAAATGTCAGCATCATTGGTAATAATTTAGGGGACCTAAAATTACCAGGGGAGCTCTGGTCTCAAGATCAGCTCCCATAGATCTTTCTCCCGTCGTTTCAGCCCTTTTATTCAGCATCACCTGACTGTGAACAAAGGGCTTCAAGGGTCTGGTGAGCCATGAGTTATTTGCAAGCAATATAAAAGTAGTGATAAACCTTTAAAAACAGCTGTACAGCATTTACCACATAAAACAAATAGATATAAAACATGTAGGTTTGGTTTTTTTTTCTTTACATGCATGCTTTTTAAAGCAGAAAAAGCCTGCCTAGGTAGCTGGCCTTTAAGCCTTCAATTAATTGAACAAAGATTTTAAAATTGTTCAATTGGTTTCATTAGGAAGTGTATAATAGAATAATAAAGTAAAACAAATGATATAAAGCAGACCCACTAATTAGCTCTACATGATTGATACAGCTTTGGACTAGGCATTTGATCTCAAACAAAATGCAGTTCCTTGTTAAGAGGATTTTTAATTGATGTGCAGAGAGGTATTAGATGATGTTGGAAAATAATTACTCAAAAGCTACTCATGCATTTGGCTGAACATAACAAATGAAGTTTGGGCTCTGGATCTGGCGGAGTGGACACATGCTAATTAATAATGAGAGGAACAAGCATCTTCCAGTAGTTTTTAACCCAGTGTTTACTAGGAGATTGCTTCGCAATTATGCACCATAATGAGGTTGTCATCTAAACAAAATCAACATTACTCAGATGTCATTGGAGATTGCTAAATGTTGCAGCCCATATATATGTTCAATTCTTTTTACAGATGGTAATATGTTATTAATCAGCAAGAGCTGTTGCTAGCTCTCCAGCTGCCATGGGCGTTCTGGTACGAGGGGACATTGACACTCCTCTCCTCTTTTCAGACTGTAAAACGTCATGTCGCCGGAGCGGCGGAAATTCCAAAATTTGTTCTAAAAATCCTAAGCAAGAGGGATTAGCATATTCCTCCTCTTCAAAAACCCGACAAGTGGAAGTCTGAGCCGCCTTTCACGTGAAAGCATCGGCCGGGTGCTGCTCGTCCAGCCACCTCCGCTCCGCGCGTCAGCGTGCCCTCATCAACAGCCCTCCGCTGCTGCAAGGCCCTTTTCAACAGCCTCTGCAGGCGCCAGAGAAGAGAAGAGGGCCAGCCAGTGCTGAGTTTATCCTAGCCGTCTGTACGCAGTCCCTGCAGGTTAGATTTGAAGTCTATTGGCAAGGGTAGCGGGAGCTAGAAACGCTGCGCGCCATGCGGTACCTATCCCCTGAGCGGGCTGCAGTCTCCAGGGCTACCGAGCTGGCACTGCCACCAGCGCTGAAACCATAGCAGTTTAAAAAGAAAATAATAAACCTTGTAAGAGCCAGTTGCTTAGGATTCAAGCAGTCTATTTTTTTCCCTGTGCCACTCTGCTCTAATATCTCACCGCCTTTGCAGACTAAGGATACAGTGATGCGTCCTGAAGATGCATTTCTCCTCCCGCAGAGTGGCAAGGGGCTGGCGCTTGACTGTTCCTGCATTGAGCGGTTCTTGCCATGTGTTGGTGGGAAGGCTGCTGTGAGCAGGTGGGTCTTTCATCTCATGCCGATGTTGATGAGTGCCTGATTCAGATTCCCGCAGGTGATTAGGCTGTTTTGACTGTCACCCGGTTCTCCTAACGCAAGGGCTGTGGGACTCGATGGCTCAGGGGTGACATGAGGTTCAGGGCTTGGTGTTTAACCGTTGTCTTGCCATGTGAGCTTCTTTCATCTTCTGGCTATTTAAGCAAAGGGGGTTGATTGAAATTATGATGTCTTCCTTTACCTTTCTGCTGAGCCTAGCAGCAAAGGTGTTGATCTTGACTGGGGCTTTTGCAGGATACCAGACTGGCTACGACATCCTCTTATTCTATGGAATGTTTGATGGTAAAGATAGTATAACCAAATAGGCAGGATCTGCTTGTCTTTTCACGTCTTTCATTCCTCAGTTATGTAAACTCTTTGCCGCCTTCTCCCTTTGGAAAGACAACAGTATTGATGTATGTGCTTGTGGAGCACCCCAAGGTCTCTGGAAGAACAGCTCAAGGTGAGACATTCTTCTTCAGGAGGTGGCATGCCTGCTCAGCTGTCTCTGCTGGGCTGGGCTGCTGTTGAAATGCTGTAAACAGTTTAAAAAAAAAATCACAACATTTTCAAAAGTTCAGTGTACTTCTGAATGCTGTGATGCCTATTGTTCATCTCTTCCTTGGAAAAAAAGCTAGATTTTAGGAGTTGGGGTTTTTTTATTTTTTTATAGAAAACCCTCTAAAATACATTAGATATTTGCAGCTACAGTGATTTTTGTTAAAGTCAGTAGCCTCTTTCCAAATAGCTTTTTCTGTTGATTTTTTTTTTCAGCAGCTTTATCAAGAACATTTTCAAGTTGTGTTTTTATCTTAGAGTACTTCCAAAAAGAATCAATCAACTTATTTTTTAAAATCATTGTTATGCCTTTATTCTTTGGAGACCAATTCATTTCAGATACAAGCTTTCTACTTACACAAAGGTAGTACACAGTAAAAGGCACGATGGGCTAGTGATATTTATTATCAGGTAGACCTCAGCCCTGTACAGTTGGGAAATAAGAAGAAGGGGATTTGCATCCATTGTTCAGTGGCTATCATGGAGGGGACCCCCTGAATTCATCAGCTTGTGGCAATTCTCTTCATTGATGAAAATTACTTCAGAATGACATAATAGGTCTCCACTATTTCTCATTTCCACAAGCAATTCAGGGATATCATCTTACCAACAACGTATTAATTCTCAAGCATTCTCAGTCCCTTCAGAGGACTCCCCCAAGATGCTGGGGTGATGCCTACCCATAATAAGACACAATGAACAGAGATTTGGAGGTTCAGTTGCGTAGATACTGTCTTCAGTTTTTAAAATCCACGTGGTTAGGGTCGTCTTTGTCTAAATAATGCTGCCTAACATTCGTCCTGTGTCTCGAAAACACACTCCATCCTCCCAAAGATGAAATGGGACACTTGGAGAAACTGAAAAATAAATTAGTAGTATCTGATTTGAACTTCCGTCAGTAGGAGTATGTGGAAATATTTTCTTTCTCAGTTCTTCATTAGGAATGTCAACAACATTAAAAAAAGAAAAAAGATTACTATTTCGGCTGAGACTTACTCCTTCATTTTTTATTGCTGTTTATGTAACTTGGTGGCCTATTGCCATATCCAATGAGAAAAACTCCTCAAAGGTCTCCTAAGAGAATGCTAGTGCTGTGTTAAGTGCACCGGACCTGACCTGGTGAGGGTTAGAAGCACCATGAGAAGGTGAAGATCAGCGTACGTGGGGCTGATGAACAGTAGATGTTGTGCCAAACGCATGTCTAGTTTACAGTGACGTTAAAGTAGTTGTAGCTTTGCTAAATGCCATGAAGTAGCCGTGGATTTACACCAAGACTGAGACCTGGATTTTGGTGCAAGGTGCAGGCATAAAAAACCAGTCCTTTTCTGCAAGAAGTTGGTGTTTGTTTTTTTGTTATGCAGTACAGTGTCACTTGATAGTCACGAGGACAATGCCTTGAGAATGACTTCTCTTCCGTGGCTGCATTAGCAGCGGTTGCAGCAGCCGTAGCAGCAATATATACTTTTATCCCTGGAAACTCTGAGAGTTGAATCCTCTGGGTCCTGCTGGTCCTTATAAAACAAAGCAAGTCTTAAAACTTTGCTACCACTCTTTACCTTTATAAACAAAACTCAATTTATCTTTTAATAACTTAGCTTTGATTTAGAAGTATTGAATGAGGAATGAACAAAACCAGACATTTCCAAAAATCACTTTGGGTTTGGATGCCTCATTTCTAGTTGTCCAGTATGAAACACCTTGAGCAGACTGGACTTCCACTCTTGGTAAATGGTCTTTAAAAATCTCTTATACTGGCACCTGAGTTTTGCCGCACAGGTGCCAGGGCACCCCAGCTCCTGGGCCAGTTTTGGAAAAGGTGCATGTGGGGCATCATTTAGACATAAACTCAAAGAGGATTTTTCCCGGGGCCGATTTTTATTTTCATTGTACATTCAATTAGCGATTGTCAGGCAGCACGCTAAATGAAATTTGTTCCTTGCTATTTTTTAATTGCTTTCCAGGTTCTACATTTGCCCCCACACAAACACATGCATGTATGTATTTATGCATGTGTGCCTAAATAAACAAGCCCTGTCAGAAAAATCAAAAACCCCTAATCCAATGGTGCAACGGTCTGGCTGGCTGCACTGGGAAACATAAGCTGCGTTATAACCAGGAGCCTGTTGTTCACAGGACTGATTATTTAAGACAACTGTTGTTCCTGTGTGCAGTCCTGTATGCGCTGGGCAAATTATATTACTAATTTACTAGCTGGTCAAATGTCACTCTTTTGTAATGCACTGCATTCCCTGTAGCTCTAGACAAGCCGCTCCGCAGCATCCCTCTTTGGGAGACAACTTCTCAATTGATTTCGAGAGCGATGCCAAAAGTCTCACTTTTCTACTTCAAATAAATTACTCTGACACTTCACAGCCATGGCTTTATATTTTTACTTAAATGTGTGTTTTGTGGGTGAGAGTGCGGCGTGGTTTGAACAGTTGTCAGAAGTTTTATTTTTGGAAAAAGACAGATAGTATTTTGTGAGATAATTAAGAGTTTGTGAAGTTTCCTCGAGAAACGAAAGAGGCCCAAACCATCATCTTCTGTTCATATATGCATTTTACACTCAATTCCTCATTTGCCACCTCCTCCTCCACTAGTTTATAAATCTGTTAATTAATGGTGTTTATTCTCCTCTCAGCCTTGCCTGAGAAATGGTTTTATGATTATATTATTAGGAAGTGATGATAACATATGTGGGAAAAGGTATTTTTTTGTATGTGGGCTTACCGATCGCTATGGAAACAAGCAAATATTTGCAGACCTCAACTACTGATTAATACCTACTGGTTATTTTGGCTTTATAAAGTTACTGTCTGGATGTGAAGAATTTCATGTGTGCGGTTCTCTATGACAATTTATTTACATGTGTAATAGTCTCATCAGAAATGACTCCGGTAATTTAAGGCTCCATCACATTGTAGCAGTTTCTGAAACAGCCATTTTATCAGCGTGTGATTGAAACACAAGCACTTGGCATTATTTTTAAACCCTTTGGTTCACATTTCAGTGACAAGAGTTTTATTACAAAAATATTTCTCCCTGAAAGGAGGGATGCAGATACAGGCACTGACTAATAGTGTGTTATTAAAGTAGTATTGACAAGGCTGCGGCTGCCAGAACTGCTTGAACAGAGAAACTCAAGCAGAGCACTATGGGAGGACATACATTGCCAGCAATGCGAGCCGTGGTCCTCCTTGCCCTCATCTCTACAACGCGTAGCACAACGAGCAACCTCAACCAGACCTGGGTTCGGACACAGTGATAATTAGCGTCGAGGATGCACTGAAGCACACAGATCACTTTGACATCGAGTGACGAAGGGGGATGATAGGAGAGAGGAGGGACAGGTTTGTCTCGATGTGTGAAGCTCTTTACACAAGTGTTACAGAACTTCCTAGAAGAAGAAATGTTCTTCTGCGTGAGCTGTTGGGCTTCTCTATTGGGAGAAAATAGTTATGACCTTGGTTTGCAGGTCATAAACCCATCACAGAATTCTCTCAGATAGCTAGAAAGTATTAAAAAAACCCCCACTTCGGTTAGTAAATTCTTTACTCTCCACACATTTTGGTCTTTCTAGAGAATCCTAAAGTCTGAGTTTTAGAGAATCCTAAATTCTGCAGTCTTCCAAAAGAAAAAGAAAATAAATAAATAGATTTGGGTACGGGTCAGAATGATTTTGATTCCCAGGGTACTTTTGAAAATGGGATTGAGTTCTTTAATCATACAGGTATTAAAAATACTGCGGTAGATGGACAAAATGTAGTACCGAGTGTCCCTCTTACTGAACTATTAACTTCGCCAATACAGAATTACTAATCTACTTTATATTCTTGCTTGTCATAGCTCCACACTGACTCATGTCTTCATGAAATCTTTTTCTTTGGTTCTGTATAAATTTATGGCTCATCAAAAGACCCAAGTGGGCAGCACCAGAAACTCAGCCCTGCTGCATTTATGTGAAGAAGAGATGTAGCACAGCAGAGACCACCATCACACACAACGCAGCCACCTCACCAGCATCCAGCCCAACTCCTTGGAGATGTCCATTAGCTCAAGGGTACCAACATCTCTCCCTTTGATCCCCATACCAAAATATCCACATGTGCTGAGCCACCGGACACATACCACAGTCCTCCCAGACCCAAAGAGATGAGGCTTTCCTGGCATGGATGAAGGATGTCAGCAGCTGGGTGGGAGAACAGAAGCTCCATGCGTTGTCTGATAGCAACGGGCTGGCGTGCAACCACTTCCACCAATGCCCACTGATGTCCTCTGTGGGTTCTTGTTGGCTCACTTCCCCCACAGCTGGAAATCAGGATTAATCAGCAGCTTCTGTGCATGAACAACCTCATTATACCTTTGATATGAAAGCTGCCTTCAGATTTACTGCAGCCTGGCCATGGCTCAAGAGCCAGAGGTTGTCCACCCATGAACTATTTCTTCAAGGCAGTTGGGGCTGGGAGGTAGACAGGCTGCGGCGGAGGGCAGCGAGGCAGAAGGAAATGCAAAAGGTAGTAAGTGAAGCCATGGTGATCTGCAGGGCCTTGGGGCATCTCTCTGAACATCTGCAGTCACCTCGGGCAAAATCCTGTCCCTACTGAAGTAAATGGAAAATTTGCCGCTGACCTCGAAACGGCCAGAATTTCGTCCGGGTGCTGCCGGGCTGTGTCGCACAGTGTGGCGGGGTGTGCACGCTGCCACAAGACAGGGCTTTGTCCCACCACGGGTGCCTTGCTGGGGCTTCTCCACCCAGGGCAGCTCGCAGAGGTTAGCAGGGGCTGGGGGTGTGAGCATGAATGAAAAGGGGGCAGAAACGCCGGAGAGAAGAAGGGCCAGAGGTCTGTGGTTTTTCCCTGCTCTGTTGTTTGATGGTGAAATTTTTCTCCGGGGAAAACTTTATTTTTAATCCAGTTGGGTTTCACAAGTGAATGCTTTAATGGTTGTGCCCAAGGTCCTTAGTCAGTCTTAATCTGTGTTACAAAATCAGTTTACCAGAGGTCTGTCTGAGGGAGACTCACAGCAGAAATTACAGAGAAGCAGTACATCGGCGCTGGACTGGGACAGGCCACGTGGGCTGGTAGCCCTCAAAACGCTGTGAGCCTGCTACTGGGGTAGCAATCCAGCAACTCGGGTATCATTCAGCAAGGTCAAATGTATGGAGCACATACGTGCCAGGGCATGGTTTTGATTCCTTTTAAGTCCCGGCTTCTCTCTCTTTGCGGAGTTTGTGAACAGCTTACACAGTCACTGAGGTGGTGGCCTGAGAGCAAGTCCTTGAGAAGGTCTAGGGCTTATCTCACTCTATTAATATTTTAATTCTGCTGTGAATATAGCGATGCTTTGCCTCTTCACCTCTTTCTGTGGATCTTGAACTGTTTTCTAAGTAATAAATTTGGTCTTCAAATAGCTGTGTGAAGAAGTAGATACCGTCCCCTCGGTCCAGAGGAGAAAACCACAACAAAGGAAGGATAAAGCCTAAACCGTGTTGTTGCTACACAGGACGTTGGATATGTCTGCAGCTGAACTGCAGGTTCAGAAACCAAAGTATGTGGTTGAACATATAAATCTAAATCATGTTTGTAAGTATGGAATGAGTAACTTTAATCATATAGATATTTATTACGTAAATAATACTGTAATAATGTATCTGATGATTTATCCCTTCGTGCTGACAAATTACTCCTACATGACTTGCCTGAAGACACTCGTGAAGTCCATCTGCCAGGGAAGAGCACAGCCTGGGTCTCCGGAGTCCCGGTCCCATGGATTGACTGTAAGACTATCTTCTTCCAGTCAATAGCTTCATCAATCATCATTTAAGTCAGCTGGATGGTTGGCTTTCTAAGGCCATCCCCGATGATTTATACCTACCCTTCTCTCTTCAAAAGCTTGCAGCCTATGACTTGTCCGACGTTTGTAGAGACGTGCTCTTTGCCCACCGGTACTTTCCCTAACGCTCACGCTGGGAGCAGCCTGAAGCTTGCACTGCTGCTCTCGGGCACGCCGATGGCAAGACCCCTCCTGGAGTGACCTGCCCTCAGGTGTGCCCGTACCAGTTTCTCCCCAGATGACGACGGTGAGCAGAGCTGCCCAGCTGCTCCGGTTTCGGGCGATAAGGGAGGAATGCAGAGGCTGATCTCACCCGGGGTTGGGGCTCAGCCATTCCCTCAGGGCTGTCCCCGCTGAAGGGGTCCCCGCTCCCGGCTCCAGCGGCGTGCAAGCCCCCCCAGCGCATACGTGCACGTGGATGCTGCGGTAAAGGAGGGCGTGCCGCAAGCTCCTCAAATGGATTTTTGGGAATATTGGTGCCAATTCTGTATTTCTATCCTCAGTCCCACCGCTTTATCCCTTTTCCCTCTGCTTTGTCTGCTGTCAGTCTGGTATTCTGCTTGTCGAATACGTGCTTCTCATGTACCATCTTCTGCTACACCAACTCTCATAATTCATCTTTATTCTCCAGTTTTCTGTCTCCTTTCCTGTCCTTTCTACTCAGGATTGCTTTTTATGTGGTAATTTTATTTATTTCCACACTTGGGTTTTCTTTTATTTATTAGTCCTCTGTTAAAAATCACTCGTGTTAATTTTTCCCACACTAGTGCTTTTAAAATATGACATCTCTGTGCATGCCCCTGTAAAAAAGTAATACAAGGCTGAAGTCAAAGTATTAATGGTAGGATTTTCTTGGCATTGATCTCATTCTGCTCCTTCCGAAATCAATGAGACTGGGTTAAGCTAATGCTGAGCAATTCTTGGGAAAAAAGGGCCTCTGACTGATGCAGTAATACAACACAGTTTGCTAAGCGTGTTATTAACAGTCCCAGCACCTGAAGACAACCGATGATAAAAGCATAAGAGATTTTAATAGCACCGGGGTAGGGCTTCAACACGTGAGCTCAGGAGACCTTGGAGAAAGAAGGAAAATTCAAATAACACAATATAGTCCTGCCTGGCATCCTGCAAGTGTGTGGATAAGATACTCAAATTTTTGGCAACACCAAAATCCCCGCCAAAACACTTGACTGCACTGTCAACTGGGTGCAAGTTCCCACCTGCTCTTCGTGGTGCAGGATCAATTGGAAAGAGCTGGCCAGGGATTTTCTCCCAATAGAAGCTGGTCCTCCTCCCTTTTACCTCCCCCAGCAGACCTACTGCGTCCCAAAGAAGAGAAAAATTCTTTACATAGGAGCTACCTAACTTGTAGCTTGCTTTTTTTGAGACTTCTCATGGGAAGTAACGTACGTTTGTACCAAGGAGGAACCTGGAGGTTTATTCCAGGGACGTTCAGTAGCTGTGGCAGCCAGCATCCTGGAAAAGCTACCTATTCCCAAATGCCATTCTGGGCTCCCAGCAGGGTCAGAACAAGCTCTGGTGAGGAAGGAAGCCTTTCCCTGGATTAGTCCACTGTTAAGTCTTCACGATTATTATTTTGAGTGCCAAACGCAGCCCTGAAGGAGGATCAGTTACACCTTCTGCTTCCCCGCTTGCCTCTGCCGCGGGAATCTGTGTACATGCATCACAATATTGATAATAGCATCAGCTTGGTATTTTACTTAGCAATGGTCTGGTTCCCTTAATGAAGCAGTCTCCAGCTTCTTCATTTCCTCTTCTTAGTAACCAGATTATTGACTTGTAATTTGTCACAATGATATAGCTTGGTTACTAAATGGAAAATGTTTAAATCAAGCAGCAATTAATGCATTGTAAAGCACTTCAGGTAATTGTGTAATAAGCAGCACATTACCTAGAGTAGTAACACATTTTACAGCTAAACCAGCAGGAAAAATAATGTTTTTTGCCAGGTTATTTTCGGGTGTGAAACACGCTGTTGTGGAAAGGCAGTGTGAATCCATATTATGCAGAAATCAATGGATACCCATCTTTTCAGACTACAGTAGGAGCTGTGTGACAAGGGCACAGCATTTTTCCTAATCAAGCAGGTTATGTGAAAGCTAAGAGTCAAGCTGAGCTTGCTATATCCAGCTGTACTTTGTTTGCTACTTAATGGAGCAGGTCATAGTTATAACACCCCAAAGAAATCAGCTCGTCTCAGCCTGAGGAGCACAGAGAAAGTGTTGGAACTCCAGCGGCTCTGCATTAAATCACTCCTATAGGTCATCTGCAGAGAGAGGACTCGGGGAAATAATAAACCAGCGTCGTTCTGCTGCTGGTGCTTAAGGCTCATCCCCAGGGGAGGCAGTCTCTGGGTTTAGGTTGGGAAAAGCAATATGGCTAAAGAAACAGTTATTTATGTATTATACAGTCCTTGGCAAACCATCAGACACCGGGCTTGCAGCTCCCCCTCCTCTGGACAGGAGGAAGAGGAGTTTGTAAAGCAGGTTGGCGTGGATAAAGGATGATGTATGTATGGCTTCTGCTGTTAGAGGACCCGGGGGCCCTTAGCACTGGTGGGGCTCTGCAGAGCTACGCACGCCGGCCATGGAGATGAGTTTGCCATTGCAGAGCAATGTTGGGCTGTACTAATCCCGGTTTTCCAGGAGCTGGTCGTGACAGGGAGTAAAGCGTCTGCAATGAGGTCCCCAAGGCTTCAGCCCCATGTTCTTGCTGACTTCCAAGTGTTCCTTAAGATTGGAGATGGACCCAATTTCACATGACAGCAAAGATGGTGGGAGGAGAGATAATCCTTAACTCCTTCCTAGCAGTAAACGTCATTGTGGGTAGGTAAAGCACAAGCTGATCCTTTGGCTTTCAAGGACAATCTTTCCTTTTTTAAAAAAAAAAAAAAAAAAGGATTTCAAAGAAATGCTCCTGCAATGTATCCTATTTGGCCTTCCTGAAGAATCATTCCAGTTCTGGGACTTTAAGAGGAAAGAATAACACGTACATCATGTTCGCTCCTTTTCACAGTGCTCCTGGGGAGCGGCTGACCAAAGAAAGTGCTAACCATCATGTTTTCACCGTTAACTTTGAAACATGCTGATCACATTTTCTCCTTCAGCCTTTTTCTCTCAGCTGCTCGTGTATATAGTTTATTCAATTCATGGCAGTGTACAATAAAAATCAATAAAAAGCATTTATTATAAAGTACCAGAGATTAAAATAACTGACTTGGCTATGCTATTAAAACATGGGTCGCTCAAAGCAGGGATGCACACTTCACACAAAATATGATTTATGCTCTGCAGAGGGGAAAAAGTCCAGTAAGCAGAAAAGGAAGTTTTATTGTCTTGCCAATGAATCACTGTCCTGCTTTAAAAAAAGTTAATAAACATGAAAACATTATTTAATAAAACTAATGTAGCATTTTATTATAAATATAACCGTTGTAAATAACGACTGTTTTCCCTGCTAGCAATAGTACCTTCAAAATTTTAATCAGGTCAGCAAAGTACCTGCCTCAGTTTCCAAGATTTACATAAAATTAATTTCATTTTGCTCGTCAGTTTTACGTATTCACACATTTCCAAGAGCACCAAAAGCTTTTGTTTGCAAGCTGGAGTGACACCGGGGCTACGAGTGCAGCGGAGGGGACCTATGCCACAAATACCGTCTGGTGTCAGGAGCAATTAATCTGTGTCTTATTTACCCAGGCAGGACCGCAGCTCCGCTGGAGCCCTCCTGCCCACAAACCTCACCGCGCCAGCTCCTCTCCTCAACTTCACGTCCGTGGGATTTGAGCCCCGCTAACGTATCACTGCATACGCAACGCACCTTACGCAAACCGACAACTTCTTTTGGTTGAAGAAGGCTAATCTGAAACGACAACATTTCTTGGGAGGTCGCGAACGACAGGCGGGGTGTACACCACTGGTTTTACAGACGGAACTCATACGCTCCCGCTTGATGAAGCGCAGCCCTATTTCCCGGCACAGGCAGGCAGAGTTTCGTGCCCTCATCCACATTTAGCCACGTCCATCCGTGGTGAAAAGGTCTGGTCTCCAAAGCCGCCCCCACCGCCCGCAGGAGCCGGTAGGAGCCGGGGGGTCCCGGGAGGACCTCCGGGCGCTGCCTCCCCGCAGGGACCCGTCCCGCGCTGTGAGCGGGTGTACGTGCACGCTGCGGCCCCGCTGCTGCCCTTGACGACTTATGCCAGGCTAACAAGCCGGCGAGGACGGAGTCCTGACGTCCCGCGTCTCCTGTTGGTAGCGGATTAGCAGCTATCCACGTTAAAGGGCTGGGCAGCCCATCGCACAGATGCCTTCTGTGCATGCGGCGGTACGGCAATGCGGAGTTGTGAAAAGCTGAAGTCCTGGCAGAAGCAGCAAGACGTCTCTGCTGCATTATTAGCTGCTCGATGGAGAATTTCACAGGCAGGTTTGAAGTTTACTCAGCTTAGTAAAAAGAGGAGAAACAGCTACTGTAGTTTGTTGCAACAGGCAAACTGAAATTCATTTAATTTGTTACTTGCCGTTTTCTCCTATAAACTCAAATACTTATTAACACTGTAAATATGCCTTTTTACTGGCTCGCTGACAGCTCACATGCTTTCTGTGCTGTCTCCTTAAACATTTATGAGCATTCATGAATATGCAAATTCACAATCTAATGTCTGCAAAATGGTTGCAAGTACAAATGCTGTGTTAATATTTCATACAATGATGGGAGCAAATCAACAATCATAAATTTTGAACAAATATGTTGCTTCATTAATAACTAATGAGGCAGTGCATGGAGCTCTAGATTTGGCATTTAATAGTAAAAGTGGTGTTTAAAAAGAGCTTATCAGGCACTACTTTCATTTGAAAGAGGGTTAGCAGCCTCTGTGGCTTACAGGAGGGTTCCGGGATGAGAAATGCTGGAGACGCACTCACAGCAACAGAAACAAGAGTTACAGCCGCACCTCCAAGAGTGACTCCTCTTTCCCAAATATTTGCCGGCTTTGGAAGACCAAGAGAATTGCCAAACTGCACAGTACTCACCTCGAAGCCTCGGTGGTCTGCCTGTCTTCGTGAAACACACTTCGTATCCTGGGCTTTGTTTAAAGACTCCCACGTGAGATTTCAGCAAACTATCGGTTGAGGACCTCATTTTCCCAGCCTAAGCTGCGGTGAGGCACCTTTCCCCGAGGAACTCGCGCTCGCTGCTTCGGCCAGCCTGGCTGGCCACATGTCGGCAGTGGGTCGTGCAGGACAGGACCACCAGGAGACCCGCTCCCCACCTGAGGCTGTGGCAGCTCCCACATGCGAAACACAAGTTGCTGGTCTTGATGACTCTTGGAAAGCCACCGAATGTGGCATATGTGGCTCACACCCACGTGCGAAGGGCACAACAGGCTACACGAGTTTGTTCTGCCATACGCCGAGGGGAGTGCTGGAGGCACCTTCCTCAGCCTTCAGCTTCTGACAGCCCAGAGGAGAAACTAGTGATCTACAAGGGGAAAAATAACCAGCGTTTCAGATGCCACATACGAATGGTGATATTAAGAATATTGTTAGTGTCTAAAGGTGTCAGTCCCATCCTGGGCAAGGTTTCTTTGCCTGTGCTGACTGGACCCCGTCCCCGAGCTGTGCATGCTCGCAGCAAGGGCACCGAGCTGCAGCTCCTCATCCTGCCACTTGGGAATACCGCAAGGGTCTGCAAGCTGCGGGGTGGAAATACCTGCGGTATTTTCCCTGGAGATCGCAGGATACTTGATGTAATACTAGGTTGCCAAAACATCAAAATGACCACAGCAATCCCGTGGTTTGCTTGGGCAAGACTTGGCCATCAGGAGATGGGCCCTGAGAGAAGAAGGTCTCTGCACCAAGCCGGTTTGCCATCACCCACGTCCTTCCTCTGAAACACCCAGCTCTGCCATCACGATGTCAGTAAGCATCAAAGTGTCTGATAGCACTGCAGCACATGTAAAGTCAGTTTAACTGGACGACAGTCTATGGTGGAAGGGGAGGAAATCACTAAGAATGCCTCCCAAGTCACCCTGCACTTGAGTATCTTCTTCCAGCATCATTTGCTTTATACAGAGTTACTTTGACTGTGATTTAATTAAAGCCTGTCTTTACTGTTTCCCTACACAGAACCTACTCTACTCCTCCAATGAAGTTAGCAAAATGGCATTTCTGAGTTTTCCTGGTAGCACTGTTTTCTGTCGCTTTGATGGAAGGTGGACCCCTGTGCTTCTTCCACAGAGCACAATGTCTACCAAATCTCCTTAATTTGACTCGATTTGCGTGGGCAAGCAACGGCAGCTTCCTCAGAGCGGCTGTGCGAGCGGGAGAACATACCCGTGATTCATCTGTTTATTTTTTCTCTCCTCTTTCCTCCCGGTTTTGCTTCTGAAGTTTGGATAGCTGGGGCCGCTGGGCAAGCGCTGGAGATCAGATGCATTCCTGCAGGGCCGGGGAGCGGCGCGGGCGCTGCTTGCAGATGCAAACTCGCCTCCCGAAACAGCCACCTTGTTTCTTTTCATGTCCATGTCCTTTCTCCAAAAGATTGTGTAAACCGTTTGACAGCAAAGCAAGACGGGGCAGTAAATGTCAAGGGAAATGGATGGGGGTCAGGAAGATCACTTTTTTGGAACCTGTTGATTTGTTTTAGGTTGACCAAAGCACAAACAGCTCCGCCGTTTATCTTGGGGAGGGGAGGGCTGTGGAGCCGAGCAGCAAGAACTTGTTAAAAGTCTCCAGATCCTGTCAAAATGCCTCCGTTTTATGGCTTTCAGTCGAAGGTTGAAGTTTTTGATGAGGTGCATGAACAGTGACCTCATAAATTGCTCTATAAAGTGTAAACATGATTTCTAAAAATTCTTTTTGAAACCCAACTTTAATAATAAGCCAAACTTGTTGGAACTGCCTTAAATATTTATGTGCGTGGCATGCTCTCTGCACAGCTTGTAATTATAGAATATTATTTCTCTTTTTGTACATTTTTAGGCTGTGCTGCCACTAGCTTTTGACACTTTAATTTAAGCATAGTTAAAAAAAAAAAAAAAAGGATAATTTCTTTTTTCCACCTTAGTATAAAGATAAACCAGTGAAATCATTCCTGCATTTGCTGGTACAATTTCAGTTTTTAGCTATGTTGATAATTTACTTTTGATGCTAATTAATTACAAGTAATCATAAAAACAAATTAAAAGCACTATACTTGCAGCAGGTTTTTTTATGCTTATGAAATAATGCATCTTTATGCATCTGTTTACTTGCTATGTAAAAAAATGTAATCTATATTCATAGAAAAACAACTTTAGCACTCGGCACTGGTGCTGTAAACCATTACCACTCACATGTTTTTAGCTATCTTTCCTTTTTCTAGAAAGAGGGCAGTCCAGTGTAAAACCCCAAAGTCCATCAGTTTTGAAGTGTGTGTTGAAGGTAAAAGCCTGGGATTTAGTGATTAACTGTATTTATAGACAGGTTTGGCACTATGGATTTCAAAGGAAGTGCTGCTTATTTATATATAAATATCCATCCAAAATGACTTGAAATCAACTAATAGTTTAAAAGTAGCTCATGCTTAAAATAAATTATTATACGTTAACGCTCCAGGCTAGGCTTGGCAGGGCAGGGATACCCAGGTCCAGGGCTCTGCTTGCAGCAGAAGGTGGGGCCAGACCCCGGGGGTCCCTTCCCACCTTCCCACCAGGGTTTTTCTGTGCCGTGAACTGGTTTTTAGCTGTGGAGCGGTAAGGCTTGCATTTGTGTGCAGGATTTTCTACTTGGTTTTGCCTCTTGCTTACTTTGCACGTATGCAGATAACCCAGCTTGCACTCTGGCAGTCCCTCGCCCGGCTGGTCCCTATCAGAGGCGCGTTGGGCTCCTTGCGCAGGAGCAAAATGGTCTCAGAGGTGGGTGAGAGCACAGAGCCGGTCCCCTTCGGCACCTACAGCCTGCAGCAGGCATCCCCCAGAGAAACATATTTAGGCTTCAGGATCGATCATGCATCGAGTTGGTGCTGCTCCATAACGGGAAACGTGACCCAGTATTGTGTCATGGTGCTGCTTCGTTCGTCAAAACAGTCTGTTTGCCATGAAATCATCCCTTTCTTTAAGGTTTTATAAGGGAATGGCCTCATTTTTCATCTGGGCTTCTGTCTCGAATAGCTGCGGAGACGGCTTTGAGGTGCTGCTGTTTGTACATGTCAGGAATGTGGAGACGTGGATGTCATCTGGGTCCTGATGGAATCGGCTCCGCAGTGGCTCCTAATCTTCTCACGCGGTCTTCCGTATGTGTTAAATAGTTTATGGGAGAAGATAGAGACTCACAGATAACCCGCAGGTTTTGGGTCGATGCAGCTGGTCATTATGACCTTCTGGGATCTCACAGGGAGGACGGATCAGAGCCAGTTCAGAAAACTTCCTCCCGCCCTCGCCAAGTCTCAGAGCTGAGTCACCAACAACTCATTATCAAGACTTTGTGTATTGACCTAACTTCTGGAAGAAGGTCTTGAATTCCTTGGCAACTTCCAATATTAAGAAACAGAAGCTTTTATGGGATTAGATGTGAAAATTAATAAAACAATGCTATACAGTCATCTCTGCAGTACACAACTCGGTATTAAATGAAATATTTTTGTTATACTTCCCCATATTTTTTTTTAGTTTTCAACTTGGTGCAAAATTTTGGCGTTCAAAGTTTTGTAAAGAAAAGCATGGCAAGGTCTGGAGGGGGAGTCCTGCGCTACGGCATCTGGGAAATCTGTTGTCTTCACCAAACCCAGCCAGGCTAGAGCACTTTCCCAGCAGAAAGAAAGCTCTCGTTCCACACCAGAACTGGTGACAGGCATCACACCTGGGGCTCTGGTCTCCTGGTGGCTATGGAGCTGGGAGGTACCCACCCCAGGCTACCCCGTGCCCTTGTCAGAGCTCAAATGCTCGGCATGGACAGAAGATCATCCACCAGTTTGAACGGTGGTGAAGGTTCCGAGCTGCTGGACTTCATCCTCAGGCATTTAGACCTGGCCACGGCAGCTACGGGGCTGTTGGCCATCACCTTCTGGGACTGGGAGGAGCAGCAGAGCCGGGCTGTGCTGGAGGCAGTCCTGGTGCGGGTCTGCAGAGCTCAGGCCACGGGCACAGCCCGCGTGGTGAACACGCGCCTTCGGCAGGACGGGGCAGGGCAGGGCTGCAGCACCAAATCAGTTTGGCAGATGAGAAACGGCACACACACAAAAATGTGTGCAATCAGATGGGAACAAGTTCAGCAGGGACACTTAGGCAAGAACAATCAACGGTGCAAAGTCAGGATGAAGAGCATCCAGTTGAGAAGTTGCTTAGGTGTGCAGGGAAAGAAAAGGCGGGTGGGATGCAGCCGTTGAGGACTACGAGGTGCCTCAGTGAAAGAGAGAACCTGTTTTACAGGCTCATAGCAGGTACTCGGAAAGGATGGGCTTAAAATACAGTGAGAGAGCTTTGCTGGCCATCAGGACTATGATGGCCGTGGTGAGCAGAAAGCAAGAAACAGATCCTCTGGAACGCTGCGGCATCCCTGGCACTGGCAGCGCTTGGGAAGATCCAGTGTCTATCAGGAGTCACAGCAGTGCTGGTCTTGGGTCTTGGAGGGTCCTCTTAGGAACATCTGGAGGTTTACCTCCTTTGACAATTAACATTTTTGGTTTGGGTGTTTTCTCTGGCATTGATTTCACAAAGGGGCTGAACACTTGGATCTCTCTCATTTTGGTGGTGTCTGGTGTTTTTTTAGCAAGACGGGTAATCAGACTGCTAGCAGAGATTAGGATATAAACGTCTCCCGTGGAAGCTTACCATATCTGCTGATGGAGACCAAAAGAAACATTTAGAAAAAAATTCCAGTAGCATTTCAAATTAGATGTTCCGAATAAAATACCTTAACCTCACATATGTTAGAGGTGTTTAAGATTTTTATTACATATTAAACAAATGTAGAGGGCAGTATATATAACACATGCAGTACCCATATTTGCTACTTGGTTGTTGGACCTCTATATACAGTCTTTGCTTTTAATAATCACCTGCTGTATAATAAATATCCAATTGCTGTCTTAAAAAAAAAAAAAATCTAGAAAGGTGCATTTACATGCACGCTTATTGTATGTTAATTATTAGCACCAAGTATGCCAGAGAGGTTTAACTATGCAATAGATATAGATCTAACTAAATACCATAGGTGTTAAAGCTCAAGCAACACGTTTTTGTTAATCAAATGATACTGAATTAACATACTGTACAATAATTGCCTTGTTAAATTTAAATTAAAACCTTATTGAGACACATAATCTGGAGTGTGACTCACTGTTCTAACCACATTTAGATTGTTGTCAGTACAATTAGGATTTTGAATTTACAAGTTGGTTTTTTTTTTTAAATTTAATCAATCACTATAGCAACTGCAAAATTAAACAGGAGATGTTCCCCCTTCCAAGTCCAGTTTGTTGTACTGACTCCTCTTGCTGGTGGAAAAGCAAATTTAAAAACTTTCTGAAATGCAGCCATTTCAGAAGCTTGTCCAAGGTTCTGAGCCTGACCTCCTGAATGCCAGGTCTGGGAGGTGCAAGGACCTGTGGAATCCATCACCCACCCTCTAGGAAAACCCTTCTGTGCCCGGTGGTGGAGCAGAGCAGCTCTGAGAAATCAGGTGCAGCACACGCCGAGCAGGCATTTGTCTGCTGTACAAATCAGAGCCCTCGCCAAAGCTGCTGCTGCTGCTGCTGCTGGTACTTCTTAAAAAGGTGGGTGCTGCCTGTCCAACCCCTTTTTGCTCGCTCCGTTGCTCAATGGAACAAACAATAACGCACCCTCGACTTCCCCAACACATGGCAATCTCAGAACTTCTAGCTCAGGAGAGTTTCTCTGATAACTGGGGGAAGTTTCTCTTTGTTTGAGTTCAGATTTAATTATTTCACGTGGCCAGGGAGAGGGTGAAGTGTCTGAAGAAGGTAATGGACTGAAGTGCCCGAGCCCCCCGGCTCTCAGCAAGAGGGTGGTGTGTGCTCTGCCAGGTTTTCAGCTGTTTTCAAACTTAAGGTACAGGTAAGGTGCCATGTTCAAAAGTGCATGGGCAGAAGGGCTGCAGCTGACAACGGCTCTGGAGGGGAGAAATTGTCTTATGAACTATTTATTAATTCTGCCTATGAATGTAGGAGAAAGGGTAAAACTAACAAAGAAAATTATTTTCCAGAAACAGTTTTCTTAAACAAACAAATAAACAAATTCAGAAAAATAACAAACCTTCTTCTCTGTGCTGTAATTCCCAGCTAATTCCCTTTCAGAGGGAGCTGTAGGGTCTGGGAGAGGTATGACTGCATGTGCAGCTATCCCTATACTCCTGAAAATCTAGCCTTTAGATAACACTTTCACAGATGTTTATAATGGTTTCTCCTCTTTTCAGCAATTCTGCTTCCCTCCTTGGGTTTGTCCTTATAATGTAGCTAAGCTCTCCATTTGGGCTGGCTATAAAATCCACTGCGTGTTGGTGCATGTGACCTTTCTCCTTGACTTTTCGCCTGGCTGTCCATCCCACGCTGGCTTACAGCTCGTATTGGAAAAGCTGTGAGAAAGTCACTTAAAGAGAGGAAAATTCCCCTCCGTGCTGGAGCTCAAGGGCTGGGAAGACTCCCACACCAGCACTTGCTCTTTGCTTGATTGCGTTATGTATTTACTCAGTTTGTCCAAGAATGGAACATGCCAAGGGGAAAAAAAGCAAGTGAATTTTTCATCCAGAATAAAAAGTATTTGGGCTGGCTTTGAACCTTAACCAAACATTCAAGCTGGCTTATACAATGTGCAGCTTAGTTTGCTTGTGTGAACGAAGTTAAATATTATAGAATTACATGAAGTTCATTATTTTAGCAAAGTGCAGTTGGATAAAGCATTTTTAAGCCTGCAGAGAAAACACATTTCGTACATAACTGCTTTAGTAGCGATTAATGCCGGTCCTGCTTCCTGACACACTACACCAGCGCTGCCGAAGCCAGGGCAATTACCCGGAGCCTTGCCCACGCCTGAGCAGACCCCAGCGCCCACACCGCCAGCACCTGGCACCATTAATAATCCCATTCATTGAACTCTTTATTTGTACCCTTACAGGTTTAGACATTGACCTCAGATTTACAGGTGTAACTTAACGAGGCACATGTTGCAGCCAGATGTCCTGCAAACAGATACCACATATATATCTTGGTACACGAATAATCCTGAAATATTCATTATGAGGCACACTCATGAGATCTGCCTTGTTATTAGAGTACCAGTCTTGCACGTCAGCCGGAACAGATGGAAAAAACTGGAAAATGTATTTAACATTCCTGCTAGTTTCTTAAAAATAATTATCTGATTAAAAGTGCCAAATGCGATTTTCATTTTTCCTTATTCATCGTACTAGTAAAAGTGTAGTTAAATTGGCAGTGATGCAACACCACAGAATTATGACAGGAATCATAAAAGGAGCAGGCCAGCGAGTGAATTTTAACTCCAGAATACAGGATTTAAGTACCGTCCAACCTCATTAATTTACAACTGGGGCTTTGTGCAATAATCATAACATATAAATTATACATTAGGCACCTTTCAATCAAAATAAATGTGTTGAAGGTATTCTGCAAGGAACAGCTAGAGAAACAAACTGTGGTGCACGGCACGGAAATGGCCCACGAGGACGTCTGCAGCGTGTGGGCTGGGGGCTCGCTGGTAGCTCGCTGGGAGCGCACCAGGGCCTTGCTGGGAGCTTGCCAGGGCCTTGCTGGGAGCTCGCCAGGAGCTCACCAGCCCTGGGAAAGGTTGGCGTCTTCCTCAGGAAACAGACACCGTGGCGGATGGTCTGGAATGGGGAGACCGGGGTCCTCTCCTGGGCAGGGAGGTTGCATGGTGTCCTCTGCTCTGGAACACCAGCTGGCTTGTCTGCAAATGCAATGGCTATTTAATTGGCCATGAATTTATTGAAAACTTCATTCTTTTCCTACTAGTAAAGTGTCGGTGGTGTCCATTAGTATGTCAGAAACCACTGAAGAGGGGAAAGTATATACCTTAATTGCAAGAAAAAGATGTGAGAAGCCCGATTTTAAGTGCACACAGCTGAGGTGGGATTAGTCTTACTGAACACTGGGTGACTTCTGCATCTGAATCTGCTCTAATTGCCCCATGCCCTTTGCAGCCAGTGGAGTGACACCCATCCTTTGGGGTGAGGTTTGGGTGGTCTCCGTTCAGCACCTACCGTGGGATGAAGGGAGGGATCCCCAAGCGTGCTCCCAAGGACAGCGGGGAGATGCAGGTGACCACGCAGGACAGAAACCAGACAGCTGGGCTAATCCCACCCTCACTGCAAAGGTCTTTGAAAGAAGAAAGAGAAGCTGCAGGTGAATATTTCAGCTCTTGCATGTGGGCGAGACACGTGGCTGAATGAGATTTGATCTTATTTTTGCAAAGCAACAGCCAAGTTGTGATTCAGGACTGTGTGTTACGCAGGCTGCCTTTTGCCTTTGACTTCAACTTACGTTTAACCCAACGAAGATCATTGTCTTTCTCAATAAACACCTGTTTAGAGTTTTTTAAATGTCTGGTTCCCAAGAGTTGTGTTATAATAAGGCACGGGTTTAATTGCATTGAAAGGAGAAAAAAAAGGTATGATTTCTAAAAGGACAGAATACTTATGATATTTATGGACCCATTTAACACACTGCTTTGGTTTAAAGAGGTGGGGATTTACATGTGTTAAGTGCTCCTACAAATCTCCTTTACCCTTTCTTGGAAAAGGGCAACACAATAATAATTGTTAAATTTATGTGTTAAGACGTCTGTACTGTAGAGCTCTGCACATCAGTAAGCTAAGCACAATAGACTATCTGCCTCTACTTTTTATCCTTTAACTGTCTTCACTAAAATGCCTGATTATCCCGTTACCTGTCTAACGGAGTGGCTGCTGGCGGGCGCTCTGTCGTACGGCTCCGTCTCTGCCGGTTGTACCTGGCAAGGGGCTTCGATGAAGTTCAGGAAGCTTGTATGCCTGTTGCTTAAGTTAACAAAATTTAATTATGTTGCCAGCATATAACGTTTTGGTCTGGTAGACCACCAGAGCAGGAGTGGCCACCAGGACTGACGGTGGAGCCTCCAGGGTGGGCGAGCAGCGACGGTGCTGGAGCAGCCTCGCTGGTGCCTGGCTAGCTCCCTCCAGCTGCAGCACCAGAAATGGAGGTTTTTCCTTTAATGGACTATGAGGGTCCGTTAATTCTGGCCAAAGCTGCTCCAACCCCAAGAGCGGCGCTGAGCCCCTGCTGTCCCGTCAACGCCTATGGGTGATGTAGCCTCGTCGCTGCGGGACGGTGCCGTCTCCTGCACGGCAAGTTTCTCGAGGCAGATGCATAATGTTGCGCTGAAATACAGCAAGTCACTAGAGCAGATCTTCCTCTACCAGTGATAGAAATAGGCTGCACAAAATGTCAGAGATGTTAAATATGGTGCTAATTGCTGTTTGTTTATTCTTCTCCTTAAAAACCTTCAAACCAACTGAAATGAACCCTCAATGAACTTTTATCACTGATAACACAATCTCTTAATTTAGATGCCTGTAGATGAGCAGGCTGGGAAAAGGCACTCATGTTTATCTTACCCTGCACTCAGTACAGAGCCCTGGAGAAAGTGTGTTTCTAAAGGCACTGATAGTCAGACAGTCTCCTCTGGGAGAACGGTGTGTTCCCAAATGAGGCTTGTTATGCTGATATTTATCACAGTTTGATTTTTAGAACTCCTGAATATGTTTGCTTTTCGTATTTTTCCATACTCTGCTGACTTCACTGCTATTTAGAACGATGTTTCTCTGCCGAATGCATGCTTGGGTGAGAATATGATATGCACATACCTGCGAATTCCACGACGCTGGAAGCAGTGCAGCGTCTGCGTGGGGACGCTGCTCCCCGTGGCACGCCGGTCCGAGGCGTGATTGACCCGGGCTCCTCGGTTGCAGCCGGGGAGGGACAGGGCAGCGGCGGCCGCGCTGTCTGCGCTCGGAGAGGCTGCACCGCCGCGAGAAGGTCCGAGCTGGGCTGCACTGCCCAGCCAGGCCAGCGTGGTGATTCACAGAATGGGTCGGGTTGGAAGGGACCTTGAAGATCACCTAGTTCCAACCCCCCTGCCATGGGCAGGGACACCTTCCACTAGATCAGGTTGCTCAAAGACCCATCCAACCTGGCCTTGAGCTCTTCCAGGGATGGGGCATCCACAACCTCTATGGGCAACCTGCTCTGTGCCTCGCCACCCTCAGTGTAAAAGATTTCTTCCTTACACGTAATCTAAATCTACCCTCTTTCAGTTCAAAGCCATTACCCCTTGTCTTATCACTACATGCCCTTGTGATCACTCTTTCCTAAAGCCAGCTTTGCTCTAGGATGAATTAATTGTGATCTGGACTCCTTACATCATGATGAGCGATCTCATCAAGATATTTCATTGGGGTTTCATATATATATATATACAAACACACATATACATATATGCATATATATGTGTGTGTTTATGTAAACATATATTAAATATTTAAATAAATTTGATCAAATTATCACCAAGCTTGACAATATTGTTTAAGCTGTTGTAACGCAGAAGCGAGGCCGCGCAGGGCACAAGACTGGTAAGGCGGTGCTGTTAAGGGCCCCACCTAACGCCTATGGGATTGTTAATATCCCGTTCATTTTGAGTCACGGTACTACCAGGACGTATTACGACATGAGGATGCCCTTCCACATCTGCTGTGCTGCTCTCTGTTTCTCTCCGGTTTAGTTTGGATCATGTGGATATTACCGTGGTTTTCATGGTGCTGTGGGCACCAGAGAGAGCATGAAACAGAGAGGTATATTCCCAGTTTTAGTTTAAATCATCAATATTAGGAATCAGAGCTCAACCCGGCTCCCCAGCTGCAGGCACAGCTTTTGGTGGCAGATACATACATTTACTTAAGAGCAATGGATGGTAGCATTTCAGATTTGAACTCAAATGACTGTAAACTAGCTGGGAGTCAGAAAAATCAGGTAAATTATTATTAATTCCTTCACTGAGGCAGCCTCCAGGTCTCACACCAGCTGCGGACCTGAGTGTGTAACCTCAGGTTCGAGGTTCCTCCGATTCCCTCTCGAGCTTGGCAGCCGTTGATGGGAAGCTGGGAGATGATACCCGATTTCTGCTCCCTCCTTCGACTCGGACTGCTCCCAGATGAGAGAGGCAGCCCAGTTAAGGCCATTTATTGGCACAAATATTTAAAGCAGAGGAATGATGAATATTTAATCTCATGTCAGATACTAGGTTAAGTTAATATGACAAAACAATTATTATGCCTTGTCTATAAACCTTTCCAACTCTTAATAGAAATTGTATGCTCAGTAAACAAAGCATTGCCTGATATTTAACTTCTTCCAGTGTATTTGTACATAGGACTAGTGTGCTTATCCAGGAACGCCGAGAGCCTGACTCCCCATGCGTGTGCGCAGCGGGAGCTGCGGCAGGGACGGCTGCTGCCCTGCCGTGCTGCAGCCCGGACGGCCGAGCGAGCGTGAGGACCCTGCACCTTCTGCAGATATTTTGGCACTTGCTTGCTCTGGATTTTTTCCCAAACTCAGAGCAGTATTTTTCAGCACTGAGCTCATGCAGTGATTGTTTACCTGTTGTTGAGGACAGCGAGGCACGCTTTCCAGCCTCTCCTTGCAAGCCAAGGGCTGGAAACTTCCTTTATCCAGAGATAAGAGCGGAAATTCTCATCTAATCCCAGGGCTCCAGAGGCCGCGACTCTGAGAAAATGCTCTGCCTTGCAAAGACCTGTGAGAAAACTTAAGAAAACAGGCGATGCTGCCCTTGCTGCAGGGGAGAGAGGCACCGCAGTGGCCCTGCACGCCAGGCTGCCTCCGCAAGAGCCCTGGTGCTCAGGAGGGGTACGGTGAGAGAGGAACGGGCGGCAAAGCCCGGCTAGGATGGGCAGAGGAGGGGAAAACCTCTCTCCTGAGAGAATACGAGGTGAGGGAATATGCCTATAAATGCGGCAGGGGTAAATGCTGTGGGACGAACGGTATGGTTAAATTAAAAGAAAATGTTGGCACAATGATAAATGACGCTGGATAAATTTAGCCTGAAAACTAGAAGAAATTTCCTAACTGTTACGCCGGTTGGGTCTTTGCAAATGCCTTTTCAAAACAGCAACAGGGAAAAAAGTCTATCGACTCTAAGATGACTCTTGATAAACATTATAACAGGACGTATGTTGATATAATTACTGGGGCCAGGACTTAAAGGCTCTGGGAGCATCTTCCAGGTTTCATTCATTTAATTTCTCAAAAATTGTTGCAGTGTTTTCTGTTCCCAGTTCTTGCACTGAAGACTGCTCCTATCTTCTCTACAGCAAAATTCTGATGTGCAGGGACGGGCTCCTTCGCCGGGATGAAGCGGTGGCATGAGCAGAGTCTCTCTCTGCTGCCTGCATTCATTTCACCACTGCAAGCAGGGTCCTGGGTCCGTCCCGCACACCCTGGTGACAAAGCCCTGCACTAAGGATCCTGCAGAGATGGGGACAGCAGGAACTATTTCCCCCCTCCCCGCAGAACCTGTTTCTGACAGAGGTGTCTGATACAGTGGCTGTTCTGCAGCTGGTGCCGTGCAGTGCTTGCCCGCTCCACTGCCAGCCCCAAGGAAGGGAAACGGGAGAAGGGAATTTCTCTGGCTCTCAGCCTTGAAGTGGCCTGCACAGAGCACATGTGCTGCATAGTACAGGTACCTCACCAGACAGAGGTGACAGGCACTGGGAATATTTATCTGTGCTTCATTCTTATCAGCAAAAAGCCAGGAATAAGTTTATGGAGCTTTTTCTCCCAAGATGTGTCCTCTTTTCACACACATTCTCAGCAGACCAAGAGTACGCTTGTCCATAGCTGCTGGACCTCCAGTAGCTCCGAGGACGTGACAAACGTCTGGAGACCCCTTCTGTGGCATCCACACTGTGCAGGTCCCATCTCCGGGGCACACACAGCGGGTCTGGCAGAGCCTGGCCAGCCCTGGGGCTGCCTGACGGGCAGAAATGTGGCCTCACCCCCTGCCAAAGGTCTCTTCAAAGCCACCCGCAGCCCCGCGTGGTGGACATGACCTTCCCAGCACTGCTGTCCACCTCTGGCCATCGCCGACACTTTGTGCCCTTCAGTCTGCATTACACACCGGATAACTCGGGCTTCGGCAAGGGCAATCAGTTACAGCTGTTAACCATCGGGTCTGCTTGCAAAGCTCCAAAGAAAATCCCAACGTACAAATCCAACTGCAAATCCGCATGATTCACTGGCTACTGGTGCCAGATGATTTTGTTTTACCATTTATGCACAAAGCATTAGTGTATCATACACTAGTGATGTTTATCATCTCATATTGTACACACAA
The DNA here is from genome assembly GCF_026419915.1 of Harpia harpyja. Classification (NCBI taxonomy): domain Eukaryota; kingdom Metazoa; phylum Chordata; class Aves; order Accipitriformes; family Accipitridae; genus Harpia; species Harpia harpyja. The sequence continues at coordinate 115,869,945 of NC_068969.1, read as the reverse complement.
TATTTGGCAGCTGTTTGCCCCAAGAAATGCGCTAATCAAAGCCACAGCTCAGCAAAGCACTTACGCATGTGCTGAACTCCAAGCCTGCACCCAATTCCCTTCCTTGCCAGAGAGGGGAGCGGCACACGCTCACAACTCAGCTTATGCCTCACGTGGTTTTGCCGAAAAATTGCTCCTGTTGGGTCAAGGTTGGCCGCAGCGGTAGTGGTTGCTTATCAAATGAAAGCTCGAGCGGCAGACGTGGGGTGGCTTTGTCGGAGGTGATGGTGACAGCCCCTCGCTCCCCATGTCCCCTCCAAAATGCTCTGCCTCCTCAGGGACCCTTATTCCAGCGGCAAAGGCGCAGGGTGGGGAGATTCAGTCCTTTCCTGGCTCACCCCTGTCCCTGACGTGCCCCTGCGCTTCCTCCCCACCTCTGCTCACCTCTTGCCACATATATATGTTAGTACATACATGTTTATAATGCACTATATCTATGCAAATACCTATACACACACACACACTACACATCTGTGTATACAAAAGACTTCTTTCTGCCCAGGCCGGCTGCTTCTGTGCTTGCTATGAGCATTCAGGTGACGATGTGTTTCTCAAGAGGAGTGTGAGCACCGGAGCCCTACGTGCCGGCTGTGCCGGGGAGCACCGGGCTGGAGCACGCTGCAGGGTGCTGGAAGCAGTTATGCAGAAACGCTATGCAAAACTCCAAGGAGAAAAATTCTTTTTTCTTTTTTTTTAATGGCTGATCTCTGCTCTGAAGCTTCAGAACTTACAGTTATTCTAAAAGAGGCTGTTGAAATACCTATATTGTCTGTGGATTTTTTTTTTTGATGGCTCCTATAAATGGCTGTTACAGCACCGAGTCCATTAGCTTCTGGCTGGGCATTGCCTGTGACAGCCTTTGGTGAGGCACCTCGTTGAAACTTCAAAAACTTCACTACGTTATATCCACCACTCCCTTCTCTCTTCTTATTGCTGTGTACAAAAATTCAAAGAGGTTCAGAGAAGTAAACCCGTGTAATAGTGGTGTTAAGATTTAAAGGTGAAATGATTGCAAGGATGTTGGAACTATCCTCACTATAACCATTTCCAGGCTGGTGAGCTGCGGGTGAGACCTACCTGCAAAGAGCTAATCCAGGCTGGCTGGGTATGGAGACGCGCAGGCAAGGCACTGCACAACCTTAATTTCTGTCTGTCGGCAACATTTCCCCGATGAGGAAGACCCAGCATCGATGGTGGTTTTGAAAGCCAGCCCAGGCTGTTGGGGCCGTGGTTGTGCCGTGCCGTGCCGTGCCGTGCCGGCTGTCCTGGGGCGGTCACCGGACACAGAGACCTGGGCAGCCGCGGAGCTGGGGATGTCCTCGGGGTTTTGGACCCTGGCTGCAGCCTGCTCTGCGAGGTAAAACGTGGCTAACAACGAAAGCGTTTGAAATGTTCGGAGAGTAAAAATGCTGTAAATTCTATTATTGCACCACAGCAGCAGCGAACACCGTTAATTTACACGGGGCGGTCAGGACGAAACCTGGGGACTGCAGGCGGTGGCCGTGCAGCAGAGGACGGGGATGATCAGAGCGCGACGCTGCCTGGGCGCAGGCAGCACCCGTGGGGCCACGGTGCGTGCGTGGAGGTTTGAGGGGCCGGGGGTGCGTCCGTGGGACCCCGTCCTCGTGCTGCCTGCGGCTGCGCGGTGCCCCCGGCCGGGCCGCTCTTCAGGTGCTCCTGCTGGATGCTCCAGGTGGGCGCATCCGCATCCCTGCGGACGCCGGGATCCCAAGCCCTCGATGGGCTTCCCAGGCGCCTTTGCAGTTTATCAATTCCCATTCCCACTCTCTCCTCTTTTCGGTTTGCCTGTTTATCTACAATCTGTCTATTTAAATTCCTTCTAAACAAGATGGGAATATCTTTATGCCTGTTTGTAAGAATATTCTGCATCCATCTGTTATTTACATCATTCATTTTCCTGAGGTGTCTCCAACAAATCCTGGCTGGATGCTCTGTATGTGTTATTAATAAAACAGCTGTAAAAATATTAACTGTACGGCCTAATTGTCAGCCCTGATTAAGAGCCAAACTTATCCCCGAACGGATGCTGAGACACAGAATGTGGCTGTTATCCAGATCTGACCCTTGCAGCTCACTCTTTGCTTTGCTCTTCGAACACTTCAGTTGCAGAGCTGCAGTGAAAGCCCTCGCCCTCACTCCGTTGCATTCCTCTTTATTTCTGTGCGTGGAGTCACCAGCGCTCATTTTATTCTTTTAATTTGCCACTTCTACCTTGCTGTAATACAGTATTACTAGCGACGTTTAACCTCCACATCATGTCATCTGGGCTGAAATAGCAGCGCTCCAGCAGTGTGTTACTTTAAAAATTTATCAGTGTAAACTGGAAGCACCCTGTGTTTTCTCCCTGTGTGGAGGAACAAAACTGCATTTTCATAGCCTGACTCTGAAAGTTCAAATCCCTATTGAAGGGCCTCAGCTTCTCCACAGGAAAAACAGGGAGGTGCTGCATGAAAAGTAAATTTTGCTGCTCTTTTGGGGGAGCTCCACCTTCAGGGAGCACCTCGAGTGCACCTGGGCCATCGGGACCAACACCTCGGACTTCTTTGCAGTTTTTCAGTGTAAAAGGATGCTTCTCCCTGCCTCTCCTTGCCCTTCCCTGCCTCTGCACTGGCTGAACCTGTCACAGTTTGCTGGAGAAATCTAAAAATACGTCCCGTTGTCAGAAATACCAGAGGTTTATCCTTAAAGGGCTGTGCCGTGCACCTGAGAGACAAACCAGAGCTTGGCAAACCAGACTCTGCAGATGCTTATGGAGAGGGAGGGAGCCCTGAAAGGTGGTGTTAACCTGGCCTGGGGGCAGCCACTCGCTTCAGGGTCACTCCTTCCAGGATTTCCCACATCACTCCCAAAAGCAGCTGCCAGGCTGGATGTCAGTGTTGGAAAATTCAGGTTGACATAATAATTTGCAGAATTTCAGTTAAAAGTGCCTGGTGGAGTCTTAACTGCTTTGCTGCTTCAGAAATAGTCATCCACTGCCAGTTTAAAGGAGCACAAAGTTCGCCGAGCTCCGTAGAAATGTGTTTGCTCTTGCCAGTGCCCAGTTTGGTGCATGCCTCTTTGCAGAGCAGCACGTGAAAGTCACGGCAGGACAACCAGAGGCGTGAAACCATTGCTCCATGTCACTCAGGCTGATGGTATTTAATTCATTGGGCAGTTCTCCTAAAGCAAGAACACTGTTTTTAGAGGAAAATATCAGGATTTAACCCAGAATACGCATTTTCATTAATTATTACTCTGAGTACTCTTTCAACAGGTATCTTTTTCCTTCATCCTGTGGTCAAAACTTGGGCCCTGTTTTTGCTGATTCCTCCACCTTTTGAAGGGTGACCTATGGTAAGAGTTGAATAGCACCAGCATCTTCTCATTTTGCAGAGACATGAGGAGACTGGGGAAAAATGCTAGCGCAGTGCCAATGCGAGTGCAATACCTTGTGCTCAGCTGTTTCACAACAGAGGGGTTGTGCAAACCCCACGGAGAGTGACCACGGGTGGCAGAGGACCCGAGGACAACACTGGTTCCTCACCAGGAAAAGAAGCATCCCCACTGCAAAGCTGGTTCCAAATCAGACACACTTTCTAAAGCAATGTGCTCGCTAGGATTTTGTGAGAAGAGAGTCTTGTTTTTTGAGATCTATGGAGATTCAAGATATTCCGCTTTATTTGAGAGCATTAACTTTTCCTGGGTGTAATTTCAAAGACAACTGAAATTTTGCTAAATTTAGGATCGCCGAGATGAAGAGCCTTCCCTGCGTTTTACTCCGAGTTGTGCTCTCCCAGGAGCTGTAGTCTGAAGATGAGTGTTTGTGGCATTTTTTATGTTACCATGGGGATTGCTATAGTAACAATTCTCCTAACCCTTCATTTATTAATTTACTTTGTTATAAAACTAAAGGTAAACCAAATATCCAAAGAAACAATAGCTTTAAAGAGATTTCACCGTTCCCGTGATCCATGTTTAATGTTCCAGCGAAAGGGCCTTGAGTTTGTGTTTAAAGGACAACATTTGCAGATAATTTAATACAGTCAAAGGAATGAGATTCCACAAGGTTTCCTTTGAGACTGGAAAACAACAGCTGATCTATGTCATAACACATTACAGCGCGCGGCAGTTTAGCAATCCTTCTGCAGAGCATCCCTCGGCAGAAGGGAGCTCCAGCCTTCCCCTGCCCACTGCGAAAGGCAGCCTCCGAGGGAGGCAGGAGATGGAAATCTCCAAATAATCTTTTCTGCCGCCGCAGAGCCGGGGGATGACGAGGATCGGCGTTACGGCAAGGCCGTAGCATCTCTAACGAGCAGCCGGGTTTCCATGCGGCACGGCCGGGAGCGGGGCGGGATGCCAGCCCCCGGGGTTACCAGCTCTCCCCATCACTCAGCCCTGTCCCTGTCCCGGGGGTTTGGGGGAAAGGAAACATGCAGCAGCGCTGCATTGTGGGGAAAATGCAGGCAGAGACACAAAGGAAAGCCAGAATGTATTAAATATTTTTAAATGCCTGTTTTATTTTACAAGGTGCAAATATTACACTTTGCAGTTACGTAGTAAATACCAGATTACTAGGTAATTATGCTTAAACATTACCAAGTACCGTACCTGCAAAAATAATTGCTATATTAAGGGCAGTTATTCAGTCCCTTGATAACCCTATAGTTTAATGGTTAGAAACAAGTATATCATTTATTCTCTTCACATAAAAGCTACCGACCATTCAGGTATTGCATATGATCAATAGAGGTTTTTAATGGAAGTGCTGCTGATCTAACCTAATAACCAGAGTATCATAAAAGGCAATAAGCAGCTTAAACCAACATGTGAAGCACAGTCTATATAGCAAGAGCGGGAGCTGTTCCAGGGCCCCAAAGGGTCTTCAAATCACTTTATTTTTATGGGGCAAACGTAACCACGTCAAAAACCAAACTTGACATTTTAAAGTGGTTTAGAACTCACTGTAAAACCCTACTCCGGGCACAAGCTTTCTTTACAAGGTCTCAGCCCTGCAGCTATTGTTGTGTCTCTGTAGTTCAGCTTTCCCAGGCTTATTTTCCTTGAGTGGGTTGTTGTGTTCTTTTTTTTTTAAGTAAGAATTTTATTGATGTGCCTTTTTTGAAAGAAAAAAACATTTTCCTCTTTTTAGTCCATGTCATGTATTACGTCTCTGTGAAAGATAGCTCGGCCATACTGTGGCAGCCGCTTCCTTAACACACAGAGCTGCATTTTCATCCAAATAGGCCAAATTAAAGGCTCAAGCTGTGAATATAAACCCTGGGATTTCTAAAGCAGGTCGGGCAGTTTGGTAGCCAGCTGCCATTGCCTTTCAGTGACATCTCCAACCCGTAGGTCCCTTTGCAAATCACTCCCTGCAGAGGCTCTAGGAGAGGCTCTGCCAGCCCCGGATGGGTGAGGACGGTGGGTGCACGGTGCACCGAGGGGTGATCCGGCAGCGGGACCCCCGCTCGACCTGCTCTTCCCTTCCCTGCACGTGTGTGGTGCGCCCAAAAGTGGTCTGAAAAAAGATGGGAAAAAAGGAACTGGTCTACTAAAAGGTGAACTTTGCATTTCTGCCAGCACAGCAAAGGAGGCTTTCCAGCTTGATTTGTGTAATAAAGCTTTTTATGCGGCTCCAGTGAAAGCACACTGCGCCCGTGCCCTAAAATGTGTATCTGTGCCAGCAACAGAAAGCAAAGCAGCCAGCGAGGCCGTGCGTATGGACTTATCAGTACATTATAAGCACTATATAAATATAGCATGGAAAACAGACAACACTTCACAGATGCCAAGGCATCTTCCTCCGTGTGCTGGTGAGGCGTTTCCTCTGCCCTTCCTCCCAGTGAGGAGCTGCTGCAGCACTCCTGTGCTGTGGTCTCTCGGACACGGTGCCTTCTCCTCCTCCTGCTCCCTCCCGGCATCGCGGATGAGCCCTGACTCCTGCTCCTGAATGGGGAAGTGCTGAGCCCTTACTAGATTTAGGAACTTTCTTTTGGAAAAACTCCTTACCAAACCGGGGATGAAGTCGCCCCTCGTGTCTGCTCGGTGACATGAGGCTTCATCTTCAGCCTGGAGGCCAGAAGTGACTTCTGCTGGGGGATATTGGGGAAGGACCGTGGTGGTCAGCCAGGGCGCGCGTCCAGCCAGCATCGCGCTTAAGTATCTGTGACCTTATTTTCAATGCCCTCGTTACAGCCTTGCCCTTGTTGAATGGCCAGTGCCTGGAGGAGGGGGGTGCTTGGATGTGAAGGGGAGCTCAGCACACATCTCTGATTTCTGGTGACCGGGCGTAGTGCTCGCACAGGCCCAGCTGTAAAGGAGCTCCCGACCATGCCAGAAGTTCCCGAGTCATCCTCAGTAAGGTCCCCGCGGCAGCAGCTGTCTGCAGCACATCGCCTTGCCTGCTCCCGGCGGGTACCGGCATCCTCCGCCTGCACAACCTGCTCTGCTGGGGGGACACAAAGCTCCAAGGAGCTGCCCAGGCTGCTTGCTCGAGGACTGCCTGATTTTGGCAGCAAAAATTATTGGCAGCAACTGAAATTATTCCAGTTATGGATACTGCCCTGCTGTGCCGTGCTGCAGCCCGGGGGTGAGGAGCCCAGTGGGTCCCACGGGGGAAGCCCAGCACCTTAGATCTGCAAATGCCGCTGGGACGACGCTCACAGCTCTGTGGCTTCATGGAAGGACCTGCCCACAGCCGAAGTATGTCCACGTGCTGCTGGGTCCACACCAGCATCCTCCTGCGGGAAGACGATCTCAGGGGGTGGGAGAAGCAAGGGCCCCTGTGTGCCGGCGGGTGACAGCACCCTTCTTGGCTGTGCCGAACCAGCCCCACCGCTCGGTGCGAGTGACGCGATGCGGCTAGAGCTATGCATAAAGCGAGCGCAAGGAAATCTGTCTCTCTGCGAGGGAGAAAATGTCATTCTCTACTTAGTGCTGCTTTGCATATTCTTTTGTAAACACGAAACTGTTGTTGGCAGCAAAAATTGCTTTCCTGTGAAAGTTACAGGGTCACAGCGCAGGTGGAACAGCACGGAGGGGACAAACAAGGTTAGCTGGGCTCATCTGCGGTGTCAGGCTGGATTCTGCTCGGTCCATACAGCACCCAGGTGTCAAACACGTGTCTGAGCCATCAGGGCTGGATTCAACCCGGGTGCTTTGCGTGGGCGCAGACCCTGCATCTCCAAACGCCAGCTTGCTCAGTACCTCCGAGGGGATGCCGAGAGGTGCCCCGGGGAGGCAGAGGCATGGCGGGCTCAGACCCGCTCTCAGCACCGCTCCTCTCCTGTGGCACGAGCTCTGCACCCCACGGCGCTGCTCCGCATCCTCGGCACCCCTCTGCAAGTGGGACCACGTCCTGCCCTTCCCTTAGCCGTGCTCTGGGGCGAGCGGGTGCGGAGGGGCACGGGGATGAGTGCTCTCAGCAGCAGCGGTGTCCGAATAGGTGGCTGGTGCTGTGCCAAAGAAAAAGTAAAGATAATGATAAAAATTGATAAAAATTGATAAAAGTTGTCCTGGACTGCTGGAGGCAGCAGAGACTGCGCACGACGTTGCAGCGAGCGATGGGGAAGGGTGAGAGCCGGGGGCTGGCCCCCGTGGTGGGGTGGCCGCAGGAGATGACCGAGGAGGGGCTGGCTCCACGGGGGGCTGCCGCCCATCCGCCGCCTCCCGCCCCGCCGAAACGCTGCGTCACTGAGCAGAAGTGGCTAACAAATCTCCATATGGCAGCCGGCTTATGTTGGCGGCCTCAAATCGAGTTAGGATGAGTAAGTGGAATTACATTTCATTGTTATTTTTAATATTTGAAATTTAGCCTATGTTGGAGGCATGGTATTGCTTGGTTTGTGAAGTATACATAAAATAGCAGCTAGTGACATGATCTCCATTTCAGAGGAACCCAGATAAACGTCACAAGGAGAAACACATTCCAGAAAGGATATTTTCTTTGAGTTTTCAGCGTCTCTAATACAGATTGAAATGTTGTAAATCCAAGGTAGCAAATTCTATTAGTATCTCATTTGCAAGAGTCTTAACTGTGAAGAATGAATTGGATTATTTTGAAGGGAAGCAAAAGGTTTACATGCTGTAGCACCAAATCAGAGGGAAATCCAGCTGTCCCAGCAGAGGCACCCCACCACAGACCCACCACTGAGCACCTCATTCTGCAATGAGAAGGATTTATCATGGAATCATAGAACGGTTTGTGTTGGAAGGGACATTTAAAGGTCACCTAGTCCAACGCCCCTGCTGTGGGCAGGAACACCTTCAATGCGATTCATCTTCAACCTTGAAGGTTTCCAGGAATGGGGCATCTACCACCTCTCTGGGCGACCTGTTCCAGTGCCTCACCACCCTCGTCGTAAAACATTTCTTCCTTATATCTAGTCTGAATCTCCCCTCTTTTAGCTTAAGACCATTACCCCTTGTCCTATCGCTACAGGCCCCACTAAAAAGTCTGTCCCCACCTTTCTTATAAGCCCCCTGTTAAGTATCGAAAGGAGATTTAGGTGCTTCATCACCTTTGGGCTGATGTCTGCTGGCAGAGTCACTCCCAGACCAAATGCCCCCGATGTTTGCAGGGTGGTTTGGGTGCACTGGCCCTGGCACCGGGTGCCCCATGCCCAGGGTTTCTCCATGGGAGCTGTGGCCGGTGCCGGAGCGGAGCCCGGCGGTGCGGTGGTGGTCAGGGGTGAGCATGGACAACCCCGTGGGGAAAGCCCGTGTGGGACCCAAGCCGCAGCCTCATTTAAATAGGACTGAGGAATATGAATCTTATGGTGCCTTTGGAAAGTTTACTCCTTGTCTAGAGAAATGGTTTACAGCTCTTTCAGATTATAAGACATTTTCTGCCCTACTTAGAATTGGGGCAGATTTCCAAAAATGTTTGGGTATTAAAAGATTCAGCGAAGCTCTCACCAGGTCCTTCAGAAACAGCTAAGCATTGACACCTGTGACAGTGAGCAGCCTAGTTTCCAACGACGTATCAGGTGCCTGTCTAGAAAATTTACTTTGAAAGGAGTGATCCCCATGTGTCGCAGTGCCAAGCAGATCAGCACCCAAGCCCCAGATCCTCAGAAGGCATTTTGGCACCTCTGAAGCCAATAGCATCGGCTGAATGTGTGCATCTGGAGTCAGCGGAGGGGAGCGAGTGCCTCCGGAGGAACGCTCGGAGCACCCGCGGCGGTTCGGCGGCTGAGCTCAGTTGCTCTGCGGGGTTTGCAAGGGGCCGGAGCCGGTCCCGCGGGAATCGCCGAGCCTCCTGGGGAGGACTTTGCAGAAATCGACCCTCCCTTGGTGAGATGCTGGGCAACCTTCCACCGGGGGAAGAGGGAGGTCCGTCGGACGCGCCGAACGCGCGATGCGCAGCAAAGCTTCCGTCGTCCCCCGGAGTAACGCTGAGCGCGTTTAAGTCTTGTTGGCTTAGTCCATGCAAACAGGAGCAAGGGAAGAAAAAGCCCGCGAGAAGGGTTCGTAAGGCTCAGGCGCTGGTACCAGAGCCACACGGTCGGAGAAAGGGAAGGAAATGGAAAAGGAAAAAGCTTGCACCGCAGGCTGCCGCGCCGAGGCGGTCCGGGCAGAGGTCTCCTCAGCCGCCCCCTTGCATAATGTTTTCTCAGAACTTCTGAAAAACTCCATTAGCTCTCTCTGCTTGAAGGTGACATTTATTTTCAATTCTCCCCACAATATGATGATGAAATTACATGAACTTTAAATCAAACTTTAGTGCGACAGGATAAATAAGCCTCACAGCTGACTGCACCGAACTGGCATCAGAACAATCGCGCCGGCGCTGCAATTTTATCATCTTAACAAATGTTTGTTTTCCATTTGCATTTGACAATGGAATTAATAAACTATTTCACCAATTTAAGTCTTATGAAAAGTGTATCCTACGGCTCGGCTCCTGACCCCACTTATCTCATTTATAGAATTTGTAGTCTTTACAGGATGGTAAAATGAGGGACTTTCATTGCATCGTTTCAAACACCTCTGCTTCCAATTTTCGCGGTAATAGTAAGGGCGCTTAACAACAATGGTCCAGTGATCTGGTTTGTCTCTTACCTGCCCTGCAGCCACCAGGCAATTGTTAAATGCAAAAGCCACAAAAGCAGATAACAAAATAGACCATTAGTGTATAGATTTTGGCCACATTGGTTTCAATAATAATTAATATGCAGGACAGCTAGTCGTGTCACACACCATTTCAGACCTGAATTGCATCTGTCAGTCCAAATTCTGACTACATGCGAGGCATCCAGCACCGAATCTAGTTAGACAGCTAACTGAATTAAAACAAAAATCTACAGATGCATGATAAATGCACAGGATGCTATGTCACACATGAATGACTTCTGTGCAGGCCAAATGACAGATGTATTTCCTCGACTCCAGGCCAGACTCCAGCACAAACCACTCTTCATTTATCAATAATTGGGCCTTAATTTCATTTGGCAGTGCTAGAGCAGCATGCTCAGCTTCCTCTCCAATAGACTAACACTAATTAGACTTTTTTTTGGGCATCAATCTTTTTATTTTATCCTCTAATAATCAACCATAAGCATAGCTATATCTTGCCTTTTTCGAGGGACATGGTAGGCTTTACCCATAACTCGTTATTAGCGATAATGGAATGGGAATGGGAACCGTTCTATTATTTATGTCTGAGAGAGAGAGCGGCACCAAGGTAGGAGCAGGGATCATATTCTGCCTATTCACACTGAATCAATGTCTTGATTCGCTTGCCACCTCTTTTGAATAATAAATGTCATGTTCTATTAGTCCTTATATACCAAAAAGGGGATTTTATTCAAACAGAGTCTATTTATCAGGGAGATTTTGGGGGAGAGTTAAACACGGGCACAGCAATTCGGATGTAAATGTGGCACACAGTATCCAGGCACTGGGACTGCTATGGTTCAATCCTGGAGACTGCTGAGTACTTCTGGGTGGTGCTGGGCAATGCCACTTAAAAAAAAGGTAATCTTCACAGGAATTATGGGCGCCGGGCAAGACCAGGTTTCTTAACTTCCCGGGTTAGTGATGGCAATCTGTAACATCCAAAAGAAATCGATCTTACGTAAAATTTTTCCCTATATCCTGTCACATATATGTACATGTATGTGGGTATATGTATATACACGCATACATACACATGCATATATTTGTAGGGAAGTGAAAGAATGTACATGGCAGCATGCATATGCATAAAGGCAGAGATCGGATAATCGTATAGCTTATTTACACCTCACATTATGCCATCAAAGGATTTATCCCTGCAGAGTTGAGCTTTGCAGCTAAATTCCCTGCAGTTTCAAATGCGGTGATTGAACTGACCTTGGTTTACATAAGTTTTGATCTTATCACCCATCTTCCCTATAAGCTCAGAGACGAGCACGATCTTCCCAAAGCCTTTTTCTGCCTTCAAGTGACAGACTGAAAAGACTGTTCCCATTTGCAGAGAAGACCTCAGCTTTAGGTAAGTGTTAAGCCCTATTGATTTGCTCCAGGGATCAGTGCTGCTCGGCGCCGCTCGCGCTCCCATCAGTGTTTTCGCACAGAGTGCTGTGTTTATTGGCACAGACTAAATCAGTGATGTGGTCCTCGGGGCTGATTGCTATGCCCAGATGATCTGTTGGAGTTTGCTGCATGATCCAATCTATGGCATAATTGAAGAGGATGAGGAACAAAATTCATCCTTGTTTCACCCCAGTAACTACGCCAAATTCAACAGAGAGCTCTCCATATGGTCCAACACAAGTTAGGTAATGTGTATATTATGCCATAATAAATGAAGTCTCATAGGTCTTAGTGGCTAGTTATTATCAAAGATCTTTCCTAGCAATTCATTGTGATTGGAACAGAATGCAGCAACTGGAAAAATGATAAATAGTGCTGCCGTGCAGTTATGATAGTGATGGAAAAATCTGGGCTTGCAGTCTTTTGCTAAATAACAATGTGCCCACATGTGTTTGCTCTCCACTTTTGGAAAAGTCTAACCGTTCTGAATTCAAATTCATTTATTTCCAGGATGAATGCAGATGTATTTGGAGGGCCTCTTCCCAAATAAGCAGTGTAAGTCCTGGGAGACATCTTATCCCAGAGGGTAAGAAATCTGGGAGCGCTCATTATCTCTGGTGGTGTTCCAGCAAGTGAGCAAAGGTGGAGCATGCCTGGGAGTCAGGCTCTCCTTTCCTTTTGCTCCATGCCACCTAAATAAATGCAGTATTTAGACACTTCTTTAAGGTTGCAAACCTTTTTCTGGTCAGGAATGTGCTCAGTTTCACATCCCTCTTCTTTGTTGTTGCTATTTTCTCATTATTACTATAATTAAACTTTTCATGTAACAATTAAATTTTCTCTAAAAAAAGTTCAGGTGGAAATATCAGATAATGGAACAATATTCCACGGGGGTAGCAGAAGTGCCATCAGGGATGTATTTAAGTACATGACTGGACAAAGCACATGTAAAAAGTTGGTTTTCTCTCCAGCACCATTTCAATGACCCTTAGTGCATTAAGTAGCCATACATTATATTGCAGTTCTGATAAATTATAGAATTATTTGTCACTGCTACCCTCTACAGCAAAGAACTTTATTGTCAGTCTGATACCTGCCTTGCTTATTTATTTATTTCACTTGATGAGAACAACAAGGAAGCTCTTTCCTCCTGGTCCAGGCGCTCCTGGATGTTACACACATGTCTCTGCAAACAGAGTAGATCCAATAACCAGGTGGATACACAGCTTCAATACTTCACATAACCCCTTAATTGGAGTCTTTTACCCCAAAAGCACCTTTTTCCCTCTATTTTATTACATGTGGTTTTCAAAATAGGGGTTTGCTTCCCAACTGTATCTTTGCTGTCTAAAGTAACACCGGAGAGCAAAACATTGTGTTTTTTTTTTCATATTAGCTGCGAAAGGAAGAAAGACCAAGTCTCCACAGAAGTCTACCCCAACTCAATTGACTGATTACCGAATTCAATTCCTGATTATCTGAAGACGTGCAACTCCTTCTTCTGTCCATTTGCTCAAGCTGCAAGACTGCCACTTAAAAAAGATTTGTTAATAGGGTTTCAGTGCCACTGGGCCCTTAACATTTCTTTTTGCCTATAAACTATTTTTATTGTTTTACTATAGTGAGGAAAATTGCTGCATTCATCTTGGAATGAAGAGTATTACCCTATTAAAGACAAATAGCTGATTAACAAAATAAGGTTTTAAAAAAATACTACTTTGGAGTAAATAAGAAGTTGCTAAGCTTAGTATTATTACGGAGCTTTTTACTTTCCCTCTTGCTTCTCCACGTCCAACTTCTCGCCCTAAAACTCCAGGACACGGCTCGAGCAGGGAGGTGCGGGCTGCGGGAGCCAGCAGCGCGGCAGGGGTTTGCTCTCCACGCTGTCCCCGGGTGGGAAGATGGGCCAGAGAGCTCAAGTCCTGCTCAAACCAGGAAAGCGGAGCCGGGTGGCTCACAGCAAAGGACCCTGCTGCGAAAATGCAATTTTCCCACGGGCGGCCAAAGAGCAGAAGAGTTCCAACAGGCTCTGCAGGCTACTCCCAAGCTTCGCCTGCAGGCTGCAACCCCAGGGATGTCATTCCTGCGTGCTTAGCCTAGGGAAGCTCAACGCTCGGATCAACGGCGTCTCTCCAGAGAGCGGGGCAAGGCGAGCGGGCTGGGTGGCCCGCCAGGGCAGAGCCCGTGGCCCCTCGCGCGCATCGTCCCACGGCCGGCTCTGCTCCCCGCTGGGAGCATCCCCAGAGCACCCGCCGCACCTTCCCTCCCACTGCCCCCACTTATCGATACCTTCCTCGTTCCCAGACTTTTCTGGTCTGTTACCATGGCAATCCCTTGCCTCAATAGGGTCCTTGTGAACTTGTTTACCATCCCAATTATAACATTTTCAAATCCAGGCTGATTATGACAGCTCTGTGTCGCCCATCTGTGCCTGATCCGATCAGCACTTCCACAACAATGCATTGGCAGGTCACCGCCGCCCTGCAGCACACGTTCCCCCACGCTCGCCGAGCCCAGCGCTTCTCGGCAGCCGGAAAGCAGCAAATTTAGAAGCTTGCGGGAAGTGGAGGATTCGCCGCTCGACGCCCAGCCTGCGAGGCAGACCGAGAGGGCAGAGGCACGTCCAGGGGCATTGGCCACACTGGCACCTCCCAGATTTCCTTCAAGGAAAGTAAAACGTAAGGAGGAACTTTTCTGTCGAGTTTGGGATCACGTCCTTGCTTGCGTCCTCATGGGATTGGACAGCATGGAGGGAGCTGCCACACTCGCCGGCGACGCTTGCAGATGTCCCAGCCCCAGGCAGGCGAGGAGCCGTGGGGTGCAGGACCCCCAGACCACCCAATGCCTCAGGGTGCTTTGGGTAGAGCCTTTTTGTCTCCCGTCTGGTCCAGACGGACACATCCATGGTTGGGCAGGACCTGAGTGAAGACGGGATTTAATTCTTCTGAGACTGGACCCACCGGCACCCATGGGCACCAGCAACCGGGGGGATGCACCCACCCTGGGGACACAGCTTGTGCCACCAACCATTAGGCTGCAAGAAGAATTTTGATGACCTGAAAATGGTCAAATAGTGAAGGTGCTGATATAATCTCAGTAAGTCCTGCAGGTGCAATCAAACTCCCGCTATAATAATTACAGGGCACCCACTCCTTTTCTCCACGTACAGCTCACATGAGGCAGCCTGATATTAGCAGATAGTAATTGTTGATGGTGTTCAGGTGGGTACAAGAAAATTGATTTTTTACAGAGCTTAGGTTTCAGTAATAAAAGTATTCCCAGGCACTGCTTGGGAAATCCCGGACTGCCTCAGCCACAGTGTCAGCACGAGGGGACTGCGTCTGTCACGGAGAAGAGGGGTCTGATCCTGTGCTGCCCTGCGGAGGGCAAGATGTTGGTGCAGTTATACCAAGGATGTATTTGGCCACAGGGTTGAATATTAAAAATGGGTAGGATACAGACATTGAGAAAAAAGCAAAACCATATTCCTTTTCCTTTGCTTCTTTTTACGACTATTGCTCAAAAAAAAAAGGTGTGGTTTCTCATCCTTTGGAAGTAAACCACTTTTTCTAGTAAAAATGCAATTTGACCAAGGCATTGGATGTAGCGTAGCCAAGGAAAGGTTCAAGGGATAGGTAGCACCTCTTACAAGTTGACAAAAACCAGACGAGCTTTGGGGCACACAAGCCCTCCTTCAGACTCTGCATATTCACAGCTAAATTTCATAAGGAAAACCTGCTAATTTAAAAAAGAGGACAGGGAAAGGTATGAGAAACCAGAGGCTTTAACATACCTGCCAAAGAATAGATTGGAATGGATCTCTTAATCCTACAGGCAGGAAGGAACTGAAATCCATGGTGGAAGTTGCAGCCAAATAATTTCAGGCTAGAGATAAGCAGGTTTTGGTATAAATTTTCAACAGGGATGAAAATTTAGCCATTGGAAGCATCTAGCAAGAACTATAATAGAAAGCCTTTCCCTTGAAGTCTTAAAATCAAGGCAGATATCCTTCTGAAAGAGTTTCTCTAGCTCAGCAGCAGGACTGTGCTGGATGCAGCTATTCTGGGGCTTAGATTAAATTAAAGGATGATAATGGTCCCTTGTCTCTGAATCTATAAAAGAAAAGTACACTTAAAAAAAAAATATGTGCTGGTGTCACTTGTGCCAACTGTGACTCAACTGCAACATGCGCATATTTCTCACAGTTCGGGATTTTTCCAAATAACTCGGTGTTCTCAATGGGTTCATTATGAGCCTCTGAAAGAGCATTGTTAGCATCAGTCCAGGATGGAGCCGCTGCTCCCTCCGCTTCCGTCCCCGTCCCCTTCCCGAACCCTGGCCATCTTGGGGAACGCTGCTTCCACTGGGTTTTCCCAATGAAGATAAAGCAAATCTGTCTGTCAGCATGTGTCTGATTAAGTATTTTCTTACTGTGCTTAAAAAAATAAAAAGGGATTTGGTGGCTAGCTGGAAAAGTACAATGGTGCAGATGTCCAAAAGAAGCTCCTGAGACACCGTATAAAAACAGTATTTCTCTGCAAAAGAACAAACCAAACCAAAACACAACAGGAATTCGTGGTCCCCCAGTGAAAACATTCTAATCTTCCACAATTTAACTGTCCAAACACTTTCTTCACGTCTATGGATGCCTGCCTCTGAAGGCATCACTTTCCCGTGTACAGAGAAAGCACTTTCTGTGCACTTTGATTTTTACGTGGAAGAGCGTCGTCCTCTGCCTTTTCACAAGCACAGGTTAAGAACAGTGGAAACAGCCTCTGGTTGCGGTGGAAGGGCAGATCCCTGCTGCCTCTCCTCAGCACGGCCGTGCAGCCCAGCTCCGTGTCTCCTCTGATGGGCTTTGCAATCGCACGGCTTGAACTGCAAAGACTTCCACAGTTTGTCCAGTGATGCATAATATTGGTCTAATTCTTAGCAACCAAATGAACTTTGGTTTCAGAATGAATGCTAAATTATGGTCTTTTTTTTTTTTTTTCTTTTGTCCAACAATTATTGAAAGCTAATTTCCAGTACCTAACCTAGCTTTCTGGGGAAGTATAAACGGGTTGTGAAAGTTAGCTGCGCACCAAGCGTTTGCTGCTGGGAAGGGTTTCGCTCTCTGGCTCCTGCTCCCACCCACCAGGCATCTCCGCCGCAGCACCTCTGGCTTTCCCGGGGGATCTCAGCCCCGGGTTCAGCCCTGCCTGGTCGGGCAGTGCCAGGAGCCCGGCACAGCGCGCTGTAGCTGCAGGCAGCGTGTGCCACCAGAGCCGGGGAGGGGGATATTTCCCTCCCCGCTCCCCCAAGCCTGGAACGGAGCATGGATTTGTTCTTTCAGTACAAACATCACAGGAGATTATAGGCTTGAACGGGCTTCCAAAGCACCATTTCTCTCTTTTTTTTTCTCATCTCATTTTCATCCCATTTCTGTTTCTCTGATTCCAATTTCAAATTCTGGAACAGCAATCGAGAGACTCTTGCTTATGAGCGGCAGCAAAAGCTACCAGTAACTTAATGAGCGGACAGCACTGGCATGCAAACAGCCAAGTAGCAGCTTTTGAGTAGCATATCTCCATCCTCCTCCTGCCCATGGTCAGGCTGCCTCTCCTCGGGTTGGAAGGGAGAGTTCCCGTCCTCATCCGCATCTGCCTGCCCCGCATGGCTGCACTGCGCGCTACCATGTGGCCGTGGGGACCTGGTTCTCTTTCAATCCATTTGCAACACTAGGAAAATGATGGGTTTTGGGGTGGTTGGGTGGGTTTTTTTTCAGATCCATTTTCTGTTTTTGTTTGCCATTAAATCCTAACTTAATTTCAGATGTGCCTGTGGCAGACAATTTTAGTTAAACGCCGCCTTGACTGCCAGAATACTTCTGCCGTACTTTGTTTTTTAATCCCACTAAGCTGAGAACATCTTTCGCTTAGTTTGGAGAGACACAGCTGAAAAAAAAAAGAGCACAGAAGGCCCGTTTTTAAAAATGGATGTGTCTGTGCATCAGGGACGGGGCTCTGTTTCTCTTACTTGTGTCGGCAGTGCCCGACACCGCTGCGAGCCCACGGCTGCTGCTGCCAGCCGAGACGGTGCCGCGGCCGAGGGCTGGCTTCTGCAAGGGCAGAGGAGAAGGACACGGAGGAGTCTTTCGTCCTAACATCCCTTTCCCCGGTGTGCTTTAGCGACCTTGAGCCTGCCTGGATGTTACCCCTGCAGAAATCCTCGTGAAGCACGAATAGTATTCACAGTCTCCTGAACCGCAGACCCCGCTTCACAGGTGGGACGGGTTCCCGTGCCACGGTCGGTGTTGCGGGAACACAACGCACAGCAGTGCATCACCTCTTACGGTGAGCTTTGGCTTTACCCTTCCTTGAGGAATACTCACAAACGACTTCGCTTCTGGCCCAGCTAATCCTTTTCCTGCAGGTCGTCTCCTTTGCCACAAACAAGTTGCCCCCCCCCGTCAGCGGCATTCCTAATCAGCTCACAGACATCACCGGTCACTCCTTCCCACAGACCGGTCCTCCCCGCAGGGCACGTCATCTACCCCTTAAGATGAGGCCCTCCAACAGCACACCCTTCAGTACCGGCTGTTTCTGCTGCAGCCCTCCTCGCCCCTGCCTCCCCGGGTTTTTCCCAGTGGAGATTTTTTCCCTGCTTCCCATCCCTCTGGGAGCACCCACAGGTCCTGATGCTCCTGCCCTGGAGGGGCTCCTGGGGGTCTTCTCCACTGTTCATCGCGCTTGCTGTGTGCTGGGTTTTACACTGGGCAAAGCTTGGATGGAGGAAGGGTCAAGCCCTAAGCCTGTGCCTCAGCCAGGGAGCTTGTTACTCTGAATTTCTGGCCAAACCCAGCGTGTTTCTGCAGAAGTCTGTCCTCTTCCCCTTCCCAGGCAGAGCCGGGTCCTCTCCAGTCGCTCACGTGCTGCCTGGCCAGCTGTGCCGTGGCATCTTCCAGGTGTAGCCACTGTGGTTTTTTTTTAAAGCACAGTGTTCTTTATTAGTTTTGTATTTTATATTTATATTTATGCTGTTATTATTATGTAGTGAGCTGCTGTGCTATGCTAATATTAGAAGCTCCTGGCAAAAAAAAATCATTTCAATTTTTCCAGGTCCCAAGCTCAGAGAAATGGAAGAAGACCTGGGTTCAGTGACCCTCCCGAGGGTTTATTGTACCGTAGCCCAGCCCTGCTGACAACTTGCTTCTGCCTCAGTGGGAAGAGATGCAGGACCCAAAAGCAGCTCTTGGTCTGCAGCACGCCCGGGGTTTGCCGATATTGGGGTGGGCTCCACGTGGCCGGGGGAGTTGCGGCGAATGCAAGCCTCAGGCACGCACGCCGAAGGGGGGGTTAAAGCTTTGTTTGTTGATCGGATGATTCATCTTCCTTGTCGGATCTTTGTTTTAGATCCAATTTCCAGGGCATTTGAAAAACAAACCAGAATCAGTTTGGTTACCTAAGTTGATTACTGTGTTTGTTATTTAAACCAGAAAACTTCTATTAATCCCCGACAGGACAAACGCCTCTGTTCCTTCCAAGGGCCACAGCTGTGTCCCCCAGCTCAAACCAAGCCCCTGCTCCCGCTCCGTTTGGTTGCTTTTCCCCTTCCAGTGGAGCATCTCCCCCCAGTCACCACGTCACCCCCGAGCATCTCCATCTGACTCCACGGCTCCTTCTGACATCTGGCGAGTGCAATAAATCCCTCCCAGCTCCGCTTGCGGAGGTGGACCCGTTGCTTGCTTAAATACAGCCCATGCTATTTGATTACCTTATGCCCTATGCAAATCTTGCCAGTGCCACTACCTTTCCGGTAATCTCTTAATTCTCTCGACTCTCCAGGAAGATGCTGCTGCTGGATTTCAGGCACATTCTTCAGCGCAGGGCTTTGCACGCAAGTGTCTTGCTGCACGTTTGGCTTTAGGCCCAGGGCTGGATTTAGTCATACAGTGTTAATTTTAAATTCTTAAAAAAACTGAGGGTGAAGTGGGGAGGGTGGCTGGAGATATCTGCTTTATTAGTGTCGGGGAGACAGATTCAGCTTTGTGGCGCAGCGGAGAAAAACTCAAAGAAAACTGGTTTCAGTGGAATTTCCTCTTGCTCTTGATGGGAAACGGGTCAGGAGCTGAGTTCACCCCGTGCCCGCAGATCCTCCCCGGGGCCACCCGCTCTGCCAGGTCTTCCTCGGCTGGAGGGGAAGGAGGCTTTCTGTGGCGAAGCCTACTTCTACAAAAAGGCCCCATTTCTGCCAAATCCGGGGTTTCCAGCGAGACCGGGAAGTGCCGAGAAAGGGAGCTCAGTGCAGAGGGGGGGGACTCGGGGCTGGGGGTCTGGATGTCCCCGCAGCGGCACGACCCCGAGTGCCCTCTTGCAGCAGGCAGCAGTGGCATCCACGCTGGGATATCTGCCCTGGTAAACTGGTTCTCAATTACAGAAAAAAAAAAAAAAACCCCGAAAGGTGAAATGCTTGCGCGCGCTCGCCATGCCAACTTATCTGTGAGTTTCTACCGATTGCTTTGGGGCAGAGTCCTTGCAAAGGACAGCTGGGGGGTGCGGGCAGCCTGGGGCGGCGAAGGGAAGGCCCCCCGCCTCGCCGAGCCCCCACGCACCCCGGCCCACGGGCAGGGCAGAGAGCAAGCGCGCGAAGCGAGCACGCAGCTCCAAACCCGCGCGGAGCCGGAGGATTACATAAAGCATCCCATCAGGAAATAGAAACGCCACCATATGACTCATGCAGCCAGCATCTCGCTGGAACTGTGAATTTCTTCTTTCATGAAAACGTTTGGGGACTTTTCTGGGAAGTCATAGTTTAGAGTTTGTGCTCAGGAACGGTGTGAGCAAATTTTCATGGACGTTTTCCCTGGTGAAGCCTGAAGAGCAGCTAACTGTTGTCAGGATGTGTCAATAAAGATCACAGGACAGCACATGAAAGCAATGCTCTATTTAATTTGATTTTTTCCATGGAAGATGGGTCAGACTGCTTGCTTTGGGCTGGTCCTGAGCTGCAGACCTGCCTCTCTGCCCTGGACCCCTCCGTGCACATGCAGAGCTGGGCAGGCAGAGCAGAAGGGTATTGCCCTTGGTTTTCTGCAGATGCAGAGATTACGCTTCTGAAGGTGTTTTTAATTCTAATAGAGAAACTGGGATCAACCACCTCTGCTGGGTGCCGGAGCCCAAAGCCACGCCACGGCTGCAGCTACCAGCAGGTTGTTTCCAGCGCTGGTCCCCAGAGCTGTGGGACTGGCCCCTGCCCTGCTTCTGGTCCCAGGCGAAGAGCCAATCTCTTATTCTCATGATGAACAATCATCTTTTTAACGCAGAAACCTTCTGTTGTGTGAGGAAACACTACTTTGCATGGGAAGACCCTTTTTTTTTTAATTGGGGATGATTGAAAGATGGATGATCAATAACAGCAAGGACAGGCTCTTTATGAGCCTTGAAATGATTTGCAATAAACCTTGGCTCCCTGGAAATACAGATCATGTGTTCTCTGGAGATAACATATGATTAAGATTGGTACTTTTTTTATACCTCATTTTCAAAGCATACACACCAGAGTGAGCAATATTCAGGTCTTCATAAAACGTGCTTCAGGAAAAAATATCAAGGGCCGCATCTCAGCTTTGGTAAATTGTTATAAACGATACGATACAAATTCCTCCATGAGAGGTTCCAAAATGTTTTAATTTGCCTTTTTATTTGGTTTTAACCTGGTAGCGTCTCTGGCAAAGCTGGTGGTGGCAGGGCTGCCACGGGCAGGGGCCGAGCCTGCCTCTGGGCTGCGTTGGTGGTGGGAGACTTCTGTCCTGCCCACAGGTCTCGCTCTTTCTCCCTCCCACTAAATCGGTGCTGATTTTCAAATACTCAACATTTTGCTCCAAAATATCTCTGCTTCCAGTTCCTAGCTTTCTAGGGAGAGGGTGAATAAAGGTGATTTGCTAAAAAGGGGACTTAATATTCAACTTTCTATATCATTCACCTATTTTTGATGGTTTATTATGATTGAAGGTACAACCCCATTGAGAGATCAGTGCCTGCTGAAATTTTAAAAAGAATGGGGAAAATTGTATACGGTTATAGATTTTTTGATATGCATGTTAGTTTTAATCTGAGCAACATTATCATAATTTAACAGAGGAGATGTGAAACATTCAGATACAATAGCTGATGTAATTAAATGTAGAAGGGAGTTGCAGGGAAATGACAGGTTTCCATTTTCAGTACAAACACTCTTCCAAAAATTACGGGTGCTCAGCAACAAATATGACACCTATCTAAATTCAGGAAGTACAAAATGTTCATATTCATATTAAAAGAGAATGTGGAATCAGAAATCAGACCGAATGGTGGAAATGATGTAGTGGCAAAGACCGAGTCAGAAGAGAGGGAGGCACGGCTGACCTTGCCAGCTCTGAGCAGCACCTCTTGTACGTATTAGAATATAAATCCTGATACCGGTTTGGCTGTGGAAGGCTAAAAGTGGTGCAGTTCTGCCTTACATCTGATTGACACGTTGCAAAGCCAATTTGTTTTCTTGAGCAGTGGGAACACTGTGTTTTTCCCCGGGGCTCCTGCCCGAGTTCTGAACTCTTCCTCCTCCTCCCGCTGCTGCTCCCTGCAGCCCCGTACAAGGGTCTGGCAGGACAGGGCTGTGGAAGGGTGCTGTGCTTTCGGGAACGGTACAGGGATGGAGGGTGTCAGCGCTGAGTCGTACTGCACGGAAAGGAGAGGACCGGGAAGCTCTGCGTGGGAGGTGGGGAGGAGGCAGATTAGTGGGTGTTCACTGATTTTATTTGCTTTATGGAAAGGCAACAATTGCCTCCATTCAGCAGATGAAGAAATGAGTCACCGAGAAGTTGATGGTTTGCACGTAGCTGCGGAGGACATCTGTGTCACGTCAGGCGGTGGAGGCCTCCCCATCGGCTGGCCTCTACCCCAGCCTCCATCCTTCCTCCTCCCCTTTGTGTCCTTCGCCAGCTCCGTTTCACCCCGAGAAACGACGAGCCTGGGCGGCGAGGGCGTCAGGGCGAGGGGCTTTCTCCGAGGCGGGAGGCTCTGCGGTAGCAGAAGGGACTTGCTTTAATGTCAACTATTCCATTACTGAAAACTAGGGGGAAGAATTACACCGGGCTGGGAGCCGCCGATAAACAGGCAGCTGGCACAGGGAGGGAAATTTCTTTCTTCTATTACCTTGTGCTTCTGCAAGTCACAACTTTGTCAGCCAGTGCCTAGCTGTGGATTCAGAAACCCAACTGCAGACTCCCCGTCTTTTCCATGTCTGCTTGCGCCTCAGCCAGCAGCACACCACCGGGCCAGATGCTCGGCGGGGAGCGACTGGTGCGCGGCCAGCGATGCGGGGAGGGGGGAGGATAGCATCCTTTACCCCGGCTGTGCAGCTCCTCCGGTGCCTGCAGAGGGATAGGGACGCCAGAAGTGGGAACAACAGAGGTAGTCACCTTTCCCCGGTAATTGTTAAAGCAGGAGGGGAGCGGCGTGGGGCATTGACCATGAACTTGAAACAGCTCAGAGATTAAAACCGAAGTGAAACAGCAGAAATTCCATGCTCCAGCTGAGGAGCTTGTGGAAATAAAGCGTATGAAGCTGGAGAAAGGTCAGATCCACTGCTGGCGTAAATCAACACCGCGGGAAAGAGCCGGGCCAGTTCATGCGCGTGCAGGACCTGGACGGCGAAGCCCAGCCACCGAGGGGACGTTAATTAGCGTTTGCTGGTGTGATTAAAGCAAGCCAGGAGTGAGGAAAGGTGGGCTGGTTCGGGGAGCGTTCCCCGGGGGAAAGACAGGCTTACAGTTTCCCAGCTCAGGTTTCCCCGGCTGCAGAGGCCGTTGCCCTTCCCATCCCCAATGGCCGACCGCAGCAGTCCTTTTGCCGCTGGATAAAATCCACCGGCTGGGAGCGACTGCCAAAAACGTGGGGCTGGACATTACACAGCCCTCACGTGCTAAACCTGGGAGCACAACGGGAATCCCTGAGCGGGGCCAGTGCGGGGACGATGCGGGGACGGCACCCGACCCCACCGGAGCAGAGGGGATGGAGGGCCCTGCAGAGGGACAACACGGGAAGGACAGATGCCCGCTTCCCATTTGCACAAACCCTATAGAAAACAGGCAAATTAAACTTCTTTGCATTGAACGGTATGCAAATCCAGGCTTCTCTGAATATCTTCACACAGCGAGTTTGCCAGAAAAGTACACAGCTGCATGGTAGTGAAATCCTCTCTGATGACTGGTTAGAAAAACAGAAGATTTGGTGCTGCTTGTAAGACTTCCTCCTCCTCTGATGCAGAGCTCGTTTGCTTGGTAGACAGTTCTCATGATCATTTCAAGCAGAAGGTAGCGATGGCGACTTGGCAAGACCCACACTGAAAATCCGTATTTGGATCATGAATCAGTACCATAATTTCTGTGTAAAGGAACATTTCAGGAGGATTTATAGCATAGCATGCTAACATCAGATCTGCTTGTCACAGATCGTGTTAAAGGCTACAGATAAAAGGTTTGCAGTTTACAGCCCTGGAAAATTAGAATGAATTCCCTGCTGTGAGCACAGAGCAGTGACTAGCAGAAATCTTTCCTGAGACACTAAGTTGGACCAAGAGACGCAGCTGACATGGCAAACACAGCTCCAGGAAAATGATTAGGTACCTGGCCATCGCAACCCCAAACCCCCGGCGGGGGCCAGGCAGGCCAGCGGCGAGGCAGCACCGCTCAGCTCGGCATCATCGCGCGGGGAGCGGCGGTGGCCGAGCGCTGCTGGCAGCCCCAGAGCAATCGGCGTGCCGAGACCCGGCATGGCTTCACTGCCGTGAGAGCAATTTGGTTAACCCTGGCACAAGTTTGGGATCGTCATGAGATAGCTAAAAAAATAAGTGAACATATTTGGAGAGGACAGCTTTTCTGTACACTCCTTTCTTTGCTGAAAAGACTTTCTGCTTTTTAGTTCAGGACCTCTGACCTGTAATGAAAATCTTTTCCTAGTTAGGGTTGGTTTTTTTTTTTTTTTCTGATTTAAAGTTAAGATCTTATAATGTACACAGACTGCTGCTGTTCCAGAAGTCTGGTATAAAATGATGCTGATGTGAACCAATCCTCCCCCAGCTCCGCAGCCAGGTACAGGCTGAATTCAGGGAAGTTCAGACCGAACCCAACTTCCATGACGAGCTTGCCAATGTCTAAATGGCTGAAACCTCATTTCTAAGTGCACAAAGATATTATAGCTTCATCCAGCTATACTTCAAAATTATTCAAAATTAAAGAGTTTCGCTTAAAGCTGTGATCGCATCTATGCACCCCTCAACAAAGTCAGTCACACGCCAGGCAAGCGCACAGAAAACGGGAACTCTACTTTCAACGCATAATTAGGAAAGACTCGGTGGACTCATTCAGATTTCTTCTGTGAGATTTTAGGATGTTCAAGCTCAAAACGCAAAGTAAAATTTCTAAAACATTGAAACTAATACATAGAAAAAAATTAAGAAGTTTGCCGAAAAAGCTTCTAAAATGAGAGCACAGAATTTTTCACATGGAAGAGATGTACAAAAGCTCTACGAACATGTTTTCTCTTTTCAAAAGCTGTTTTCTAAATGTCAGTTTTATCGCCTTTTTTTTAAACCATTTATGACCATATGTGTTTTTATGATATTCACAACATGCTTGTGCCACACAAGATGCAAATGTAATTTCCTGTTATAATGGCACAATATGCATAGCAACAAATGAGAAATGAGTGACACAAAATAATGAAAAGTGGCTCTGTGTGTGCGTGTGTGTGCGCCTGGAAGGGTTTTTTTTTTTCCCCCTAGAAGGGAATTACCCGGAGCATTGACAGGGGGTTCAGGCTCCTATTCCTGCACAGCCGGTGCCCACATGTGGGGTTTGACCAAAACTCATTCCAAGGTGTCTTTCAACTCTTCAATTAGCAATTAGAGAAACCTCTTCGTCACAGATGCCATGTCTTTGTACGAGCAGGAGTTGGATTGCCCACTAATTGCCCTATTACAGCTTCATCCACTCCAGCCAGCCCTTTCACCAGGTGATCCCCGTTTCCATCCCGTCCGGACGAGCGCAAAGGACTCTTGTACAAGAAGGTGGAGGAGCGGGCATCTCCCCGGAGCGGCAACCTGGGGCCGGTGGGAGCAGCCGACCTTGGAAAAAGATTAATCACGCCGGGTTTGTGCATCCCTGCGAGGCGGCGGGAGCTCTTGCAGCGTATGCAGGACCTGGACACGTGCTCGGAAGTGAAAAAGAAGTTAGCAAAAATGGCTGGAGGAGGGCGAAAAAGGTGAAAGAAGTTAGCAAAAATGGCTGGAGGAGGAGATAAAATAGCAAGATGACTTGGCATAATTAGTCAGGCGCATTTCACCAGGTCATAAGAGACAGCTGCTGCTGGTCCAGGTCTCCGCTTCCTCTGCACAAACGCTGCGGTAAGAGGTGGTGCCGCCTGCGACGGGACAGTGCGGGGACAGAAAGGGATAAAAAGAAAAGGAAGAAAAAGGAGACCAAGAGTAGGGCAGGGAGGGGAATAACGATTCCCCTGCTGAGCCCCCCAGTCCCTGGCACTGCTCGCTTCTCGCACCGAACTTCTCCACCTCTACCGCCTCTGGGGATAAAAACTCTAAGTTTTTACGTTAGCAACGCTGCCGCTGTTGCTTTCAGAGCCGTCATTCCTGGATGCTTGGGCCAGGGCCACGGTCAGCTCGGGAGGTACCCCTCCTCCCAGGCTTGCAACCTCAGGGCACCGCAGCCTCTCCTGGAGCAAGCCGTACTGTTGCTCCTGGTAACAGTCTCGTACGACAGCACATCTCACAGCTGCCCTGATAAGAAATGCAGAGCGAGATGCTCCCTGGGGCTCGCTGTGCCCCAGGACATGTGCCGCGCACCGCCCCGCCACCGGGAAACACCGCCGTGCCATCGCGCGGGGCAAAGGCGAAGCTTCGCGCGTGCCGCGGTGACCCGCCGGCTGCCAGGACGAAATGCAGGGCCTGGAACCTGCCCGGGGCACGGCAGCAAACCAAGGGAGGCGTCGGCGAAGCGAAGGCAGAAGCGGTGCAAAACGCCAGCCGAGCCGTACCGCCGTCTGGGGGGAACCCCGGCTTTGGCAGAGCACGCGGCGACCGCGGGGAACGCTCCTGCTGCGGGGGGCTGCCCGGGTTGTGCTGCGGTCTTTCTTGCTGCTTTTGAAAGAAAACTCCCCCCCCTAAAAAAAAAAAGTGGAAAAATACATCATCAAGAAATGGTTGATTAAATACCGCTTAGCGCGTGTCATCCGAATCACGGAAACAAATACAATAAAGAAGCAAATGAACCAAAAAAAGGGGAAGAATTTCCTGGGAGGTGAAAGGCGTTTGGGGGCTGCGGGGGCGGTTTCGGCGGGTGCTCGGGAGCCAGGGCAGCGCCGTGCGGTGGAGGGGGGGGGGCCGGGGGGCCGAGGGCACCGGCGGCATGCCGAGGGGGGCTTGACCCGTCCCTGGCCATTCATTACCCAATAACTGAACAAAAAGGGGCTTTCAGGCAGCGCAGCTGACAGCGACTAATATTACACCGCAAAAATGTATTTTTAAACCAGCTGCAAACTTCAAAAGCCTCAAGTGAAATATTTTATTTCCTATTTTAAGTAAGCTCTGAGTGCACGACACATTGTGACTGGGGCTGGTTGGGAAAATGTTTACCGAAACAGTTCCTCACAGGAAGAAGCTGTTTGAAAAAAACCCAGTTTCATCAAGAGACCGTATCACACTTGGCAGGGAAGAAATTACACAGAAAAACGTTTTGAAACAAAAAAGTGCATTCAAAGTTTTCATTAGCTATTTTAAACGGTTTGATTTTTTATAATGTTTTCATTTTATGTTCCTATTATCTTAACGGTATGACATACTGCCACTTCTTGTGTCAGAATAGGATAAAGTATAATGCTGAAATATTTTGGTATCTTCATCCTGCTTATTAATCATTAAGGAAATTTGCAATTGAGTATCAATTGAAACATTTTATCCTCTCAAGAACAAAGTACTTTGCATTATTGTAAAATGATTTGAAAGCCCGATTTATGACTTTATTTGAGGATCCACAATTGATTACACCACATTTCAGAGTCTTATTTGCTCTTCACAAAATGCCAAACCCTCCCAAATACGCATTGTTGGTTTTGCAGATTCATAGACGGAGAGGAACCGTTAACACAGCCAGTGCTGACACACGCTCCGCTACCGAGATCAATAATCTAGGGTAAACGATACATATATCAGCTCGGAGAATTTAAAACATCTGAGGTGAAATTTTGAAAAACAGATCAGAGAGTCCAAAAATAGGAATAGGCGGGGGAATCCCATTTCCTGAGAAATTTTAAACACATTCGTACATTTTTTTTCCAGCTGGGAGCAAGTGTCAAAGTGTTATCCTTTCTCACAAAGTGTAAATGGAGAGTTTGGGCTAGTTCTGGCTATGACCTTCGGTGACACATACAGCCTGTTAAAAAGGGAAAAAAAAGTTGTACTTAAAATATTCATACCTCGGCTTGCAGACTGACATGTGTAGCGGTTCGGAGGAAAACATTCCTCAGGGCTTCAGCTGCCTGATTTCAGCTTTTGTAGGAATTACTCATTGAATAATAAATTTCTATGAATTATTTACACATTTCTCGTGTAATACACTGGAAGACAATTCCCACCTTGGTGTGCATTTTCAAGCACGCAACTTCGCCGCGACTTCCGAAGGCGATCCTGCCCCTCGCCCCTCGCGCGGCAGGCGCTGACGCCTTCTCCTCACACCTCGCCGAGGTCACAGGTTGAAATCCCGGCGGAGACCAGGTGTGGGCTTCCTCCGCCATCTGTGAATCCAGGATGAAATATTCCTGCCGCGCTGGTAAAACGCAGCCGCCGGGGTGTGCGGGCTGCGTGCCTGCGCCCTGCCCGACCGGGGGATGCTCTGGGAGGGAGCAGCGAGGGCGACGGGGGACCACGGGCAGCCGCACCATCACCCTTCCCCTGGTCCTGCGTGTAGGCACGTGCCTAGAAGCGGCATCTCTGCCCAATAAAGCACAGCAATAAGGCACGATCATTTCCTGCAAGTGCTGCAGAAGCAGCTGATGGAATTAATCACCTGTAAAGGTTGATTCAAATGGATCATCTTCTCCCATTTATAAATCATGTCTCCCGTTGGCTCACCTTGCCAACCTGCGGTGCCTTGGTACCCGCAGTGCTTCCTTAATCACTGCTGGACATTTGTCTCCGGTAAGACACAAGGCACCGACTCTCACCCGTGAGCAGCTGTATGACAGCCCGGGAAGGCTCTGGAGAGCAGCAGGCACAATTAGGACAGAAGGACAATTCAGCAGACATTTGGTCGTACCAGCGTTTGCACACACAGCAAAGGTCACGAAGATTCGCAGGAGCATAGCATCCTCCCATGAGCATAGCATCCTCCCGTGAGGATGCTGCGGATGGCCACATTACCCCACAGCGTACCCGGTCACCAGCCTGGACCAGTCACCAATGTGCCGCCGGCATCTCAGGGTGCGAGTTCACAGGCACAAATCGGGAGGTTGTCCTCATCACCCGCTTCCAGGCATGGACCTTTCCTCACCCTGCACTCTCAGACCCACCTGAGACCCTTGCCCATACTGTTGGGTTGGTTTAGGACATGTCCCACCACTGCCACCTGAAATCAGCTTTGAGGCACGGTGGGGGGATGCCCAGCGCAGGTCCAGCCCTGCCGTCAATGGGGTGGCAGTGCTGGGACCCAACGTGGCACCCGGCAAAGCCGTATCGGGCTGCAAGCACCAAGTGCTGATGGAGAGGAAAGGAATTGAATTTTACTCCTGGACAAATACTCTGGGGGATGGAATCAGACAATTAATAATGAGCGGAGGAGCAGTTTCAGTGGGGTTGTGAGTGGATGCACCTCCCTTTGCAAGGAGTTAGGGCTGGCTCGCTCACCCCGGGCTGGAGCTGGGCGGGCATCTCCCTTATGTACTTATAAATAATACGCAGAGGGATTTTTTTTTTCCAAATGTGTGCAATATCGCGTTGTCCTAATTTAGGAGCTTTTGTATCTCGTCATAAAGAGCCCTAGAACAAGAGGATTAAGGGAAAACTCTTTGAAAATCAGAGCCCATGTTATTGCTTCTTGATGGACTAACAATTCAGATCTAATTGATCACGGCATTAATTATACATAATCTCTATGTACTCGGGTAGCCTTGTGGGATATTTCTAATCAAATTAAAACTAATTCAAAGCAATCTGACATTACAGAATGTTTTGTCTCTATTTTAGGACAGGGAGTCAGGGGATATGAAATGCATATTACATCTTGATCTGAGTGCATGCACTGTAAAAAGGCCTCTAATATAATCACTTCCATGCAGCAGTGATTATGAGTACGGTAGTCGTGTGGCTCACAGAAATGATTTTTTTTAAAAAATAAATTAAACTGGCAACATGAAAAAGCCGCTAAGTTGACATGTCAGCGTGAGTAGGTGAGTCGATGCTTAAAACGGGAGCTGGGGAGGACGGCGGGCGGCTCTCCTGCCCTGGACGGCACACCTCCAGTAAGCAAAACATCGAGGGAAAAAGGGCTTTCTGAGCAGGGGTAGACTGTTTAATCAAAGCCGTAATAATATATATACATTTGCGGATTAGAGGGCTTTTCATCATTTTTAACTGAAAGCACGGGTAGATATGTTTTGATTTCTTTTTATGAAAACACTCTGAGGAGTTGGGAGGATGTATTTAAGTTAAAAATAGTGGTTTTAATTGAAAGTAAAAAGGCAGCGTGCTTACCTCACAGCTTGAATGGAGCCCATCCAAAAACACACAGCAAGAAAAAAGGAGCGGGGATGCGATGCTCATCTGGTGTAAATCAGCGCGGCTTTATGGGCTTCGCCCCGCCGAGGGTCTGGCCCCGCTCACCGCCTTCCCCCGCTCCCGGGGGGACCAGCCCGGGGCCCCCGGCAGGAGGAGGGCGGCCGAGCCCGGCGGGGTGCTGGGTGCCGGGGGGCTGCCGGGGTGCCGGGGGCTGCCGGGGGCTCCTCGCCCAGGTGCTGCCGCTCGCCGCTCCCCTTTGACCCAAACCTGTTAAAAATCTTTGAAGGCTTCACGTTAGCGGCTCTCTGTATGTTTAGAATAACAGAACACGTTGGAAACTTCAATAAAAAGTGGTTTATTGATTCTAATTAAATCTTTTTTTTTTTAAAAGGTATAGCAGACACCGATCCTAGTTAACTTTAATTTAGGACTGACATTTACACGCTGCCTAAGAAGTGGGAATTCAGAGTGGACAATTCATTTTAATTTTGGCGAAAAATATCATTTAAATGCCAGAAAACTGCATATTTAACATTTGCAGTAATTAAGTGACTTTAATTTAATAATAAATCTCTCTTGTCTCTATCTATTTACACTCATTCCTCTGTCTTGGCCTGGCACATTCTGTAGTGATTGAACTACTACTAATTACTTCTTTTCAAGTGTAAATACGTTTTAATACTTTCTTCTAGCCAGGTAGCACGTTTACTATTTAGCCGATAATAACTTTTTGTAATGAAATCCTTAATTCGGGGCCTTCTTTCGTACAAGAAGTTTTTGCGTCTATCCCGCAGCAGAAACAAGTCTAGACTAACCAGCCTGCATCTGGTCTGGGCGTAAATTCCTCTAAACCACCATCTGGAACAGTTTTCATATAAACACAAAGAAAATTCTACAATACACCCCCCCACTCTCCGCCCTTAGTCATCCTCGAACTGTTGTTAAAAAAAAATCACTTTTTCTCTTTTCCTCCTTGATAGCACTTTGTTTTGCAGGGCACAACATGCAAACACAGAGCTCCCATTTTAAATTTTCTGATCAAAGATGGGCATCCAAGTATTTTCTCAGCACTCTGCATCAAGGCCTGGTGGATAGTGCCACGTTTGCCCTCTGCCCCTTCCCTGGTTTATCCTCTATTTTCTACCCAAAGTACAGAAGGAGAGAAACGTGGTTTCTCTCAGCAAATTCTCCCTTGGTGCAAACACCCCTTAGGGACTTACACTGCATGAGGAGCTAAACCTTTAAAATTTGATCAGGATTTCATGCTGAAAAGTTAAAATAAAAAAACAATCCTTCCTATCTTCCAATGCAAAATGAACTGAGGTGTCAAAAATTTTCAAGTATTTCTGAGCCGCGGTGGGACTCCAAGTAGAAGAGAGCAAATCTGGGGAGAAACTGCAGGGGAAGGGGCAATTCAGCAAACGAAGTTGTTTGTGCTCCCTGGCAGCCCCCACCTTGCCCATGGCTGTCCTGTGCCAAACCTGCCCGCGCGGACCACGTCTTCTGCTCGGTGCAGACCGGGGCGAGCCCGTTGCCCCCGCTCCTCAGGAGAGCCCCGGTGCTCAACCCGCCGGCCCACCCAAACTGGCCGGTGCCCTTCAGCCAGCCCTTCTCTTGTCCTTACAAAACGCACAAGTAGCAAGCACCTGAGGTTCTGTACTCTGCAAGATACCCTTCACCTCGGGTCACTTTGCTCTCTCGCATCCATACATCTTAAAGTGCTTTGATGTCCAACTCGAGGCTGCTGCTGTGCCTCTTTGCTGACTGCTGAGGATTTTGCTCCATATGTTATCGCTAGAAGTGTACATGTGTCAAAACCCTTTTTGAGCAGAGTTAGCTTAATGATACCTATTATTTAGGAACTGTAAATCAGTTTAATATTCTAATTAAGCCATTCAGTACCTTCAGACACACGGTGTACTGGAGTCCTCATGACCATATGGATATGCGGCGGGAATCGCGCAGCTCGGCACGTTGGGATTTAGCCATATGACTCCCATTAATAAAAAGGAGGTACAGAAATGCACCCATGCTCCCCAGTCTGACACCCTGCAGACCCAGCAGCACCGGGCAGAGAACTGAGGGATTCAGGCACCTGACACGGCTGAGCATCAGAGGCAAAGGCCATCATAAAATGCTGAGGTCCTGGGAAACCATCCTGGGTGGGAGGCGGGGGGAGAAGCAGCCGGAGCGATGTGAGGGATACGGGGTGCAGGACCGGGGGCTCCGATAGCAGCCCCAGCTTTTCTGCTCACAGCACGAGTTTTCAGCAGGGCTCCCTGGCTTAGGGGGTAAATCCCGAGGGGGTTCCCAATGCTGCACCAGATCAGAGCCCCACCGGGGGAAGCGGGGACCCCCCCAACCCACCTTGGGCAGCCGCCGCAGGGACCTCGCTCTATTCGCCGTCCTTCTCTCCGGTCAGCCGACAGCGATTTGTGCCAGCAGAAAGGCCGAACGTTGGGTTTACCCACCCCTGTACCTACCTTAGCTTGACAGATCCATTGCGGACAAGCTATTCTGTTAAATGACTCCAATTATTTATAATTTAGCAATTAGTCCTAACTAATATGTCAAATGAGGTTGAGCCCAGAATCCAGCAGGAAGGCTGTGATTGTGGGTTACTGCCCAGGCAGATGAGTGTTGGCTTGCCCGCAGCCTAGGCTTGCCAGGAACAGAAACACCGACCATGTTTTGCTGCACCCGGCCGAGACATTTCCAAGTAAAGAATTTCCGTGATTTTTCTTTTGGTTTTTTTTTTTAAGGAGGGGAGTGGGATGTGGTGGTTTTGCCCCCCAGCATCTGGGTCCCTTCTCCCACGGGGCTGCAGCATCCCCCAGCTGGGAGGGTCCCACCTCACCCTGCTCTACATGCCTCTGAGGTGCCCGGGCAAGTCCTTTTAAAATAGAAACCTGTATTAAGAGATGAGATGGGAAGAGTGCAGCTGCCTCCTCTGCAGCACCGCAGACAGCCCGCAACCGGCACTACAATGTGCGGCGAACACCACTCAGATAGCTCCTCTTTATTATAGGATGCAACCCCTCGTAGATCGCTGAGGCTGAACTCAGTCAAAGAAATCTTGTGCTTCACAACAGATGTTTCTAAATGTTTGGATTTATTTTTTATGAAGGTTTTACAAGAATCAATTCCAGTTTATAAGGCTTCTTTTTTTTTTTTTTTTTCTTTTTTCCTGAGGACAGAAGAGGATTTGGAGAGTGCTTTCTTCTGTTCTGGTTGAAGTTTTACTTATTGCTTTTAAAACTCCACAATTTTATGTGAGCTGCAGCCTTTACAGACAGAGCCGCTATCGCATTTCACAAATCACTACTTCTCGTACAATGTAACACGTGAAATACTGGAGCTGCGAGGCTGTGAGCTGATAGATTTACTGGGCACAAGATGCAGAAGGAGAAATTAGCTCTGTGCATGGCAGTAAACATTTTTTTATTTATTTTTAGGGAAAAAGGGGCTGCAGGCAGAGCCGATCTGCCTGTGGGAAGGGAGCGACCTGGGGGCTCCAGCCCTGCCACCCTGCATCCCCGGGAGAGACAGGGCTAGCAAGGTCCCCGAGATCCCTGGTCCCCGTGAACATGCGTGCACCTCCTGGCAAGAAAAACTTCTCAAAGAGAGAATTCTCAGAGAGAGACTTTGGAAATTTGGTCAGGTTTATCACTCAGTAATATAGCTATTCAAAGCAGGAACTGGAAAAAACGTCTACGGCTGAAGCAAATGGCAAAGCTGGGGCTGGGGAGAGCACTCCGTGTCCCTGCAGCTGCCTGGCACTGCCAACCAAAAAAATCCCATTTTCACCTGCTTCTAGGTCTGCCGAGTTTCCTACTGTGCGGCAGTCTCCAGGTGACCTTTGGGTTTGGGGTTTTTTTCCCCACGAAAGTAAATTCAGCCATTTCTGAGTATGCAGCTATGGAAAAATACATTCTACCCATTTAAAAATATTGTGTCAAGCTTTTCTTTTAGGATAATGCCATATCACACGGCTTGTATTCATCTATAGCATTTCGCACAGCATCTCTGCTGTACTAGCGCGTGTGTATATTTAGAGAGAGAGAAGGTAAATATCATTTACAAGCAAAGGTCTCAGCCGAGATATTTGTTGAACAATCTTCCTAAGGTGACTAGAAATTGATTTTTCTAGTAATGTCAAAGTCTGTTGACAGAAGAAGATAAAAGGACAAAATATTTATTACGAAAGCATGCCCGAATTTGAGTGGAGATCTGCCTCCCGCTGCCAGTCAGCAGCCCCTGTCCCCTGTAATAGTTCCTAACAGTGCAAAACCAGAGCGAGCGGACCCGACCGGGGGACACCAACGTGGAACGCCCAGGTCAATCCAAGACCCGAAACCCCGATGACAGGCCACGGCCCCGAACGGGGAGCGAGCGCTCACCCAGCAAAGCATCACCTGGGCTCTCCCCCCGTAACGCGTCCCAGCAGGCGCTGTGCAGCCCTCGCCGGCCGCGAGATGGGATCTTCTCTATTAGTTTTCAACCCTTGATCAAGTTTCCAGGCATTTTGTATTACACTTGATTTAGCTTTGCTAGACTAAGCACATTATTAATTGGTTCTCTTTTTATTTACAATACTATTGCTTGAAATATATACTACACTCGGTAATTGAATTTTTGGAATACAGTAATTAAAAAAGTCAAAAGAGCAATAAACAGAAGCGTTAGTAAATAATTGCATCTGAGAACGAGCATAAATCATCCAGATTAAATGATTTTATATCATATTTGAACTCTTTAATTTTAATTTATGGTTTCCAGACAATTTACAACCACTGCTGACTTTGTTTTCCTCTGCCTGCCTCATAGCCTTAGTGCTGATAAAAAGCTTTTCAAGAAATCTTAGATTTTTTTTAATATCATTTTCCCAGGTTGTTTTTTTTTTTCGCACTCTGCAGGGGGTGAGCTGTATTCCAGCACCGGGGTCAGCACAGGAAAAATCATCGGAGATTGCTGCTGGCGTAGGGCTCGCCAGCGCAGCAGTGGGGAGAGTTTGGAGACGGGCAGAGCGGGGCTGGGGGGGCAGGCGGAGGTGCTGCAGGGTGAGCTCGGGGGCTGCCGAGACCCAGGACTTCTTGTCCCTCCCTGCTCGCCTTGCGTGGGCAAAGCCCCCGCTCACCTCCAAGGGTGACCCCGAGTCCTCCCAAGCCTGGCTGAGCCGCAGTGCTTCTTCTGCAGCCCTCCTTCACCGGTCCCCTCGCCTCCGGGCACTCTGCTCCCCAACACAGTGGGGTAGTCAGGAGCACGGGGGGGTCTCGGGGTGGCTCTGAGTGTGCACGGGTGTGCAGGGTGCTTGCACGGGTGTGTGTGCGTGTGGTCCCACCTGCAGGGTCCCCCCACGCAGCACGGAGGTGCCAGCCCGCGCCGTGGGACATCCTGACCCGCAGGGTGACTCTCACCCCCACGGTGCAAGGTGCCACTTTCCAGCCGGCCGAGGGACGTATTTACAGGTCAGGCGTTGGGAATGCGACTTTTCTCGGCAGCACCAGGCTTAAGGGCGCAAGCGCCGATGCTCACGATCAGTCTACGTCCCGCTGACCGTGCCGCCGTCGGCCCCTGGGGGTGGCCGTGATGCCCTGTGCCCTGGCTGAGCCCCAGCCCGGGTCCCAGCCCCGCGCTGTGGTGAGGGGCACCCAACGGGCTGATTTTCCAGCAGCCGGGGCAGGTGCTGCAGCTCAGATGCTGTCTGAGGCGGGAGCGGGGATTATTGCTGCCCGCTGGTGTGATTACTTCCCTGCCTGCCTGCGTGGGGCATTGACGGACTCGAAGATTTCTGGCTTAACTTTAAGACCTGTAATGAGTTGGGTCCCAGATAATTCTAGGCATCTGCATCCCCAAGGCCATGGGGATGAAGCTGTCAGAGGCAGGAGCCGGCGGGGCAGGATTAACTCTGCGCTCCCGCACTTTGAGAGCCGCAGAAAATGTCCCTGTGCCTGGGCGCTGGGTGCCGCACAGCCCGGGCTGGCCGAAGGGCACGGTGCCCCTCTGAGGACGCGTGGCGCGGCGTGCCGCGGGGAGCTTGGCTTTCCTTGGGTTGGAAAGTCGGGAATTTGGTGTGGGGATCTTCCCTCGTAGGGAGGGGAAGGAGCACATTTAGC
Organism: Harpia harpyja; assembly: GCF_026419915.1. Taxonomy (NCBI): domain Eukaryota; kingdom Metazoa; phylum Chordata; class Aves; order Accipitriformes; family Accipitridae; genus Harpia; species Harpia harpyja. The sequence goes on along the minus strand of NC_068969.1, from coordinate 115,833,469 downwards.
CGGGGGGGTGGGCTTAAAAATAGTGATTCCCGACCCAGCCATTGAGTAGGAAATTCTGCTGTTTGCAGAGAGGGGCAGGGCAGCAAGCGGGCAGGGGCCGCTGCTGGAGCACAATGGGACAGAGTTGATAAAACATTTATCAAATATTTAACTTGGCATTTTCTCTTTGAAACAATATGTTATTCAGCTTTTACGGCCTTAATTTCATTTAAAATTCCTGCAAGTCGGACTAATAGAAAAGGGCTGTTGCTTAACATAGTATTAGAAGGAAATTCATGGGCTGCTCACACTACTTCTGTTTGAAGTTTGTTTACTTTTTTCCAGTGAGCTGAACTTTATTCATTGTCACTTTTGAAATGTGCCATCTTTCTGGATTACACTTGATAAGCACTTGCTGAGGATATAAGCTATCAGTTTTGGAGTTTTGATCTCCCAGAATTCAATTTTTTCTGGCTTAAGATCAAAAGATGACAAATATCTTGAAAGAAGGCAGAAGCTTTATTGTTGCTATTTGAGGATATCAGCATGTCAAAAGTAGAGACGGGTTGTAAACTATCCTGTTACTTGGGACAAGTATTTCCAACCTACAGATTAACTTCAGCTTGATAATTTTACACATCTTTATTGGGAATAAAAGATGTTCTGTTGTACCGCTGATGCCGTCCACTCGCTGAAATCTGACAGTCGGCGCGGTTACTCTTCCTGAGGCATTTGAAAATGTCACTGGGGAAGTGCTGCTGCCAGAGGCACATTTTAACTGGCACTGGGAGGAATCAGCCTATCTCAAAGCATCTCTTGGAGGAAAAAAAAAAAAAGAAGAAATAAGAGACTTGTAATGCCGGCATCCATAAAAGCCTTCTACAGGCAGCGAAGGAAGCAGACAAATTATTTCAAAATGCTGAATGTGATGGGAGGGTAACAATGCACATACGCTTTGTGCTTACGTAGGCAGCGAGCCTTCCCCAGGGGTAAGGTCTCAGAGCATCCTCCCCCTCTGAGCAGCACGACGTGCCCTTCCCGGACCCTCACCACATTGGGTCCGGGTTACGCGGGGGCTGCGCGGGACGGTGTACGTGTGGGAGGCTGCGTGGGATGCTGGATGGGATGGTGTCCAGGAGGCTGCTTGGGGAGGCCGTCTGGGGATGGGGATGGTGTACAGGATGCTGAGCAGGGATGGTGTATGGGATGCTGAGCGGGGATGCTGTATGGGATGCTGATCAGACTGCTGGGCGTGCAGGGACATGATTGGGGTGGCGGGGTGGCATTGGCATGGCAGCAAGCTTCCTGGCAGTTTCCTCTTTTTTACCTTTCTTGGTGGCCTTTGTGGCAGCCAGCAGCAGGGAGGGTGCCACGTGCCGGGCGTTGGGTTCCCGCAGCAGACGCCCGCCTGTGGCCACCATGATGCTCACCCAAGCAGTGGGACCATGTGGATCCCGCTCAGGACCCCATTTTCCACGGGGGGGAAGCACGTCGCTTTGCGGGGACGGGTGAGCCGGCCTCCAGCCCTGCAGGGAAATAACAAGCCACAGACCCCCAAATCATAGGAAACAACAGCCAAACCGTGGGGCTAGAGAGGAGAGGGGGAAGCGAACAAACCTCCTCCGTTCGGACCCACGTGCCCCACGACGCTGCCACGGCCGTGCACCGCACGATCCATCGCTCCGCGGCACGGCTGTGCCCCAGCCGGTGCCGGGCTGTGCCGCAGGCGGGGGGATGCGGCAGCCAGCACCGTACCCCTGGGGGGGCCGTGGCTTCGCCTCCCCAGGGCCGCTCGCCCTGCGGTCAGGCACTGCGGGCTGGAACCGCCGCGGAGCCGCGTCCCCCCCCCGGATAGCCGCAGTGCCGCACGCAACAGAAGTGCTTTTAACCACCGCAGCATTAATTATTCTGCAGCATTAATTATTAATTTTCTTCATAGCAACCAGGTGCCTGGGGAATCACCTTCTTTTCTGGCTACCGTACAGCGGGAAACAAACTTCCCTCCGAGTGCTCGCGGTCCCACCCCACCCCTCCTTATTCCTCTGCTGCAGACAATGCCAAAATAATATTCCCAAAGATGATTTTGAGTAAGGTAGGACCTGTAGTCTATGTCCTACAAAAAGCGGAGCAAGATAAAATGCTTTGCATAAACAACTGATTTTTTCTAAGTGCCTTGATGCATTTCAGAGGCTCTGCCTAACACATCACTGACTTCTACATAGTCCAGCCTCAGTCCGGTTGTATTCATATTTCTGGAGCAGCACAGAAGAAGAGACTGACTTGGTGTAGCAGCAGCATCATGTCAGGTGGGTAGGAGGAGGAGGCAGGAAGGATTTGTAACCTGCCTGTCTTTGGGAGAGGTGCCGGAGCATCGCTTCGGCACAGCCCCTCCAGGCAGTATCCTTATCTGTGGGCACCTGCTTTTTGCAGGATTGGGTCTTTAAGACCTCACCACTATTACTTGTGTTGGATTTTTTTATCTGCAGCCATCAGAAAGGTCTTTAGGACTCCTAAGCTTATGTCAAATTACTCTTTCATGACATATTCCGTGGCTTTCATAATATGCTTTAGCACCTGGTAGAGCAGTGGCTATTTGCAGTAGTTCTGCCTTTTGAGGCAAGGTTTGAATCACACCTATGTATTTATAAAGAAAAGAAATGGCGTGATTCATCAAGAAAAAAACAAAGAGAAAGATGTGGACTAAATACATCTTTAGATCTCCTCTCGCCAGAGAAGAGGCGTTGTCATATTAGTGTGCTGTTGTGTTAAACAGCAATGCTAATTAAAGATGTATCAAATTACTCAAAGGTAATTCAATTTTTTAGCCCACAAGACAGTGGCAAAATACATGCTGAAGCACCACATCAATTGGCACACATTATTTAGAAATGTCTTAGCAATGTAATCTGAATGTAAAAAGGCAATACTTAGCCAGTCCTTCCAGTATTTCTCTCCCTATAAAAAGAAATCCCAAGCCATAGAAGTCATTTTGACTAATGAAAAAAAAAAGACATGTGTTATTCCAGGGCAGAAACATTTGGGGTTTTTCTTGAAAGTCCTTAATAGCAATTCCATGCCCTTGGGAATACTTGCGCTGCCTCTGACAAGAGCAGGGCAGCCGGCGGGTGCCGCCGGGGTCAGGGCTGCAGACTGACGTGCGTCCCACATCCAGACTCATTCCCCCAAGCTCACAACAGCCTGTGCTGTGTCGTGCCAGACAGAAACGCTCGCGAAGCTATTCCCCCAAAATTGCATTTAAGGAACACCTTGCTCATTCAGAGAAATCGGGCACGTTTTAAAATAGCTGTGAAGAAAAAAAAAATTGGCCAAGGAATTCTGGTGGGGAAATAGTTGTTGACTTGTGAAAGCAGGATGGGCTGGAGGATACCGGCTCAACTGTGAGGATAAACAAAAGAAAAACCAACTTTTTCAATATATACTTTAAGCATCTATATACCCAGAAAAAAGCATAAAATAGCCTAAGAATGTGGTATTGCTAAGAGAAAAACAAGCTAAGGTGAGTTTACTGGGGTTTTTTTTTAGTCTCCATTTTTTAAATCCAGAAACATTACTCTCAAACCCAAGCAACGAATATCATTTCGGTTCTGCGAAAGACAAGATACGGACATCAGCTCTTCCTTTTGCTCGTTAACTCTTACACTCTTGCGATTATGAAGGTTGTAAACCTGAGCTCGAAGGCTGCGTCTCCCCAGCTGAGGCGCGTGACGCTGCTGAGCACCCCGGGCAGCGCGGGGGGCGAGGGCAGCACCTTGACTTTGATTCGGGCAACGAGCTTCTGCTCTGGGTGCCGGCACGGGCAGCAGGCAGCGCAAACTGCCGCCGGGCACCGGCGCGTCTGGGCGGCCGCGGGTGGGTTCGGCAGCCGGCGCAGGCAGCCACGCGCCCTCCCGGCTCCGGGCTGCAGGCAGGGATCCTGCCAGAGCTTACACAAAGGGGGCTTTTGTGCGGGGTGTATGCAACACAGGGCGCTATTAAAAGCAAAAAAAAAAAAAAAAAGAAAATTGAGCCTATTGTTTGGAGTGCTATTACAATTTCATTGTTAGGCCAATTTATTGGAGAAGGGTGGCGTTGGGCTTCTGCAAAAGCTGGCAGCTACCGGCGAGGGGTGAGAGATGGGTCTGCAACCAGGCACTGCTAACTGCGGGAAATGTTGGCTCTGCAAATGAGCAATGTTCTGATAGCACCGTAATACCGTGACTTGAAATGTACCCTATTCCAGCCAGTACCAAAATCCCTCGGTGCTGACGCTGCCATGACCCTATTGTTACTGCCGTGCCCTACTTTGCCCTGTTCTCGCTGTCGGGCATGTCGCCCGCTGCAGCCAGGAGGACAGTACGTGGGTTACCGTGTCCTTCTTCTCCACGGAGGACATGTACAATGGCGTGTGTGGAGCACTAGTCCAGAAATAGACTCTAAAGTCCATACTAAGACTTTTTGAAAACATACAGAGGAAACAAAGGCTGGGAACAGCATCCTTCCCCCAGAAGAGGGAAGAACCATTTCCCAGTACTGCAGTCAAGAATTTGCACTAGTGTTTTGTGATGCTGATTAAAAATTGAAATTATTGAAATGAAAATGAAATTATTTGGACACACCTACAAGGGCTGGAGAAGCGGCCAAGGGACAGTCGGTGGCGTCACGTGCTGGGCTGGAGGATGCAGTTTGGCGCCTGATCACAGACCTGGCTCGTTTGCTGCCCTCGTCAGCGTGAACCACACAAGGGAGGCTCAATGGTGGGGAGAGCATGGGAGCGGGAAGCAACTAAATACTAGGCATGGCTTTGCAGTTATTATAACAAAAACAGTTATTAAGATTTTGAGCTGCATACACAAAGCCATCACTCTTCATAAAGGGGCATCACACTTCCCACAAATAAATGAAGTTTTGCCTGATCTTCTTTGCCTACTTTTGTCTTCCTGCTATCTGACAGGTCCCATTCTCATTTCACAATGATTATTTTGGGGATGCAGAGAGGTCATTGATTTTAAAAGGGACCAAAGCAAAGGTCAGAAGTAAAACAAAGCAGAGGTTGAGGCAAATTAAAATCCCCTGGGTCCCGTGCCGTAGGGAGAGGAGGTTGAAAAAATGCAGCAGCGTTTTGGATGTCCTAAAGCTGGAGGCAGGGATGGATTGAAGCTCTTCCAGTCTCCTCATTTTTCCACTTCCTAGAGCAAATACTCATGACAGCTCTGTGCACCCAGACCAGGAACCGCTCCCTCCGGCTCGTGGCAGCGTAGACTTTTCCCATTTTCCAAAGGCTCAGAGCTGTTGGAACCGGCTGAGCCGCGAGCCTGCCAGCTCCGGGTACAGCCTGTGATCCTTCTGCGTGAGACCCATTGGGTTTAATGGCTCAGATGCAAGAACAAGCTGATGCACTCTGCTTTTGAGCTTGGCATTGTGATATGCTTGACAGTTACATATGAATATTAGCCATCTGCAGGATATGAAGATACAGCTATGATTTCTCTCTTTATCTCCTCTTTTCTTTTTTTCTTTTTTTCTTTTTTTAATTTTTGGTGGAGCAAATTATTGCAGAACGGTGTTTACCAGTGGTCTCTTCGGCCCTGGATTGAAATGAACACTTCTGAGTGCTATTTGGCAAATTCTACAGAGAGTAAGATAATAATTAAAAAAAAAAAAAAAAAAAGGAAACCTGTTTAAAAGCTATGTTGAGAGAAATGGGCTGTGGATAACTGCAGTTCTGATATGAAGAGTTTATCAGAACTTTGGATTATCCAGCATTTGAATGGGAGTTTGGCACTTGTATTAAAACAAAGGTCATTCTTCTGGATAGTTTGGATGACTAATATATTTGCGGAATAAGCCTTACTTGCAGAGCATTAGTCATGTCTTTTTAGGTTACTAAAATTAATTACTTTTGCATAGGTAAAACTCACTGTACTTGCTATTGCTCTATAGCCCTTCTCTGTGGCACGGTTGACTGTCTGCTTGAAAGAGCCGGAGCTGAAGGACTCTCCTGGTGCCATTGCCTAAGGGGGAGCAAAGGCCGGGGCGTTCCCGCGGTGCCCATTCCGTTCCCAGGGGAGCAAGCACCAGAAGGGGGATGCGGTACGGCTCGCATTTCCATGCTTGCTTTTACCTGTCAGAACTGAGCCAGCAACCATGTCCCTTAACACACCGCTACAAGCAGTAATTTAAAATAGCCTTTCACCTGACGCTTGGCTTTCCCAGCCGCTCGGTCTGCCCGTGGCCCATTGCCACGGAGGGAGCGTCATCTCGCTGAAAGCTGCCTCCCCAAACTGTAAACAACCAACAGTGGCATATCAGCCCCTCGAAATGATAACTAGCAGTTGAAAAGGTCCCTCAAAGAGGGGAAAACCCCAGCAAAGCAGAGGGCATCCCATGGCGTAACCCTTCCGCGGCTGCTGTCAGCGGGAGCTGCCAGCTCAGGCATCCCCAGCCCAAAGGTAGGGGTGTCCCCGGCAGCCTTGCCAGTGACAGAAGAGAACGAGTGTAATTGCTTTCAAGAGCACAATTAAAAAATCACTTACTTGGGCTTTGTGCGATTTTGCCACAAATCATTTTAGCACGATGGGATGTGTATTCTGTGCCTTGAAAACATATGCTGGGGCATACTGGCATGTGGAGAAATTTAATCCAGTGCATTGATGTGCATCTAAATACAGGAATAGAAAACATCTTGATTGCCCATGGAAGGAACAACCTTCTCTGGGCAAAAATCATGCTCAAAGGACATGTTTCTCCCTACAATTCTGTTGACTTCATGGGGATATAGAGGGAGAGGAGGAAAACTGGTTACTGGCTTATGCCTCCCTTGTTTATACGATCACAAATTTCACCATGAAGAATTTGGGAGAGTTCCCAAGAAAGTTGGGGCTGACGAACCGGCGACATGGAGACTGCAGTTAGGGGAAAGGGTGGCTCGGCCCGGCCCGGCAGCAGGGCAGAGCCGGTGAGACCCCCAGCAGGCTCGTCCCAGTGGCAGGGACAAGGGACAGTACAAGGAGAGTTTGGGCAGGGTAAAATACAAAGAAAAACACCACAAAAAATAGTAACAAAAGCCTTGTGATCAAATCAATACAACCTATCATGAGGCTTTTGTCCTCCTCCAGCTCTTGCTCTTAGGGACCTAGACAGAATTAGAAGGCAGATTAGAAAGACCAGCAGCTCATTACCAACAGCCAACGATCCCCTAACGAGCTGGACTGCCTCTTGCAACGCCCACGCTAAACTCACCTCACCTAATTAAACACCCAGGGGAGCTCCTCCGGAAAGTGAAATGCTAAGCATAAAAGAAACAAAAAAGCCCCAAACCAACCCTGGAAAGCCCCAGCGATACCCAGGCACAGCCCTGCATCCGTGAGCGGTGGCAGGAGGAGCCGGCTCCCAGGCCCGCGTTTGCTTGGAGCTCAGCGTGATGCCTTGGTCAGCTGCGTCGCTCACGCCTTGGGAAGTGGTCCTAAAAATGGGTGGAAATAGGTGCAAGAAACATCATCCCCGGAGGGGATTTGTGGGCACACGGCGCAGCCGGCGGTGCTGGGGTGGCAGCGGAGGGGGCAGAGGGCAGGTGCTGCCCGCACCCCCTTGCCGCCGCGGTGCCCGACACCGCGCTTTGCCTCCCTTTTCTGCACGCACCCCCGTACCGCACGAACTCCCGCCCGGCCTCTCTGCGAAGGCAGCGGTGCCCTCGTACCGCGCCAGGCTGCGGAAAAACACGGCGCCAAATCCTTGGGTCAAACCACCCAATTTTTGGCTTGCGGACAATGCCAGGACCCGGCCCCTGGCTCCGGGGATGCAACAAGGGCTTTGCTCGCGAGCCCAGAAGCCGTGCCCACCCCCAGCCGCCTCCTCGCCGTGCCGGGCAAGCTCCGCTCCGGGGCTCTATCCCACGGCCCACCCCTGCTCCAGCCACCCGCGGCTTCTTGCCGGGGCTCTGCCCGTCCGTCGGCATCGGCCCTTCCAGCTGGGAAGAGCGGTCTCCCCTGCTCGGCGCGTGGTGCGTCCGCTTTCCGCCGTGGGAATGGGCTCCCCCGTAACTTTGTAACTTCATCATTAACAAAGGTTGTATTTAAGATTCTTGTGTCTACCGCTTAATAACACCCAAATTAGTCTCGATGGAATTAGCTGTAATTAAGGACATTGTGAAATATGGTGGGGGCAAACAGAATTACACTGTATTACTTTATTAATAATATTCTTTAACTACACTGTAAATTGCTATTAGGCCTGCATATTACTGCCTGGATATGGAAATAGTCTTTTGCTATGCTAATCTAACACAATTTTCTTTTAAATGTAAACAAATTATACTCTATTAATATGCTGTTCTACTTGCATAGTTAATTATTGTAACAGTAAGGAATAAAATTGTTCTGCTTTCTCTGTTTCTGATGGAAAAAGGGCTACATAAATAGTTTAATAGGGAACTAATTATGCAAAAAATTTAGATGCCTAAAATGTGTTTGTAATTGCATTAAAATGGTCTTCTGTTCAAATATTGGAAAGCCTGCTAATTGGAGGCTAGCTGGAAATTTAAATATTGTGAATCAATGATTTTAATACAGTACATGTTTGGTTGTGTTTCTGTTCATATTTGTCTTTGGAAATGAAGAGAATATTTAACGGTGTTTAATAAGAGGAGCTCTGGATTTCATACCAATGAGGTTCGTAAGTGGAAGACAGGAATTTTAAATGTGCGTGCCACGGCGTTAACCTTAACTCAGGCGGGGGTGAGGTGGTCTCTCCCACCGCAGCACCGCCAGCGGCAAACACCACGCCATCCCCGGGCGAGCGATGCTCACCGGGACAGCGTGCGGGGGGACGATGCCACGCAGCCGCCTAACGAGCTGGTGCGGCCGCGAGTTCCCTAATTGCCTTGGGCGCGCAGGGGAGCGCGAAGACGTGCCAGCGGCCATCCCGCGGGGAGCCTAGCTGCGAGGAGACCCGTTTGGCGACGTCCCACCTCCGCCACGCAGTCAGGCACGGCACGGTGCGGCGGGCAGCCGGCAAACGCTCCATCACGGGGACAGGATGGCGGCAACAAAGCCGAGGGCGGCTGCTGCGGTGTGACCCAGCGGGCAGGAGCACGGGCAGGAGCGGGAGCCCTCCCGCCTGCCCGCAGCGGGAACGCCGGCATTAAGCGTGCTCTTCACCGCAACGCACCTAAGCGAAGCCTCGGGCTCGGCGCGAGGCGTCTGCACCGGCGCGCTAGCACCCAAGTATAGCGATTTGGAGTGGAAACACGCAAACAGCTTGCGGTACAAAGAAAAGGATAGATTTCCAAATGGCTAATCTCCAGCCACCCACACAAGTTTTGTCTCTCTTTAGCACCTTTCTCTGTTGCTAAGTCTCGCATCCAAAAAATGAAGAGGAGACACTCCAAATTATGCAGCAATATTGTGTCGAGCAGCTGAAAACAGGCTCGGAGAAGATCTCAGGGAACACAGCGAAATCATTATTATCTTTAGCAAAATGACACGGGGCAGCGCGGGACCAACAGCACGGTGTCCTTAAGGGGCCGGGGCGAGCAGGCGAGGGCCGTGCGTGCACCCGCCGCGCTGGGCTGGAGCGGGCTGGCGCAGACGGCTGAGCACCATGTTGGCAGGTCTGCCGGCCCTCGCTGCCATCCGAGAAGCCGGGGAGGACAGGCAGCAGACGCAGGCGGGTCTGTGTCGCAGGGAAAGGGTGACCATCCTGTCCCGCTGCCCTGTCTGGGAGCGATGCTGCCCGGACTGAGCTTCCCTGCTTCCACGTGAGGTTTGCTCCCACGTGCTGCTATCCGCTTCCCCCGGCTGTCATTTAATTGCAGATCATATGAAGCATGATCCGCTCGGTAGCCATCAGAGCGGCCTGAGCAGCAGCAAGAAGCACATAGCAACGATGGCAGAAGAGGAGTTATTTACTCGGGCTGTCCTAGTGAAAAGAAACAGCAGGCAAAAAAGTGATGCGATCCAACCCGGGGCTCGCGGTCCTCCCAGCAGACAGGAGATGCTTTTGTGTGCCACGCAGAAGGTAAATGCAGCGGGAACAAAAGTCCCCTGGCAGCGACCGAGGCCGATCCCTCCCGGCTCCCCCTGCTCCCGCACAGCTCCTCGGGTGAGCGCAGCCGCAGCAGCCCCAAAGCAGTCTCTGCTGAAGGGATGCCTGCAAATGAAACCGCAGCTAATAACGCAGCTCCGTGGAGTGAAGTAGAAGGCCAGGCGAAGACGAAGCCCCTGGGGAAGTGCTGGGGAGGGAGCTGCGTCCCTGCCTGCCAGGCTGGGGGCCAGACATCACCGCATCGCCTGGCAGCAACGGCTGGGGCTGTGTTTTAACGCTTGTCTCGAGAGAAAGGAAGAAAAGGGTCCATGCTGCATGAGGAAGGTGCACCAGGGGTACGCTCGGAGCAGGGCAAAGGGCTGCATTTGTCCTTGGTCCCCGCTAAACATATAACATAGCGTGGTGCTGGCCAGCTTGGTTAGGTCTCCACCACACCGAAAGCAGGGGAGCCGTGTCCCTGCCCATCTGCTCTGCACAGCACCCAGCACAAGCCCAAGGCTGCCCGAGCATCGCCAAGCGCACAGGGGTTGCTGCATTTGCTGGAACAGCTACTGCACTGTCATTATCCGACGCGCTGCTTTGTAAAGCGTCAGGGATAGCTGGGGTATGAAAGAGGCCGTGGAAAGGCAATTTTATCCTACACTTGATAATCCCTCCATTTGCCCTTCAGGGTGCGTCAGATTAAATAGAAACACTTAAATTTGTTTTATGTTATTTGACGTGACTGACCTGTGCCGTGCTATTTTCGTATTTAAATGAGAGGGGGAAGAAAAATCCTTAAAATATACCTGAAGTGGGCATGGGCAGAGGAGAGCCCTCAAAGTGAAAATGGTTGACAAATTAGATTGGTCCGTGAGTTATCACTTCAATTTTCATAGTAAATACCCTATCAAACTGAATTTCTTAAGCTTGCTTGTAAGGAGCCGAAGAAATCATTTGCTACGGGGGAAAAAAAAAGAAGAAATGAAAAAAAAAGCCAAAAAGACATGTCATATCCCAGCTATCCTGCCAAAATCCCCAAACAGCTTCCTAGCTGTTTAAGAGAAGAGCATTTTAAATATCTTTGCAGAGTCTTGTCTGTTTGTCTGACAGATGTCTGCAATGTACTGGGAACTGTATTCATGCTTAGAATGTAAATAAGATTATAGGTCTTTAAATATTCCCATTACATTGTATTTACCTAGATGCTGATGAAAATAAATAGGAAGCATTTCTGTTGGGTTTTTTCCTAGCAGGTTTTTTCTCTGCATCCCACAAGCAGGCTTAACATTTTTTGCCTTGTCAGTTAAATGCACAGGTTTCCACTCTAATCTAGTGGTTAGTCCAAAGCATACATCTGTTAAACTAAAAGGGCAATTTCTGGCTAAAAATATAAATTGCTCATTTGGAAGTATCATTCATACCCTTTTTTTTTTTTCCCTAGAACAAATAACAATGGTCTTAACCACCGAGTTTATTCAGGCCTCTGCTCCATTCACCTGGGGACCATAGTATTCCCCAAGGGAGGAGAGCCGGCTCCCCTGTTACACCAGATATCCGACCACACGAGAGTTCAGCAAATGAACGGAGTAAGCTGACACTGGAGATTAAATGGGCTTTTTGCATTTACCAGCTCTGACATAATTAAACACCAGGAGCCATGCAGGAGTGCTGGGAGCTCAGCTGCCGAAAACGGGGCAGCTCAGGGTGGCCCCCCAGCAAACCGCCCCGCAGAGCGACCGGGCTGCCCGGGGATGGGTGCCCCGGGATGTGCCAGCCCCGGAGCACTGCCTCTGGGGGAAGGCAGGGTCTCCCCCCGCGGTGGGGAAGAGGGGAGCTGGGCTTGGGAGGGGGGCAAATGGCCATTTTGGGGTGCAAGGGGAGCACGGCCCCGTTCCCATGGTCCTGCCGGGGCAGGGGAGGGTGGGAAGGAGCAGCTCCAGGGCACCGGGGGTGGCAGAGGAAGGGCGGTCATGGCAGGAATTAGTCATTCCGCTTTTTCCATCCACTGCAAAGACTTAATTCCAGAAATTAATTCAACAAAATCTACATTCATAAAACAAAGCCTTTCTTCAAAGCTCCAGATCAGATGAAACAGCCCCACTGATTCACCCTTCCCCTGCCCCCTCCCGGGCCTTGAAATAGGTTGAGTGGTTTTGCTAAATACCCGGCGATCCCCGGCTTAGATCTTGGATGCCAAGAGTCAACCCAATGTTATGGCTGAGTAATAAATCCTTTAAAAGCAGTGTTTGAATTTGTAATGGAAATGTTGACAGACCCTCAACTAGAGCAGCGCAAGCTCCGCAAAGTCAATCTTGTAATTGATCCTGACTTCTACATCGAGCCACATGTGCGGGGCTTTGTGCACTGGGCAGCGGTTGTTAATATAGCTGCTTTCACCTGAAACAAATGAGGTCTAATTAGATTAATCTGTAAATCAGTGCTCACCAGTTGTATGATTAATGAGCACTTTGCATTTCTCAAAGATCAGATGAATGGATTATTTGAAGGGATTTAATAGGAAATAATAGATTTCCTCATCTGTGACAGGGCTAGCAGGGATCCCGCGTCGTCTGCACGAGCCTTCGAAGGGGGAAGGAGGAAGCGTAGACGAAGAAATTGGAGGCTCAATCTGTCCTTTTTTTGAGGAGCTGAACTTCTGATTGTGCGGGTGTCAGATGGACACTCTACAGCTGTTCTGGAACCATGTGTCAACATTATTTACCAAACTAATGTGATGATAATTATGGCATAAAGTATGGGGAGAAAGCATGCAGGCAGAATGGACATACATACTTAATGATTTTATTCTCCTGCATTCAAAATCAGTAGGAGCCGAGCTTGTCGCTGGAGACATGTTGAAGCAGCAGTGCAAGCTGTCTGTGCAGGATCCAGTGATGACTGTATGCGGCAGCATGCATTCAAAGTAAAAAATTAATTTACAAATGGTTTTCAGGGTTCCCACCAGATGGAAGAGCAATGAAGTCACGAGCGGTCCTTCTCTGCTGCTTAACCCTTGCGCTGACGCGCTGCGGCGGGAACGCGGCCAGCTATAAAAAATAATAATCTGAGGCCCCATTCAGAGTTTATTTTTAAAATGGTTACTTTAAAACCGAAACACCTGTACTTTTACTGCTGGCTAAGATGGACTGCAACATCACATGCAGAAGGCAGATGTGTAACTGGAGCCTTCATAACTGGTTTGAATTATAAAAACATTGCTTTAAAAGAAAGGGAGGGGGCTTGAGAATGCATTTTTAAGAAAGGCTTTTATTTCGAGATCAAACCTGAATCTTTAAAGAGTTTCTTCACATCACCTTTTGCTCCTGCTGAGCACTGGTTCTCTCTACAGCGAGTCCCACTGACATGGGTAAAGCTACCAATTAATTTCCAAAAGCTGGTGAAAGCCGAGGGGGATCAGGCCCCGAAGGTTACGCAGCCATCAGTTCCCCCCGTCAGGACACATTTATTTCTCCTAAACCATCCACCGACGGGGCATTGCTGAGCCCAAGCTCCTCTGCGGTCGTGCCCGATGGGACAGGGATCCTGAAAACGTTCCCCGCCTGGACAGGTGGAAAGCACACTTCTTCACGAGCGGTTTGGGTAAAACCCCCTGATGTACAAGGAATCCCTCCGTGCAAACTGCAGTAACACCCCCGTGTCCCGTTGGGCCATCGGAAGGTGTTGAGGACACTGTGTGGGGTGGCAGGGCAGGCTGCTGCGGGCTGGGGGACTGCGTCCCAAATCCCGGCTTCCGAACACAGCTGGATACGGGGAACGAGAGGATGGAGGGGACCCAGGAGGAAAGGCAGGAGACCGCAGGGCAGTGTCGGCTGGGGCCATGCCTCGGGGATGGTGGGGACGGGGGACGGCCGTGTGCGGTGCCGGGGGAGCCGCGGTGAGCGCAGGGAGGACTGCTCGGCCTCGCAGCGGTGCCGAGCCGCTCCCGGGATGCGCAGCTTCCCAGAAAGGCTTTATCTCTTCATGAATTGAATTTTTCAGGCGGCCTGCGAGAAAGCGGGAGGGCTGAACTTGGATGGGCTCCGTGCCTTTGCGCAATGCTGTTATAAAACATTCATTGTGGTAGAAGACGAAGTTCGGATGTGTTCCTAGAGCGAGCCATAGCATCCCTCCCACTATTTTTTCACAGGGGGGATATAAAATCCATGGATGCGCACCAATTTTTATCAGAGGAAGAGCGATTTATCCTTGGAGAGATGAGCAGCCTTTTCTCTCCAGCCCCCTGGAAGCCCTCAGCAGCCTACTTGGAGCTGCAGGATGGGGACCGAGGCGAGGGGCCAGGCTGCTGCCTGGGGACAAAGCCTGAAAATGGCTTTTCTTCGTGGCTTTGTCCCAGCCCCGAGCTGCAACAACGTGCCCTCTGGAACTAGGGTTTCGGAGCTTCATGTCAGAGCTGAAGGGCCGTCCTGGGGCACGAGCAGGGATGCTGCGGGAGTGGAACCGCTCTCCGGGAGCAGGCAGTGGGGGGGACACCTCGCCCCCGCCGACCCAGCCCGGGGAGCGGGATCACGCTGCGGGGTGACTCCCATTTCACAATTTAGAGTCGGTTTTGCAGCAGACACGGAGAGGTTCACACAGCGGGGCTCGGGTGCGCGGCAACGGCAGGGGCCGTTCGCCCCAAGCCTGGCCCTGCTCCCTCCCTGGGACTGCCCAAGGCCAGCACCATTAAATGTCCGTATACGCTGCTCTAAAAAGATTCAGATTTTTTTTTCCCCTCGCATTTTGTCTAGTAATATTGCGAAGACCATAATAGGAAGAAAAATTTATTTTTCATCGCAGCCCTTTCAATACCTTTTGGGATTATCCTGTGGCTCTGCAAAGTGACCTGACCTCCAGTGCATGGTGCCCCTTTTTTTTCTTCTTCTTTCTTTTTTTTTCCTCTTTTTTTTTTAACTCTGAGCTCATTTGAAAATTCCAATTTCTATAATAATTTGATGCAGCTGCTAAGATGTTCTTTTTCTTTTGATCACTGTTATTAATGATGTGCTGTAACATATGCAACGCTAGCAATCCCAGCTACTATTTCTTACAAAGATCATTTTGTACTTCCCCCTCGTTCTCTCCCTCCTCCCTCCCCCCGCTCTGATGAAGCTCATATGTTTTAGGAAGTTCATCTCAGAGTTATTAGTCTAAGAATTAGGAAATGTGTGGGCAGCTCCTCTGTGGTATAAAAGACATTGGAAAAAGAAACCATTCCCCTTTATTCCCAAAAGAAGGATATTGGCTTTATTTTTGGTCTTGAGTTTACTGTTAAATATTTTATGGTTCATTCTTAATGTCATCTTTTGTAACTCTTATTTGCATCGATGTTTTGATAAAGCTGAGGTTTCTAGCTTATTATTTTTTACTTTCTTAAATGCTACTAGACCAAATTACAATCTCGATTTTGTAAATGCAATTGCCAGGTAACTCCACAGGACTCTGCGGAGTTGCCCCAGATTTATAACAAGGCAAACGCGATCAGAAATTGAAAACCAGGAGTCTGATTTTGCTCCCGCTCCAAGGTATTCAAACCGAGTTCAACTAAAGTCAGCACATTTACACCTGTACGAGGCAAGGAACAGACACAATTTGGCCCAAAACCCATGTTTAAAAGTTGTAATGGTCAATACTGTCTTCATCCCACCTCTCAGGAGCAAGCCTGTGAAGTGGATGTTGTTGTGGTCCTCACTCAGGAATGCAGGGAGCGAGCGAAACCCGTCCGTCCCTCTCATGGGGTCTTCCCAACAGACACTCTGTGTATGCACTCTGCCATTTGCAAATTAGTTTGCCTGGGGTATGTTCAGAGTGGTTTTTGTCATTGTGTGCACATGTGTGTGTGCGTGTGTCTGCACCAACTGACCACATCTACTGACAAGAACACAGCTGGAAACAAGAAATTTTGAAGGACGGGTTGTAGATTTTTAAACTGGCTTTTGTGGCCATCAAGTATAGCTGAACATGTAGAAGGGTCTACACCATTTAGAGATTGGACAATTTTAATTTTTTTTTTAAATTTACCTCCTCCCATTCCTAATAATTTATATACAAAAATACATGAATTAGGAATTATTCACCCCAGAAAGACATGTTGAAGGTGGGAGAACCCAAGGAGACAGGAGGCATGGGGCAATCCCGGTGCGGGGTTGGGTGCTGCCCTGCTGCATTGACTTGCTTGGGGGCACCCGCGATGCTCAGGGGGATGAGGGGACAGGAGGTGCAGCTCAGGGGCAGGTTCTGGGTGGGCTTTAGGTGTCCATCTGCTGACCCAACGTTAACACCCTGGCCCATCTTCAGGGACGTGTCCCTCTGCCCCATATCCCCCTGCCCTCGGTTTCAGCCCCATGTCGGGGCAGCAGAGAGAAACACTGCTCCTGTTCCCCTGCATCCCCATCCTCACGCTGCAGTGCCGGGCACGGAGGGGACCCCCGGGCACAGAGGGGTCCCCAAGGTGAAACCCAGCCCTCAGTGTCTCCGTCTGCGGTACGGCACGCTCAGTGCCCTGCGCCAGCTACTCGGGGAGTCTCTCCTGCCTGCACACACATGCACATGCACGCACACGCGTGCACATGCGTGTGCACATGCACACATACTCGGGCACATGCATGCGTGCACACGTAGGCATACTCGTGCACACAAATACGCGTGCACACAGGCACACCTACTCACGCAGACGTACACATGCACCCACACGCGCTACCCCCCCGGGCTGCTCAGGGGTGCAGCGGGGGCTCGGGGTGGCAGGCGTGGGCTCGCCCCGCTCCCCGGCGCAGGCAGGAGAAGTGCAGATCCACGGGGCTGTTAGCAGGAGATGACCTGCTTGTTTCACAAATAGCAATGACTGCACAAGACAACACTTAAGGTTAATGAGAGGCTGGGGGGAAAGGGAGGCTGATGTGCCTTGAGCTATTAATGCAAAAGAAATGCCCTGCTTTGAGGCTGACGCTGATGGAAATGGAAAAGGGGAGAAACAAATGAACAAAGCCCCATATTCAGGCACTGTAAGGTGGCATCATCTGGCACGCACAGGACACCCCCAGCCAGGACCGCAGGTGACCAGGTTGCCAGACCACTTTCCTGCTTTCCATTTGGCTCACCGTTATTTGAATGCAGCAAACTCAATTATTTTTAGTCTTCTAGCAACAGAATAAAGGGAAACAGGGACATGATGGAGGGTGCGTGTATTGACAAGCACTGCTAAATGGCTCTTTATTCATGAGCCTGGCTGCAGAAGTTTTCGTGCCCTACATTTCTCCCCCCCCAAGTTGGAACGACGCGACCATGAAAAAATAAACCAGGCTGCGATTTTTCCCCCTTCTTCTTTTCTTTTTTCTTTTTTTAATTGCTTCGCTATACGGGCAAAACAGGTGCTGAAATGTGAAACCCTACTGAGGGATTTCCTCTGCAGAACAGCTTGGTGCTAGCACGGACCTAAAGTTAGACGTGCTCCCAATGCTGCATGCTAAAGCGGCTGCCTCTCCTATGGAAAGGGGCTCCGTACCGCTAACTGTCAACAAAATAGCACACTGTCACTTTAAGAAAAAATAAACTAAAATATGAACTACCAAAAACCCTGCCATTTCCAGCCTGGGCTTGATTAATGATTTTTCTATCTAATAAAAGGTTCACAAACCATCTGTTTTTCTCCCTAATGCCTTGCCCAAAGGTTTTTCGTTCCTATTTCAGGCTTGGGGCCAACTGACATTCCCCTCTTTTTTTTTCCCAGCCTTGTAAACAAACCCTTCTCTCTTTTTAATCTTCCAGTGCTGTTTCCTACTCATCGTTATGCATATTCATTGCGAGTAAACATTTTTAGTGTCTACACTTAATCTCTTCCACTGGCAATTACTGTTCTATGCTGTTTTGTAATGCAGAAGGGCCAACGCTTTCCCTTCTAATAACAGCTGGGTCGCAGATGGGGCCTGCAGTCATTGTAGAAAATAAAAATTTACAAGATGCCAGTGGAATTTATTTCAGTTTTATGGAGTCACAGGAGGAACCTTTCTGTTATCCGCCTTCAGTGAAATCTGCAGGCACAAGGCAAGCTTTTGACATTTAATCAAAGGGGGGTTCAGGTAGGGTCTGGAACAACACGAGGAAGAAAGCAGGTGGATCGTATTAGGCAATGCCATGGTTAATTTATTTAGAAGTGATTGGCTTAGATGTGTGCAGCCAATATTTGACATCATGTATATATCTTGTTTAGCATCCCGCTTCTAAATTGTTACCGCTGTCGAGGCGCTGAGCTGTCACTGCGGACCGAACCAGGTGTTAGGGCTGGTTGCGGCGCAGAGGTACCGGTGGCGACGGCGGCGATGGCAGCCAGAGCGCGGCAGCCGCTGCGCGCCGGGCAGCCTCCCCGTCCCCCCGCGCTCCTGTCGTGCTCCCCGCTACGGCAACGGCTCCTCCGGCACAGCCCGGCGCCTGCGACGGGGCTGCTGCGTGCAAGCGTCAGCCCGCCATTTAGCAAAGGAGTTTCACGAGAAATTTCCTGTAATTCGACGATATGAAAATGACTTTCCTTGGAATGTTTTTAAAAGCTCGCGTTTAGGTGATAGCAGAGATCTCGCACAGGATTAGTCTCGCTGTTACGTGCCGGTAAGTCGTTCTGCAGTGCTCAAGAGCTAAATGCAAATATATAAATGAAAAATGAGTATCTTTAAACTTGCCAGGCCATGCTCTGCTTTCACCAGCCCCGTAAATCTGGGGGAAATTGTGACCTCAGCGCACTCGCTTGGGATTTACACGGGGGTAAACAACAGCCAGATCAGCTCGGCGCCACTTTAGGAGACGTTTAAGATGGAGGGGCTGGCAGCTGCCTGCACTATTCAGGTCTGCCTGTCTGGGCAGAAGAGCATCTCGGTGGGTATTGCTGTCTCCCAGCAGGAGAAAAAAATCTCAGGAAGAAATGTGGGACAGCAAGGGACCGTGGCACGGGGGTACTTGGGGTGCTGACAGTGACACCCCAGCTGTGCACGGGGCTCCCACGTGGGCACGGCCACGGCCACGGCATGTCATGGGCACGGCGTGGCCGTGGCACCGCATGGAAATAGCATGGCCACGGCACAGCCACAGCACACCCGTGGCACAGCATGGCCACAGCAGAGGCGCTACATGGCCAGGGACAGGGCACAGCACCGCCACAGCAGAGGCACGGCATGGCATAGCCCCGGCATGACATTGGCGTGATGTGGCCCATGGCATGGCCACGGCATGGCACAGCCATGGCAGGGTCACAGAGTGGCCACAGAAATGCGACAGCACAGCCATGGAACAGTGTGGCCACAGCTTGGCACGGCCATGGTTTGCCACCGCCATGGCTCAGCCATGGCACAACACGGCACGGGACGGCACAGCTCACCTTCTTCCACCCCACGACCCTCACCGTGTCACCACCTCCACCGGCATTTCGCTTTGTTCCCAAGCCCGTACCCAAGGCAGGAGGTTTCCCCCTGGGAAGCCGGAGCTGGGGCTGCCCAAGGCTGCCGGAGGCCATCAGCTGCCTTCCGCAGCCAGAGCGATTCCTGAAATTTCCTGACAGGCAAATATGTGGATGCACATAATGAGATTAGGAGTTGAAGTAGTTTAGAGGAAACTCACAATAAATAAAGGACATATTTCTATTTAGTGTGCATTGTATAGACAATTTTTCCAGATTTTTTAAAGTAGTTGAATGAGAAGATAAATGGCAAGTCTCACGTCCCTCTTTTTTTCCCTCTTCCTCCCCTGTTACCAGCATCCAGAAACAGAAACTTATCGACTCACTCAAATTAATTAGATTTTAGGTGGTGTGTTTTTTATTATTCATGCATTTTCTTCATTTACAAACCCAGAGTTTTCAAGGCTCTCTCTCTACTAAGGGCAACAGATCTTTTCCTTTTCCTAAAGATTCATAATTTTTACTTCTCAAGGCATCCTGCTTCATGTAGAGGGAAAATACAACTTTCATGGGGAGAAAAATGAGAGAAAAACCTTCAGTTATTGCAAAGAGTTTATTCCTGCCTGACAAGTATTTCCCAGTGCTTGGATTTATGAAAAAAAAAGCGCTATTAAAGTGTGTGGCTTAGTTAAAACTTTCCCTCCCCCTTCCATTTTTAAAAATATGATAGTGTTATTTTTATATGCAAACTATGTTCAGAATATTGAATTTGGTACATTAAATACCAGAGATGAAGATCTTAGTAGCTTTTAATGAAGAGGATAAATTCTCATAACTAGATTTCCCTGTATATCATCCCCAGTCCCCTTTTCCCAACCCTTTCCTTCATTTACAAATTCAAAAGCTGCAAATAAGCCACTGTGAAGTTTGCTAATCTCAGCGAAATGCTGTTTCTATTGCAAATATTAGGAAAGATTACTACTACTAAGTCACAGGCGGGTAGAGGGCTCGGCGGGAACCTCAGAGGTTATCCAGTTTGCAGATCCTAGCAGTTCAAACTGGATCTGGCTAATCCCAGCATGAGCGAGGCTTCCCTGTGGGTACAGGGTACTCGGGAACCGTCGTCCTTCTCCAGCAAAAAACGGGAACAGGGGAAGGAAGCATTAATCGCTTTGAAAAGCTCACCAAGCCTGGAAAAACTCAGAAGCCAAAAGGGAACATAAAGTGGGAAATCGCACGTGCTGGAGAGAAGCCTGGGCTGCAAACACAGCCCGCGTCGGCCCTGGGCTGCAGCTGCCCCAGGAGCCCTGGGGAGACCCCCGCGATGCCAAGGGTCCCCGCTGACACTGGGGGGCTCCCGGGCAGCCGTGGGTCTGAGTGCCCCAAAACCCCTCACCCTGCCACATCCTCGGCATCCCGACCCCGGGGGTGCCGTCCCGGGCCGGTTCCACAGACAACCCACAGCTGGAGCAGCACTGCCTTACACCATGCCGGAGTCCGGCCCCTACCCTGAAAGCAAAGCCTTTTTTTTTTTTTTTTTATTGTATCATACAGAGAGAAAGCCAATAAAAAATAAACAACAGGCAGTCTTGATACATAACCTAAAATTATTTTTGCTCTGTTACTGCAGAAACAGCCAGAAGAGGGACCATAGATTAATTAGCATACTCTGAGCTGACATCACCGACGATGTTGCCGAGGATGCTTATAAACCCAAGCACTGGTCTGGGCATTTCAGCTCTGTTATTAACAAAAAGGAAGGGTAATCATTCCTGACAAATGAAAAGCAGCATTGGTGGGAGAGGATAGCAGGCTTCGGAAAGGAGCTGCGGAAAAGGGAGTATTGCAGATCGCTGTACTCCAAATGGCTTGTGCGACCCATGAAATATTCAAGAGCCGATATGGGCTGCTTGGGGCTCCGGCTCTCTCCGCATCCTTGTGGTTTATGGTACGGTCTCAGCTCGCTCTCCACCACGCTGAACATTACTTTCCTTTGCAGCGAGAGCAGTGTGCGGCGCTCAGCATCATTTGCGATGATGAGAGGTTCCTCAGCTCCCCAACTTTTCCCTCGCTCTTTATCGCAGGACTAACAGGTGGCTGCCCACAGGACCCCACTCCCTGCCTGTGCCTGCCCGCACTGGACCCCACGCCAGCCGGTGGGGACGGCTCGGCAGCGTGCTGGATGGAAAACGTTTTGCAGCAGAGCACACCAGCCTTCCCCCATCAAAAGCACCCCGCGGGCTTGCAGCCATCACTCCTGGCCACAAATTTCAGTTTAACTTTGCACGGCATAGTCTTTGGGGCGGTGGAGTATGGCCAAAATCATTGCTGTAAAAGGGATGTGCGTAGGAAGAAGAGGCGGTGATGGTCCTTCGGTGGCTGAAGGAAATGTCTGGGTCTCTGGGACTGCACCAAGGCATAGGCAGCAGCAGCTGTGGGAGGACGACCCTGCGTGAGATCCTCTCGGCCGTCTCTCTCAGCTTGTCTCACCTTGGCAAAGATGAGAAATTGGCATTTTCTCATTATATTGGACTTTTGGCAGTGACAAGATGCCTAACATACTGCAGAAATGTGGTGGTAGCCGTGCTGGGCCAGAGCGAAGGTCTGCCTGCATTAATGTGCCTCCACTGCCCAAAGCACTGCCTGCCCAAGAGCCAGAGAGAAAGACCCCAGACCAGGCTGCAAAATACATCACTAAATACAGATCAGATGGGGGACACCCATCTATTGTATTCAAGGAAACAGAACTTACCATTAATTATAAATAAATGGGATTGGACCAAAGAGGTATGAATAATTAGCTTCTTTTCCTAATAAAAAAGAATCTACAAATTAGGAGGTCTTTGTTCAGCCAGAGCTTCAGACCACTGCTTTCCTAAGGCTACTTTTTCCCACGGACTTAAGGCCACGCCTGACACTCCTTCAGTAGCATACAGCTGGCTCCTCTCACGCCCCTCTCCAGAGGGAAAGGAGACATGGATTCCCTGCCAGCCTGCTCCTTCCTTCAGGCTTCAGGGCAAAACAGTCAAAAAAGGCAGGAGGGGAGGCTGGTGCATACAGAAAGGACCCACGAGTGGTGGGTCACAGGAACTAGCTTAGCAGGACTTCTGGGGGTGCTTATCTGGTACTGAGGATCTAGGACTCTTGAGCTTCTGAGTGCTGAAGGGGAGGCTGAGGAGGGAGGGAGGGAGACTAATCATTTTTAGCAGAAAAAAATTCAGTGAATTGCTAGTTGGGTACCAAAATGAATGAGTTTCCTGAGATCTGTGGTTGCATCATTATGCTAACAATATAGTACATCTCAGCTTTTCCTGAGACTACACATTTCCTTCCACAAGATACACTAGGCTTCTCTTGACAAAATATGCAGCATTAAAAGTTGTGGGATGTGTTTCCCAGGTACACAACACCATATCAAAAAGAATAAGAAGTCCCAGCATGGCAGGACAACCTGTAGGTGCACAGTTAGATTAATACTTTGCTCTGCGCTGAAGGACTCTACCCAGGATACAACAAGGCAGTTCACTAGTCTGCAAAAAAAATAAATAGCAAACTATTTGCTCAAAATGAGTTTCTTGGGGAAAACGGATGGTTTCTCACCTACAATATAGAATTCTGAGAATGGGGAAATTTACTGTGGTTCATACTGGGCACACTGGACAGGGAAGAAGACTCTCCAAGAAGAATGCTTTCAGTTACTTCTATGCTACTTCCTTCCAGACAATGCTGCTGCTGTATTCGGGGCTTTATACGACATAAGAGCGGGTGATTGGGAAGATAGATGCTGCTCCTACCCCTCCAAAACAGGCATTTGCAGGGAGTACAGCCGTCTGCACCACGGCTCCGAAAATGGCCAGGCTGTCGTAAACTCTCTGGAAGAGCAACAGAAACACTTTGACAGGTGGGTTAGCTCTCTTTTAGCTCTGGCTTTGTGTTCCCATCTCAGGCAATGGCACAAACGTAGTTTATGCTATAAAAGATAAGGGTCATATGCATATAGAGTATCTGCATTATGGCTGGCACACCATTTGCAGTTGTTTGTCATGGGCCGCTTGCCTGTTAAAAGTGACATTGAAAATATAAAAGGGGTAGCACATAAAATCCACAGCTAGTTTGGGCAGTTTGTCAAAGCTGGAAACATCTTAACAGAGCAGCAATGAGGCAACAACTTCCAAAGCATCAGCTGAAACAGCTGGAGTTACTTATTCAGAAGAAATCATCTGATAACAGTATATATTTTAACATTTTCTGAAACCAAAATGGTAAGTATCAACCGAAAACCCAAAAAGTCAACCCGAAAAGTCAAACCCAAAATGTGTATGCAAAATATGCAGCTCTGTTATCTTTATTCTTATTATTTACAATATTAAGGACAGTTTCAGTGACGTATAAATGAGATAAGTAAAAGCCACAGAGTTCAGTTTTGGTCCAGATCCCAAGCATTGCTAAAAATCATTTTCTTAGAGGATTTACTTTTTCCATTTTATTGTGATAAGGATAATTTTTGAATTTGTTCATCAAATGGTACTTATCAGTTTGTAAGATATTGGACACTGGCTTTATTTTTACACTCCTTTTTCATAGTAACCCTGCTAGTCTAAATTTTCTTGTGAAGCACCATAACCATTGACAGTGGTAGAGAGCTAAGGGCTACGCTGCCTAAAATCAGCCAAAATTATACTCATGCACTACTGAAATGTAGGCAAGAAGCACCCAGAAAATATCAAAAAGGAGATGTAGAGAGCTAGTAATGGGGTACTGATGGTCATCCAGAATTAAAGGGCTGTCAGGGAGTTTACTGATCTATGAATTGCATCATTCCTTCTAATAGTGATGACTACAGAAATTTTTACCTTCTGCCTACCAACAGAAAACTGTCTGAGATTAGTGAAGGTGGAAATTATTATCACACAAAGATTTTCCATAGCCCCTGCCAGAGAAGACACTCACAACAGGTACCTTTTGGAGAAGTCCTAGAAAAGAGGTAGGGCCTGGGCTGGGCTTTAAAAGGAGCTATGTCCCCTCCAGAGGTCATCAGTTTAACCTCATCATGGGTCAGTGGTCCCATGGTGGATGCTGAGGGGGAGGAAAGTGAATGATTTTATGACTCCCGGCAGGAATGCCAGCACAGCCTCCTCCAGCAGGATGCTCTGCAGTGATGAGCAAAGGGGATGTTCAGACTGGGAATCACAGAAATTGTACTGGAAAGTGCCATGGGTGAATTCAGAGCCAGGAGCAAATGAAGTAAATGACACCTGCATTTTGCAAAATTTCACAGCCTACTGAAGTACACAACAGTACATTCAGGAGCAAACCAAGTCCAAGAAACAGCAAGAGAAATGTGATAGATTTAGTACTGGTAAATGAATGACGGGTATGTGCAATACCTCTTTGAAGGAGTTTCCCCAAAGAAAATACCTTTTAATTTCACAAATTTGTCATCTACAATGTCAAACAGCTTTGGGAGAAGAATTCACTGTGAAATCCAGTCTGATCCAGCAACAAGGCTCTAGACAAGCCGGAGGTAAAAAGCATGAAAGGAATGCAGCTCAAGGGTGCGCAGGGTCCTGCTTGGAGCTAAAGAGTGGGCAAAGACGACAGAGATCTGAGGTGAGTTAATTAAGATACATGAGAAAAGAAGAGATGTAAGAATCCTAGATATTAGCAAATAGACAGTGAGAAGCACAAAACAAAGGGCAAGGAGAGGTTTTTAAGTAACCGAGTCCAGACCTGGCAAAAAATGCTGAAAAGGCAAGAGGTGATGGCAAAGAACAAACCCTTGTCCCAAGGAGCTGAAGTGCCCAGGATAGCGCGAGCTGGGGTGGACACTAGGAGCACTCAGGCTGGAAAAACAGCAATAGAGACTTGATCAGGAACAAGGAAGGCTCCATGCTTGCATGTGGTATCAAAAGATGTATTTGTGCAAGAGGAAGAGAACTGAGAGATATCAGCTAAGGGGAAAACAGCTGTTCCTCCTTGATAGACTTAGCATATAGGACATATCTGCTTTCAAATGTATAGGACAATTCTGCTATTGGGTGCAGTACAAGTGACTTGTAGCCCACATGAAAAGAAAAAAGAGCCTTAGACACAAAAATGCTGATCAAGACACATGAGTTCTCGATCTTCGTGCACCAGAGACACAAGCTGTAAATGGCTTGAAAATGCAATGTTACAGGGCTTTGCTTGCAGTCAGCTACGGAGAGGAGCGCAGTAACAAGTCCTCCAGAGAAAACACTAGTGTGATATGGCAATACAGAAGAGGCTTTAGTGGTTTGGCGATGTCTTGCAGATGAAGGCAACCACCAGACCAGGACTCTCCTCTTTGGCTTAGAACAGAGAGAGTCAGACTTTGGAACAGCCATTTCTATGAAGTTCAACAACACTTCAGGAGGGCTTCTTCAAAAGGCAGCCTCTGAAATGGCAGCAATCATGAGTCTTGGCTATTACAGATGATCCTGTACCTCCCAGGAAAAAAATTAGAATTTTATTGATCTATTTTAAATGGTTAGGAACATATCTGTCATCTCGGGTATGTGTTTGGGAAGAGGAGGCAAGAGAAGAGAACGTGATGCAGAACTTATTAATAAGAGCAGTAATACGTATAATTTCATGTGCACTGCACTGAGAAATTACTGCTCACTATCTAAAACTTGTTCCTAATTTAAAAAAAAAGAAGAGGAAGAGGAAGAAGAAGATCAGGAAGAAGAAGAAAAAGAAGAAGCAGCAGCAAAAAAAAGAAGAAGAAAGATGAAAAAGACTCAAAGTGCAAAATCAGAAAATCATGTTGAATCTTGGAGTTTCCTCTAAATAAATATTAGAAACATTCCAAGAATGTTAAAACAGAAAATGATCAAATCTACTGTATCTGTCCTGTACTTACAGACAGATTTTTGTCAGTGAGTTCAGAAAAGCAAGCTAGTTTTGCTTTTTAAAATTTTACTTCTAGAAGTAATATTAGCGAACAAGGTAACTCTTTGCAAAAATAGTACCTTTTTCACTAGAAAAATAGTGGATTTTGTGCCTAACTATAACAAAACTTTCTCTTTATGTAATATGTTCATGTAGTATGATCACTGGCCACGTATTAACATGCAACACAACATCAGCCGAAATCTGGACTATTTGTTTGCAGTCTTTCTTAAAACTAAAGCTCATTTCTACCATTGGCTCCAACAGGGTTTCTGCTGTGCTCCACATAAATCAGCAGCAAAGCTGCCATGGCCTTTTCTGGAGCACCCGCAAGCCCATAATGAAGCTCTCCATGAAATGGTAGTCATTCTCCTCATTTCATACAGATAGGAAGAACAGTATTTGTATTTGGTTTGTGCAGAAAGGCCTCCTTTTGTACAATCAGCTGGGCAAATTTGCATTTGGCACCATCCAAGCACATAAATAATAAATTCATTACTCCAGAGCTGTAATATATGGGTTGGTCTATTCTATGCAGTAGTGTAAAAGCAATATCAAAGCAATCTGTAGGACAAGCCAAATTTTAATCCACTCCTACGGCTAATCTCTAAGAACACTGCAATGGTCCTTCAAATGAACTGCTCCCCTAGGACCAACAGCTACAAGGCTGGTGCCCTAGCTTGTACATACACATGTGCAAGTAGTGCAAAACACTTCATCGCCTGAATACCACCAGCTCAGAGGCTGATCCAAGTCAGCGCTGCCACTCAGGGAGAAAGCAGGAGTGTCCCGGGCCTGTGCTGACTGCAGCAGGCAATGTTAGCAGGCCGTGGAAACAAGGAACAAGTGAAGAAGAAAATCTGGCTTTTGTAGCCTAGCTCCCTGCAATGCCGTGTTTCTAGTGGGTATAGATACAAAAATCAAACATACACCACTACCCCCTCTTTGATATGCAAAAACGTAACTGGCACTGCTTTCAATGTTTGCCATATATTCATCAACACAAGCAAAAGTTTACTTTAAGTAAATATCTTTCATTAAATACCAATCCATGTACCAACTTTATTACCCTCGTGGGCCATGCTGTTCATATAGCACAGCCTAACATGGATGGAACTGCCATTAAGCCAGGAGAACTTTACATGCTATTTCCTTATACACAACAGAACTACAAGCCAACCGCTCCTATTCCAGGATGAGTGCCCAAATGCATCTTTGCACCATCCTCTCGCTGCATCTTGTGACGCAGCCCTTCTAAAGCTATCATCTGAGAACATACTTCTGCAAAATTGTTATTATTTATTATTTTTACAATGGTTACAAGTGCTCCAGATCCTTTGCAATAATACATGAAACACCTGCACTGTCCCCAGTTGCTTTACAGTACAACTTAGACATGAATCAATGCTGTGCTGGGGATGAGGGTGTATTTGATGACCTCTCCAGGTCCTTTCAGACTACTTTTTATTATTTGGCCAGAGCAGACGCAAAGTTTGGCAAGGTGAGAGTCTGTGAAGGTAATTGCAGACCATCATGGTAGGTGGCTGTTCTCTGCAATGGGATCATTAGAGAGTACGCGCCTTTTTCTTCTATTCATTTCACTTTTGCATTATCCCCATCAAAAAATACATTTTCAAAAGAGCTACAGAGAATGGTCAACACAGTAAAACAATTCATATGGTGGATGATAGGAATTTTTTCCCCATTTTGACACATTCAAATGTTTGTTATGCATTGGCCTGCCCATTAAAAGCAGCCAGTGTCTCTTGACATCTGTACTATATAGCCAGCCTTATGCTATTAACCGTCTCCACTACTACAACCGCTGCTGCAATATCCATGCTCTCAGCCATGCACTCATATAGATCTCGACTTTTTTCCTGGCACAACCTGTACTTTTAAAAGTAGCAGCAGTTCTCTGAGCGGTGACGAAGCCTGAAAAGAGCTGGCACGGGGCGTAAAGGGGCCCCGGAGCCCCCTTGCCGCAGCAGTGCAGCCTCACACACATGGCCCACCTCCTCACCCTTCGCTCTCGCTGCGATGGGCGATGCAAGCTGCCGGCCTTTTGTTGATGTTTTCTTTAAATATTATTTTGTGCTTTTGGCACGGGGATGGAAGCATAGTAACCAGCTGGCACGGCCTCTTCCCTTTGATTGCAGCATTGATTGTGCACCACATGCCCTTCGCCTCCTCCTCCTCCTCGGTTTGCTACATCACTGGAGCTGATTGCTGTGGCCACTCATAGAGAAGGTTTGGCAGCTGCAAGACCCAGATGCCAATTTCTTTCGGCAGTGGCCTGTGGGTGTCAGCTTGTCTCCCTGTTTGGCATTTCCTCTGGCAATGAAACCTGCTCTGTGTCAGTGTGTCGTCTGCAGAATGAAAAAGTTATCACTGAAATACATCCGAAAGAGCCATGGTGAGGATGGAAGGAAAACTCTCTTGAAATTTGCATGGGAGAAGGAAGATAGCAGTCTATCTTTGACCCGGGACTCATCCAAACTGGCTCCACCACGGTAGCAGCAGGTGGCCGTAGAGGTGGCTCAAACGGCACACCTGGGAGAGGTGTCCCGGCCAGCGGGCTCAGCCTGAGCTCGCTCCTCAGTGGGAATTGTTCATACGTGGGTCTTGCTTGGGCACGCAGAGACGGGTTGGTCCTGACGCTGCGCTGCGAAAGAGGGGAGAGCCGCCACCCCCATACACACGCCGCAGCCCACGGTGCGGCACTGGGCGCTCTTTGGGACGAGGTTGCTGAAGGATTTTGCTATCCACATAGTAAGGACGCTATTCCTTATTATGAAAAAAAGGTACTTAACATTTTCTGGGGAAAAGACACATTCAGAATAAGGTTGCCTCCCAAACAAACTTGCCTACCAAAATAAAAAAAAAAAAATATTGCAGGACTGGTTTGGTATTTTTACAGTAATTTTCCTCTATATATTTGAAATTTACTTTTTTATGAAAGATTAATCCAAAATATCAGTTACTAAGAAGTGAACATAACTGAATTTTATTTTGCACATAAATCCTTAAAAAAGCCTAATACCCTACAAAACAATAAAAAAGATAAATTAAATGAATACTAAACATACTGTTTCTTTAAATAATATTTTAAAGTACATTTCTCAGTTAAGGTCTAAACAAGGATTTTTGCCTTCTTTGAGCTGGTAATACTGATTGTCAGAGAAAGGAAGTGGAAACCTGATTATTTCCCCAATGAAACTGAGGGGTTTTGCTGCCAACTTCAGTAACAAAAACCGAGGGCCTTAACCGTTTGCTCAGATAATTTGTGAATGGTTACTTGTGCTTTTTATACAGTTAAAATAATGAGCGGATTGCAATCTGCAGCAATTAAAAATTCTGCTTTTCTCCAGCTCAGCCTTAAGATTGTATTTTATTTATGTATGAATATCCAATTCATGTTGCTTTTCTATGTTTAAACCCCTGCACGAACTCTTTCGCCGCATCCCGAAGCAGACATGCCCGGGGTTCGCACGGCATCCCGAGGCACGGCAGATCCACCCCTCCCCATCCCCAAAATGCTCAACTCTACACCAAGGAGTTGGATTTAAGCCATAATATTTAAATGCCATTATATCCTTTTGTTGATGTGTGCAAAATGGGCATAAATCAGCTTTGGTCTTGCCTTTCATGGGTGTAAGTCATCACAAGCACTACACTGCAAGGAGTGGAGAGTCAGGCTCGCGGTGAGGTAGCTGTAGGGTAACGGTCTTGCACAAACCACACGACAACGCAGTCATAGCTGGGAGTGAAAAAGCACAGGGAGTTTTCTGGTGGTCTGATCTAACCCCTACCGACCACGTTCTCCAACTATATAACTTGGGCTCGAGTAAATCAGCTCCTTTGGAGCCCACAGAGCTATGTCACACCAGCATCTAATCTGTTCATTGTGCTTATTATAAAACAGCTCTCTAAATCTTTTGCTGCCTTATCTTTACCTCTTAACATTTAAAGAGGCATGGAATATACCTCATAACTTCCACTTGCTAAACAAAGTCCTCCCAGTAATGTCATAGCTGCTCTTTTTGTGTTCCTAGCATAAGCCCTGGACCAGGGACTGTCTTTCCATTCTGTGTACAAGCACTGTCGAGCACAACACAGGGCTGAAAAACTTAGGGCACTCAAATAAATAAGTAATAATAACCCGTCACGGCAGTCCAGCAGAGGAACGCAAGCTAGCACCCGTCCTATTGGCACCGCGGTCCTGCCTGCACTGCGGACAGCAGATCAGGAGGCAGGGAAGAGAAGGACTTCCCCACTGCTTGGTGGTCCAAAGTGAACGTGGATTAGACAGAGAATTCAGGACCGCCAAACACAAACCCAACAGAAAAAAACCACAAATAAACAACATCATTAATCTGCTTTAGGTAAAAAGAGGAGAGCAGTGAATACTCCAGGAACTACAACAGTAGAGAGCACGTGAACACCAGGAAGTAAAAGGACATCGCTTAAAGACTATAAAGACGTTCT
The DNA here is from genome assembly GCF_026419915.1 of Harpia harpyja. NCBI lineage: Eukaryota > Metazoa > Chordata > Aves > Accipitriformes > Accipitridae > Harpia > Harpia harpyja. Next base: position 115,802,691 of record NC_068969.1, on the reverse strand, counting down.
TCAGCAATACCAGATAAATAGATAATGCTACAACTAATGAACCAGCTCCCACAAAGCTAATGACTGGGAACTTTCCCACGTCCTTGACACAGGCGCCAATCCCTGCTTCACCAAAGGGAGGTTTATGGACAGCAGCCTTCCTCCTCCACAATCAGGCTGCCCTGTCCCTGTCCCATCCTGCCAGGCTTGGGGATGCTGTGGCGAATCCCCTGGTGCTGGGGTCCAGGGGCTGGGGCTGGGCAGTGGAAATCTCACTGGTTGCTACTGCAGGAGGAGGAAAACCGAGTCCCATCACTCGCTGAGGGTCTCAGAAGGGCTGGAGAAGGACTTCAACAGCATCTCCCACATTCACACACTTCCTCCCTTCCTCTCTCCTCAAGCACACAAACATGCACAAACGCCCATATTTAATACTTTGAAATCTATGTATACATGCACATATGCTGTTATTTTCATAACGTTTGATATAGATTGTTGAGTGTAACACCTCCCAACTAGAAATATTTTACCTATGGTGAAATAGTATAAACCTATTTTAAAATGCCATTTTCCTAAAGAGGGTCATGAAACAACCGCGTGGCTTTAAAGTATCGTTTCTAACTCTTAATCAACCTTGGAGTACTCCGGGGAAGGACAGAGTTTCTTCATTTCTCCTCCCCTCTGTGACTGGGACCATGCCTGGGAACACAAGCCTCGCCACCAGTTTTAGCACAGGCGTAGGCAGGTCCTCGCTGAGGAGATGTCACGGTGACCACCGCGAAGGCAGGGAGAAATTTTCAGCGAGTCTGAAAAAGGCAGGAGAGAGATTTCACACGCTGCCTGTGTCTTTGTCTTGTCACTCCAGCCCACCGCTCTGGAAGGGAGCGCGGCGTCAAGCACAATGACAGACGCTGGGGAGCCATCCAGCACCCAACGCCTCCCCGGAGCCGCATGCTGCCGCTGCTGAATGCCAGCCCGGAGATGCCGGGGTAGCGTGGAACGGGCCCAGCATCCCCAAGCTTTGCATCCCCTCCTCTGCTCCGCAGGCTGCACCGCGAAGGGACTCGCCGCTCAGGGGAGGGAATGTAGGAAATCAGGAGCGTGGGGTGGGGGGAACACCACTGCCCGGGCCGACGAAAGTAGGTTTGCCTGTTTTCCCAGCTAACAGAATACAGCATGCTTTATCACCCAAGCATTAATCCAAGAATTACCCAAATGCCGTGGGAGAAAGCGCAGTACAGGTCAGCAAGGTGCTGGCCTGGGAAGCGTGAGATTTGGGTCTCAGCCCCTTGCAGCCTGCCGCTGATCTCCTGTGTCATTTCTGCCATTTCTGCTTCACTGTTGTCTCGATTAATATGGTATGTACAGTTGTATAAATGAAGACGCTGCCTGCTTGGGGAGAAAGCATAGCCATAAAGCCAGCCACAAAGAAAACTAAAGTAAGACTTAGCTGTGGCTGGGGCAGGACTCCAGAAAAGGAGCATTTTGCGGGGCCAGAGAATTGTGATATCCCTGAGAATTAAGGCCTTCGGCTGTGTTTCAGGCCTAAATTCCCAATGGTCACTTGGAAGTGAATCTCAGTGCTTCAATAGGCTTTTAGGAATTTCCAAGGATTAGGTTTAATCAGTGATCTGAAGTAATTTAATATATTTCCAGTGCTCTCTTCTTTAATACTTAATGACTGATGATTAGGTTTGTGTATCAGATCTGAAATCTGCAAGTTATGTGGCAATTAATGTTTGAAGTACTCTGTAACTTCAAATATAATGATCATATTTGCAAAGTAATTACAGAATATATGTGACTAATAAATAATAACACTTAGCACTTACACAGCACTATTCACCTGAGGAGCTCTAAATGAAAAAATTCCAAAAATAATAGACGCAATTCGAATGCGAACCAGGTTTTCAGCAACACCTCATGAGAAATGATGTAACAGTTTCTGTGTAGCCAAAGCACCACGCATGTCGTGATGCTAATTCGGTACCGCAAGATGCACGTAAAGCGAGCGCCCGAAGGCTCTCACCCTGTTTTAGCAGGGAAACGGAGGGTGCAGCTCCAAGGGCAGTTTTTAGCTGCAAGGGCAGTGCTGGGAGCTGCTGCCTGTGCCCCGTGCGCCCGCTCCTCTGCTCCAGCTCATCACCCTTCCAGCTGCGCTTGGACAAGGCTGCACGTGGACACACCATCAGTGAGGTATACGCAGGACCAGATTTAAAAAAAAAACCCAGCCCTGCAAACAACAGCAAAAAATACCTTATAAACGCTCAGACCGCTCAACAGGTGGACTACAATGCACTGCAGTGTGCAGGGAAAAATGGATGGCAGATGGAAGGAGGAGCTGCGGGACATGGCTGATGCCCAGGATACAGGACGGACCTGGCCCTTCCCTGGGCACTGGATCTGTCCTCTCCCTGGAGCTCTGCTTTGGGAGCGTGCCACCCAGCCGCAAGCAACCCATCCCTACTCAGCTACAACAGGCAGGTGAAATCCCAACCTGTAGAGGCAACAAGACTGCTTCTTTTGAAAATAAATATTTAAGCACCCAGTCCCTATTTTGAACCAGGCATAAACAAGCTTCACATACAGAGGCAGATGTACATGTAACTCAATGTACATTATTCAAAAGAGCGGGTCTATGTAAGAGGGTCAACAATCAGCCAAGGCACCCTCTGTAAGCAATCGTTTTGGTGTGGCAGCTTCTGGCAGACCGTGCTCCAGCTGCAGCATCCCTGCCGCCTCTCCTGGCCGGCTGCGTGCCGGAGGAGCGGTGCTGCTCCCGAGCCGGCACACCAATGCCTGTCTGCCCTCATCTTCTGGGTCTGCAGGAGATTTCGGGTTCGTCCTTCCCTCTCCTGTCCTTATCAGCAGATGAGTTAGTTAGGAAAAAGGGAGTGATGTAACGCAGCAGGGTCCAGCCTCACTCGTTTCCATTACACAAACTTCCTCTCTGCTTAATTCCTGGTTGACCTTGAAGTTTAATTACAGGCTAAAAAGAACAGTTATGTAACGGAGGCAGCAAACCTAAATAAAACAAAACCAGAAGGGCCATATGCCACATAGCCCAGAAAAATCTAGAATCAAATTACACTCTTTGAATTATTTACAATATTTCTTCTTGCCAAATCTAAGCAAATATTCCACTTGCTTCAACTTCACTTTAAGAGCTTTAACTGTTTACTGTAAACCCAAGCATACAATAGCTCTTTCATCAAACATTTAACTGCACATTTCACATTAATAAATATTACAAGGATATTTTATTATAAAAAAGGCTAGATGTAGTTTTCATGAGTCTTCTAGCTGCTATACTGAAAATGAGTCTGAACAAGGCATTTCCTCTCAGGCCATGTAGTCTAGTAGCATTTGAGCTACTGAGTAAATATAGCAAAGCTAATATTATTATTATTTTAATAGCAGTTTCCCACCACATATTGAAATGGAAAAACGAACAAGGAAACATTTCATAATCATGTATTGTGTTTGCTCAGATTTATTCATTGTAATATGATTATAAAATACTATATACTCCTCAGTGGGACTGTTCAGCCTCTCCGATTAGGCAATTGTCTGAACATGCCTATCCATATTTTCAGCAGGGAGCAGTACTTGCTTTGTGCAATAGGAGAGCTTCCACCACAATGGGTCATCCCATCTTTAGGCATTTAAATTAAAGATTTAAATGACAGGACATGGATTTAGTAACTACAGTTGGAAAATGGTGACCACTGTCTTAGTTTCCTTATCTGGAAAAACAGGATAATACTTGTTTGCCTGCACCTCAGGAACCTCCTGAGGGTTGTTGACATTTGAATGGCACTGCAAAGAAGTAAAGAAATGACGTGATTAATCACTGTGTAAGCTCCATGCTTTACAGTTAGGTGAGATGAGAATATCCCTGCCTTGACAAGTTGTGTTCTTGAAAGACAATGTAAAAATAAAGAATGAGGAGGGTTACAAGGATGAAAAGGAAAGGGGAAAGAGAAGATGTAACAGATTCAACTAGTGGCTTCCAGCTCCATATTCCCACTGCCACACCACCACCAGCTATTGCCTCCTCAGTTGGTTTTGCACCCCTTTTGATTGCAGCACACTGGAAGTGACATGCAGGGAACCAGATTTAAACCAAACCAAACCAAACCAAACCAAAACAAAACCCAACCCAGATTAACATTTTAAAAACTCAACTCATTTCTCTGGTCCTCTTTACAGAAAGAATTCAAGCGCCCAGAAGACTTTGTGCTTTTACCTGCAAAAAGATTTTGTTCCTTCAGAAAGATTTTGTTCCATAAGTGCAAAACAAGACTGATCAAAAGGGCTGGGGCTGGGGCACCAAAGCACCAACCTTGGAGCCTGCCACAAGCCAAACACCCCTTCCAGCATGCCCGCTGGAGACAGCTCTCCGTACCGTACAGCAAGGCTGCCCCACTGCCTGGGGGGCTCAGACCCCACCTTGCACCCCGGGGTGGCTGCCCTGCTGCAGGCTGGTGAGCTGTTCTGGGGTGGGCTGTGGGAGGGATGTCTTCCCACTCTCCTTGAAGCTCTACTGGAAACACACAAACTTCCCTGGCCTAGAGGAAAAGAGTAAGAGGAGCCTGTGCTGTTGGCTTCTGCTTAGCCACCTCACAGAGGGTGTCTGGGCTCCTGGCCCAAAGACTGTGCACATATTTTCCATAAATAGGTGGTATTTTATTTATTATGTATTTCACACAGGTATAGTTGCAGAATAAAAATATGAGGTGCCATTGCAGCAGGACCTGAAAGACATCATCTCCTAGGTCAGTCTCTGATCATTAGCTTAGACCACCCCACACGCTCTTGCTTTTTCTCTCTCCCCAGAGTTGTTTCCCCCCGTATCTTCCCGTGAATACCTGAGTATCTGTCCCATGCAGCGAGGAACAGGTCTTCCAGTTGGAGACTGCAATCACTACTGAGGTTATTTGGGATATGCCTTTTCAAGATAAGAACTACGACTATCCACTGAGGAAATTGGAGGATGAGTTAACTTTGGAGAGACAGAGCTCTTACAGTGTTTATTTAGTTAATATTGCAACCTCCAGCAACCTCTGTATGTAAAGAACATGGATATATACACAGGCTATTCAACGTGGAGCAGGAAGTCCATCTGTTTTATGCCTGACCACCACGTCGGCTCTCTAGTGATGTGAAACCCAAACTTTTACTGTCTTTGCAGTTGGAAGAAGTCTGTTTTCTCCTGCACCTCCATGCTCCTGGTAGGTATGCATCCACTGCTCCCAAAATAAACTTAGCTTGAATCTAACTTGAGACAGGAATTGACAGCATGAATCATGCTGGTGCAAACGTCATCTCAGTAATTGGAACATGGATATATGCCTGTGGAAATTATAAAAGTAGCAAATAACTGTATTACAGAACTAAGGAGAGGAAACCTGGCTCTGCCAAATCAAAGAAAGCTTTACTTGGCCTTCAGTAATGTCAAGAGCTAGTCTCATTGCCACTCTTTACAGCTGACAGTGTATTCTGCTTACTTCACCCATCTGCAGATGGGATTCATTGCACCTAACTTTAGTCATATAGGAGTTAGGCATCTGGTCTGAGCTACTCTTCTCAGCTCCTCTTGCTGTAAATGGAAGAGGTGAGTACCTCAAGAAGAGGGGAATTCATCACATCCATTTTCAGGAGCAGTCTTAGGTCAGGACAAATCACCTCTCAGGAGTCAAATCTCTCTCCATTAATTGCAGAGGGAACCTGGATTTTCTTAGACTAAACCAACTAATTTTCACATAGCCAATGACAGCTGTGATAAATCTGACCACATGGGATTGTACAAAGATTTTTGCTTTTGCCTCCATTTATCTCCAAATATCTGTCATTCTTTCCAAACTGTGATCAATACTTCGTGTCAAGAAATATTACTGAACTGGTGATTCTTTCTTTTATGGGCATGTTATGAGAGATAGGCCTTTGCTATAATGCTTTGGAGCACCTCACATAATAGTCCCATAAATATAAAATGAGTTGAATTATCCATACTGTATCCACATTTCTCTTCACTACGACATGCCAAATTCATCTCCTCTCATGGATCACAATTCAGGTAAGTACAAGCAAGCCAGGAAGATGTTTATTTCATTTTTAATCACTCAAAGATGTCTTGAGGTCCTTCTGGTTATTTGAGAGACAGTATTTCTCAACTGCTTTATTTTATTCATTAAGCTAAGCTACTTGACTTCCTTCAGTGCTCCTTGAAGTGCTCAAGAGGGTCTGAAGAATTAAAAAATGAGGTTCCCTCCAGACAGTATGTCTTCATATATATTTTTACAATCTGAAAAAACCCTCAAAAACCAAAACGAATTTGCAGAACCATGTTAGGAAGTAAAGCAACCTTATTTCACCAGATTCCTCATGCTTACAGGACACAGGTACTCCTTGTTCTATATTTTCTGTCATCCAAGAGCTCTTCCTCAGCCTTTTTGACCAGGCAGACTCCCTCACCACTGTCATGATCTTGTGCCTGACCACTGCAGGTTGGGTTTGCCTCATTGCCAGCTGGAGCTGCTCTGCACTTGAGCCCATCAGTGGCTCTTGCTGGGACTTTCCTACTTCCACTGGCTCAAGATAGGAGATAAAAATGTCACTTTGGCTCATCCCATGTACTTTGACCTCAGTTGACTTTTCTTGTCCAGGAAACAGTGCACACAACTCCTTTTCTATCCTACTTTAGAACAGGAAGATCAGTAAGGAAATCCTTCTGCCACTTTTGTGCCTTCACCTTCCTCTGGGCTCTGGCTGAGGTTCTTCATATCAAGGAGTCTCACCTTGAATCTCAGTTCTCTCTTTTCAGGCAAGTCAGTGCTTCCCATACTAGTACATCACATATAATGAGGTAGCCAGCAGGATTTATACATATTTGCAAGATAATTTGAGTAATGGCTTATCCTTGACAGCACATCCTGAAGTAGAAGTGTTTTAAACATGAAGCTGAGGTTTAGGTTTGTGCTCGGTGAGAAGGAAATAGGGGGAAGGTTTTTTTTTTTTATTTGGATATGAAAACTGGACATTGGGAAACATCAGAAAAATCACGATAATGTACCTTTTTTTCCCCTCGGGAAGCCAAGTCTAAGCCTGCATATGAAACATGTGGAAGAGAAAGCACATATGAAGCCTTTATTTGATGAAGAACTGTTTCACTCAGGAAAGTTGATACAACCTCTATAGACACCCTTTGGTACAAATAGAGATAAACCAGGAAGACACTTGACAGAGGAGCAGCTTGTGGCTTATGAAATCAGCCAAGCTGGCTATGATGAGCCAGATCCAGAACATAGATGAAATTTGCTTAAGTGGATCTTTATGAAAATGATAACTTCACAGTCTTGGGAAAATTCCCAGAGAACGGGGAACACTGCTAGCATGGACACAACGTCAGCTTGTTCAGGTATCAGCAAGGCAGGAATAGACATCTTCTCCTGACCAACCCCTTTTGCACACCTCAGGAAACTTTCAAAAAAATGACGAAGGCTACAAGGCTACTGAGACGGGTTTAGCTCCAGCCTGCAACATCTGAAAGCAGTGCTAGCTCTCCCCTTCCCCCTTCTCGAGTCTTTCACCTACTTGGCCGTGTACCAGAAAGAGCCTGAACAAAAGTGAGAGACCCTGAAGCTTGAAGCCACTCTATAGTTAGAAGCGGCGCTAAGATTAGAGAGCGAGAAGTGTGAGATAGCTGAAAGCCTGTGAATTGTGCTAAGGATAGAAAGTTAGAAGTAGGAGGCAGCCAAACTCGATACTGAGAAATCAGAAGTTGAGCACTAAAGTTGGATGAGATTTATGGGTAGAGAACATAGCCTCTTACTGCTCTGGAGGCAAGGTAGTGCCTAGCAGCCAAGGATGTCCTGCGAAGCGACGCTGTTCGGATCTGATAGCCTGCTTCCTAAAATAGGGATTATATCACATCTTTTGATAGAATGCGTGATTCACGTAAAGTACCAGAAGACCAGAAAACATGCTTTTCTTGCCCGTAGCTCCCAGGGAAAGTCCTGTCTCCCTTCGGCGCTCTAGACAGAGCCGGCAGCCAGCCAGGTTACCATGCATTCAGAGACGCTTTGACTTACTGCAGTGCTTCCACAGCCAAGAGATTTGCATTGCATAGATCTGCCTCTAGACTCTAGAAACAGGCTAAGTAGTGAACTAATGAAAAGGAAGGGGTGAATGATAGTACCTCTATTGCTGTTACCTCTCACAAGCAGCAAGGAGTGAACACCGTGAGCTGGCCTTACCCTCTAAACCCAGTTAAAATGTCATTAGCCAGCGCAATTCCTCCCACCTGTTTCAAGATACATCTCCAGAGCATCTGAAGCACCAAGCATCATGCCATTGGAAAATGAATCTAAACGCCATCCTAATCATATTAAACACCAGCACCATAGCCTGGGAAAGGACAGATCATCTGTGATGAAAAGCCAGGGGTCTCTTGGGTCTCACTATACCTGGGGCAATTGTTGCTCAGTATATTGAATGGTCTGCAACCATTTAAAACCCACCACAATTTTAGCAACAGAAAGTGGTGTAGAACCAAGAGCTCAAAAATTAATTCTTACAAAAAAAAGCTTGAGAGGTGGGAGATTTTTTGCTGCCTGCCAAAAATCAAAGTCTGTCAGTCAGTAGCAGTCAAGTACAGAAGGTCAGAGATAACCTGGCAGAGCAGATCAGCAAGGAGAGAAAAGGCATGTTGGAGCTGGCATCACAGGCAAACCTAGCAGCCTCCAGTGGTTACCATAATTAAGAAAGACAGGTGGGACCAAAGCTCTGTGTGGATAAGAGAAGGCTCCGCACCACAACCGTGCTCAGCCTCTACGTACTGGATATCTTAAGCAGGCAAAATATCTCCACGCACTGGCTGTATCCGAGGGGCGCTGACAAACCTCTGCTGGTAGCGCCTTCTCAGCAGAAATCTGCATTCAGCGCAAATGCAGGCTCTCGTGTTGAGGCCACACTTTTTAAACTGAACAATGCAGCAGCTTTTCAGATCATGGTCAATTAAGTGTTGGCAAGATTGCATAACTTCATCCAAGCTGTGGATGGCCATGATCAGCAGCAGCTGAAAAGTAGCCAAGAAACATGTGGATTTGTGTTGTAAAGGCTAGAAGAGGCAATTTTAACCATTAAAGTGCAAAAATGTAAAACTAGAGCAATCAGGATTAATTACAGACATTATGAGACTCAAAGAGTGAGTGGTAGTATGAAAAGGAAAAGGAGAATGCTCTGCAGATCTCTAAAGGTGAAGACCCTTCCTTGCCCAGCAGACTTTTCACAGCTCATAAGACAGGCTTGGCTATGAAAAGATTTGCAAATTCTTAGGTGAGTTATACAGAAAATTCCAGTGTGTTGCTCCTCCTTTTATTGGGCTCCATTAAAGGTGTAAACCCACCAAGTAATTTTGTTAAAGGCCTGTGAATCAGTCTGGAGCTGGTAAGAGAAGCCTTGTTGGCAAGTTCTGTCCTTGCTAGCTGAAATTTTAACAAGATGTTTAAATTGTTGACTGAGGCTCCAGACACTGGATTAGAAAGCGTGCTTTGGCAGGTGGGAGAAAGCAACGGAAAACTGCCTTTGCTTTTTTAAAATGAAAAATCTGAACTTCATGTGAACAAATGCGTTCAAATGAGTTATACCATTGTGTGAACAGTCAAGTGAAATATTAGTCCTGAAAGCTCTTTCCTCTCTCAGCTGGCTTCATAGGGTGACTGGGATACGCCACAAGGACTCCAGCGCTTTAACACACACTCTATACTCGTTACAGGCAAGGAGCACAGAGCAGAAGATTCACTGCATGTTGTGACAGTCCTGTGCTTTTGCCTCCAAAAGGGGACATCAGCCAGTCTTTGATGCTACCTTTCTTAGGCAGAACATACCGCACGGTCTCCCAAAGAGTAGTCTGGGAGTCAATCATCCCAAACCATTATCACTGCAAAGTGATTGCCATCACAGCTGGCTTCAGCTGAAGCCACTAATGATCTTCTTGCATCAGCATCATTTATATCAGTGTATGACATGCGACTGCCAAGTTACATACTTTATAGAAATATAAGGTTCTGTGTATGAAGAAGCTTTACCCAGAACTTGAGCATAGATCTCCCAAACTTTATAGTAGACTAACAGTCTAGAAACAGCAAGTACCAAAGTGGTCAATGGTGCAATGGGGAGAGCTTTCAGTCTCCCTTCTGATTACATTGAGAAAGAAGATAACCTCAGGTAAAGGACACATGAAGAAAATTGGTACCTGAGTCGAGCTGGAGGGAACCCAAGAAAAGAACCTGGGTGTAAAAGCAGACAGGTGACCTCAGACCAGGTTCTTTTTTCTGAGTGCAACTGGAGGATGTGAGAGGTGGGATCTCAACCACATAACTGGGTAACTGTCTAAATGGGCTGCCAGCTGGATCACCAGATAAGGAGGCAGAACTGTGGTCTATTCTATTTCTCCTCAGATGCTTTTATAACAAGTGTGTTGTTGGGGTTTTGAAAATACATCATTTTAGTTAACTTTTTCTAGTTTGTAATAAGGGTGGTGTTGAAATAACCAGAAAACACCAAAGCAGAACAGTTCCTTAAACCAGAAAACTGGCTCATTCCTGTAACAGCTCACACCCCAAATGGTGTTTGGGTGTTTTCCAGAATAACCAAATAGGATACCTCTACTTAGCTGCTGAGCTAATTCATGAGTTAATGAGGCAGAAACTCTGTGGAAGGAGCACTTTCTGATGAAGAGCATTACCCTTGGCAAGCCTTACTACAGTGGAGAGCGTCTGAACCCTGTCTTGGGGTACGTGTTACACCTGCCATCCTCTGCAACAAATGGCTGGGGCTACACAGAGACCTTCAGCATGCAATCTGGATGACTCTGCCCGGCTCCAAAGTCATCACAAGTGTCATCCACATGTGCGGATGCCCCAGTGGAGGGCCAAGGCCATGTTTTGTTTTCTGGAGCATTTTACATGTACCAAGCCAAGACCCCATTAACTTGAGTCACACGTGAACTCTCAGTACTTCAGACGTGGCCTCTCACATGAATTAGTATCACACATGCTTTTTCAAACAACAGAGAAAGAAAGAGATTGAAGACCAGCTTTGAAAGAAATTAATGACTCGCTTTGGAAATGTCCGTTTAAGTGAATTACCAGCTTCCTACTCTCTGCCCCTGTCATTATTTTCCAACTTTTGCAACAAAGGGGACAATGTCCCAAGGCAGCAGTTTCCTTCACTGCACAGCTCCGAGCTCTGAACACTATACCTGCATGAGACAGAGCCCTTGGCAAAAGAAAACAACTCTTCTTGTGTGTCACCTGGGGTCTCTCTAACATGCATTGTTTTAGCTAATTATGTGTGTGAAATATATATGTATGTACGCATGTATGCTTGGGAAAATTCAGCTACCCAAAATTCTACATGCTTCAGCAGATTTAAAGTACCATTGTAACAACTCAAAGGTATTGGAACAGGCAGGAACAAAGACAGTCATAAGACCTTGATTTAATTTTGGAAAAATCAGATTTCCGGTTGCACTAAGAGGCAAACTAAGTACCTTGGATCTTGCAAAACCCCATGAATCAGATTTTGGTTTTGTAAAGCCATACCTAAAACCAGAAGTATTTTGAATATAAATTCCAAAGTTTGGAGTAGGATTAGATAAAATATTCTAATGTAAGCCCATGTCTAGTTAATGGATAGAGTTCTCCTTCAGTATTTATCTTTCTGCTGCTCTTTCTTTATCACTACTTGATCCCCAGCTAATCTCTACTTCATAACTGAATGTTTTCTCTGCATATCTTAATCAGCTCTGCCTTCCAGGTCAAAGATCAGGGCATATATTTTAAAAGGGTATTTCAGACTAGAGCAGACACTCAATTGTTATGGTTGCAGTATAAATCATTTATGGAGAGAGAAGCTTTCTGGCTAATTCTCAGAGATATGCAAATGATAACTTCTGCTTGCTGCATGTTTACAATGCAATAACCATAAATGGAGATAAAATACGAAAAGTCCGTGTCCCACAGAGGGAGGGGTAGGCTGATCTCAAATTATGGATGGGTTGAAAAAGAACAGATAGTTTGCAACAAATATCTAAACTTCTAGGGCAGGTTTTTTTCTTTCATTCTTTCTACGGCAAAACAATACAAGGAAACCACACAGGAACAGCTGGATCCCAAACATCCCTGTTTTCAGAATATATGCACCAAGATATGCACATACTGCTGCTCTGGGGGCTGCTGGTGGCTTTTCAAGCACGGAGCACAGCGAGCACTGTGGGAGGGCTCGCAGGCTGTTAAAAGGGAATCTCTGCTGTTCCTGCAGGGGCGTTTAGCAGTGGTGCAACTCTGCTCCCATTGAAGTCAATGGGAGTTTTACTTCAATGGAGCAGAGTTAGGTTAATGCTGAATGTTTTGGAAAACACCATTCCCACTTGCCAGCCTGAATCCTCTGAGATCTTCCCATCATTAGTTTAATTCAACCATAAATGTTTGGAACAGCAGCCAAGGGATTAAAATGATCAACAAAGTCAATTGCTTTGTTTGTAAATGTTCTTTTGCTTAGTTTTCTGCAATGTAAAAGTTGTTCTATGAACCTTGTTTTGACTCATTTAAACCCCATTTAGTAATCCTGCAGGAAAGACAGTATTTGTGATGTTAGTGTGATATCTTCCACCTAAAAAACATCCCCTACCCTTAGGAACTTCTAGGAGCTTGTCCCAGATTGGGCTGGTAAAGGCACTTCTGTTTTACAGAAGTGTGAAGTGCTCATATATCAATAAAGAGTTTAAGAAAAGAATGCCAGAATTTTGTTCTTTTTCCAGAGTTTTTGAAGATGAAGACATTGAAGCTTTTAGAAATGCCTGGCATAGCATTTTTGGAAAGGTACATTAGCCTGCTTTTGAATTTCAGAATTGACTTAGTCTAGAAACCTCACATATATTTTCATACGCTGAGGCTCATAGAGGAATAATGAGCAGGTGGAAATGCCAAAATTATCTGAAATGAAAAAAAGACTAATTTTAACTGCTATTCAGAAATCTGCGACGACCTGCAGAGATCTGTCCAGGTGAGATTATTCTTGGTTTGGCTGTGCAATTCAAGTGATCAGCTCTGTCACGTTAGAAACTGCTACATCTTCATTCAGTGGGTAACTTTTATGAAAGATGCTCACCACCCTCCTCCCTGCACACCATTCCCGTTAGCGCAGCACTGCCGTCGCAGTCTCCAGCAGCCCCACGCTCCTGCCGCACTAACTGACGGTGTTTCTGGTCGTGCAAAGCAGCTCTGGGCAGCAAGCTATGGAGCAGAGGGGTTTTTTCTTTCCCCTCCTTGTTCTTTCTGAAGGAGGGATGAGCTGGACAATCTACTTGGTAGCTTCACTGCAGTCTTAGGATGGACAGCTGCACCCTGAAACCTTGGGTTGTATTTCCCCTTGCATTCCCTGGCCATAACTATAACTCCCTGTTCTGGAGAGGGATGTCAGATCTCTCCTTCTTCATCATCACCCTTCATTGTGACAATTAAATGGCTTGGCTCTCAACTTGGCCAAAAAAGCTTTAAAAGCAGAGGTCTGAGAATCTGCCTCTACCCATTTTCCTTTTCACTTGATGTGAACGCTTCCCAGCCATTTGATATTCCCCACTCTCTTTGTGATTGATAAATGTGCATTTGTGCACAGGTGATTTTTCCACCTCTCTAGTCACACCAGCTACTATACCTCCCATTGAGGTAATGGAAAGCATCCACTGCTTATCTCTGAGCAGCACATTAAACAAAGCAACATAATGAGCTGCATTTTGTTGAGGGCTCTCCAGGTCCCCCAAATCCTTCTCAAATGTTATTGTTTATAAAATGTTTGATAAAAAATAAATGATGCTTTCAATTTAAACAAAACCTCACACTGTTACCGGTTTTAATAACAGTTTTGACAGATGAGATTTTCATCATCTGTTTTTTCTTTGTAAAGGCTTCTTCAATAAACTAAAAATGCTTTAAACTAACAGATGTGACTATAAAGTAAGGCTGAGACATCAGGAGCTGAGGTTTGTCAAATGCTACAATATATAAATTAATTCCTAGTTTAAGCTTCCACTGAGCATTGGAACATCTATTTTCCCTTGTTGTTGGTTACTGAGTGGTTAGCTGACCTTGCACAGGTCTCAGACACGGAGAAAAACTGAGCTTGAGAAACCTATACTTGTACAATTAAAATGATATAGTTATATATGTGTTTTGAGCACTAAATAATGCAACAACTTATTGATGGTAAGTAAGAAGTTTGAAGCCAGAGCTAGACACCTGGTGATGGTCTGGTATCCATCAAAGGGGAGCATTTTTCAGTTCCCTTGAATTCTCAGCACTTTTAAAATTCAGGCTAATTATCTGAATGCCGAAGTAGGAGCCCAGAAGTCTGCTTTTGGGCAAGAATTTCAGAACCTGCAGCCTGATTTCCTCCCTAACATTCCTCTACCTTTTCTTCAGGTCTAACCAATTTAGATTCTCTTATGTTACAAACCTGTCTAAGAGGCACCCCAGAATCAATTTAGGGTAATGCTGATGCTTGAATAACTGATAAGCTGTGTATTTTTTAATCTGTGAAAAGTTCAGAAATTAGAATTTCCAGTGATATTCTGTTTGCTGTAAACAACTTATATTTACTGATTTGGAGAGTTTTGCTTTGTTTAATGGGCTTCAAGCAATGCAATTTTTAAAGCTTGATTGCTTGTAAACCCTAAACCTGTTTGTTTTTAAATTTCTGATATTATTGTTCTTATGCTTTGCACGTTTTTCATCAGTCCTGCTTCTCTGATGAGTTGAGCTTCTGCAACGTAACGAGGACTCTGCACAGGAGCACGTGGCCACGTTGCTCCGTGCTGCTGACGCTGGCAGTGACAGCGGGGTACAGTGAGGCGTGGGAGATCCAGCCCTCTCCTCAGATGGTAAGGAACGCTTCTAAAGAAAACTTAACATGACCTGTACATTGCATCGCTCATCAGCTCTGGTTTTGGTCCCAGGGGTATTTCCATAACAAACTCCTGCTGGGTAGCTTGCAGGCAAAGGAGGAGCAGAGAAAGGAGAGCATCCTGGGGAAACCTGTCCAATGCCTCTGAAGCCCCCAGAAGTTACAGTGCAGACACATCAAGCGATTTATTTTTCTCTTGTGGTTCTTATCGATGTGTTAAGGGTGTTAGGTTTCTGTATGTGTAGATAAACTACTTATACAATATGGCCATTACTTCAGCTATGTCTCCAGATTTTACTGTAATACAAAAAATAATAAGTAAGACATAATGGGGTCTTGCCTCATGACTACGATTCTTAGGTGCTGCTGCAATACAAAGGCATGCATAAATGAATTAATAATAGCCACAAGGGTGATGGTATGTAAATATATTAGCTTAGGATAGGAAAAAAAGGGCGGATGAAACAAAAGTACTGATGTCATAAAAATTCAAAAATAAAATTATTTGAGCGTATTGATTTGATAAGTGAAAACTTAAATAAGCCTTCGGAAGAGAAATTTTCCGAAAGACACAACTCCTCTGAGATCTTTGCTGTCAGAAGCAGACAAGGTGCAACAAGGACGAATTCTCCATTGGAGGAGTCTTGGATATTTATGTAGATTCTTGAAAAGGTACATTATACCTACTTTTATTTGATCTTTCATTATGGAGTCCCAGAGACTCCCCTGAAATACCTCCTCATTGTTATAGTTTTTATACCTTGATATCGCTCTATCTCAGATTCTCTTTTCAAACTTGGAGTGCCGTTCATTAAATTCTTTCTTCTATGGAGCCATAAATGCAGTAATCTAGATCCTGATAAAGGCTTTAAAGCTATCCCATAGGATACTTGTGGTTGGAACTGATGGAACATTAGTGTCAAGGAAGCATATTATTTGAGTCTCAATATAATTAATAAACCCTTTCTCTCCCCCACAGGAATGTGCTAAATCTCCGAGTCTTGTTTGTGTTAGGCAAAAGATTTAGTTACCTCTAACAGAAAAGAGGAAAAAAAAAAAAGATGAAAAAGGCTTTAAATATTTAACAGTTTAAACCCTACATAAATTGGAGATTTGAATAAAAAATCAGCCCAAGTATATTTGTATGAAACTGGTGAACAGAAGGAATATACATGCTCAGAGGAATAGATTTTATGCCAAACATCAATCAATCCCAGCTCCGAAGCCTATTTATAATACTGTGGGGGTTCTGGACGGTTGCACTTCACACTGTGAGGACCAATCCATGACATTATCTGTTGAACAATTGAAGTCTTTACAAATAATTAAAACTCTGTTTGAAAATGGAGATATTTTCCACAGCTTTTGTGTCCATGCACCGGATCATAGATATTTGAGTGTGTAAATAATGACTAGTTAATGTCGAGAGCCTGTAGCATATTTGCCTTGCAATACTGCTTTCTGCTGTGTCTTTCTCTCTATCTATTCACCCGTTGGCACAAATATGTACTTATTTCCACCTTTCGCTTCCCTCTCCCCTCACCTCCATCCACGGCAACTGAGTGCTGTTCCAGACCCCGAAGCAAAAGAAAAAAAATCATTTTTCCCTGCCTTTGCAACCTCCTGTCTTCCTCCCAGACCCCTCTATCTTTCTCCTTCTTGTTGTAGTTCAATGTTTTCCAATCATTTCTATGTCCTCTGGGGCTGTTAGTAGTGCCAGGCCAGGCCCCACTCGGTTGCCCTACTTACACCTACGAAAACTAGGGCTAACGCTACCCAAGTGCACGTACGGCGCTGTCGGAGGTGTGAGACTCATCAGGCTCTCTCTACAGCGAAGAAATTGGTTGAGAATTGCACAGATTGAGAAGCACCTCAGCTGTTCTTTCCAAATAATGGAGGAGTTGGTTGGTGCTGTATGGATGTTCCATGGTACCTCATACCCTAAGGAAATGCCCTGATTTGCTGAATTTCCTCAAGAAGGATACCTCATCACATTCCTGATGAAGGGAAGCATGGA
Source organism: Harpia harpyja (assembly GCF_026419915.1). NCBI lineage: Eukaryota > Metazoa > Chordata > Aves > Accipitriformes > Accipitridae > Harpia > Harpia harpyja. The sequence continues at coordinate 115,785,728 of NC_068969.1, read as the reverse complement.
GGTAGGGCCAGGGCTGGGCCAGAGCTTTGCCCATTGGCACCAAGGGAAAAAAAAAAGCAATAGCAGAACCTACCATCTTGTTGGTGCTATTGATGGAGATCATTCTGCACACCTTTGTGGTGCTACGCTGCTCTGACATGCCGTGTTGGTCCCTTCAGTGAGAGACCTGCAGATGGGTTGCAAACATTCATGGCAGGTTAAGGTTGCCATGACTCTGCTTCAGTATTTAAAGACTACAGCTACGTAGTGTGTAATAACAGGAATGTAATGCAGTGTAAGATCCATAGATCAAAACATATGGTGCTGGGGATCCAATATCTATGCATCATACATACATATATACATGCATATGTATGCATATATGCATATACTATACCTATCCCTATTATCTCTAATATAGGAGTATGGACCAAATGCCCATGAGTGACTGGAGTGCATTAGCAGTGCTCCCGGATCACATTTTTTATTTAAATCCTAAGAATTGTGTTTCCATGCTCCAAGGTCACCGAGCAGTGCTAACCACAGTGCACGACACGCACCGTACAGCCAGAAGATTGACTTCAAAATCATGCTCCTGGTGAGAGCTCAAATGCCAGTGTCCCTGCATCCAGAGAGCTGGAGTCTCACCATTGATCTGTGTGGGTCCTGTGCTGTTTGACACCAGCACCGACAGTAACAGTGCAGGACAAGACATCCCTAGCAGGGCTGGTGTGGTTGGTGATAGCTACCCACCACTGCGCCTTCTGTGTGCTGGGGAAGACGAGGGAGCTTGCTCATCAGCACAAGGTTAACGTAATCTTCTATCTGTGGGAGAACTGACAATCTCTACCCGTCCTGGAAAGGCAACACTGACCACAACACATTTTCCTTCCAAGGGAGGTGAATTCAGAGGTCAGAGCACGGGCAGAGGTCACAGTGAGGTGGTGCATCCTCACGTGTTCCAGCATGCTGTGCTCTGGACGCTGCTCAGCACAAAGAGCCCTCATTTCTCAAACCTTCTCAAGGATGTGCTTATTCTAGACCTGAAATTCATTCCCTAAAAATTAATGAAACCTTTCACTGCTTGCAGTAAGTCAAGTGCTCATATACCTTTTCCTGGACCAGGGCCTGAGTAAACAATAAAAAGAAAAATAAACTACCTGTCAAATCAAACATGTGTGAATTTCTTGAGGCTACATTTAGTAATAGGTTAATAGGACTCACATTTCAAATGAAACCTTCTAGAACTTACTTAAATTTTAAAAATAGTTTAAATTATTTTAATATTTTTCTTACTAGTATTTCTTGCATTATAAGCAGCGCCCATCCACAATTAAAACATCCAGATGTTTTAACTAAAGTTAAACTATGAAACAGAATAAAAATAAAAATCCATGAAACACTTGCCAGATAGCTCAAGCACATCTGTTCAGAAAAATATAATACTAGTTCAAAATAATAACAGCAACTATCATTTTCAAGCATGCATGGGATTAAAATAAAAACAAACATGGTTTTGTGCAGAGGATGAAGAATTGGAAAGCTGAGATTCTGCCCTGGAAATATAGTATCATTTGACCCCCTTTGAACTAGGGAAACATAAGCATATAAAATAAAACCGGCAGTGAGTGGCTGGTGTCCTGGGTGCGTTAGGTGGGTCACCACCCGGTCTGACCCAGCCAGGAGCTTCGTCAGGGTGCTGCCTGCATCACAGATCACAAAAATGACCTTGGACAACCTTGGCCATCCAGGCAAGCCCCAAGGCCACTGCTGCACATCTACAGGACAAAGAAGAGTTGGTAGTCTCATCGCTTATGGGGGGCTTTGGGTCCCCAAAACCCAAAGCCAGGAGACCACCACCTCTTTTGGGTTTAAGCAGGAAAGACAAAGTTCTGCAGATTGCTCCCTTGCCTTTAAGCACCTAAATGCAATTTAAGCACACGTTCTCCTGCTACCAGAACAGCATTGTTGGCAACCTGAATGAAGCCCATCTGCATGAGCTCTTTGTCTTAAATCAGTTGGGTGGTGTGGGGCCTCATCCTGCCGCAGCTGCATCCACAGGAGCTCTGTACCACCGAGATGAGTGATGTACCCACTGGGGAACCAGTTCCTTCACCGCCAGACTAACCGCTTTCCAAACAGCCTCGCGTAGACGCATGAACTAAAAGGTTGCACCCGTAAGAGTGGAGCTTCGGCATTTCTCCCCTGCCTGAGACGTGGCTCCCCAGCCTCCGTGATACCCTAGTAGAAAGCAGCCAGCCTTTGCAAGACGCACCCTGGTTCTTCTCCTCCCAGCAAACAGCTCGTTAGTTTTACTCTGTTTTTTTGCGCCCAGAGGAGCCGGTGGCGGGGCCCTGGGTGCCCGAGCGCGGCGGCGAGGCCAGCCGTGGAGCTGGCTGCGTGCGGCAGAGCAGCAGGGGGAGCTCAGACATCCCATTTGGCTCTCTCCAAATGTCAGTCCTTAAGACCTTCTGAGCAATTAAACAAAATTTAGCATGAATCAATCATGCAGACATGAGGGTGTAAAATAATGAAGATAGATGTTGTTTAAATCCTTATAAGAGTTCCTGCCTGAGTTAGATATCATCCTGAGTAGTATTAGATTATCCAAGTGACCTTAGAAGTGTTCAAGTGTCCACATTAGCGCGTCGAGATAGGAGGGAGCAGGCGGCGAAGTGGAGTGCCGTCAGTTCATTTGCCTCCTGGTTTTGGTCCCTTCTTTTTCAAGGTAACTCCTTCCCCCGAGCACTGCTGGCACGGTCTGGATGCACGGAGGCAGAGCGCCGCATCAAGCAGCACCAGCAGCCCTGCTGCAGCGACTGCCAGCGCAAGAGGAACACTCGGTTCTCTGGGTTCCTTCTTTCTATGAGCAAAATAAACCTTGTGCTTTGAGAGTGAAAATCCTTCTTAAAAAACTCTTCCCAGATGTGGGACCAATATATTTAGTTTCACTTAAAGTTCCTGAATCTGAAGGTCTATGCCGGGCTGGCCGCTCTCGCCTGTTTCCTCATCTGTGCTTTACAGAGGAAACAGGTGGGTTTAAAGCTCTCTAAAGACACCAAAGCGGTTCTTTTACAAAGTGACTTGCAAAGCAAAAATGAAAAAAGATTATTTTTTTTCCCAGGGATTTTTGAGCATATGAAGCACAAAAATAATCGCATAAATGGCACAAAGAAAAAAAAAGGTTTTAGTCTAAGTCAGCAATCCAAATGCAGCCTCCACTCTCCCTGCTGCTTCACCCCCACGTCACAGGGACACAACACGTCAGTCTGGATTTCAAGGGCCTCTTCTGCTTAGTAGTGGCCAAAACCAAGACCTTAAATCCCTAGGAACTGCAGGAAGCTGGGTTGCAAATCTTGAGATCTGGGCAGGTGATGTCATTCAGAAAGAACAAAATGTGCAATGCAACGCGTTTTTGTATTCATTAAGGACAAAAATAGGTAATATTGGAGAATACACATGGCAGCAGCCTGTCAGGGCACTGAGGGCTGCTTTCCCTGGCTTTCCCACCTTGCCTGGGGCTGCTGCTGTGGCTGTCTCTGCCATGATCCTACCTGGGGCTGGGGGCTGTGCCCTGCTGGCAAGGGCACTGTGTGCTGGGTGCCCCAAGGCTCCTGCTCAGCCTCTGCCCCGGAGCAGCCCCCCTCTCCCTGCTCCCGGACACTACGCAGCCTTGAAATGCTCCATGTGTCTTCCAGACCAACCAGACAGGTCTCCTGGAACAGTGAGATGTCCATGTCATTTACAGCTGTTTCCCTCTTCTGCCGTAGCTTAAATAAAACAAATAAATAATGAAATAAAAAAATCTTGGCTCTTCTAAAACAATCCAGATCTGTATCTTCCAGCTCTAGGAAGAGACATACAGCATCGAGTAAGAAAATATAATGGCACCTTGCTTTCTTCCTGACCTATGCCAAATCTTTAAGCTGGGTTTTGGTCCAGAAGTTCTTTATCATTTTCACTGAGAAATCTTTGTATCAGAAAAAAGAAATGCCCCTGGGAGCAGCAACCAGGATTCAAGTCAGGGTCTGTAACGCCAACAGCTGAGCTCAGGACTTCCTTGTCCTTGTGCTTTCCTGATCATCCAGCTCCTGCACCCTCCTGCTGAAAAATACAATCAGCTGTGGGTGCCTGCGCTGGCAGAGGCGAGCAGGGGAGAAAGCAGGACTCAGTGGACAGCCTTGATTTTGGACCGTGCTTCTCTGCACAGCTACAGGCCTTTTTACACAGAGTTTTGCAGAGGGCTTGGCTTCAGGTGCACATTGCACATTTCACTGGGGATTTGGTTGTTTTGTCTTGAGCTGAAACAAAAGTGGCATAAAGTCAGCTTAATTTCTGTGATTTCACTAATGTGGTGGGAAAAGAGGAAACTGGCTTCTTCCTTGGAAGAAATGCTGATGCTCTTTCATAATTTCTATAATGACATTTGATATTATGGTGATGAGTGCCTTAGAAATACATATGATAATCATTATAATCAAGCACATGTGTCTGGAGAGTGTAATAGGTACATTCTATAAATTGGAAAATAAACATGTGTTAAGGAATGACTTCTAATATTAATTTCCATTTTTAGAAATCAAGGTCCCAGATCCAACTAGGGATTAAAGAGCCAAAACGGGACTTTGAATGGGATAGATGCCTAAATCCCAAATTATAATCCACAGCCCTCCCGCCCAGTTGTTGCTAACCGTGAAGGCAACTAAGCTCATTTGGTGACTCAGTATGCAAAGCGTTCAAGTTGCTCAGCCACCAAAAATTCTTCCTAAGTGAGGTATTCCCCTGGGTGCTTCCCTTCGCCCAGCAGCGTCACGCCAGGGGCCCTCCAGACATGCCTGCCGGGCTGCTGCTTCTCGCTGCCCGGCTTGCACCAGCCCACACTGTCCCGGGAGGGCTGGCGTTTCGGATACGCCACTGCTTGCATTTCCCCGCTGGCGGTACCTGGTGGTTCCCTATTTGGTACCTTGCTTTCACTGGTCCCCTTCTCTCTGAAGCTCCAAATCTTCATGTAAATTGGAGTTCAGGCTTCCACTTGGGTAAGGGTGCCTAAGGACTGGCTACTGCTTTGTTCTGCTGGGTGTCACCTCCTCGCCTTTGTCAGGGGCTCTGTAAGCCCAACCTGACTTTCCTCCCGTGGTGAAGCACAGTTTTGCTCCTACAGTTAAACGCAGACATACAAATACGCCATCGCATATGCAATTTAGCAGTAAGTAATTGGAGGCCACTTGTAAAAACCAGTTAATAATTATAAGCGACAACCCTGCCTCACCTCCACGCTACCGAAGCTTTGCACTGATGTAGTGTCACAGACAGCAACAGAATTACTCTGGGACAAAAGTAGGGCAATGCTCTGCTGAATGAGGCACATCACATTCCTTCTGAATGGAATAAAAACAAAATATCACTTTATGGACCTCTCAGGCAAGCCCAACAGCTGTTGTAAATCAGAGTAACCCCACTGGCTTCAGTGGATCTACTGCAATTTATAGCAGCTGGGAATCTGGCCTTGCGTTCCCCAGATAGGTACTGGATTTTACCATTAGCAGTTTAATCCTGTAAGTAGGGATTTATTACAGAAAGGAAAACATGAATAACTGTGAACAGAATGAACAATGTTATATTTTGAAATGAGTAAAAGAACAACACTGGAAGGTGCATAATAACTCTTGAGAAACAAAATTAATACCGCAAAGCCTGAGCAGCCAGGCACTGGGGTTACTTGGCCTCCTGAACTGTGGAATTTAACTCTACCAAAAAGCCTTGGCCCTTGACTGGAGTGCCGCTAAGATGAAAGACACTGTGTCTCTACCGCACTACACAGCCTATTGATTTTATAAGTCATCAATGTATATTGTCTGTCTATACTATTAACAGGACAAGCAGGAGGTGCACATAGTCATTTGACTGCATAAGCCAGTTGTCCCATGCTGTGCCCTATGGGAAGCCACTGATTCTTACACTTGGAGCAGGGACAATGCAACTTAATCAGACTGACAGGAAACAGGCAGCAATTACAGTGTGCAGCTACATCTGCTGGGTTCCACTTCACTGAAGGAAGAGTTATCTCAATTTTAATGTACATCCCTTTTTCATGTTTCATTTAACCTCTGCTGTATTATTAAACACATCAAAATATAATGACAGTCGTTAAAAAAGAAAAAGAGAACATTTTGGAAATTTTGGACTCTCCCCCTTTATCTGTAATTTAACGGTATCGGTTTTACTTTCCTGCACCATTCTGCAGCAGTGGAAGTCTAATTTAATATATAGTTTTGTTTATTTTAAATAGCAAGTACAGACCCAATCCTACTTCTCGCAAAGTCAATGGCAAAATAACTACTGATTCACTGAAAGCAAGATGTGACCTGCTGATACTAAGTCTTATTAATTTAGACAGTGGAGTGAAGCCTTCCCAATAGTTTGCTCATTTTCACAAATTGTGTTGCTAACCTTGAAAGGCTCTTATTGTTAGTGTTTAACTGGCAAAGGAATAATTCTGAACTCTTAAAAGCGTCTGTGTGAAAACTGGGGAAAAGGGAACAAAACCTGCCTCTTGAAAGATAACGGGAGCCGTAGCACAGACTGCGAGGCACAGAGCCTTGTCCCTCATGGGCCGAACAGATAACCGAGGTGCTGCGTGCCTGCAGCCAGGTGCACGCAGCCAGGACGGGAGCCCACCTGGGCTCTGCCAACCATCTCCAGCTCGCGGGGAGCAGGGCTGCGCTCACGCCAGCTCCCACGTCGTACTGAGGGCGTTTATGAACTTAGGTCAGATACCTCCATCCGTGCAAAGGATAAGCTAGTAATGTCCTCGTCTTAGCAATAGATACAAAGTGCGGCTCGGGAATCACTGGGCTGGAAATGAGACCAAAAGTTTTCAGTCTCAGGTCTGTGTGAAATACCGAAAATCTTGGCTGCGGGATTTGGCGCAGACAAGGCTGGGTCTATCAACATCGCATCAGGCTGGAAGTGTTCTCCCCTGTCTCCTAGCCAAGCGCTGGGGGGATTGGTAAAAACTCTGCAACCAACCATGTGCCTAAGTCGCATCTTCAGGGAGTACTGGTGATTCATCTCACCAGCCCACCTGGCTACTGGGAAAAGAGGCGAGACTGGGGTCTTCCTCACATCCCTGCAGTTCAGGAGAAGAGCCACTCGGGATGGGAGACCAAAGGTGGAGAACGGGTCCTTCCGTTCTCCCCACCCGGCTTTTGCCTACCCATAGAATTTGGTCACAGCATGGTCTTAAGTAAATAACATTATTAAATATTTTTAATAAAGTGCCTAAATGTGTTCAGGTATCTGCTAAGAACCTTCTTATTGTTAATGATTTATTATCGTCACTAAAAATAGGTTTGGGGGCTTACTAGATCCAACCTGCCTCAAAATTTCAGAAATATCCTTTCTGGCAAAATATTAATTTATTTCTTATTTTTATACAATACTTCCAATAGATGTTAAATTCTTAATATTGCTGTACAACATATCTGCATAACTTCTCTATTGTGCTGTTACTCTGATTTACTACCTGAGAGCAGCTATCAAGATTTGGTGCTTTTTCCTCTACAGCTTATCATTTACTACCACAATCATAACATTTCAGTTTTACCCAGGAGTATGTCTCCAGGCTTTTGAGACAGCCTGCTCTGCCCATGTCCCGAGCTGGCCAGGCAGGAGCGTTCTCTGGAATCGGAGCGGCGCGGTTGTGTCAGCGCATCCCCACCCTGGAGCCATAAGCCACGCGGGGAGGATGGCTTCAGCAGCCCGAGCGCTGCACCGTGCTAATGCAGCTACGTGGCTTCGGGTGCAGAGCTACAGCTACTCAGCTACTTGTAGCTACTCTGCTACGGCTTTTAGCTTCCTTCGGCTGCTCCTCTATTCATGCTTTTGCTTGGTTTGGTTCTTCATTCTGCAGCCTACCAAGCAATGCTGTCATATATCTGCTCCATCAGACTGCAATTTGTAAAGCCAACAAAAGGGCAAGTCAGCACTATCTCTTGAGTTTCCCAGTGTCATCTTTTATCAGTGTGTATCTACTAAATCCAGCCAACACTGCCTGTAATCACTCTTGAGCTTGTGAGAAATCTTACTAAACCCAACTTCTCCAGGTCAGCAGGGGCATTTACACGCTTCCATCGTGACAGTGTGCACTGATCTTTGTAGAAGCAAAGCCTCCTGTGGTAAGCTCTCTAGGACCAAGACTGAGTTTATTTGTGTAGAAAAGTAAGAACAAAACAAATTAGTATGATGATGCCATTGCACTCATTATTACTTCTTGGTAATAATCCTAGAATTGGATGCAGAATAATCCTACAGGAATATATTGTTATAATTTATTTATCTAATATTTTGTTCACTGAGGGAGGCATGTGAGTTGTGCATCTTAAGTCAGGTTCTCAACCGACTAAATCTATACTGAATTCAAAGGAAATCAAGTGATTTACATCACTGAAGGATCTCACCCTCTGTTCTGCAGATACTCCTAGCAAGTCTTTCCACTGCAGAGACCACACAGTTCTTCAAGAGCACCACATTGCATGCAAATGTCTAAATTATTATGTGGGTAGCTCTGAGCAGCAACAAAATCAGTTTATTTCAAACTGGTGAGCTTTCTTACCATAAAGGAGGGAAGCGTTTTGGCAGATATCGGCATGAGAAGTCAGCATGGTTGCAACTGAAGCTCTAACAGAAGCTGCAGCCAACAATGCAGTGGCATAAATAACTCTATGGCTACAGCTCTCAGTAGCTACAGCATGACTGAGCCACTGCCTAGAAGGTAAGCCTGAATTCGGGAAACCTTGTGAGCAAAGGAAGCTCCCCAGACTCCTGGCCACCCTTAGGCCAGTATGCCCATTCATGAAGTGTCTGCAACACAGTCCTTGTACAAGGGAGTGGCCCAATGGTGCAGTTGACCTGGAGGTCTTGAGGGGCAAGTCTACACCTTAGTGGTGAGCAAGCTGGCTTCTTAATGGGGCTCCACATACTGCTAAGGGTTTAATTATGATCCCTCTGTGGAGGACTTTCTAGAACTGGATTTATCCTAGTTCACAATTGTCTAGTCCTAATGTTCTCCGTACGGTTGTAGTCCTGCTGTGCTGTTACAATGATCAGAGGTTGACGACCACCCTGGCTGGAGGAAAGCTCCACCTTCCCTGGTGGACAGACAGACGAGTACATGACGATGAAGTGGCAGAGCAGCCAATGCATTTTCCTATTTTGCCTCACCCCGTGAAGCTTGTGGACAGTCTTTCTGTGAATGGGGACACAGCAGCAAACGGGTGTGGCTTAAGTACAAGGTGATACAGGCTATGCCATAAAATTTGATGGGACTGGTACTCACTGCCTCAAGGTGCTCCACGTGGGAGAGGTTTCAAGGCCAGGGCATCCACCGCACCCAGGAGAATGCCCATGATTACAGGATGTATTCAAGGTTTCCTCCTCGGTGTGCCAGCTGGGGCACCCACGGGACCTTAGGGCACTCTTGGGGTTAGACAGTGTGGACAACGGACCAATTTGGCACTAAGGACACCATGGCAGGGTAGGTCATAAGCAAACATTGTGTATAATTTGCGGAGGGAATTGGTACCAAAAAAGCAAGTGTTTACATGGAATATTGTGCTCTAAAATTTTGTTATGCAGTTGTGGTAAATGCACAAGCACTTCTCAAAACCTCCTGGCTCTCACAAGCTGTGCAGCATGCGGGTGTTAGAACCCAGCACCGTCACGGTGATGACTTTCCTCCATTTACTGCTCTAACTATCAGGCAAGGCTTTCTGAAGTGCACACAGAAAGCAGCTCAGCAGCAGGTGAAACGCTGCAGCTGCACTGATGTAAATGTTCTCCTTTGTTGCGGAACCAAAACGTGCCAGGATTCATCGCGCAGGATGACAGGTTTCCTCTCGCTGGAAACCAGCTTTTCTAACACTCATTTTATGTGTGAGCTTCCAGTCCATTTTCTCCAGCAATCTTTCACTGCTGCATTTAGTATGGAGCTTGGACGTGGCCTTTTCAAGAAGGGAGGGAATTACCAAAGTTTTCTCAATGTTTTTTTATTTCTAGTTTTGGAGACAGGTTTCTTCCCCCCTCCTGGAAGATGAGAATCCTTGCATGCACAGTGAAGCTTAAATGATACATCCCCTAAGCCTCCAGGTTATTACATCTTACTTGGGAGATGATTACAGCTCCCAAAAGTCTTACCTAGGTTACTAATAACCTCTGACCATTAAAAATCAGATCTGTTCTACCACTTTAAATTAAGGGCATGAAGTTTGAGAAGAAGAAATAATTATCCATTCCGATTTGTTCTCTGTGTAAATACAAAGCCCTGCCTGCTGCCAAATTCTCTTTCCCTGAGAGGCACAGGACAGCGTCTACCAGGATGTGGACTACCCACATTTTTTTGCCTGCAGCCTAGTTATGCACCTAATTAAGAATCACTGGTTCACATATGAAAATCTAAAACTAGCTTGTCTAACATAAATTGAAAGTGTTAAACCAAGACGATACTTCTAAGCTGTAACCTAAACAAAATATATGAAAGCAGCTACTCTGTCTGGAAAACAATGAAGAAACCAACCGGAGGGGGTAATCAGCATTTGAGGAGTCTTTAATCTAACAAGGACATCTTAAGTGAAGTTCCCTGAAAAAAAGGTTATGTGCAATTGCCAAACACCTACCCATATTCAGAGGATTCCTCTGAAGCACCGCATATTAATTGGAAGGAAGTTGGAAAGCTTTCTGTCAGGATCCTATAAAAAGCTTCATTAATATGGGGTACAGTGGTGTATTGCATATTAATAAAAAGGCAGCCTAAGATAATTAAAGGGTGAATAAACTGAGAAATATATTGTCTATATGTGGTAGAAAAGTCTAACCTGGCACTGATATCCACGTGCTTATAAAAAAATACAGATAAGCGAGTGTGTACCAATAAGAGATGCAAAGAGGTAAGGGTAACTGAGGAAAGAGTGGCTCAGCTGGAGGTGTTACGACAAAAGCAAACATCCTGCAGAAATGGATGTGAGTAGTCCCATTTTCTTAAGACTTTGTGAGTGCAGGGCCTGAAGAGGTTGTCGGTTTGGGACAAATGACCCCTAACTTGTAGTAAGTACTGCTGCTCAACTCTAAGAGCATAACTAAAAGAATCATTCTGTTGAACAAGACCTTAGATTAGATATGAATTATTCCATTTTCATTTCATTTAGTTTGATTTTCTCTCTATTTCCTATTTTCTAAATTAAATAAACCTTGCTTGATTTAAGATAATTTGCCTTTACTGACTATTACTTAAGGATAAGCATTGCAAAGCCATTCCATGAGAGGAGGAAAACAAAAACACTGAAATTAGGGTTTAGCAAAGCAGATATCCAAGTGAAATACATGATGAAAGGTGAGTTGTCTACACCTCAGCCCCAAGAGCTGTTGTGAATCCAGGGAGATTCTGGATAGGGGAAAATCTTAAAATGAAGGTGCTAGCTACATGTGTCCCAAACTCACCATCTACATCCAGTAAGTAATAGATCTTGTTCAAATATTTCCTCCCTTTCTCAACATCTAACATCACTGCCACATTGTACCACTCTACATGCATACCTGCTACTCATTTTACTGCCATCAAATAAATAATAGAATTATTTAATATTTCCACCCTATGCACTGAACAGACATTTGTGATTGCTACATCACTCACCCTCCAATTAAACAAAAATTTCCCAGGTATATTATACTCGCAGAGACTTTTCGGCGGCACAAGGATGAACAATAGGGCTGGGGAGGGAGTTACCCATGGACTGGCAGGAGTAACTCCGTGGTGGGAGGAGCAGCAGTTTTGGTGCAGGTGAAGATTTGGGGAGGGGAGTAACAGCATCTGCTTCCATAGATGGACTGCTCTCCATGTATGGAAGATGTGGAGAGCCCAGAAAACCCACTGCTGTGAGAGGGAGGTCTAAAAAAGGTCAGAGATTGTAAGCACAGTATGTAAATGGTCCTTGAGAGGGCATGTTTATAGGGAAATAATCCCTTGAGGTGAGGAAGACAAGGGAATAATGGAGATAAAAATGGTCTCTGTGGGAGCTGTAGGCTCACAGGCTGAGAGATGTTTGCAGTCTCAATATGCTGTACACCTTTAAGAAATAAGCTGGCTTTGACCAATGCCACAAGCTTTCCCAGTGGTTCTACAGACACTGTCGAGCTTCCTTTGCGTATCCTATGCTTAAAAATTTTATAAGCTGAGCTACTCTTGTATTTACAGATAGTACAGCAACAGGGACCCATAACCGGTAAATAGAGTTGGATGATACACCTTTTTTCTTAGGGGTTATGTGGAGAGATTATGGGCTTCAACAATTTAACTGCCTTGTTTTATTTCTACATTATATTGCAGTTGCATCTGGAAATCAGAAAATTCAGTTTTAAAAATAAGAGAGGGAAAGAGAGGGGAGCAGAGGAGAGAGGAGGAAAGCAAGAAAAAAGAAGAAATTGAGCAAGTTAGACTGGATGTGTTCAGTTGCTTATTGGCTTGACCTAATCATAGAGGTTTCCCCCAAACTATTAATATCTGAAAGCTGAATGTCATTTTACTCATTATTCTCTCATTACATTTTACTATTTCCAGAGAGATGGGCAGCAAAGCATCTCTCTGACATTGCACCCTTGACCCCATGAAAATCTTTAACAGATTAATGTCTATAGTCTCGTATCTCTTTAGTAGCTGCTAATCTATGCAAAGCAAATTGTTTTGGATTTACCTAGAACATCACTGCCCACCCTGTAATTTGTAACTGCTGTTTGCCGTGACAGAAACTCTTAATCACACTACACGCTAGAGATATACCTTAAACTCATTAAAAGCAGCAAACTTTTTAAGGGCAAAACACCAGGAGCAGCTAACCACCTCGGCAGCTCGAATCTGAACAAAATTTTTCCATGGGACAATTTTTTCCATGGATTACTGTCCCTTCCACCATGCTTCTTGCCTGGGAGAAGAGGCGTTCGTTGGCTTGGATCCACCAGCTACACCCATCTCCTCTTCGTGCCCACTGCTGCCACCTCCGTGGCATCCCACCACGCTGCTGGAGTGGGGCAGAGAGGAGCCCCGCCGTGGGACAGCACTCCCCAGCACCAACCTCCCACCTCCCATCCCACAACGACTCACCGATGCCCTGGTAGGACAGGTCTCCTGGCTGCGGATCCGTCCTCAGGTCTGCCACCGTTACCACCGCTGAGCTGCCTGAGCACCTTCTTGACGAAAATCAGGATGTTCCACCTAGTACAGAGACATATCCATTTAGATCAAAATGTATCCGGGAACAATTTTTGCATGAAGATGTTCCTTCATTCCCATCTGTGCATATCACAGTTTTAAATACCGCTTGCACTTTCCAAACTCTTGCTTCACCAGAAAAAATAGCCAGAGCAAACTACAAGACAAAAACAAAACCAAAAAAACCCAACAAAAATAAATGAAAATGAGTAACGAATAAAACACAAAGAAACAAGGAAATGCTGAAGCAATCACTCCTCCTTATACATTTGTTTTACTGTCTGACATACACAATAAATTGTAACAGTTACCAAATAACCATTCAAGTTCAAATGATGTACACACATCTATAATCTTAGTTAGCTGCTTGCTGGCATACTTCAGGAATGCCACTGTGTCCTCTGGTGTAATTCTGTATCAATGACTTTTCCAAATAAATCTAGTTGCTGGTTTATATTAATGAACTGTCACAGTTCCCATTGTTTTCCCATGGTCTTGCAGCTGCATTCTTTCACAGGTGCTTGGCAAATTAAAATGATGCTGGTTTGGGGTTTCAGGCTGATACAAAATCACTCCTTCAGCAGATTGTTAGGGAGTTATTCATGCAAGAAACACATCTTTACTTTAGACAGTCTGCTTTTCTCCTTATCCTCTTCTTCCTTCACTGACCCTTTGCATTTCTGATGCTTCCTGGTGATGAAATAAAAATCAAGATTGCTTCTTGTTTCTACTTAGAGAATAACTCGTTTGACAATAATAAGCTTGGAGTGGAAAGCACGGCTTGACTCTGTTCTGTTATCCTGATGTAAACCAAAAGCACTCCCAGTGAAGCCAGTGTGCTGGGCCTCATGACGGTGTAAACTGGTGTAGGTCTGTTGTCTGAGTGGAGCTGGACTAGGTTACAGACTAGTTAAAGATCTGGCACAACTTAAATGGGCATAACTGGTAGGATAATCGGGCCAGTAATTTTGTTAATCTACTAAAAGAACAATAATGGTAATTATGATCGTTTAATTTCTAAAGCGCAATTCAAAGTGAAATCTCAAAGCATTAAGAGTATTTATGACAGAACTCTCTGCCCCTGATCCTGGGGAACAGCAAAGCCCGGCAGCTTTCCCTGAAGTCAGCGGGAGATGTGGGTGCTACCGCTCCTCAGCCTCCATGCTCCTGTTACTCTGAGACAAACAGGCTTTAACCACCAATTACAAAGTTAGAGGCATCTGACATTTCAGGCTGTCTCCATTTTTGGATGCAAAAGCTGTAACATTCTGGTAAGGACCTCATCTGATGGCAGGCTTCTCCACTGATTTGCAGGATCTTTGTGTACTCAGCAGGGAGATGCTTTCTCGTGGTGGGTGACTGCAAGCAAGACCCAGCCTTGGGTGCTTTGAATTGCCAGCTGGAGGCATCTTAGCTTTTGCTATTCATATTAAGCTTAGGAATATCAGCTGTTTCATCTATATCTTCAGACTAGACCTGTAAAGTCACAAGCTATGAATCTCTTTGCTGTTGCACCGTTCTCAATGCAGAAGCAGGCAGCTGCCCAGAGAGCTCGCGAATAGGCATGTGGCCGTGCCCCTTCCAAGCGCAAACAGAACAAGAGGAAAGCTTTAGGTCAGCTGAACTAGATATTCAGCTGGTGTAACTTCGCGCAGCTTTCCCTGACTCAAGAGGTAGCACACTCTATTCTCATCCCTTGGGTAAGGCTGATCTCAAGGACGTGCAAAAAGGGTCATGGAGGAGCCTGCAGACTGCACAGACCACCGGGCTCTGAGGATCCATAGGAAATGTGCACACCAGCTGTGCCTCCATGATTCCCCACTGAACCCAAAGGCTCACTATTAAAGTCATGGGTGAGGATGAGATATTAAATATTTGCCACGAGGTTAAATAGTTGTTGAAATGATCCAGTAGGGCGTCATTGCTTTTATTTAAAATATTTCACTTGTGACTCAATATTAACAATAACAATGAGAATATTTAATATGCAAGAACCTATTCATTTACGCTAGCCAGATGCACTTTTGCTTTGTGTTTCCTCCCTCTAGTGCTTTTTTTTCCTAATCCCTCATTTCTTTTCAATCTTTTAAACTCTCTCTCTAGTTTTACAGACAACACAATCAACGTATCTGAACAAGGCCCTAGAGTTCCTGCTGGGGAACAGGAGGTTATTATATTTTAGGGATAACTTCATGCATTTCCATTGCTCCTTCTAAACCAATTCTAAGATATTTATTTACATTTAGTGCATATTAAGCGGTGAAAGAACGTTGCACTGGAGATGATACACACACGGCAATCAGTAGGTTCTGAGTTGGCAATTTTCAGATCATCTGAATGAGCACGGGGCAGAGGGAGATCTTGTGTCAATGCCCGTTTTACTGTCTCATGTGTAGGAGGTGGCCCAGAGACAGTGCAGAAACACGTCTGTATCTCTGATACTCTAGCTGGGGTGTCTGGAAGCACCAACCACAACTCTGCTGTAGGGTTATCATATCAAGAAACAGTAGGTCTGGAACAGCGCACTCAGACTACGTCCCACTCTACCTATTCTCTCTTCTGGTCTCTCCTCACTTTCTGCTGCGTAGAGCTTTCTGGTTTCCTGAAGATCAATTACAGAACTTCACCCAACAGAAGGACCTCTCCCGCCACCTCACTGATCACCCTGCTATGCAACATTTGAGCTACCCTAGCAAGGGAAAAGTTTCCTACAACTTCCAAGTCCCAATATGATTAATGATACAGGTTCCTAATGAAGATGACAACTTAAGGTAAACTACATGAATACATATGCTTTTGACTTTATAATTGGTTTATGCTGCAGGGCCCAACGTTCAACATAAAATCTACTATCCATAAAGTGTACCTGCCTCCAGACTCCAGCTCCTGGGTTTGGTCCCAAAAGGACTGGGAGGCATGAGGGAACAGGCCAAAGCATGTTTATCTTGATGGCGTTATGGGAGAAAAGTCAAAGACATTTCATTTTTCAGGAAGGACAGCTTACAACAAAAAACCCAAACATCCTGATCCTACTGGTTCTGGTACCAACCAAGAACTTTTAACCAATGTAAACCACATCTCAGATCATACAGTGCACAGAACTGGAGCATGATGCACGCCTTCTTCAGGTAGGGGTTTTGTGATGCAGGCTCATCTGATGCTGTCGGTTTGCCTGTTTTGCAAAACAACACACAGGTGCAGCAATGAAGGTTATGGGAAAACAAAATTACTGGGTTATGATATGTAAGAAGAAAGTAGTGCAAGCAAAGATCTTGCAGAAAAGCAGCAGATGCTAAAGAATTGTGTCCCAGGATTTCTACACTGTTACACTGAGCACAGCGAAGGTGTAGAACGGCATTCAGACACGGCACGTGGCGATAGACAAGAAAGCCTACGAAGATAAGTGTTACAATCAGCATGGGGATTTTGTTCATAGCAGTAAGATTATCTGTTACAGATCCTAGCTGTGAGAAAATAGGTACCCACTGGAGATGCACGTTGCAAGAACCCACTTGAAAAAGCAGCAGGCAATAAAGTAAGAGAGCGCAGAACCATCACCAGCCGTGGCAAAAGGCACCGTACCGAACACCAGAGAAAGATGGAAAGCGGAGGACCGGAAGATTTTCTGAGGTTAATATCCTAGGCAGTTCATATTCTCCTGAGTCACATACGCTCAGTGAAACCTTGCAAGTTGCATTACTTGAGTTCAAACACAGATCTCATCCTCCACCTTGCTTTTTCAAAAGCCAGCATTCAGAAGTCCTGAGCTTGCTGCTTCACTCATCTTTATGAACTGATTTCTTTCTAATGGATCAACAGCACTATTTTTTCTTAAGGACTTCACCTGTAGCAAATTTAAACTAAACCTGGCCTGCAGCTATCAAAATCATACCAACCGGTGTGGATAGGTAGTTCCTATCCCAGCTCGTACAATGCAACCTATTCCGGTTTTGTTCTTCCTCTCAAAATGATTGTTTCTGAGCATGAGAAAGTTCAGCCCATTGTGTGGTGCTGATGATATCTGTAAAAAATGGCATATCATAACCCTATTTCTTGTGAAAATTTAGAATAGGTTTCAACCTTAAATATGGCTGCTCTTTTTTAAGATTCCAGAGGGCCCTATTAGCCATACCACATTAGCTATTAATGCAGAATTCTTAAAGTACATCCAAAAATTCATCTAGCTTATTTTCAAAAAAGAATGGGAGAATCTTTATTTAAAAAATCCTAAAACTGCAATATTACTGCAACTCTGTCATGTTAAAGGGATGATGTCAGGTAGTTCAGTTTAAAATCTAACTTTTTATCAAACCCAAAACATTCTACAAAAGCCAAACCCTAGTTCGCTCTCTATTTGTGACAGTCTTTTCTTGATACCTTCTCTCTATAAACCTTGCCTCATCAGAAAACTTGCCCAGTTCATGAAAATAGAAGACTTTAGAATTTGATCTCATTTTTAATACAAATGTCTTCATGCTTTTTAGGACACATTGCTTAAAATAACATTTACATTGGATTTAACCACTGTCCTGCAATGCAATATTAGCAACCAGAGGGCTTGCTACTCGTTTGTGCAGAAATGACAAGTACAGGGTGTTTCATCTCTTTCTTGCCAGCTGCTAATTGCATTACAAGATGCTAACTTTAAGCATATGCAAGTCTTATTTCCAGCCTCCAAGCAGAGAGGCAAGTCCAGAGAGGTGCTGTGCACCTGCAGCTCCTACACAATTTGCTCTAATCAGGTTATTCTCTCTCTCCTGGGTGCTTAGAGGCAGCCTGTTATCCTAGCAGTTGGGTATTTCAGTTCAAATCCTAATACTCCCTGTTATTGCAGTCAAATAACTCCATCCTCATGCGACTGGCAGGGTGTGCTGAAGCGTAGTTACTTGCCCAAGACCACAGCAGATGTTTGTAAGGGAGCACAGGTTTGACCCAAGACTTGTCAGGTCTTAACCACTGTCCATCCTTACCCCCTCTGTGGAAGCCCGTCAGATCCTGTTGGTGGTTGAATTACAGTAGCATTACCAAAATACACAAGCCAACCCTTAGACTCTTTCCAGACAAGAAAATTCAGTGAATACAGTGGTAACATGCTTGGGCTTGATTTTGTGCCATTTGTAAGAAATATTTCTTCCTGATCTGCTGGCTTATTACTATATCATGCTATCCCGTCTTTTCCCTTCATCCCAGGGTGAGGTATTGGGTCTACTCAGTGTTTTTTGCTGAGATGTCTTTGATGTCTTTTACGATTTCTCATAGCCAGAGGAAGCTTCTCTCTCACACTTCCTCACACTGGGTGTTTGGGTTGAAAGGCACAGCACTTAGGATTTGGTCGTGAGTGAGGTGCAAAAAGTAAACAGATGTTATAAGTGGAGAAGACTAAATTAGATCATGGAATTTCAGGATTGTTTCATTCGGATTCACAGCTGGGAAGTTATTAGGAACAGAAATAAGGACAAGCGTTTTATTTCACTATCTTATTTTCAACCTGAGAAAACTTGCCTGAGCTCATCTTAAAATTGTGCAGCGACAAAGTCACCTCTCAGCCACTTTCTCATTCATCTTTTCTGAGATTGTCAAATCTGTCAAACACTGTCATTGGGCTGTGAGCTACAAGTTTAAGAACGCCTTTATAGTCCATGGAGATACGTGGGTGTAAGATGACCAAACATAGGTGTCTACACCAGGGTGAGCAGAGACACGTACCTCACATGTAAACATCTAAAGTGCAGACAGCCTAAATTTAGATATCTGAGTCAAGAGTAAATCTTTCCTGCAGTGATAAGAAGCACTTCATCGGGATCCAAGACCAACAGAGGTTTGATGCTAGGAAACTCATACCACTATGGGTTTTCTGCTCTTTGTATTACTGTTTCCTTTCCAAATTCGTGAAGATGAAAGTTAAGCTGTTGCTAGGTCTGTGCAGTAATTGCACAGTGGAATATAAACCAGCTGCCCTTATAACTTGTGAATAAAAATAACAACAGAGCTGGGGAATTCAGATCTCACAGTTCAGCAGGAGCCTATCCACTAATCCTGATATGACTCTACTCTCTCAACAGAAATATCATGGCCTATGAACTGATTTGCATGAAGATCTTGTTCTTATTCATTGTTCCTGATCACTTGTTGAATGATGTCAGGTTGATAAATTACATTTGAACATAATCTATAACCGACTGGTTCTTCTTGAGTAGGGTACGTTAGGATAAGCCACACCATCAATTTTGACTGTTAGATGCTACACCTTGAAACTTCACCAGTATGTTGGAGAGTGGATGAAAAAATATTTTTGTAAATATAAAGCAGAAGGTACTAGACTGACTGTTTCTTGGCAAAGGAGATGCAGACTGACTGCCTGTGCCCACACAAGAGGCTGGAAACCAGTAACAGGGCTGGCTTCAAATGAGAGCAATTCATGTTCTCACTTGATTAGAGAAGCTTACGTTTTCACTGGTTGAGGACCACTAAATTGGTGAGATGATCTGGACTGAGATTAGAGCAGGTTATTTTAGATAAAATAAACAATAATTTCTGGGATTATATCGACCAAAAAGGTTATGCCATCTCCTCTGCCAGAAGCATAACATAATTCTGAGATCTGCTGTTCCCTGCTCAACAGTTTCCAGGCTCTTTGTGTTAAGGGTTCATGCATCAATCATTCCCCTACTGCCCCTTCCTAGCTGCCATAAGCATCCTGCATTTCTTTATAACTCCATTTATTACAGAGAATCTGTAGGGAGCAAAGGCTGTGGCTTCCTTCTCTAATCTTTCTACACTGGTACTGTTAAAAATCCAGAAATCTCCATGGGAACATGACTTTGTTTTGGATGTTGGGTTCCCTTTCTTTACCATTATCAATGGGAGTTGACGGCCCTGCACCCAGGAGCAGAACGCTGCTGATGCACAGCATTGCAGTAAGGCTTTGCAACAAGCACATTCACGCTCAGGGTAGGTATCACCAGGTCCTCGGGGCCGGGCTCCTGCGAGGGTGGAGCAGCGCTCTTCCCTTCCTCGCTCACATGGATGCACACCCCAATGCTCACCAAAGCTGGAACTGAGACCCTTGGCAAAAAAGTGGATGGTATATATAAACAGTGCTATGCTGAACACAGTCCTTCATGAATAACTTTTTTTGCAATTTAAAGTGAAATGAGATGAGCCTTTCAGAACCTGTTATTCAATAAATTCAGCACTATTATCTATATTTTTGCTCTGCAGAATATTAAAAATAATTTTACTGGCGAATCAAGCAGCTATAAACATTTTAAGCCTTGAATTACTTCCTCCCTCTTCTTCCAAAAGACACACAGTTCAACAACATGATGTAAGAAAGAGACAAATGTTCTGGATCTTCTCATTTTTCTCCTGAAGTTGGAACACTGAAGGTGCAAGGGTACAAGCTCTTTTCCACAGCCATGAAGGCAAGAACTCTACTTCCCTTCCATGCAAAAGTCTCAGGCAATAATGCCCTACAGTCCCTATAGCTTGTTGGGACATTAGATAAATGGAATCTCTTTTGATTAATAAGTTTTGTGAATATTCATCATCTGTGAACATATACAGAGGAAGAGGTCAGGAGAAGGCAAAGTACCAGCCCTTCCTTTCCGTTGTTAATATTCTTGGAATTCAATAACAGTAAAAGAAACAATTATGTGGACAATTATTTCAGTGTTTCCTTCTACAACAATATAAAAGGTAGAAAATGAACATTTTTGTATGATATACTATATTCACTCTGATAGTATTCTGATGCTTTCAATTACTCTTGTTTCCAAGATTACATTGCACAGATAAAATAGTCATCTTGGAACATTAAAAAAAAAACAAAAAACATCATTCTCCATTTATGTAAATTTTATTCTTGACAATTATAATGAAGGCCACATAGAGAAGTAGGTGCATTTGCAACATCATTCTATTCATGCCTTCATTTTTTAGGCTT
Source organism: Harpia harpyja (assembly GCF_026419915.1). Taxonomy (NCBI): domain Eukaryota; kingdom Metazoa; phylum Chordata; class Aves; order Accipitriformes; family Accipitridae; genus Harpia; species Harpia harpyja. The sequence continues at coordinate 115,764,546 of NC_068969.1, read as the reverse complement.
GATTGTTCAAAACTCCACTGAATAATTGAATGAATAGATGATAGCACACAAGAATATTTTCTTTTAAATAAGATGACATTTAATTATTATGTTTTATATAATGTGGAACACTAAAGTCACTTGGAAACAGCTTCAAAAAAAGGCTTTTTAAAAAAATGTGGGTTTTGTTCAAGATTATTTATTTTGGGTTAAGGGGTTTTGTAAAAGTGCTCAAGTGATTTAGGAGCTTAAATCCAGGAATAAGCCAATGAAAGAAGAGCTGTTAAGGTACCTAAGTATCTTTGTACAATGTATTTTAAATGTTTTTTAACAAGCAAAGATTGGGAGGAAGACAAATTTGTCTAGAATGTAAATAATTTGTCCACTAATTACAAGATATTTTATGTGACAAGTGAATGAATTTATATACATATATATGTATGCCTTAGATATATATCTGAATATTTTTTTAATGTCATGTGTATTGCAGTTTCTATTATGCCTAAATGCATGTGTGTAATTCAAAGTGGATCTCAGGAAAAGAATGTTTTTGTATGAAGCAAAACAAGATCCAGAAGTAGCCAAATGAAGGCTCACCGAGGAAATAGAAAAGAAGGTATTACTTCCAGGGAGACTTACTTTATGGCCTCAGCTAAGCTGGCAATGTTGACACTTGCAAGGTCTAAACCTAGGATGAAAGGAACACCTACCACAGTCTATGTTACCATGTTGAGGAGAAAGCAGCAGCAGCAGCAGAAGGGCCACTGCCAGGAACAGGCAGAGGAGCATCCTAGAGAGGTGTATTTTGTTTCTCTGTGCACACAGAAGATATTTGGGCTGAGTGGAATTGATCAAAATTTGCCAAAAAGGGGCGAGAGTCAGTCACCTGCACTTTCTTACCCTTTCTCCATTAAACTTAGTGAACAAGTGCAGTTTTGCTTTGAAGAAGTTGCTTTGCAGTCATTTTATTGACTCATTAAGGTCAAGGCCCCATATACAAAAAAATACTTTACTGGTGCCCAATACAGCTGGGTAAGCTGTGGTGAAGTACTGGGGAAGCAGAGAGCGGGTGCAGAGGAGTTGTGCCCAGGATACCGCACTCTGCGACGGAAGGGAAGGGGCACAGGACCGACGCGGTCCAACGTGCGGCGTGCCCCTTGCCCCTCCTGCCCATCCCTCCTTCCATCGCGGCTTGACAGGCACGATCCTACCGGGCCCTCCTCCGCGGCAAGCCTGCAACAACTAACTGGGGAACAGCAAGCCAACTTCATATCCAGCCTACCTCTTCACATGGGTGAAGTTACAATGGAGATTAGTTTAACTTAATATGTTTTGGTCTATTATTTCAGTAATTGTTAGGTTTTACCGAGTGATCTGGCACTCCGATTTGCTTGGATTGTGTTCTCCTCTGCTCGTACAGTTCCTGCTCAGACTTAGAGTTCTGTTTGTGTCCTATCTATCTCTTTTTTTCAGAAGAGCTACTTTTAAACCCCAGTGCTGACTGAATTGCTAATCTTTAAAACATTTGCAGAAATAGAGATTTCATCCCACACAATGGATTATCTGAAAGAAAAAGAAATATTGGCACAAATATCACTCTGGCTGGGATTTATTCTACAGCAAAGCAAATAATCTGAAAGAACAGAAGTCTGGTGGCCTGACTCCCATGTGTAGGTAGCACTGATGAGTAACTTCAAATTTCTATCTGCAATACTTAACTGTAACTTCAGCTAGTCATCTTGTGCCTTAAATAGACCAGAAAGTTTTTTCATTACAGCATGAAGATATGTCAGCTTTTGAAAGCTGAGCCTCCTTTCAGGAAACTGTAAGTAAATTTTACAGCCTTTAACTTCACTATGGTCTGACAAAATCTGACCATTTTCATGTATGTCTCTTGTGTGTTTTGTACTTCTTCACCCCAGGTAAGCAAAGGTTTCTCCATGAAGCTTGGACACTCAGGTTTATCATGCTCAAACATCATTCCTTGTGCTCACAGCCACAGGATCGGGTGCTCAGGATCCTTCCAGACCTGGATGCCTTGGAAGTTCCTACAGGCTACCACCATGCGTTTGATCTAGGACAACCATAGACCTCAGAATCGGCATCTATGCCAAATGCTCTTTGGGCTCCTTGGAAGAAGCAATACGGCAGGTTTGGCTGAAGCCACCCCAGTCAGAGGTCGTCCTGACTGCAAACACAATGACTTTGTTATGTAGTGTGTGTGAGAGGCAGGAAGGTTTGAGATGCTGCAGTGTGATCCAGTGTCAAAGACAAGTTTTAAAGCATAGACCTGCTCTTGAGCCAAAGAACTAGGGATATCTGAACAAAAAAAGTCTTTAGAACGTTCTTCTGTGAATAAAAGGAGAGTACACCTGACCAGTATTGCCTATTATTAGAGTATTTGATATAGCCAGAAAAACCCCAACCTTTGGGGCACAAAGCATTCATACCATTCCCACAGAATGGGAAATTTCCGGATAAGTAGGTGGGACACTTGCGCAGAGTTCAACTTAACATGTTCCTCAATTAGCCAGTTGGAGAGAAAAATGTAATTAGCATCTGCTGAACAAAAAGGATTGTTAGCAAAGAAAGAGGTGGTAAGACCCTATGGGGTATGACACAATTAGGTGGTTTATCAAAAAACATAAGTGCTTGGAATAGTAAAAGAAATTATACCTAATCTTATAATATATAACATAGGGCCAAAAGGGCATTAGTTATACCAGTCACTGTCACGCTTACTTCAAGAAGAATTTGAGACTTAAGTTCTAAAGGTAAAGTGTAAGTTCTAAAATTGATTTAATTTTAGTAATTGGATTTTTGAAGTTTAATTTCTAAGAACTTCCTCAGTTGGCAACACCAGGGCTAGAGTCTGATAAAAGTAATGCAGAATTCAAAGGCAAGTCTCCTCGCTCAAGTGTTGCACTCTGAAGTTTTGCATTTAACATTCACAGGTAGCCCAATCTGAGCAATCATGTCATAGCTTACCAGTGTGTTACAAGTTCGGAGCAGGGATTTTCTATGCAACCCAAATATAAGGTAAAACTTGAAGACTGACAATTAAGGAGCAACTAACCTATTTTTCATGTATTAAATCATTCACTAGAGAAAGCCACAGTCATCTTATTGTAACAACATTGTATTATTATCAATTTAAAAACTGAGAAACAAACAAAAAAACCCCCTTGTTTGGAAAATCACTAAATAAAGCACAGAATCTTCCTCTCCTTTACATCACTTTACACAGATAAAAATAATCTGAGTTTTTGGAATCTTCAAACAACAGCATGTCACTGAACTGCTTAAGATAATGCAATGACATGTCAATGAAATGTAACTGCATTTTTCACTGCATCTCACAGAGAAAATGGTCTAGAACGATCTCATGTTTTATATGCTGAATATATTACGATACACGTCTGGAGCCCTTGGCATGTGGCTTACATGCCTAGAAGCTTGCTGTTCCCTCTCGGTTACAGTTCTCTGTGCCATTACTACCTACGTATTACTGTAAAGCTTAATGTTCAGGGCTAAATTCATGAAGTCTCCACTAGCTTAAGCTTTGAAGTCATCATGCCAATGGCTGTTCTGGTGACACTAACAGCCATCATTCTGTCTTCATTGTCTTAAACATTCCAGACTTTTAATTTGTACCAAGTGTTACCAAAATCTCTTCCTTTGCCCTTGCAGGTCTGGGAAAGGCAAGGCAACAAGGAAAGGTATTATGCGTTTTTAATTCAGACAATGGATAGAATTGACAAAAAACCAACATACTTTTGGACAAAATCTCTTTATCACATCCCTTCCTTACAGATACATACTTATTACTAAAGCAGGGAAGAAAGCAAAATGCCAGAGCTGGTGAAAGGACTATGTTACTGAAAGCTTGACAACTTTTTCCAGTTATCTGTTGGCCTAATAAAAGACACTGCGGTCTACAGCCCCTGCAGTCCTGCTTCTCCTTTTCCCTCACACAGTCAGGGCTCCAGCACTGCTGTGAAATGGCATTACTCTTCTGATTTGTGATATTTTGGCATCTCACTGTTTATTATCTTTTTATACCTGTAGGAAAAATATGTGATGGGTAGGGTACTGGAGAAGATTTCCTATACTGACTCATAGCTAGGGTAAGCTTTTACAGGATGCTATCTGTTGTAGGCTGTCCAGTGCCAGGAACACTGTGATGCAGTGAGCTTCTTGCTACACATCTATCAAGGTATGCAAGCTAGTTGTCTCCTTACCTAGTGAAAATAGCTTGAACTTTCTAGAGACTCAGGGGGTTTTCCTTTAGATCACAGCTGAAGTTATTGCTACCCAAATAGAGTATGTCTGCAATCCACAAGGAGATAAAGAAAAATACATTCTGTCAGAGGAGGTTCTTTTAATACTGAAGTCATAGGAAGGAAAGAGGGCATAGTTCCTGAGGCAGAGCCTAAAAATAGCAGTTTAGGTTTTGCCTCCAAAAGAGCACTAAATACATGCTTAATTTTAACCACATGTGTGTTCCCATCTTGATTCAACACAATGTTTAAGCATGAAGCACATGCTTAACTGGGATTTAAAAATATACCCTTAGAGTTAAGCACATACGTGTGTGCTTAAAACCACAGAGATAAAACTGCTCATGTCCCTACTTCTGAGCATATATTTAAGTGTCTTCTTGTCATTGTGCATAAGAAAATTGAGTGCTTTGTTACAGTAAAGGCTGCTCTACTGCCATGGAAAGCACTGCAGTGGTCCAAAGACATCTGCTGAGAGTGCTTGTTTCATTGCAATCCTCTGAAGTAAAGCCTGGGGTGTGGAAAATAGATGGAAGGAAGTAAGCATCTGGTTTCATACTGAATATGTTCCTACAAGACGGTAGATTTTTTCCCAACTTCAAATCCTGAAAAGAAGGCCTATGAAAGAACAAAACTCAATGCAAAAGCCACCTCTGAGAGCAAAGGGTGCAAAAGAGCGGAAGAGACATTTTGTTAGGAAAAGGGAACGAGGTAGGACGTCCACCCAGAACTTGCAGCTGTAAAAATAACACCTTGTTTGATGGGATCTTTGAGGATTTGGGGTAATTTTTTGCAGTGACAGTGGACACTATGCAAAGCATGAGACGGAAAACTCAGCAAAGACCCACAGAGTCACTGTTTTGTCAGAAGGGGTGGCGATATTGGTAACCGAGGATGAGTACGTTGAATTTGACAGTGATAAGCTCCTGAGTGGATGTGAAATTTAAACAGAAAAGAGTTTGTAGAGTGAGGCTGCAGAGTGTATTCTCACCCTGTAGAGTGAGAATATAATCCTCCTGCCTTGCATATTCATCCACATGACACAATAGTGGGAGAGCTTCCAAGGTACTTATTAGCCAGAAGTGTGAATGTTGGCCAGATGGTTTCTTTGGATTCTGAATAGTCAAGAGGATCAGACCTGTGATTTATTGTGGGTTCGGCAAGATATGCAGCTACAATAGGCTTTGCTGCTGTTGTTTGGTCAGCTATGGTTGCATGTTCATGCTGCTCTTGCTTTAGTAAATCCAGATGCCTTGGGTGAAATGGCGGACTTACCAGAAGCCAAAACAGCAGTAGCCAAAGACAGCTGAACACATTGTCATGGAGTTCTTTGAACCGTCTCATTGGTCATTTGAATATCTACTGCCAAATTTGATATAGCACCTTCCTTTGAGTCATTAGCAAGAACAGTTAGTTTAAATTAAGAATCCAGAAAATAGCCCTAAATGTATTTCCTGAAAGCTGGGGCATGGACTCTGGGTAGTTCTTCCCCAAACATTTTGGCATCCACGGAAGGACTCCTTGAGGATTTTATTTTCTCTTTACATGAAGTTTTTTAATTAACGGTACCAGAATGAAAAATCCTACTTTTGCAATGTGTTATCGCTGGTTTACACACATGTTTAATACTTAACTCAATGATGGCCTGTTCACACTTTCAAAAAACATTTACAAAGCTGACCGACGGAGTCCTTTTTTGTTCTCAGTTCATTTCATTGATTTAGTCCCTACTACCTGCCTTTGCTGACCAAACTCTCTGAAACGTATAATTCACTAAAATTTTCTGAATAGCTTTGTAGTAGGAAACACACTCACGTTTGCAGCGTTCCATGAAGCGCTCCAGTTTTCCATCGAGTACTGAAAGGTATTTTATTGCTTTTGATAATATTCAACATACGATGTGAAAGATGCACATACATTTAGTCTTTCAACATATATTATTTACTCTTCTGTATTTACTCTATGATTATTCAAACATTGCACAAATTAAGTGCATAGAGACTACATGCAAAGTGCTGAAATCCTAAATTGGCAGCATTTGCAAGCCAGCGGACACTCACATTTCACAGCTGTGGATTGCCATGTGCACCACAGGGCCTGAAAGAGCAGAAATTATCAGGGATAATTTACAGGAAAGAAGGTACAAACCCAGCTAAACCCCACTGTGGTCAAAGTTAGATTGAATGTGGTGGTTTGCTGCAACAGTTTTTCAGACTATCTCCCCACAAAATCAGTTCACATTTACCAAAATTCCAAGATGAGACCAGCCCTCCACGACAATGAGAAACTATTCTACTAACACCAAGCAGCTCAATTTAAACTTTTTGCATGGTTACAGAATCTTTACAACAACGTGTTTGAATAGTGCTTCTATTTTTTTTTAATCTCTAAAATAAATTCTCTTTTAACAGGCTTTCTCTTACAGTTCTATGAGAAGTTACTTGATTTTTTTCTATAGCCATCTTTAATTTCCAGTGCTAGTCTCATGACAAACTACTAATCTATCACTGTAACGAACTCCCAGAAATCTTCCCATTGCTTTCAAGTATGTTGTAAAATTTCTAGGGAAAAGCCATTTATGATGAAGGAAAGCATGTTCCACATAAATTCTTCTATTTTATTTGATGTTTTTGTTGTACCACACAAAAATCTGACAGCCCTTGATCACCTAAATTCATTATATGAACTGGAAAAAATGCATATTTTGTGCAGTGGGTTCCCTGCTTCCACCATCAACAGAACACTGTAATGATCATTATTCTAACAACTCTCAGTTTTTGTAAGGCAAAAAGTAGTTTGTGATTGTTTATGTAATATTCATTATTATAACATTTTTATGGAGTTAATCTGTGAATGAGTATCTCACATACCCCACCTGCAATTTCAGATGTGTTACTAATTTTGACGGGTTATAGATATCAATATATATATAACATGTACATATATGTATCGATATATATATATTATACGTCCATCTCTCTCTCTCTCTCTCCATAAATATATGGTTACATGTATCCAATGTCATCTTTCCTCTTCCTGAGTGGATAAACGAAGACCTACTTCCAACTTTAGTTCAATATGAAATTTCGTTCCCTCCAAAACTTTGAACCTAGTTTGCCATGAAAATTAATTCTAGTAGAATTTCCTTCCTCATATTCATCCCAAATAATCAACTTAATTTTGACTAAACGCTAATAGATTTTTTTGGCAATTTTCACATAGCTATTCGCTTTGTTTTCCCCTGCTGATATGGCACTCCCCCTAGCAAAACAGAGATAGATTGATATAATCAAACCTCTGATGACCATGCCAAAGAAAACACTGGTAAAATATGAGCTGATCGATGGCAAAGCAGACCTTCTCCTGGATCTAGAAATAATATATCTGTGTCTCCAGTTCACAGTGTTTAAATCAAACATCACGTTTTATGTTCAATCTCTTTATTAAGCACACATACACTTTTTTTTTTGTAAAGTTAGATTATGTCCTAGGCTGTTCCCAGAAAACTCTGTTGCACTTGAAACAAAGGTTGAAATTTTTATCATACACTGCATGGTTTAATAAAAGGAGCTTAATATGGAAATGAAACAAATCTAGCATTAGAAAAATAAGCAGAATCAAAATCCATTTAACTGAAACCTGAAGCTCTTTATATTTAAATCATAATACACTTACAGTAGCAGCTTCACTAAAAACTGTCCTTGTCAGAGATAGCCCTTTATTCTTTCTTCTGTATTGCTTGTCAAGTAGCTAATTCAAGTAGCTAATTGTGAAAATAACTAATCCAGCCACCATGTATTCCTTCAATTATTTTCATCTTCATCCCTTTTCTATTCTTATTTCCATGTATTTTTTACACCATCTTTTAATTAGATTATAAGGACAAGCAATGTATGTATGTCAGCACACAGTACCCAAACCCAAGGATCTCTGATGATCTTCTGTGCATCTGGGCTCAATAATAAAAATAATATATAATAATAATAACAATATGTTGTTAATATATATCATATATTATGATCATATATAATAATAACAACAACAATTTTCCACTATCAATGTAGAGATTTCAAAGAACACTCGATATGTTAAATAATGCCATTTGGGTGAACAGACTATTAAATCTCATAAACTCTCTAAAAGGGTCCCTTCACATGATATATGAGCGAAGAAAATGCCATCTATCTTGGCATTTTTTAAGCAGGCTGTATAAAATGTTGTGAACTTTGCCCTTGGCCTTAGATAGTTTAAAATAATTTTCCATGTAAAAACTATGAGTGTCGAGACTCATGTATAAAAGAGGAATATTAGACAGAAGACAATTCTGGTTGTCGTAGCCTGACTTCAGCTGGGCAAAACTGGATATGAAAACTCTTGCAGACCTACTCAAAACTGTCTGGTGGTTTACTTCACATTAAGAAAAAAAAAAAGCTAAGCAGCTATTTTTACGATACTTGGCCTTGAGAGTAAACATATCACCTCCAATGAATTAGCCATCGCTAAGGTTTTTAATCACTTAGTCATACAGCAGCTGCACGCTTGTATTCTCTCATGAAGAGTGTCATTTTGAAAGAAGTTTCCTATTTTTTGCAAGTGAAGAACAAGCATGTTTGATTTCAACAAAAACAAGAAACTAAGTTATTCTTGTTCGATTAAATTCTAGGAAGAAAGAACATAAAATCTCCAGGTGGATGCATTTTCTTTAGCATTCTTCCATTATTGATTCAGCAAATTTGTTCCTATGTGAATTGTGACACTTGTCCCATCTCTCCGAAGACATTAGCTGCAGCACATCAGCACCACCCAGTAACTGTGGGTTTAGAGCTGCTGATGGCCTGAGCCCAGGCACCAGATGCTAACTCTTCTTCCACTGTTTCTTTAGAATATTTTTTCTTGATTGCAATTGTTCAGAAGACAGAGACAGATACCTGTTCTGTAGATATTGAGGAAAATGGTAACTTTCTGAAATACTGATATAAATTCCTATTATATTTCCCATGACATTTGGGAAATGACTGTAGATACTCTTACTAACGGGGAGCACAAGATGCTAAAACTTTCCATGGCACTCTTTCCTGCCTTAGACATCAATAAGATGCAAGTTCCTAGTGCCTCCTAGAAAAAGGTCCATAATATTTAATTCAGTATCTGCTAGAATTAACTAAAAGACTTCCAAATCTTAAGTATCTATTCAAATGTCATCATTTACCTGAAAAAGACATCTGAAAAAACAGCAACATGACTTGTAGAATTTGCAAGCTTTGTCCTACCTTTGCACAGATAAAATATTAGTTCAATGCCAAAAATGAAGACAAAACTGTTAATGAGAGTAAAGTCATAGAAATGAAAATGATCGCATCTGAGATGGAGGCAGTACTTAAAAACTTTAATGTGCTCAATCTGGGGATGATCTCCAGCCCAGATGACTTAAAGAGCTGGCACGGTAAATCATCAGTCTATCAAACTAGTAGCACAAACATATTATTGAAGCATGGCAAATGTGGACATCTTTTAAGAACAGGTTAGCAGCCACTGAACCATTAGCTAGACTTAATACACAAAGTTTAAGAATAAGCTTTGAAGAAAACAATAATTAAGCACATGAACATAAGTGGGAGAATGACTTATGAAAGACAGATGATGTTAGACAAATCTAATGTTTTCCTCTGATAGGAAACCTTATGATTTAAGCAATCTAGATCTAGTGTGATTGGACTTTGGAAGTGTTTGATCATCTAACACAGAAGAAGTGTCAGTTAGCTTGAAAAAACATAATTATTTAACTAACAAAAGAGGAGCTGACAGTAAGTTTTCTGAACGTACTGGTTGAATATAACCCCCAATGTTCATCAATGATTAGTGCTGGAACTGATCTTACTGCTCGAAATTTCAGCAATGATCTCTGTAGTAAGGGGAGGAGTACGCTAATGAAATGTTCCAGTGACAAATTAAGGGAGGTAATGGCAATGACAGGAGCATCATACTGGAAGATCTGCTCAATGAAGACCAAAGCAATAGAAAGGAGATTAGGTTTAATAATATATAATGAAAAGTATACTTAGTGAGTGATTCACCTCATCTAAGAGCCATCCAGAAGACAGGTCTCTAGTCAAATGCAGCTAGATAGGGAACCCTCCGGACAGCGATTCATCACAGCTATTGTTGACACCTCTTTTTGAGCTGAGGATCCACACCTGGCCTGCTAAGATTAGGTAAGTTGAGTCTACCAGTTTGATAATCATAACAAAAAGGTTATAACCTGACAGACACCAGTTAGAAATAATACAGGAGAATGATCTGGACATACTACTCAGTTGCAAGATAAATACCAGTTATCAATAGGATATGGTTGTAAGAAAACAAAGTGATACTAGGATGTTATCCAGGTTATTTCTAGCAGACGTAGGCAACCATTAACTGCATTGTACAAGATGTCACAAGGGCCATATGTGGAATGCTGTATGCAATTCTAGTCAACCGGTTCAGAAAAGATGGATTCAAGCTGAAAAAAAGGCAGGGAAAGGCTACTTAGAAGAGAATGGAGAATCTAGCATGTAAGGAACTTATTGTTTACCCTAGCATGATTAGTAGTATTATTCATAAACAAACTCAAGAAGCAAACAAAAGAGAGAAAGCACTAAAGTTACAGGATGATACTAATAACAAAATACTGTCAAGCTTATCTTTACGTGAGGAATTAAAAGACTTTTTTTTTTTTAATCAATCAAAGGACTGAATTTCCAAGGCAGATTTCCAAAGTGAGCAATACAGTAAAATTCCAGGTAGTTTTAAGATGTTTCTCACGCTTTATGGAAGAAATTACATGGTGTGTTTTTCTGACATAGTAGGGGGTGATCAAGAAATTTTATCTTCCATATTTGAAATAAGAATTTAAAAGAGAATTTGAAAATTAGCTGAAATTTTGATGTAAGAAAAGTAAGGGTATTAAACATTTCCCAAAACACATTCAGAGTTAAACTTTTCAAATACATCTTTTATGAAAAGTCATGTTATGATGTTTTCTCACAGCTCAAAGCTTCTTCCTTTACTTGGAAAGTAAGATTTGTCTTCAAACGTTACAGTGGAGTTGTACTGGAACTGGTAATTCTGATAACCATAGTTATATTTATGACTACTCACAAATTCCAAAATTAAAAGAAAGAACAGAAAAGAAATAAAATCCAAAGGAAGAAAAGAACAGTTTGTTTCATACACATACTATGTTGATTCAATTCAAAATCTAAAGAGAAATAACCTCTATTACCCTAACAAAGGGCTTGGTCCTGCAAAATGACATCGCATGCAAATTGTCAGTGATGACACTCATCAGCACACTGAATTCATCCAGAAGCCTAGACACTTCACATCCGTTTTTGTTTGTGTTAGTGTAAAATGTACATTTTACGTGGCATGCCTTGTTCCAAACACCTCCTATCTTCATTTGTCAGCTTTGTGAGGAAGCCGTAAGTTATATTATTGTAAGTAGAATATTTTGCTGTACTTTAGTCAGCAACTAGATGACAAGCAGTAGACAAACAACAACAATAATGTTTGTTTTACTGGCTTTTCACTAAGTAAATCAGCTATGATACACCGCCAAATAACATTTCCCTATCATTTCACGAAAAAAAATAGTATTTTAAAAATGTTTCCAGGGGAAAAACATTTTTTCCAGATGCTGGTTCTTTAGGAAATATTAAAGATACCCGCTGAAATCTTTATAAGAAATTGCTTTATTGCACATTTTGTATTCTTAGCCAAGCTGTCATCACGACCTATGTATTTCCATAACTACCTACATATGCCCATTTACTTGACTGAAGTAAACGGACAGAACTAACTTCACTGTAGTTTGACTCAAGAAGAAATTTTTACATGACAAACTTAAAGGGCAACCCCCCCCCAAAAACATGGAAAACCTCTTTTGAATTAAAAAATAGCATGTAGGATGATGCTTTGAACAGAATACAGAAATATTTTTAAAAAAAAATAAAGTATGTTAAAATTCACTCGTATGGACTTTCCTCACTCACAGAACATACTGTACAGTCTTATCAAGAACAAAATATCACTGACTACCGCTGCTGCCAATGAACACAGTTGACGGTTACAGCACACAGCATTTCCAACTGGGCCATGACTGCTCAGATCCATGAAACTGATGATGAGGCTGAAGGATTTAGGAAATCCATCACCAGAAAGGTAACAGAGATAGCCCTAAGCCCTGCAATTACAAAGGAAAGCAGGCAAGAGGAAAACCACTGCCCCTGCAGCGTGCTGGTAGAATACATGTACGCACATATTTTCACCCTGAATGCAAAACATCCCCTGTACCTACTGGCCTTTTTCCAAATCCACTGTCTTCTCCCTAACGGACTAAGGTATTGCATACCCGTTAAAACCACGCAGTATGTCCTAAAATGATGACATTTCATTTTAATTGAAATCAAACATACTCTTCCACGAGGGAATAAGAAAGTAAACCAAATTTTAATAGGAATTCACAGAAGTACAGAAGAATATTTTTCTCCCTCCTATATTATCTTTCCATGGAAATCTGAGAACAAATATTTTTGAGGCAGTAGACGAAACCTATTCTTAGTTAAACTGTACTGAAATTAGTGAAGTTATATGAAGTATTAATTTGGTTCCTTTGTTTCTGTGGAAATGAGACTGTACTGGATATATGTTTACTAAACTACACTACTTATCATAAACTTCACAAAATGTACCTATAGACTTAGCCTCTAAAATGAAGTTTATTGATAAAGGGAGTCTACTCTAAGTCTACTCTAGAGTATTATTATTCTGGAAGAAGAGTGCTGTTTTCTAAATTTGCTTTATATACTGTAAAAATCGGTTCAGATGATAAACCAAAAAGAGACATCTCTTTTCTGTAAAGAAGCATCCTTGCAGAATGTGATTCTGGCACAACAATTCCTCTTTAGAGTCACATTCTGATTTACTCTGAATGTTTCCTATTTACATAAACCCTAATACGCTCTCTCGGAATTTCCCTCCAAACTTTCAAGCCTTCAGTTCCAAAACCAGTCATATCTGAGAAGGGAAGAAAGGTGAAAGCACAATTTTTGTTTCTGTGGACAGGCTGGACATAATGAGCCTGTCCAGGAGCTGCAAAACATCAGAATTCTGCCAGCAGAGAGGCTGTAGCTGGTTAGGTGTTGGTATCGTAGCAATCATGATCTCTCGATTTTCTGGGCTTCAAAGAAATGCCGTGGACACCGCTGAGCGCTAGTAATAGCTGGCCGTGACAGCGACAGATATCCCATTGGTCAAACAACTTGCAACCCTGCAAACAAGGAAATTACCTACCTCTAAAACACCCTCCTAAACTGGACAAGGCAACGCACACTGACTGGTCCCTAGGCTGGTTACATCGAGAGAGTGTACCTTCAACTACTTCTTGCTAAGGTGAAGCTGTTGTGCTTAAAGAAATGGTTCTGAGCCAATTAAGAGCTCAATTGCTACTTGTTAGATGTTAGAAAATAGATTGCCTATCTCACAACTTTAATTCTGACCGTACACTCAGAACTTCAGTTAGCAAGGTTATCTAAAAATTAGGTTTGGGGCACTTTTCCCCCTCTTTACCTTCCTCTCAAGAAAACACAAAATCTTATGATATTCCTCCTGATCTTGGCCAGTCCATGATATCCACATTTTATGCTATGTTCCTGTCATGCACATTTTTCAGTCCTCAGACCTCATATTGCAGTGCAGATTTCTTGTGACAGAAAACATGAGCACAGAATTCGATAGTCATTATGAATTTCTATAGTGACAATGTTTTCGGAAACTACTGACAATACAGCACTGACTTGTACAACCTCCTCTGATCAGAGCACGCTGGACTCCTACACGCTCTGTTGGACTTGAGGAAGAGGTATAAAACCCTCAGCTTAAAAGACATAAGGGCCAGACCTTGACAAATGTTTTATTCTTTGTTATTAAAAAAACACACTGATAAATATACAAGGGAAAACAATACAATTCAACTGCAAAAAAAAGAGCAGAATAATGTTAAAGGAAAAAGCTGGCAAAGAAATGTCAACTGTAGAGTGCTGAAGTGTCACAAATCTTAAAACGAAGTGCCAGAGGTACAGGTGATGGAAGTGGCAAGCCCTCGCTCTCCTGAGAACCCTGTGCTTTTTCTCACTGGCTCACAGATTTTTCAGCCGAGATCCAGGTAAGACTTCAGTTGTTTTAAGACCTATTTAATCCCATCAAAGTCAGCAGTAAAAATTTACAATGATTTAACCAGATGTCTCATAGGACTTGGACACATCCCTCAGGATGTATCACACAGTCCCACCCTCACTTCTAGGAAAGCCTTACTGCTGACAGCATCTTCTGTTGAAATGGGCATTTTTGAAGTGGGCCGCTGTTGTGACAAAAGGACAGGGGACAGGACGCTCCAAACACTCCTGAAGACATCAGTAAAAGCGTTTTGGTTTGCAAAGGCCAAATTTCTTCCTCCAGTTCATCCCCTCAGACTTCTGCCACTAAAGTTTGCAGCTAGGATTTTGAGGTTCTTCCTAGGGGATTTCTTGGTTCCTCTTTCCTTGTCCCCAGAAGTTTTACCATGGTGAAAGTTTTCAGTCCTTACTGAAACCTCCCATTTCTTCTAACGAGACTTTAGTTCTAATGAGAATTTTGACTCAATGACTATGGGATTTAACTACCAAAAATATTTACCATTTACACAATGTACTGCAGATTCAAGGTTCCTTGCAAATGTGAATTAGCCCATACGTACTTGCGAAGCCGAAAAGACTTAAAAACGTCTACAATTATAAAATAAACTACAAACTATAAAAAATATATCTATTTAACTATATGATTAAGCCATATAGTTATTGATGTCGCAAAGTCAAGTACCTCAATCATAGTTCTGTCCCCTTTTTTTTTTTGCCTTGTTTCCTGAATGAAGCAGAATATAACAAGGAAGCACAAAGGGATGTATTAGAGGTTGCATGGAAACTCTTAAGCTTTCTTTGTGCTTCATTTTTCCACTTTTTGAGGGGGAGGGGAGAAGCAAACACTTTAGTGGTTTGGGGGTTTATTCTATACAATTTATGAAGTTCAACTTTGTTCCACCCCTGCTTCATCACAAAAACTAACATGGCAGCTCTGGATCACATCTCTTTAATCTACAAGATTAGCAGGAGGGAAAATAATTAGAGTATCTTGGCCCAACCTAGTCATCTCAGTTGTCTCCACCTCTTCTCATGGGTGTGCCGTTACAGATATGAGGATCCATACTGGTACCATTGGGTAGGTCTGGAAGCCTTCCATAAGCCTTTTTTTTTCATTCCCACCCCCAGTTTGGTGTTGAGCAAGTTCCTACCTCATGGGATGCCAACAGGGTTTGAATGGTGTGGCTCTGCAGCACGGCTGAGGAGACAAGCTTAGTCCTCCACTATGCTCCATCAACACTCTGTGGTCTCCGAGCTGAGGCTCCACTCCCTGGCTCTGAGGGCAGCATCGCCCTAGGCACAGAGAATATTCTTGTGTACTTAAGCATCTGCAAGTGAAAGAAGAGAAATAACGATTTTTACCAGTTTATAATTCACCCAACCTGAATCCTGACACATCTCAAACATTGAGGGTGTTAGACTTTCTCCCAAAAAAAGACCAGTAGTAACTTTCTCACAGGCATGTGTTATGTAGCCTAAAAATACATGCCACTACCATCTCTGTCTGGAACAAACACTTCTAAGGTTTTTTCTTAGAACTGCTCTGCAATACCTGGACTTCGTTTTGGTGAAGGGTCCCTAAATTTACTACTGCTAGCTCGCTGACACTTCCATGGACTATCGGCATAGTGACACACAAGTGGCGAGTTTGTATACAGTGCAGCTGCGCAGAGCACAGGCTGGGTGTCCTGGCATTAGACTATTTTAATGAAACTCATCAGGTCTTATCTTCTCATTTCTGACCTTGTGAAAGCTATTGACTTGCTTTTGTATTCTGGTGGTTTAGCACTCAATATCTGAAACACCATTATGAATAAAGTGAAGTGTAGTATTTTATAGATGTGTGTGGCCTACAGTCCTCTGCCCATTTTCAGTCTTAAAACAGCAAAAAGTGAAGGGAGGGGAAACAACTGCAAGGTGTTATCTCTGGGCAAAACACAGATATGTTCTCGATTCAGTGCCAACAATACCCAGTTTTTGAAAGTTACCTCTCACTACACATTACTTAAAGCATATCCAAGCAAAGAAAGGCAACACCCATGCAAGGATTCATTAGCAATAATGTTGTGGTTTCAGCCTCGTTCCTTTAAAAATGACTCACCAGAAAAAAAACTCAGAAAAGACCTCTGTCTTAATTATTGTCCTGGCCTCAACATGGCTCTTTTTATCTGCTCATGCAGAGCCATCAAGCGAGGAACTCGCTGAGCAGCAGAGCCTGCACCCATCTCCCCTGCTCCTGGGCAGCCACTACCCTGCTGGGAGGGAAAAAGCACTGCTGTGGGGCAAGATGCAGGATGGTGCTGCACGCCCTCCATCTCAGCAGAGGACCCGCTGAGCCTTGCAGCTGAGCACGGCCAGGAAAGCCCTGGGAGAAGCAGCCTCTCGTAGACACGTCGATTCGGAGAGCCAGGCAGCGGCAGCCATTCCACCAGCACCGCTTGTGGTGTTGGACAGGAGAGCATCAACACTGTAGCTGCAGCCAGCTTCTTCAGCACACATTTTTGACACAGGCATTAATTACCTCATCACATGCCATTTTTTCCAGAGGGCCCCTGCCTGGTCCCGTGCACGGAGCGGATCATGCTCGCTGAGCAAACTGCCGTGCAGCCGCTTGTTTTGTCGCCGTCATTTGGTGCGTGGCCCTAGGAATCGTTAACGGCACCGTATGCAGGCTGTGCATGCCATGCCGCCAGAATTAGCAATTTCCACATGGGTTCTTCCATGGCATCAGTTATTGTAGCAACACAGCGCTTCATAACATTAATCAATTTATTTTCAAAATACTCTGATAAAATTTCCAAAGAGTTTATCTGCAAATCCACAAAGAGTATCCACTGAACACGTGCACACTCAACTTTTTCACGGGTTTACGATAAGGCCACATTTTGACGGATTTTTATAGAAATGAAAAAGAGCACCATCATAGCCCCAAACTAGAACAAAATGCAGTCTAGTACTTTGCTATCCTGCTGTTGAAGTCTACAGGCAGGGTGAAAAAATTTCTCTGGAGATATACAGTAAACAGACACATTCAGGAACCTCAAGATGTGAATTTTTATCTAATGCTCGTACTTGTAACAGCGCTTACCATGTTAACAGAGTACCTCAGCTAACATCGCACGGCTCCAAATTGCTTCACATGTCTTCTGAGGTGGTAAAAGGCCCGACTGCCAGCAGCCCCTCTCGGTCCGCAGCAACATCTGCACTTGTGAATTGTCCATACAAAATTCTGTGGCACACTGAAAACCGGACATATGGGGACAGTATAAAATACAGCGGATTAAAATTGCAAAATAAATAATACTGGGGCCAGTACAGCAGTTGTGTTATTCCTTTTCCCATTTAATTTAAAAACAAAACCCCATAGCCCATTATTAACTGTAGCTTCTGCATTAATTTTCAGTCTGCCAACCTAGTGTACTCCAGAAAGACAAGGTCTTGCTACAGAAACTAGCTTCACTTGTGTTACTATGTGTGAAGTCTTATGTGTCACCGTAAATTTACATTTTGTGGTTTATTAATATTTCACTGTTGTGAGGTGAATAATTATATTTACCTCTATTTTCCCTGAAAGTAGTGTATTTTTATATTACTTTAATACCACCAATGCTTCAGTTATTGCTAATATTAAAAATGGATTTAATTATGACTTGATTAATCCAGAACTAAAACATGGTTGATATCCGAACAGGCCAGGCACAAATCAGGTGTAATTTACATCCCTAATTATTGCATTAACAATTTCTTTCTTCTGAAACACTGAAATGGCACGCCCGGTATAATCATGATGAAGAGCAGCAGCAGGCCAGGAAACGCAGTCAGCTTAAACAAGGTACGCGCTGCACTGAAATAGCTAAGCACGACAGATAAGAAACGATACCAAAGCAGCCTTTAGAAATTAGGAAACAGGGCTGGGACAGCCCTGCACACCGTGCGGGCCCGTGATTTCTGGGATTCCCCGATCCTCGGGGGGAAACTGTCCTGCGGGAGGGTCCGCGAGCCCCTCACCCGTGAAGGCCCGCCATCAGAGCATCAGCAGCCCCTGCTCTCCTCTTCCTTTCCGTACACGGGGGATGAATGTCGTCCAAACCGGGACTCACGAGGCCCTCTTTTTCCCAGCCTAATCTCTACTAATGCTTCATTTCTTCAGTGGTATCTGGAGATCCTGGACGCGTTACTGGGTTAAATAATTAAATAAAGCCTTGTCTCTCCTCTGTGGGCTCACACTATTTTTTTTTCCCCTCCAGTTTTCTCTGTATTGATCCACTTTGAGGGAAAAAAATAAACCTGCACTTTAAACAACAAGCAATTTGGCACCGGCCCTGTCTCTTCTTTGTACCACGTATAGCTCTAAGACCACTGTTGGTGCCAAGGGAGCAATAACTCACAGATAAAAAAACCCTTCAATTCTAGAGGGACACGGCTGTGCTTTGAACCCTGCCAGCCTGCCGAGCCCCCCCTCGACACCCAGCTCTGGGGTACAGCGAGCGAGGAGCCCTCGCCACCAAAATCTTCCCTCTCCCCTGGTCCTGCGTCCCTTGCCGTGCCCCAGAGCCCGCCGGCCGGGGACGAGGGCACCGTCTGCCTTTGCGTCGCCATCAGGCAGGGCCGCTTCGCTCCTGGGGGCTTTGCTGCCTTTCCCCCCCCGACAGCCACGCGCGTCCCTTCCAGGGACGGCACCCCGGGGCTCGCACCACCCGAGCAGCCGGCCGTGGGCACGGGCACGTCCCCGGGGAGCGCGGACCCCGCGCGCCCTGAGAAGAGCCGGCCTCCCCACGGCAGGCCCCTGAGGGGCCGCCGCCTGAAGAGAAGGGCAAGGCTGTCACCGAGCCCTGCCAGCTCCAGTGGGCTCAAGCGGCCCTGAGCCACCCCCGGCCCCTGCCTGTGGGCACGGGAGCGCCATTTTGGCCCAGGCCTTCTGGGGGTACAGCACAGGAACGGGGTGGCCCGTGCCTCGCAGCTCTCAGGCCCTTGTGGGACTTCCCGGGCGGCCTCGGGCCTCCCTCGTGAGGTACTGACCTTTGTCTGAGGAGAGCTGCGCTGGCGGCGGAGCCGTGGCTGTCTCCACCCTGCTCTGGCCGCCCGCCAGAGGCGGTGGGACTGCGGCCCATCGGGGCCGCGGGACTTTGTGCCATCATTCGTGTCAAGGCTCTGGGACGGCGCCTCGCCTGTGGTTGCCCACAGCTCCCATCCCGCCTTCCCTCATGGAGCACGCTGCTCTTGCTGCTTTCCCACGTCTACTCTTCGTCTACGAGGCGTTCAGAGAAACATCTACGGCAGGGAGCGCAATGAAACACGCAGCCAGGTCCCAGCGGCTGTCACTGGCTTTGTTCAGGAACAGTTCGAGACTCAGAGCCTCGCTGAACTCGGCACTCTGGCCACCGAGGCAGTCGTTGAAGACACATTGAAGCCGATACGCTAAAAGCAGTAATATTGACGTGTACCCTGTCCCTTAAATGTTCCCGTAAGTCTCCTGAGGCCAAAATCCTGACTGCCCACATCATCTGTGCCTTGGACTTCTTCCAGCACCTAAAGCACCCCAGTGCGCCTGTATTGTCTGGATGACTTGCACCTGCACAGACCATTGCAGCTCTGTGAATACACGTCCCATGCAGTGTCACCCATCTTACATACTCTCACACCACGTGCCACGGCCTGTGAACAAGTCCCTTCTTCCAAACGTCACGGCTGGGGCAGAAGACAGAGCCCCCGTGGGTGCCACCTCCTCCTGGGAGGACATCTGTGCCCTTCTTCCCTGCAGGCAGGGTGCACAGCAGCTTTGCAAAGCTATTCTGAAATGGGTGCTCGGTAGCCTGCGCCACAGGCAAAATTACGGCAACTCAGGCTCAAGGAAGAAGTACAGAGTAGGGCCTCCTTGACCCGTATGCAACATGTGACGGAGTTGTCATTGGAGGCACCAAATGTGACGCTGTGCTCAGTACCAACTGGCATCAGGAGAAGACTCCAGCTTGACTTCCACCATGGCCAGCAGCTCAGCTAGAAGGGCGATGAGCAGGTGAGTGCTCTCTCTGAACCATTACTTCGCGTGAGAAACGGGGGTGCTGGTGGCTTTGGGGGCTTCTGAGGGAGGAGTCCATTGGAGCAGTTATGGGCAGTTCCAATTCCAGAAAACAAACCCAGCCTCCAGCTGCAGAGGGATTCCACCCCTCGTCTAGACCGGGTATCCTCACACCTACACAAAACAGCCACAGGAGAACGTCCAAGTTGGCGGGGGCACCCCCCTCCCAGGCGGCCACCTTAGCACCCATTTTTCACTAGGCTTTAAGGCCACGCAGGAAGATGGCCGAGTTGACATCAACGTGGGGGACACTCCACGTTGATATCCTGGTGGTCAGTGGGTAGCCAGCTTCTGGAGCACTGCTGAGGGGGGACCCGTGCTGACCTGGCGACATTTTCACAGTTAAGAGTGATCAGGTACTTTTGTATTACACGGTAAGTCTGCACTCCGTGCCCTTTGGAAAGGCCCTTATCTTCTAAGTACTTCCTGTTTTTCTCTCACCATTTCACCGTGGGGTACAAATGACCACATGTCCTTATCCAAGAGTATCTCTGAGCATACTGCAGTGTGTGCACGGCGCATCGTGGAAAGCAGGACACTTCCCAGTCCAGGAGAGGATCGGAGGAAGATACAGATCAGCGAAAACGAGGCCTGGGATCTAGAAAGCCAGAAGTTTTACAGGGGGTGTACGCGTGGCTGGTATCCCCCTGCGCAGGCCCCAGGGACGGCAGCCTTCGCCACACACCAACATGGTATCACGGTGCCGCTTTCCCCATGGCACCCACCCTCGACATCCCCCCCCAGCCCTGCTCTGGGCCGGGACACCCTGCCCACTCCCACAGTGCTGCGTGGGGCCCTTTGTACCCTCGGGTTCCAAAAGGTGTAGATTTACGGCACCCTCTCCTTTTCTATGGCTGCTTTTAGGTTTACACTTTCACCTCTAGGCCCAGCAGAGTAACGTGGGTGCAAGACGACCTCTCGCTCGTCACAGCGGGTCTCCCACCACCCTTGAGCAAGCTGTGGAGGGCAGGAAAGGGGGTCCACAGCTCTCCCACCCCGGCCGTCCGGAGCAGCCCCCCCCGGCTTGTTACTTCTCCTAATCCCTTCCGGGCCTGGGCCCTGCAGCCCGTCCCCCACCTGCACAGCCTCCTTCCTTTGGTGTGTGTGTGTGTGTCCCCCCCCCGTTTTACTCCCTTTGCCCTTTCCCATGCACTTCTGCATTTTAATTTTCAGGAACTGTTTGCACGCCATCAGAATTGCGCGCTCCGCTCCCATTATATTTAAAAAAAATAAAATCAAATCAAAACAACCGCCCCCCCCACCGAGGCATCCCGCCGCCTGCAAACCCCCTCCCAGGTTCCTGCGCTGTATGGGGGGGGGGGGGAAACAACGCGCCCCCCCCCCCGCCCGCCCCGCCCGGCAGGCGGAGGGGTGCCCGCCTGCCCCGGGCGCTCCCGCGGAGCACGTGGGCGGAGGCGCGGAGCTCCGCGGGCGCTGCGCGCTGCGGTGCGGCCGGTCCGGGTGGCGAAGGGGGGGGGGGGGGAAGGCGGCGCGGCCGGGGGGGCGGCGGGCCCCTCCATCTTGCTCGCCCCGCGCCGCGCCGTCCCGCCCGCCTCCCTCCCTCCCTCGTCATTGTCTGCGAGCGGCGGCGCGGCGGCGGCGGCGGCGGCGCTTATAAGGCGGCGGGCATTGCCCGGATGTGAGCGGCTGGCGATGTGTCTTCCAGGGAAAGATGCTATTATCCGCGTCTCCGCGGGGGAGGCCGTGGTGGTGAGGAGGAGGAGGAGGAGAGCGCTGTAAACTTGGAACAAGTTTGGGACGGGCGGCTCCGCGCTCGCTCTGGGGGTTTTGCCTTTTTTTTTTTTTTAAGGAAGGACAGAGGGGAAAGTCCCCGAGCCGCCACGGCGCTCGCAGTTTGTCAGTCACCATGTGTTTGTAAAAACAATAGAGGGAAAAGTTGTCGGACCTTCTTTTTTTCCTTTCTTTTTGCCTTTTTTTTTTTGGTTGGTTTTTTTTTTTTGTTTTTTTGTTTTTTTCCTTGGCTGGCTGGCGTCTCGGCTGTCTGGGTGGGGGAGCTGGTGGCGGGCGTTTGGTGGTCGGGAACCCCAAATCCCAACAAAGCCAGGTGTAGGGTGCCTGTAAAGCTGTGGAGTACCCCGGAGCAGGACTGACACTTACAGTACTTTTTCGTGGTTTTGGAGGGTCACACACGTGTGAGATAATAAAGCACTTTGGCAGAAGATTCCTCTCTTTTTTTTTTATTTTTGTTTTTTTTTTTTTTATTTTTGTTCCTTTTTTTCCCCCCCTTGGAATATTGTGAACATATTTGTGGCCATTTAAGGTAAAGTTACAATTTGCTGTTAGAGTAACTTGTTTGTGTTTTTTTGTTTTTGGTTTTTCTTTTTTTTTAAATTGTCGATCCCAATGTGTTATTTAAAAAGAGGTGCAAGTTATTCGATGTGTAAATGCAAATAGAAAGTACACCGTGTGCGCGCACACATAATTGCTCGTGTGTATAAATATACATTCTATATACACGGTGTAATTACACGTGTGAGATCTACACTAAGGTGCAAACGCTCAGCGTGCTAACTCGGTGCTTTATTTCCTACCGGAAAATGAAGTCGAACTAGTTTTCGTGGAGTGTGTCGGGCCTGCAATAGCAAAATGTAAAATAAAAGTATAACATGCTGAGGGGGGAGGGGGCCGCTGGCATCGTCCCCAGAAACTTGAGCGAAAAGCGAATCAAAGGGCTGATTTTGCAAAGTTTGCAGCAATGCTCTCTGTAAATCGAAAACCTCGGGTTTGAAATTTAGCTGTAGGCACGGGGGGGGGGGGGCGGTTGGGGGGAGGGGGGGATCCACAAACAAACCAAAACAAAGCAGAATTAAAAAAAAAATGGACTGGATAATACAAGGGGAGAAAATATTGTTCCTCTTGGCAAAGTCTCCGCATCACGTGTATTTGCAGCCTCGTATAAACTCGCTTTGCCATGTGTATGTGCGCGAGCTGGGGAAATTTAAAGTATAATCCCTGCAAAAGTGCGGCGCGGGCGGGAGTCGGCGGCTGGCCGGGATCTGCAGCTCCATGATCTGCGGGTACGGAGGCGGCGCGCCGCCCGGCCCCGCGCCCCGCTCCGCTCCCCTCCGCTCCGCTCCCCTCCGCGGGCGGCCGGGCGGGCGGCGGCAGGCCGGCGGCGGGCGGGCGGGCGGGCGCGGAGCCGGCGGCGGGAGCGCGGGGCCGGCGGGCGGGGGCCCGGCCCGGCCCGGCAGCGCGGCGGCGGCAGCGGCGGGTAGCGGCGCTGCCGGGGCTGCGGCGAGGCGGCGCGGCGCGGCCGCTGCGCTGGGCTCCGCTCCGCGCCCCTTCCCTTCCCTTCCCTTCCCTGCCTTCCCTTCCCTCCCTTCCTCCCCATCCCTCCTTCCCTCTCCTCCCCTCCCCTCCCCCCGGGCGCTCGGAGGGAACCGATGACTCCGCACAGGCCCGAGCCGCTCCCGGGTTGTTGTTATTAACCCCCCCTCCCCTCCGCAAATTAGAAATTGGGGCTAATTGTCAAAGGCTGCTCTCTGCTTCCCTCCCGGCCCCTCCACCCCCGCCCCGCGTCCCTCCGCACCGGCGCCTCCGTAGCCTGCGACTTTGCATCTCTTTTTTTTTTTTTTTTTTTCATTGCTGTTATCGCTCTTTGCCGTTTCTGCCTCTAAACGCTACTTTGCGTGGAAGAAGGAGAAGGGAAAAAGTTGGGAGCGGATGGCTGTAGTTTCTTCTCTGGGATCCTCATTCATTCCTCGCTGAACCTCCTGTTGCATAAATGATGCTCCGGGAGCGAGGCTTTTTCTTTTTTTTTCTCCTCCGGATTTGGGTTTAGAGTGGATGTTACCGGGTTTCGATCGCCTCTTTGGAAATACAATATCGCTTTTTTGTTGTTGTTGTTTTTGCTGCCCCTCCATCTTTTTTCCCTCCCTTCTTCTCAACTACCCACCCCCGACCCCCACCCCCCTGAAAAATCCGATTGTGTTTCCTGCAAGGCTCGGGACTGGGTTTCTGATTGCGGTTATTTCCATGTTTCTAGGTTTGTGTGATTTTGCTAAAATGCATCACCAACAGCGAATGGCTGCCTTAGGGACGGACAAAGAACTGAGTGATTTACTGGATTTCAGTGCGGTAAGAAACAACGGTGGAAATTAACAACAGCTGTAAAAAAATATCTTCTAGCTGATCTGTTAAACTAAAAAAAAAAAAAAAAAAACCAAACCAAAAACCAAACCAACAAAAACAAAACAAAACTGTGATCTAAGTACATTGGGCAATTTTTAATCAGCAGCTAGAACCATGGTAAATATCTTTCTGCTTTTAAAAAAAAAAAAAAAGAAAAACAAAAATTAGAGTCTTTTTATTATTTCTTATTGTATGTGATGGGAGATGCAATCGTGTTCACAGCTTATTTTAATGTCTTGGATGTCTAAAATAATTCATACAAAAAGAGATGCCCCTAAAACCGAACATTTCTCATCATTAGTTAATAACAATATCTAGCACTTTTACTGTGCTTTACGTTTTATAGCATTGTTGGCACATGAACTAATTAATTGCTAATTAGTTGCTTATATTCTATTTTCAGTTCTTCCCTTGTTTCATTTTTTGGCACATGGAAAGTGCAAAGAAATCCATGACTGTCTCAGTTTAAAGTTTTCACTGAAATCTCATATGGCTTCTGCTGTCATTAAAACTGCTCCAATCTTTTCCGAAGCCCCCCAGCTAGATGGTGCTTTTTTTTTAAAACAAAACAAAAAAAAAAAGTACTTTTTGTCTCTTTGGGCTGCTCCTGGCCGGGCTGGTTTGGAGGCCAAACGTTAATCCGGACGTGTGCACTTGTCTAGTTTTGTCAGGCTCCCCCTCCCCCTCCCAGCCCCTTCCTTCCTCTCCCCATCCCCTCCCTTCCCCCCAATATGTCAGGAGTATCTATCTATCCAGTTATTTATTTATTTAAGGGGAGAATCAGTTTGCTGTGAGATGCATGTATGTTCCTAAAGACCAGCAACACCCCGCAAAAACCTGACTCCCCCCCCCCCCCCCCCCCCCCGTGTAAATGAGGCTGCTTCAGGCTGGTGCTGCTGCTGCTGCTCCAGACTTTGCTTTGGAGGAATGGCTTGGGGAAGTTTGGCCAGGAAACGTAGCCTGAGGCAGCTTTGCAGCCCCCTCTTTGCTTGTTGCACTTTTTCCATTTGTTCCTTCGCTTTTTGCAGGCTCTGACTCAGGGAAGGTGCGTATTATCCACTAGACACGTCGAAGAAGAGAGAAACCAATTAGGGTCGAAATAAATGCTAGGGAGAGAGAGAGGGAGCGAGAGAGAGGGAGAGAGAGGGGGAGAGGGAGAGAGCCTTGCTTCAAATTGCTCTCGTGTTAGAGACGAAATGAGAATTTAGGGCAGGTGGCACTTTGCATTATTATTATTTGGGTTCACATATGACAGGCAAATCGTAAAGCGGGATGGAAATGGACATTGCTACATTTATGGCCAAGGTTTCAGCAAAAAAACTTTTTTCGCCTTTGTCAGCGTGAGAGTTGGAGAGGGGAGCGAGCCCCGCTTCCCAGCCTGGATAACGCGGCTGGGGACTGGGGTTGCTCAAACTCCTCGGGAAGCGAATATTGTTTGGGGAGCTAATGAGCCTAATAAAAACGTGATGATGGTGGTGAGGGGCTGGTGGGGGCTGTAAGAAATACTGACTCATTTTCAGGTCTGTGGGGGATGATGTTTCGTGGTAGACAAACTATTGAACGTAGTTCACAGCGAATGTGGAAGGAACTTTTGACTAACAGTGGACTCGGGAATCTCTTGTTTTCCAGTAGTAATGCCTCTTTGTTTTTTTTAGATGTTTTCACCTCCTGTGAGCAGTGGGAAAAATGGACCAACTTCCTTGGCAAGTGGACATTTTACTGGCTCAAGTATGTAAAATTTTTGTTTCATATGTAGTTAAAATGTTGTTAGTTATTTATCCATAGGCATTACCTTTGTTGTGGTTGCGTTAATCTCTTCTGGGGAGCAGATTCATTCAGATCTGAGCGGAATTATTCCTAAGCGCTGACTGTTATTATTATTATTATTACTACTTATTATTTCCACAAGACTGGGACATTTTGACAGTATTTCCATACATTTATGATATTTTTAACCCCCCCCAAACTTCTCCTCTGTATAATTGTTCAAGGTGAGCTAGTTTAAATCTTTTTCTTTTTTCAATTGAGCATTGGAGATTTTTATTTACAATTTCAGATGCTGTCTCTTGTATCTCAGAAATGATAATCAAAACATCTTGCATGAGAATGAATTTTGTGAATAAGAATTGAAGGTTGCTTAAATAAAATAAATAAATAAATAAGCAAGTATCTGAGTATAAACACCAACCTCTTCCGGGAAAAGAACTCTTTAGTATTAGAGATCACTGTTTGCTGATGGAATATTTGTCGGTGAATTAAATCTTCGGGCCGATTTCTTTTCCTGGTAGAAGACAGGGCATTTTCTTTCTAAATATTTGACTGCTTTTGAAGAGTCCCTGAAATTTAACTGGAGGATTTGTTTGTTTGTGTGTTTGTTTATTTGGCTGTAGTAGTACTATATGGGCAACTTCTGCATTCCCTAAAAACAGGAGTCCTGTTTGATGACAAAAGAAATATCAGAGCTCTTTGTGGTAGAACATATGTGTACAATAATTGTCTGGCAACTGAAGTTTTATATACAGGTTTTTATATGCCTGACAAATTAGAAGTAAAACCAGCAAGGATACTTACGCATTTGAAATTTCCTTACTCTTCTATTAAGTTCGTTTAGGAGGGTTCCCTGCCTTGCGGATGTGGTGTTTTGGACAGGACACAAATACATCTCCGGGTAGAGAGTTGCAGTGTTTTAAAAGCACAGGCAATTACACATACCAACACACTGTACGTAGTATTGTTATACACAGAGTACTGTTCTAAATCAGATGGTAAATTTGGACAAGTCTTCACTGCAAACTGCCAGTGGATATCTAGATATAAACACGTCATTGCATATAGTTTCATGCCTGCTATTTGCAGTTTGTACTCAATTAAAGGAACCTCTTCTGTGTATTCAGTATAGCCATTTTTATTAAATGCACTAGTATGTCAATTAACTTCTTATTTCCAAAGACGGACTTCCTAATTTGAAGGTAGTCTGTAATATAAATTTTGATCAAATGCCGCCAACAATTATTAAGTACTCATTTTGTGAATTTTATTCTATTCAGACTTTCAAAATAACATGTTTTTGGTTTTGTTTCACAAATTTGGTTATATTATGAATATAGTGACTTGGTGAATTTTACTATTAGGTTTGAATAGGTTTCCAAATGTAATTTTCTTTATATCTCGCAAGCTAAAGGTTTTAATCCTATTTTTTGTCATTTTCTGAATTACATAATTTTAATAACTGATTTAACCGAATACATAATATTCACTATATTTGTTTTCGCTGGAGAGAAGCGAAGAGTGTTTGTGCCAGACAAATCAATTTGTCATGCTTATATACCAGTCAATGCAGCAACTAACACTTGGTCTCACAGCAATTGACTAGATAGTTATATTTACTAAATGCATCGTAAACCTCATCTATGAAGTCATTTTGATCAGAAATACCACGGGATAGCAAATCTGAACAGGGAGCGAAATCAAGGGGTTATATGGTTTTTTATTGTCTCTAAATCTGAAAGGTTAAAGTAACTTTGACGCATCATTTTAGATATACGAATAATTTAATGTGCTGAAGTACATTAGTAATATTAAGATATAGACTATTTAAAATAACACCTGAACTCTCCCACACTGTTAATAACATGTAAATGCTTGAATACACCGGTCTCTGATGGTGGAGGATGAAGTACCCTGCTTGATAAAGGAACGTATACTGTATGTTGGTAGATTGTTTGCACAATGGCATGCAGCACAGGGTACATTCTTCTAAAGGAAAATAATTTTGAATTTCCTATATAAAGATCTGTTGCTTGGTTATTAGACAGGGAGTTTTGTAGTGAGCGATCAGTGATTTCAAAAAAAGTTGTCAGAATCTAGGTATCAGTGAATTGCCCCTCACTGATAGTCGGTGAGAGGGTGGATGTGTGGCCTGAAGATACAGTTGCGAGAAGGAGAAGCGTGGCTATTGTTTCCCTGTGCTCTTGCTGGCCAGCTAGCTGTGTGCGAGAGTCTTGCTGCTTCAGAATATTTGGTGTGCGGTGTTGTAATGAGCCAGGACTTGAGAAATTCAGATTTGTTATGATAGCGCCCAGACAACTGCTTCAAGAGATGTTTCCTGTAACTATATGGAAGGATTAAAGATAGCCCCGTTAATAACATAGGAACACAGTTTATTATTCTAGTTATGCATATTGATAATACAGAATTTTAGTGATCTGAATGCAGCTTGGTCTTCATCCTGGACAGATGCCCTTCTGAAGTTTGAGCTGACCTTCTCTTAATGGTCCTCTTTTAAAAATTGTATTTACTGAGATGGGGAACCGCAGATGTCGTTCTTCTGCATTAACCTGAAACTTATCTTATGGGGGGAGAGAAAAAAAAAAAAAAGACCCCAAAGAAAAGTAATCCCAAGCAGTGAAGTGAAACTATAACTGTACTTTAGCAAGTGTGGTAATATTTCATGCTTAAAGTCATCTTAATAGCTTTTTACTCATCTAATATATGATGCTCTATTGTGATTTGTAATGTGTGAATGAAAATAAAGTAAAGCCACATTTCCTTTTAATCTTTAATTTCACAAACATGGCTTCTTACCATGTTAAGAAATGGTGAGGGCTGCAAGGGAGAAAGGAATGTAACCTGAGCCACAGCCGTGACATTCCCATGGAGCATTTTTCACATGAAAGGCTTTTGTCAACCCAGTAAAGGACCAGGAGTTTTTGTTTGATGTTTGCAGGTGTTCAGCAGAGAGCACTAAAACAATTCAGCCATGCTGGTTTAGAGACTCTGACCTTAACAGGGAGAATTGGTGAAGACTGAAATTATTTTTAAGAAAACTCCCATGGAGTTACCTCAAATTTATATTGTATTTGTAAAGTGATTTAATACCTGTTACTTAAATTGAACAATATACATCCATTAGAATGAAGCTGGGTTTTTATTTTTTCTTTTTTTTCTTCTTTTTTTTTTTTTAGGACACTTGCCAAAATAAAATTGATTTTCCCAGATCATCTAAAATTTTCTGAATAGTTTACCTTAGCTTCTGCAGTAAAAGCATTTGTCATAATCTAAGTGCGAGCCATTGTAAAATAAGGGGAAGATGATGATCGCTGGTGTTTGATTTTGGGAATGGGTTTTGGAGCAGTTTTTCAACAATTGTGGTGCTGAAGAATTTGCTAGGTCTGTCACATTTGGCATATTTCAGTTTTCGAACTGATAATCAAAGCCCACATCTTCCTGATTATGTTCAACTTCTGCTTCTTCTATTTTAAGTATTTAATTTTACCTAAGTTTTCAAGCATCTGTTATAGATTGCCCACTATGTATATGTTTGAATATTGTGTGGGTGTGAGTAGCAGTAGAATAACTGAATTCTTATGATTGGCCATTCCTAGTGCACAAAAAAAAAATCTAAAATCTTTGCTAGCACAGACATCACTGAGTAAAGTGAAGTCAGTTTAAAGGCTTTAAAGACTTGCTTTTAATTTTGCCATTAGTTTGATTAGGGCTTGTCCTGCATTAGAATAACAGCGATTACAAATTAATACATCTTTAACTAGGGTGTCACAAATTCAGCTTGGTTTTGAAGTCCTTTTTTACTTTGGATGTGTCTGTGAGTAAATTATAACCAAATAGAGTTTTTTAAGTACAGTTCATTTTTGGAGTGTGGCCTTCTGGGAAAGGTGTATAATTCTGCTGTTATTGGTTGATCATCAGAAAAACTGAATTAAATACAGTCTTTATCCTGAAAACGTTTTGGTAGCCACTCAGGTTAGGCACACCTCAGGATGCGTGCACGGGTCCTGTTAGTGTCAGTGGGAATAATGCGTGTGTGTACTAGGGAAGAATATACCCTTTACCAGGGAGGATTTTGGAAGAATGTCATTTATTTTGGGGGTTATAATGCAGAATTGCCGTTCAAAAGAAAAAAAGTAAGAGATGAGAAATTTTAAGCGTATGGATCAGAAAAGCACTTTTAATGATGAAGGAAAAGAAGTGTAGTAGGTACATAGCTGTTGCAAGTACATAGGTGGCTCTGAAAGGTAGTCCACATTTATAATGGTATATGTCAGAAAACACAGAAAATTATGATTGAATTTGGGTGTTGGCTTTGCTTGCGTGTTGCACCACGTTCTCCCTTTGCCAGGCGGCATTCCAGGTCTCCAGCACACTGGTGCGCAGGACACGGCACCTCCCAGCCCCAGACCCTCCGGCCCCTCGCCTGGTCCGCTGCTGCTGCTGCTAGCCCGTGGCTGTGCTTTGTAATACTCCTCTCTTCATTTGACTGTTGAAAAATACTTGAGGCTTTAGCTACGTAGATACACAAAGGCAACTGCTTCCATATTTTTCATCCCTAATGTTTTGTAATTATGATTAAGAAGAAGAAGAATGCTAGTTACCTCCCATCCTTCCAGCTATGTTTACTTGTGAAGCATTCGATCCTCCTCCCCTCCGAGTCCTATTAAAGAGAGTACTGTGGGGGCAGAAAAAGACCCACGCTATGATATTTGAATTGGCCTGAGACACCGTAGCGCATACTTCGAGGAGCTAAATATTTAGTTACAAAGAAGAGAGGTTACTTCTGAGTTTGTACGTTGCTTGCAGTGGCAAACTGAGTGTATCCTGCAGAGGACGTTCCAGAGACACAGCCACCTGCAGTCACTCACATATATTTAAATCTGGAAGCTAAGGTCCTATCTTGGTAATTAAAAAAAAAAAAAAAAAGATGCAAATCCCCTTGATTTCTGATGTTGGAAGAAAACTAGCCTTATTGAATGGAAGAGGGTCTAAACAAATGCTCTGCAAAATGCTTGCATTGGATCTGATTTAAGCAAACTGTATCTGAAACAGTTCAGTCATGCTGTTGGATACTGTAGCTTTTTTTTAAATACTTTTTGTCATAATCATTGCGTGTCTACCTTGTCAAGACTCCTGAATATGTTTAATAATTTAAAAACATAGACATTAGCTGTCTGAGAGGCTGAAATGCTTGGGGGCCAGATCCAGCCAAATGTCACTTGAAGGAGATGTTTGTGCCTGCCATTGCCAAATTTAGCAGTAACAGGAATAATGTTTTAGATTATTCAGTGGATACGAGGTATCTGTGAAAAAGGTGTATCTGTTAAACCAGTGAACTTAGGTCTGAGTTGGAGTTAAGTAGGAGTACAAAGCTTGTCTAACGTGTTCAGTAAGGGATGCAGGAAAAAAAGGCATTTGGGAGCGTGTGAGGTAGAATTTGGCTTCTTCCCATTAGATTTGTACTTGTGCCACTCCCAAATTCATATTGATTTTTGTCATAGGCAAATGCAGCTTCCATTGACTGAACTCCCAAGAAACATTAAATAGCCACAAATAATTGTCAGCCTGTGCATCTTGTGAACACCAGGTCACACAAATTTCAATCTTTCACCACTTACACTTATTTTTTGGCTACTGCAAAAAGAACATGTGATTTAATTTTTTTTTTTTTTTTTCCTCCCCCATGATTTAAACCATTACTGAATTTTGGAATTGCTTTGATATTTTACTTACCTAGTAAGTAAAAGGATTTAAGCACACGCTTTGGGATCCCAGGAATGTTGCGAATGAACTGCTTGACTTTTTTTGACAAGATCAGCAAATATCTTTACCATACTATTGTAATGAGGAAATCACTTAAATAACAGATGAACAACTAAGTCCCATAAACATATATAATAGAACTATGTAATGAAAGTTTATGCTGTTAATTGCTTGAATCTCTCTTAAATGCACAGAATCATGGAGCACTAAAAGCTGTCATATAAACAGTTTTGTTTTGAGTTTAAAATTATTCCTTTTTTTTTTTTTTTTTTCATCTGCTATGATAAACAAAGTCATTTTGTAAGCTTTACAGATCAAACATTTACTTCTAATGGTAAACTACATTTTGTATCTGGAAATTTGTGTCTTTGCAAGTCCCAGAAAAAGAGTAGAGCCCCGGTGGCCCCAGGCCTGTGGTTTTCACTGTTTGATATCATGATGTTATTTAGATCAGTTCCCATAAGCCAAGATAACAGATCTGCAATTGTTGAATAAGAAACAGGGTATGTGTTTGTAATGGTTTAAAGATCTTTTACCAAAATTTTCCCAGATAAATGATACCAGGGCGCTGGACATAATCAAAGTAGAAATAAAAAGGGATAGAAATTACATTTCAAGAAGTGGAAATTATTATTTTTTATGTCCTGAATCGGAGGCAGCCTATTGTTTTGAAGCTTATGAAATGCAGCCTTACGAAAGTCAGGTGCCTACATCTCCTAGGGCTCCTCATAGCTGGCAGAGGAGGGATTGCCCCAAGGCGTTTCAGATCAGTGAATCATTTTCTGGCGATGCCTACTCTCTACCAAAGGACCTAGCGATTTGCCGAGGCATAGCTTGCTGTGTTCTGGCTGTCGAAGGCTAGGTGAGACGGATCCCCCCCAGCCAGATCACACTCTCATTGCTCAGACAAATTTCGAGTTCAAGTAAGCTCACTGTGCGGTCATCAGAGAGAAGAGCCGGCATAGCCTGGGAATGTTTTACATGTCCTGCTGAAGATGTAGGCATATAAAATTAATATACATGTAATAGTATGTACCATCTGCCAGTGTCTGTAGGTAGTCCGTAGAGTTCCTCTTGCACCTCAGAAGGCAGGAGGAATAACAACAGTTAAAATGAGTCCCTTGAATAATTTAATTTGGTGTTACTTATTCTGTACTATTAACCGCTAAGTAAAAGTCGCTACCAAATTTCCTCATCTGCCTTTATGCAGCTGATGCTGCCTGTCAGTCTGAGGCAATGAGATGTCGAGGGGCCTCCACTTCTTTTGTCATCTGGGAGGTATCGTGTGCCTCACGGGATCTAGCCCAAATGCCGAAATCTGTCTCTTACCGTTTGTGCGTCAAAGGTTTTCAAACCTGTGACTTTAAGGTTTGCGCCTGGGCACGAATCTGTGGTCTTGTAACACTGGCCTGCTAAATTTTCTTCTTTAACCTGTTTGCAGTGAAAGCTTTCTGCCTAGTGCTTCTTGGCAAAGCAGAGCGGTGGCAATGACCAAATTCTTAGGTAATTTTTCTAATGTTTTCAAAGGCTGTTGTGTAATTTCTTTTCTTTGCAAACTTAGAGAAATAGGAAAAGTGCTGAGGAAGGTTGGCATATTTACTCTTTCTGCCAAGGTAAACACTAGTGCAGTTGATCTGCATATCAGCCAACCAGGTGTATTTAAAAATGGGTTTATCTCGGTGGATTTCAGAGCGGTGAGAAAGTATTTAATGTGAAGGTGCAGTTACAGCATTGTTCGTGTGAGAGCTATTGTGACAGTCACCGTTTAACGATGTCTTTCAAGACTACTATTGGTAGTAATGACAATACGTAGCTGCAATCTATTGTTGTCTGTGCTGGGTATTGATCTGTTTTGGAAACAACGCTTCACACACGGTGCTGTATTTGCAGAGTACTCTTGTGGAATTTGACTAATCCCCTAAGACTTGATTTGTTGAACATAATGATTTTCTTTTCACCTGGTGAAAAGGCTTCCGAGGTTAAGATGATGTATCTGGCGCTTGGTGGTGCCTTCTGCTCCACTGTCTCAGCAGGGTACCGGGGAGAGATGCTGGGCACTGCACTTGCGTGTTCGGAAGCCGCTTGGTCCTCTCCTCGCCGAAAGCCCGCTCTCGTTTTCAGCTGGCTTCAGCGGGCCTGGCACCTGGGCTTCATTTCCTTCATTCAGGGTTTTACGTGAAATCTGCATCAGCGCGTAAGTGACTACCGCAGAAAGGGACGCCGACGGCCCTGGCACGGGCGCCAGCGTTGTGGCGAGGCAGGGGCAGAGGAGCCGAGGCTCTCGCGCTCTCCGGCTGCTGGGAGAGGCGAAGTCGCTCTTGCTTCGGGCTCTGTGAGCAATGGCAGGCTGTCATCCGCTGCCTGCGAGCTGGCACGCTGCCGGCAGCCTTCCCAGCAGCTCCGTCCCTTCCTGCCCTTTAACACGCTTCCCATTGCCAGTGCTGCCCTTGGCACCCTGCTTCGTCGTGCGTGTGTGTGCGCGCGGCACCCTGCTTTGTTGTCTGTGTATGGCGAGCCGCAGAAGGTGATCTTAGGCCTGATGCAGAAGGGGTTCTTCCTTGGTCCGTGCTTCATTTGTAAGAGTGCAGAATCAGGGAGGCTTCAAACGGGAGATTTTACCTTTGGATTCTTACCATTACAGCAGATCCTTTCAGGCCCGTGGGCTATTTCTGTGGGTTCCAGCAAAGTTTATTTTAAAAAACAAAACAAAACACACCCTATTGCATATTACATTCACTATGTAGCGATCAGTACCTCTGCCAGGATAATTTTAGGGGTCCAAAAATGGAAAAAAATTGAAATCACTGAATTAATTCTTAGGCATGTGTGTAATCCCTAAGAAAATAGGGATTCAGTTCTTTTTGTTCTGTAGTATATAAAAATCAGACTTTCGCCTGGTGCTGTTTTTCTCAAATAAAAGCCTGTCTTGTTCCTGAAGATTTGGGATTGTCAGGTTAACATGGTACAATGCACTTTTTTCTTCTGACTGTACATTTAAATACGATCGACCTATTTGATAAATAACTGGTACAAAGGTTTTGCTATATTAAAAACAGCTAAGTATGACTCCTGATCAAATATCAAGACTGTAATTGAATCTCAGGGGTTCTGGTACTGTTCATAAAGCATTTGAGTTGTTTTGTGCTTCGTGACGTCAGCCAAAAGCTTGATTGAATTATGTTCTTGTATTGTGGGAGCACCTGCCAGTGCCACTAGACTTAAGGGTCTGTCAGCATTTCCATTACAAACCTTTCTGATAAGTTTGTGACTTGGCTCTGAGCGTTTGAACTGGGCTGAAGGCTGGCATATAAACTTTCAGCCTGGAAGCAAGTCGTTCCACAAATACAACAAACCCAAATAAAGTCCCCAAACTCTAACACGATGTATTCCTCCCTGTGACTCTCCTCTTGCCTACCTCTTCTTGAAGATCTGATGCTGTTCCTTGGGCGCAGTTCCTATTTGAAATGACTGCGAGATCTGACAGAGCAGAAGCTGAAATACTGGTGTCTAATGAAACTACGTGAAAGAGGGTTTCTTCAGTATTTTAGAAACAAAGACATGCAGGGATGAGGCTGTGACATAATCTGTCTCTGTAATTCTAGTACCACAAGACTGTTTGGGTGAACTTTCATGCATTAACATGATTTGGGAGTACCTGTGAGTGTGGTCCATTTCTGCTGGCAGTACTGCAGGGTATAGCATAGGTTTCCTCATTTTTGAGGGGATTCTTGATAAAGGGAGAAGTGACAGCAGTAAAGGTTGCATGTACAGTTATAATGCAGAAATAACTATTAAATTATTTTTAGCTCCTCATAGATGTGCATACTTAATTATGAGGACTACACATAGCAGCCGATCCTGAAAGGCGGAGGAAATATTTAGTGCTGTGCCGCTTGAGGTGCATTGCATTAGGAGTAAATGCTCCTTATCCTTAGATGACTGCTGTCCATTAGGCCTTGTAACTGTTTAAATGCTGCAGATATTTTGAGAGAGGGGCAGGGATGAGACTACTGCGTTCGTGATAAGGCAGATTCACCATCAGACCTCCTGAAAGGAAAGAAAGTGGCCTAATAGCTTGATTAAGTTTTGCAGCCATGAGACCATCATAGCAAGTCCTGGGTTCACCCCGAAGCTCACCCTGCCGTGTGTGCGGGAGGATCCTGGCTCTTTGCCCCTCCTGCTTCTCCAGGATTAACTGTTTTGCTTGGGCTGCGCACAGGGGAGATGACTTGGACTCTCAAGACTTCACAATACTGCAAAACCTCATTCACACAGCATTTCCTATAGCATAAATCACATCTACCTGAAATTTAGACAAGCATTCTGACACAGCCTTTCTGAAATCTGCTCCTTTGTAATGAATACTGTGTAGTCAGCCGGAGGTTGTGAATGTCCTCTCCACAAGACATAGTACCAAATTCTGTGGTATGACTTCATCTAACTCTGAAATGTTATTTTTTCAGACCTAGGATACTTTTTCAGTAGTATCTGAATGTTTGTGGCAGAGGGTTGAAGGAGAAATGGAAGAGAAGATTTGGAAAATACTTTTTCCTGTTCTTATAAATATCAATAAATTACACGTTCTGTGATTCCTGATGTGACTGTAACCTGTCAGGCACGCTTTCATTGTGCTCCTATACCACTGATGCAGCTTTTCTGGTCAGACCTTACAAATTGATCTTCCCATGCTATGACTAGCTAGCATCAGCTAGTAGTTGGTGTCTATTGCCAGAGCAGTTGGTTTTGGTTTGCCCTAAACTCGTGTTGTTCGAGACCATTTGTGCTCTTTGTGCTAATCTGGGCTCTCCTAAGCCAACTTTATTTAACAGTATTTTGTCCGTTATAGTCCTTTGGGAAAAATTATGTGTTAAGTCCTGATTAGAGACTAGATAATGCTTTATTCTGCAGCATCAGAGTTGTTAGCAAATGCATTGCTTAACTTTTGTTTTCTGTGGCTAATCACTTTGTTGATTTTATACTCTTTGGAAAGATTTACTTACTTAGGAAATACTGTGTCTTGTTATATAAACAGAGGAAAATTCATGTTCCTAAAATTAGATATTTTGTAAACATGACAAGGGCATTTAATTTATGAACTAGCTTATTAACTAATGGACATTGTCTTTTTCCCTCTCCTAATTTTCTCATTTATATTCCATATTTTTTTTTTTCTTTTATCTCTGTCTTTTAAAACTGAAGCGGTTAATCGGCACTAGTGGCAACATAGTGGTGAGAGTGCTTCAGGTTCATGCTCATGTCAAGATTTGATTAAGCGGTTTGGTCAGTGTGAAATACTGATGCTTCTTCACATCTCCCTGCCTGTGACTGAAGTGTACAACAGATACTGAAAATGTGTTGATATCCAATTAGAAGTTAACATGGCAAAATTGCCAATTATCAGAAAGTAAACACGCAGCTCAGGACAGCTTTTGTCAGCACACAGGCTCTCTGTTGTGTGTGTTCTTTGGGAGATGCCCCCTTTCCAGGGGACTGCTGGTTCCCTGGCTGTGGCATAAATCCTTAACAGTAAAATTATTGGCAGTAAATTGTCATTTCCTTTTTAACCTCAAACCCCGTTTAGCTGAAGCACAAAAACGTTGTCAAATTAAAAAAAAAAAAAAGTTATGACCCACGTTTTACCTCTTTTTGAGCCTCTGTTGAGAATTCAGTTGAATCCAGGTTATTTCAGTAGTATTGGATCAGCAGCATGGTCACTTCTTACCTTTACATGGGTCCCAGCTTGTCCAGCTGTTTGTCGTCTCATTTTCTCTATTTCTTCCCCTTTACTGACTTTGTTTTTATTCTTTCATCGGACTTGTGAATGCAAGCTCTGTAGGACAGGAAGAACACTGAAGTTCATTAAACCTTCATTATCTGAACACTGTGGGGCAAGATTTAGTCTTTTTGCAGTGCAAATCCAGGGTAGAGAGCTCTGCCACTGCACTGTGAGTATAATGTGGGGCAGTGGCGAAACACCTTCCAAAAATAAGGATTCTCTTGTGTCCAGAAAAAAACCACTGCTGGACTGTGTGGCCGACTGGATCTGACTGGTACAGTAACTCAAGCCCTTGATTCAATATCGTTCCCTTTAATTCCAATGTTTCCTTGCTTAGGGTGCAGAAGAGGTTATCCATTTAAAATTTAGAAGTGAAGAAATAGGAATGGAGGAAGGAACTGAAAACGCTGTAAGCCAAAACTTAACCAGAAAACAGATAAGGTGGTTATTATTTGCATTTTTGTGCTTCTGGAGTCCCGCTGCCCAAGTGTTTTATGTGGCCATTGAACCCATAGTATCTCACTACAAGGAGATGGTGAGATTTATTATACTAGAAGTATGATATTTTAAACTTTAAAAAATGTATAGCTAACTGTTTTTTAATGTAATTCTTAAGCGTAAAAAAAACCCTCTGGCTCTGCCATTGGGCAAAATTGTGATGTATTTGTAAACAGGGCAATGCCTAATGCCACGCCTAATGGAGAGTTGTTATTTTCTTAATCCAAAATAGAAAGAGCTTAAATAGAAAGTGCAGGATTATAAAAGAAGCAGCTTTATTCTTTTTAATATAAAGTTGTTTCCTCTTATTCAGCTCAGACCTAACCCCACTGCTGGAGAAAATAAATTTCTGGTGGCCTCCGCAGCGGTGGGATGAAACCCCTTGCGCTGACCGGCCCTTTGCTATGCACTTGTAAAGGGTCACAAGCACTGGGCGATCTCTGGAGTTGCTTTGCCATTTTGGTAATATTTGTACAATCATATTTTTCTGCTTAAGCCACTTTCCTGTCCATTGCTGTCTAAAAGACCTAGTACAACAGGAAATTAAGAGCAAAAATTAAAATGGATAATCTGTAGAGCATGTTCAAATTTGTCTGTTGTATTTATCAGGAGTCAATTTGAAAAATAACAATGCTGAATAAAAATAGAAGTGAATGTAAAAAATAAGACATAACACTAAAAAATATATTTGAGAAATAGCACTCTTCCTGGTCTCTCATTTGCGCTGATGGAAGAATTCCCGAACGCGAGCGAGGGGAGTGTTATGAGAGGGAAGGACGGGGCTGCTCGCTTGCTCGTGCATTCACAGATGGCACCCATCTTGCCTACTGTGACTTTTGTCAAAGACTGGCATCTTAATCGAACGTAATCATCTAGGTGCCTCCGATGTCAGTGGAGAGAGATAGGTGTCTGTAAAGAGATAGGGAGGCTTATCCCTTTTTAAGATAAGGGTTTAAGATGGCTCTTTCAAGGTACCTGTCTCTTCATACTAATTGTAAAAACAACTCAGTGACTAGATGTCTGCTTTTAGATGGCTAAAGTTAAATGAGATGAATCCCATCTTAAAGGTCCCCTGGGTTTACTTGAATCCTTTTTTTTTTTTTTATTTTTTTAGAACACAAAATTCTTCATTCTTACGTCTCTGAAGAATCAAGAGCCCACATCATATAGACTAGAAAACTGTTCTCTCACTGCAGTGTTTTATGTTATTATTTATGTATTTATTACATTTATTAAAGACTGCCACTGTGTTTGGTGTTGTGCTTTTTAGAGGGTTAATTGGTTCCAGTTGCAGAGTTAATTGATTTCAGTTGGCTCCCAAGGAGGAGATGTGAAATGGAGTCTCTTCTGAGGGTGACACTTCCCAGGAGAGGGAAACACCTCCTCTCCCCTTCCTGCGAGGTACAATTCTCCTTTGTGCCTTAAGAGAGGAAATTTTCTTTGCGTTGCCATTTCATCTCATTCTTAACAGCGCGTCCTATAAAATGCCTCCTTCCGAGTGGCAGGGTGTCTATGCAGTCATGAATGCACGTATCCATTATTAGCATCTTTTGATTTTATTCCAACTCGGTGACTAATAGCAACAGATTCCAAATAGTTATTCTGAGACTTTTGACTCAGTCCAAATTTTGCCTTAAAATGGGTTTGCTTACATACAAGAGCTATTTTGCTCTCCTGCATTCATTGTAGCATTTGCAAATTATTTTCAACTTGACAAGGGTTTTGGTCTTTTCTCGTTTAATCAGAGCTTCCTAAGAGGACTTCAAGGAAGAACATCTCATTTACTGATCGATGAAACTGGAAAAGTTCCTTATAGAGAATCATCAAAAATTCTGGTTGCTTACTGTCTAATACTGGATTTATGAACTATGGTCAAACAGTTTTTCTGGTGGGTATTCACACTTCTTATGTCTGGCTCACTCAGAAATACTGCAAACATCGCACTTCTCTTTCTCATTAGAGGCAACTAATTAATAAATATGAGAAAGTTAACTGATGGGAAAATGTTATCTAGGCACTGCAACTTGGTAACCTTGACTTTCTTTTGAGTAATAAAAAATAATAGGTAACATGCGGAAGGAAGTGGTGGTGGATTTATATAATCTTATCAGATCCACAACTGGAATATATCAGCATAACTCTACAAACACCCACCAAGTTGTGCCATTTTATGCTGAGGATCCTGTGTTCTGCTAGGAAACTAATAGGATAAAGTCTAAAATATCTTTGTTTTAGTGAGGGCAGCGAGGAGAATCGTTGCTTTCTGGGAAGAAGACATGCTACAGCTCCATAGGTACTTGTGAAGGTACTGCCTTGTACCCTTCCTTTTTATCTTTCATTGTAAAATTAAAAGTACACATTTCCTGGTTGCTTATTTGGCTGAAGCCTCCTTCAAGCACACATTCAATAATTTGCCTTATTCATCTCCTCATCATGCTCATGGTTATGTTACATTCACCTACAGTAAGGATTCAGCGATAGAGGAAGAATGAATATGGATGAATCGATGAATACAAGTGCTGTAAGTGATTTTTAGAGCTTCTCATATTCAGTTTGACAGTCTCAGATGGAAGACTGTCAAGATCAGTCCCATGTTTTGAATTGTCAAGTGCACTTTATGTGCTTTTCCCCTTGAGTTGGAACCCGGTCTTTTGGATATTGAAAGCAATGGGAATTTTCCTGCTGACTTCCCTATGAGAAGGATTGGGCTCTTTGTCTGCCTATATTCTGCAAATGTATACGTTTTATTGCCCTGCATACTCACGCTAATGAAGGATACAGGTACAGGCGTGGAAAGGCATGGTATGAATAGGTGGGCTTGGAAAAGGAGGGCTCCATTTATTTATTTATTCTTTTAGGCTTGCCCAGAAGAATAATTTTCTCTTCTACTCTGCTTGAGATTTTGCTGGGAGAAGATGTTTGCAGGTATTGGAACAGCCTGTTGAAAAGTTGTTTCCCTTCAGCATTTTGAAGTGATTTAAAAATTATTTTTCTCTACCAGCTTCACATTAATTTGTAATGAAAACTTCCCTTTAAAAAATTTGCTGTCATCCTTATAACTAGTGTACACTTTGTATTTCCTTGTCCTACTGTTTGGGTTATAAACATATTTAAAAAAATATATTCACACACACAACATTATCATGATTCGGCTTAAGCATCTGTGGTTATAAGTGCACTTCATTTCACCTAATTAAGTTATTTAGTCATTTACACATTAGCAATGTACTACATATTCCACTTTTACAGGAACTTATTTTAATTATACCCACAGTACTGTTCTGCTCCATTATAGCCATAGATCAAGCTGAATAATAACCATTCTAAAAGCCATATGCTAAAAGAGATTATAGGTCATTAAGGCCAAATTAAGGTAACATTTCTGATGGTCACAAACAGAAGTCTAACCAACAATTATCTTCTTTCAGGTCTGTAGATATAGTCCTCTTTGAGCTTTTAAGATGACAACCAAAGGACAATCTCTGATTCCTAATTGTTGGCATTGGTTTCAGAGGTTGTAATTTCTGAAATTAATAAGGTTTGCTAAAGCATAACAATATTTGTTTGTTTTTTGCTCTCTGATTCTTGCGTTTGCCAGAGGGCCCCAATGGAAACTCGATCTTCTGAACATTCAGCTCTTGCGGAGTACCTGCTCTGTGTAATCATCCATTCACCTGCTTCCTTTAGTTGTACCGACCATCAAAGCTCATTTTCAGTGGTGTTGGGTTCTACAGCTTCGGGCTTAACTGTCTTCTCCTGAATAGGGTTGGATCTAATTGTCTCAAGATTAATTTTGGCTTGGAGCTTGCACCTAAGAAGCTTACCAGTAATTCCCTTTTGAGTGAGCCTCGGTAGTGTTTTCCTCTGGAAAGAGCTGAGCTATAGACAAAGTTTCTGCAGGGAGAGACCTGGTTGTCATATCTTTGGTATGTGCTGCTGAGCAAATAAAAGCCCTCCGCTAGTTTCTAGCACTTAAAGTTACCTGTAAGTAGCATCGTTTTCACTGTCCAAACACATTCATAAAAAAATAAAGCCTGTATATCTACTTTGTAATCATTAGCAAATGCCATATTACAAACAGAATTACTTTCCCCGCCAATGAATGGGAATAAATATTTCCACTGCACTCAAGAATTCAGAAAAATCTGGAGGAAATGGCTCAGACAGGACAGTGCTCCTTGAAGGTCAGTGATGATGGGCCTGGTAGGGTAAGGTGGGCTCTGTGAAGGCTCATGGATGATTTCAGGCAGGAACATCACAAAGATCCCTTCTTGCTTTGAAGTCTGTTAGGCTGCAGGCAAAGACAGACCTTTCTGGAGCACTGCAGGTTGTGCTGCTTTAGCCATTTAAGGAGAAGTTTTTTTGGTGTGTTTTTTTTTTTGTTTTTTTGTTTTTTTTTAAGAAATGCAAATTTTAAGCTAGAAAGCTTTCTTAGTTTACGGACAGCACTTTGCAACAAAATAAGCTAGAAACTATTCCTGTCTATGGGTTGTTAGTTTCCCACTCTTTCTTTTAGACTCTTGAGGGTATTTAAGAAAAATATTTACAATAGCCTTACTGGCTAAAAACAACTGTTCTAATAAATAAATAAACAAATACATACATACATGTATAACCAAAAAGAGCCATCAGTGGTTGTACTTACAATGTTCAGTTAGTGCTTGGTTCAAACCAAGCTCCGGTAGAAAGACAAAAGGAATACGCTCTTTTTTCTGCCCAATGCCATGCAGTGAGTACCATCATGGCTGTTGTATCCCTTTGTATTCCAGAGTAAATCACATGAATTATGAGATATTGTAGGATAAGATTCCATGAACAGCTGGGATTCCTGTTGCATCTCACAAGTAACAGCAGAAAAAAATACACTCTCTTATCCAATGGATTTGTTAAAAACAGGTAGTCCTGCATTCCTGAGCGGTTTCTCTCCATAGATAGCTGGCTGGCCACTCACATTTTATCATTCCCATGTTTGTGTCTTCAGTTGCCAGCCGTTGGACTTCATAATGAAAGACTTGTACTGCAAAGCATTTTCTTGGTGTTTATAGACATGGGGATGTATATCAATGCCATTTATTAGAGTATTTGAAAAGGAAGTTAGGGCTGGAAGGGAGGTTTTGGATTAGCAGGTCCAGGTGCCTGGTATTGCTTAGATTGTCATGCTCTGCCTTAAAATTGTTAAGGTTTTTGATCCAAAAATTGTCTTGGAATAGTGTTCCAGCATCTCAGTCCTGATGGCCAGAAGTCTTATTGTAATGTTTTGACAAAATTTAAATATGGCCAGTTTATATTCACTTGTTCTCGTTCCAGCATTTAAATAG
This sequence comes from Harpia harpyja, assembly GCF_026419915.1. Taxonomy (NCBI): domain Eukaryota; kingdom Metazoa; phylum Chordata; class Aves; order Accipitriformes; family Accipitridae; genus Harpia; species Harpia harpyja. Next base: position 115,720,699 of record NC_068969.1, on the reverse strand, counting down.
CATGTTTCCCTTCTCCATCTGTCCCCCTCCCCCAATGTGTGGCATGTCTCTACAGGAACGTGCCTTTTTTGATAGGAAGAGTCAACCAGACATTTGTGTCTCTCAGATGCGTGCATGCACTTGCCCCGGTTGAGTTTGCTCTGTACTCTTCCCGAGGAGGGAGCGGAGCGGAGTGCTGGGGAGCGATGCCACGGTAGCAGGTGCCATCTCCGTAGATCGAAGGGAGTCCCATCCCACCGTTGCTGCAGCTGAAGCCTCCCCATGGTGCCTTCTGACCTCAGAGCTACCCCTGGGTGTGGAGACCCTGCAGGTGCTGGGTGGGCTGCCTAATTGGAGTCATTTAAGCTGAGCTGCCGGAGAGCTGCAGGAGCTAGTTAGGGTGGGGGTATGGATGGAGTTGGGGATGGCTGGTTGTGTCTGTGGGGCTCCATGCGCTCTCGCTGGGGTTGGACTTGGGTGGGCCCTGGCGGTGGGATTGCTGCCTCTGCCTAAGGTAAGGAGTGGTGAACAGATTTCCACTTGAATGCTTTGAAAGGAAATACACGGGGTCTGGTGTACCTTGTCTGTCTTGCTCTTGCCCTGTGGACTTTTCCTTTGGAAGTCTGGGTTTTACTTTGGTTTTTTTCTTGGAAAATCTTGCCCTGGAATTTGTGAATTGAATATTTTTGCTTTATTTTAGATTGTAGAAAGTAAGGTGGGGTGCGTTGGTGGAAATTCAGAGTGTGTATATGTATCCATGTGTCTGCGTACCAGGTTTTTGCCAGTTGTTTTCAAAATCTTCTTGCTTAAATAAGTGAACTTGCTTGCCTTATCTGTAGATTTATGGGGTTTTGAGAGGACTTTGTTTACAGGAGATAGAATCTGTTTCATCATTCTATTCTATGATTCTGTTAGGGCTGAAATAGTTAAATCCTGTCTCCTGGTCTGAAATAAAAATAAATAAAAATGCTGACCCAAAATACAGATCCACTGCGTGGCTAGACTTCGTTGTATGGAGTGCTTTGCTTTTGAGTCAGGAGGATCCCCATGCCTCTCTTGTGCGTGCACCTCGTGGCTGTCTCTGAGATCAGGAGGTAGAGCCTCGCAGTATGTTGCCCTCCATGGTGGTGGTGATGTGTAGAGGTTAAAGTGATAAGGAAGTTTGCCTGGATATTAGCGATGAGATACCTACCTTACGTGTGTGGGGGTTGGGTTTTTTCCTCCCAGTATTCTCCTTAAATTTTTGTGTGGTCTCCCGGTTTAGCAGGCTGGTGTAATCCTTTTGTTTGCAATAGGATTGCAAGCAAATGCTTGCATTTTGATTTCCATCCGCTTTGAATGCACTCTTAGATATTGAGTTAAGTGTAGTTTGTATTTCTGAAATTCTGTGTGAATAAGCAGCTCTTCTACTGTTAAACCTTCTCTGTTGTGCAGGGGTCAAACTGTAACCTATGTGTAACTTAAACTCTGGTCTAAATTCGAAGAACTTCTACTCAAGGAAGAGTCCCATTGACTTTGCTCGAGGAAGGGATCCCGCCCATTAGCGATGCACTAAATTCCACTTGTGTACAATGGTATAAATTGAATGTAACTTTACTAAATTCAGTGGATTCATGCCAGACTCGCGCTTGTGCAACTAAAAAACTTTTTTGCATTTTGTCACAGAACCTGATAAGTCGTACCATGGAATCAAAAGTGCGCATAATGTGCAAAGTCAAACTATATTTAAAGTGCCTTATTCACAGAGGAACACCTCTAACCTTTCAATATGTGAATAAGATGTCAACCTAGTTCTGTAACTCCACCAGGTTTTGACATGATAATGCATTTGCAGTCACTTATATGCTTGCATTGGTGAAGTGCAATAATTTGCCTATGTTTATTTAAATAGTGCAAACTTTGAACGTTATCACCTTTTTATTTAAGAGAAAAGAGACTACAAAGATGACATCATGGGAGCATCATGCATAGACAGTTAAATTTTGAACAGGCATGTATTTTAAGGTGTTTCCTGCTTCTTCGCCTCCCCTTTTTGAAATTGAATTGCAAGATCCCTGGAATGAGGACCAAATTTTCTTCCTTAAACTGAAATATCTATATCTGTGTCAGTATTTACAAAAGTAGTTCTAGCTTTCCTTGCTATATAATTAGTCATCTAAGTGAGTGATCTGAATTTCACATTCTGTTATCAGTGAGTTGGAGGAGGACTTTCAGTTCTAGAAACCTGGCCACCGATTTAGCTGTTCAAAATAAAGGTGTGGGGAAACTCACTTTAAATCTGCCACTTTAAATAATGAGGTGTTTTGGACACTGGAACAAGCATAAAAATTGGTATTAAGTAGTATACATTTTAATTTGAAATTTTGGGAAGACTCCATGGCAACTGTAATATGAAAGGAGTAGGGTCTTTCATGAATCCTTTGGTCTTTAGGTAATCAGGCTTTGTTTGCTTGCTTGCTTATTTGTTTTGGGTTTTTTGGGGGAAAATAGGCCATTGGACTGCCAACTTCTGTACAGTGGTATTTCTTCAGTGTGTAAATTATTTTGAAATGCGAATTCTGTTCTGAGGCAGTCTTGAAAATTCATCAACACCTTTGCACTCTTTCACGAAAATATGGAATGTGCGTTGTGCTGGGAATGCTTTTGCAACTCAGATTAAAGGGAGGGAATCCTAGTAAAATTTTTAATGTAACAGTAATTGTGAAAATGGTAAGAAGAAGGTGGACAATTATATATTTTCTGTACTGGATCAAAAATAACTGGAGGGGTATGAAAATGATGTGAACAGTAATACAGATAAATCTGGTAGTTATTTGAGATTTTACTTTTTACTTCAGTCATTGTAGGACTATATTACTAATGTTTGTTTGAAGCGTGAATGCAAGGAACAACTTTACCAGCTTGCTTGTCACACAAGTTGATATCTAAAGGGAACTATCACTGATGGAAAACCAGAGAGACTAAATAGATATATTTGGTCTCACAGGCAGTCCATTAATTTGCTGAAATTAAATATTATCTTTAAATATTGAAAGGTTAAATGTACACTGATAATGGATTTAGACAGCCATTAAGTCATAATTGCTCTCTAATGTAGTTAGCAAAAGACATTATTTGATATAACTTATTGAAAAGGGACTAAAAGCACCAGGATTTTTTTTTTTCACTTGCCCTTTTTCATATAAATGTACGAGATTAAATTCCATTTTCATTTAACACGGTGGGACCTACTAAACTCTGGGAGTTTACGTGGCTCTAAGTGAGGGGGCAGGATGTGGTCTGTGCCCCCCATTGGGCTCCGCTTTGTTGGGTGCTTGTGCCAAGTCCTTCGTGAATGTGCAAGAAAGATGGATCGCCTCTGCCCCCACTTAGAGGGGGGGAAAGGCGTAATGCTGAGCGGTAAGAAAACTCCCTGCCACTGTGCTTGTATTCAGGAGCATTAGAAATGAGATCTTAACCCCACAAAAGGGAAAAAAACCCAATATCATCTGTGTTGCCACCGTGGTCAGGATGGTAGCCCATAGGTTGGTGAGCTATGACAAGGATAGGTGCTGGGTCTTTAGAAACAGTCAGGAGCATCCTCCCAGGTTTGTGCCAGCCATTTCGGGGGCTCTTCTTGGAGCTGGTCCATCATCAGCTGTGAAATATGAGCCAGGGTTGAAGGAACAAAGTCTGGGTTACAGGTGTGTTATGGTCACCAGGGGCTTTATTTTGGTTGAAATTAAAAATATTTTTAAGCTTTCATAATATTTATCTGCAAAAGTATGTTGATGCGGCTCTCAGGGCTCAGCTCCTTCTGCAGACCAGGATCGCTGACCTCTTCAAATTGTTCTAGGGCCACTAGTGCTCATGCTACAAATCCCATTCTATTAAAGTTTTCTTGAAGTCCACAGGGGTTAGATCGTTAGCAGGTATAAATCATTGCAGTCACACTGAAACCCCCAGAGCCAGGACGGTCAGAGGGAGGTGGTTTAAAAAGTGATTGCTCTCAGCTGGGGTGGAAATGGGCTGCAGGAGTGCCCTTGGGGTGTTGGGGTAAGTCAGCTGGGGCAAGGAGATGGTTCATGTGTGTGGCTTGAACTTTCTGATTTGATTATTTCATTTATTTCTTTGTTTATTAAAGCTGACAAATCACCTTTGCAGTTTAAGTCGCCTTGCCCACGATCTGTTCTCTATCTATCTTTCTGGGCAGTGGTACTCTAGAGATGAGGGGCTTTCGTGAACACTATGAAAGTGTTAATTTCTAAAGCTGCTCTGGTTTGATTCAGAGCAGTATTTCAGTCTACGGCCTGTGAATTCAGTGTTCAGAGTTCTTGCAGGACTTTCTTTTATGGCAGGAAGAAAAAGATAAATATCAGTATTTTCTTGGATAGTGTCTTTTGTTTAAAGTCTGGAAGGCCCTTAATCATAAGTAGATGTTATCCTGTAAATGGGATGTTTTTCTTCTTCAGCAATATTTAATGAGTTAATATCAAGTAGAAGACTGACTTAAAATAAAGGAAAATGCTGTTCTCATGTATTACAGTATTATATTAGAAGTCAAAAAGATCTCTAGAACATTGTACTGCTTGGTTTTGCCTTTTCCATGCAATTCATGTAATGCAGGTAATGAATCAGGATCAATTTTTCTTAATTTTCCTGTTCTGAATCTTATAAAAAAATAACCAAATTGCTGCAGAACGATTCACAGTGAAAAACTTTATATGAGTTCTAAATTAATTACAAATCACAAGAAGATGGTTTTGCAAAAGAAAGGTTTTACTTTTATCTTTTTTTCTTTTTTTTTTTTTTTTCCAAATTGTGGTGTAGGGTGCAATTGGGATGAGGACAGTGTTTGACCCTTCTTTGGCTAAAGCAGCCATAAATGCATGTGACACACTGAATGGAGAGTACATTTTTAGTAGGTTAGGGGATGCCTATGATAAGAAACTTAACTGAGTTGTCAGTCTTTTGCTCTGTGAGCTAAATCATAGATTCGAACCACTGAGAAGTGCGTTGATTAGATGCCTTTGAATATATCTTGCACTCTAGCATGTGCAAGGAAATAGTTTACATTTCTTACAAATGAAATGACTGAAACATCTTTGTCTTAATGAAACAGGTATTTCCTTAAAAATACATTCTATGTTTTTTTAATTCCTGATGCTTTATCTTTTGGGCCCTTTAATTTGGGCTCAGTTTGTAGAATGTAACCTTTCGCTCAGTGCAGCTTTGTTTTGAAGGAGAGAGCTCTGGTAGATTTTGTCAATCACAGGTTTGTGAAGAGACCAAGACCATGGTGAGATAACACACTGTATTAGCAGGGCCTCCTCATTCTGCTGCTTCCCTGCAGCATTTAAACAAAGTACTAGGATAAGGATTTTTTCCCTGGAAACACACATGTGGAAGGCTTACAAAAGTGTTTTTAGTTTGGATAAAAGGAAGAAAAAAACCCTTGTACAGCAGTGCCTAGCCTTTGGTGTCTCTTGGTTAACACAGTCTCACCTTGCATGTACCTGGAGCCAGAAAACCTGTCTGGTCACACCAAGAATGCGAGCGAGAAGCGACTCTCTTGATTTGCTTACCCTCCGGGCTCTGTCCAGGGAGATGCTGGAGATTACCTCTTTCCTTTCGATGTAAAGCTCTTTTGTTGAAAGGGAAGAATACATGAAACACATTTTGAAAATTAGTTATCTCTCTATGGTTAATTCTTCCCCACGTGTTAGTTCTTGCAATATTTGATGGCTTTACCATACTCATGGTTTGCTATTTTTGTTATTTAAAATTGGCTTAATTATGAAAGGAAGGAAAGTAAACTGGCCTGTCTAAAATGGGAAAAAACCCCAACAACCCCCAAACCCCACAAAACCTGCAAAACTAATAGACATCTAAAAAGGTTACAATTGTATAGAGAGAGCAGTTTGTTTTTCAGCACAAGATTTTCATTCCTTGTCCATGTAACACTTTGATATTGTTGTAAAGTCTCCATCATGACTCAGGGGGAAAAAAGTGGGGCATGGATACTGGGTTAGAAATCCCCAGTTTCTTTGCAGTGGGTTTCCTGGCCATGTCAGTCTGACATATACAGGTTTTGAAAATGACAGTAAAAAATGAAGCTATTTAAAGTTGGGAATTGTGAACTCCCTCATTGGGATTCTGAATTCAGGGACTGTTTTTCTGAATCCAGAGTTGCTCACGAGTTCCTGTTACTGTCATTGGATATACTTTGGTAGTCATGCTTAAAATGAGGTTTCCTGCTTGCTTCAAGGCCTAAATGTAGATGGCAGGCTTATGTGCACCTGTTTCCCCAAAATCCAGCCACGCTTTACAGCGATGGCACAAGTGAAGTATTGTTCATAGACAGATAGCCTGGTTGTCAGATTGTGTACATCCAGTATAACAAATGGGTTACCGCTCTTATAGAGCGTATTATTTCTCATGATTAGTAATACGCCAAAGGAACATACAAGGTACTTCTAAAGAGATAATTTTTTTCCCAGGCGATTGTCCTGAGCGGAAACCAGGAAGATGGTGCAAGTCCTTTTACCTCGAGGGTCAGCCTGTCCTTTTCCCTGGAGCACTGCTGCTTTAGCTATTCCTGTACCTTTTACCTGATAATCTGCATTAATGTAGGGAAATTTCCCAGCACGTAGTAGGGAGAGAGCAAATCTGAACCCACTGCAGTTGAAATACTTTAAGTGCTTGTCTTTGCACGTGCCGCCTCTTGCTCTGAACTCTGCTCCAGTTGCACGGGGCCGGCTGGTATCGCTGGCCAACCCTGCTTATCTGGAGAGTGGCGGGGATCAGAAGTGGGACAAGAAGCAAATAGGAAATCCTTTTCTTCCTTAACAAAAAATGTTGACAAATACAGTTCTATCTTTGTTACATTTTCTTCAAAAGTTTTGGAGAAAAAAAATGAAAACCAGGAAGCAAAATATCATTGTTTTTCCAACTTTGTCCAAGACAAGTCGTCTTGTTTTCTACCTTTTGTAATTGATTGTTTCCCTCCAACCCTTTTTTAGACAGAATTTCCTGGGAATCAAAGTTGGTTCATTTTTAAGTATGTTGGGGAAAATATTTGTGAGAAAATTGCTGGTCTGACTAAAAAGAGCTGTCACTGTTAAAAGAAAGATTTTTAACAAGTTGGATCCAAGTAAAATCCAGGTTTTATTTATTTGAAAAATCTTAACGCTGAGGTGGTCTAGTCCTGAACTGTAACCTTATTGTCACTGAGCAAGCCCTAAACAAAGAGGAGGATCCTTCCCCAGGAGCTTAAAATTGGAGTATAAAACAAGGGAGAACAGATGGATAGACAGATTGGGGAGCACAAGAAAACAAAGAGACAGTATTGTTCGGCATAAATAGCTGTGGTCGGCTCATCCCGGCAGCTGAACCAAACTGAGGGCTGGTGAATAATGTATGGCTGATGCGATGGGGACTGGAAGACCATGAGAAGGATGCAGGGAGGGAGTGCAGTCAAGAGGGTTTTCAGATATATTTTGAGTTGCGAGAGGATAAAGCTGGAGGTGGAGAGGAGAGAAAACGGAGGTTTAGGGTCAGAGCAGAGGAGGAGATGGTGAGATAGGCAATGAGGAGACAGCGTGGACTGGATTTCTGGAAAAAAATAATAATGGGCTTAGGAGAGAGAACTGAGAAGAACCTTCTGTTCTTGAGAGAGGATGAAGGAGAAGGCTGTAGGAGGGAGAGGGGAAGAACAGGGAGGAAGTAATGTTTTATTTGATAAGTTATTCTTTGGAAGGAATTGGCAAAGCACTGTGCTAAGGGAGAGCTAGAGCCAGGAGAATGAAAGGGAATGAAGACTGAGTAAAAGGCAGAGAAAAGGCAGCTAGGGTTGTGGGTGTGCGCTTCTATGAAGTTGGAGTAGCAGAGCTGTTTAGTAGGAAGGGCACAGAATTTAAGAAGCAGAGGAGTCGTCTCTGGTGGAGGATATCTACCTGGTCATGGGATTTCCACCCAGACAGCTCACATTGCAAGAGGAGGAGTGAAGCAAGTGATTGCTGGTACTGCCAGCCAGGACTGAGAATCAGCAGGAACAACTTTGTAATAGGAGAGAGGGACAAAAGACTCAAAGATGGGGAAGAGCTATGGTGAGAACCATCAACCATATCTATGGGAAAAAGGAAAAAGCAGATAGAAGAGGGCTGAGAGCAGGTCAGTCATGCCCTATTGGGTTGAAAATTGTGGAAAAGTGCATGGAAGGAAACCAGAGCAGGCGTATTGCCTCTCCTACCTTCCAACTCTCTGCCATCCTCTGAAGCTGTGGTCTGACTGGTTTGGAGACTGAATCGGGAAAGATGATGCCTTCATTTTAGGTGGGAAGGGATTGAATAGGGAAGTTGGTGAACATCGAATCAAATTAATAACTCCTGTGCACAGGAGTGAGTAGGTATTGCCTATCAAATGCCTATTTATTGCTCTGTCAAATGGAGACAAAGTGCAAGTGTCTGACTTCAGCTTTTTTCTTACCAATACATCCCATGAAGTCCCCAAAAGAGAGAGTAGAAATGCAGAGAAGAGCAGAAGAAAAATAGGAAAAGGAAAAATAAGTCAGTTGAAGAAGTGTAGAGGCAGGACCCAGAAATAACAAGAGTATTTATGCAATACTGTTGGAGTTAGAAGAGTAGGGAGGGGTAAGTGGTAGGGTTTGGAAGGGGCAAAAATGGCAGAGGAAAAATGTAGCAGCTGGGTTGCAAAGTGTCAGATAAGGATAGGCGTCCAGGAAAGCGGCTTAGTAAAAGATGTGTCTTTGCGATAGCTGGGGGGAATATGGTATGGATAGATTGTGAACGATTGAGATCTTCTTATACCTGTATGAAGGCCACCCTTTCCCCAGATAACGGTGCTGTTGGAAACACTGTGCAGCACACTGGGATAGGGCCTTTTCCAGAGACACTCATGGCAGGAATGGTGGGAAAAACAGTGCTGCAAGTTTAGAGTGCTCTTTGTTCAGATAGCAAAATTGCACCAGTCAATACCTCATTCTTCGAATATAGATCTTCCTCTGGATTTCAGTGGGGTGGCTTTGAAAAAGAGTGAGAAATGTCCCTCCATTGGTGTTTTCATTTTATGCTCAGCTCATATAAAACTGGTTGTCCTCTGGAAAAAGCATACCTGCAGCAAGGACTGATGTCAGTCCAGGTTTCATCCAGCAGGGATCTTGTTGCCGTTATGGTGCCGTACGCGCCATTACACATATTAGCCACGAACAAGATGATAGCCGTGAAGTTTAGTGCTCTGCGTTAGGTGTGCTGTCATTGCCTCTCTCGCGACTGTATGTCATTCATTTCAGATTTAAATATCTAATGGCTCTCATCAAACAACATTTAAACTTTCTATGAAATCGTGCAAATGTTCCTTTAGATCATATTATAAGTAACAATGGATGAAATGAGCTTGAATGGGAGGGCTGTGTTTCAGTCTCAGGGGTTCTGCAGCTGCTGGTGATGACAGTGGAACACTTCAATTGAACTGCAGCCTGGTATTCAGCAGCACTCTGCCCATTAAACAACGTATAAAAACAGTATAAATGGTCCGGCACATTTCCTTTTCCACACTATTTTCATCTTAGTCACTGGAGTGTTTCTGTAGAAAATAATTTATTTACTGGGAAGCTAACAAGGAATGTTTTGGTCACTGTGAGCACCAGATGTGGTGTTCGGATTGTAGCATGAACAAACTTAATTCAACAAGGAAGTCTTTATGCATTGAGAAGGATCTCACGTGACTGTGCCGTTTGCTGCCGGTCCTGCTGGAACAGACCTGCCCTCGCAAGGGAAGCGGGAACGTGCCCCCGATGTCTCAGATGGCGAAATGAAGCTGCGAGCTCTGGAGGTCTTGAGTGCCTTAACAGCTATTTATTAGTATTTGTTTATTTATTTGGATAGTGCCATATTTGTGTTAGGAATTTTATAGACTCATAAGGAGACATGTTTAGTCACCCAAGGATATTGCAATCTAGTGTGGACAGATGTCACATTGAGTAAAGAAATCAAGCCGTGGGGGTTGGAGAGTAGCGATGTGATAACACAGGGGGAGTTGAAGAAGTGTTGCTGGGAAAAAATAGGTTTATTATTAAGAGTGCTATTATGTAGAAGCTGAGTTTTGAATATAGTTGAAACCCTACTGTGAAGTATATTTTAGTCAATAGCAATCGCATCCTTGGCCATAGGTAATTTCTCTTCCCCCATCCCCCTTTGCTGTTCAGCTGACTTTTAGGGGTTGTTTTGCCTTCCAGAATTCACACACCCACTAAAGCCAGTATCATTAAACAGAGGAAAACAAAGAAAAACAATCAAAGGCAATACTGTACGTTATCATCAGAAATATTCAAGTATCAAGAGCCATCAGCGAGCAAATGCCCTTGCACTCGTTGTGCCCTGGTGCTCTGGCCAGCCGTGCTCTATTGAATGAGCAAGGAGTACCAGGCTGAGGAGACTGGCAAAATGTCTAAAATGGAAATCGTGTTGTCCGGTTCTCCACCAGCAAACTGCAGGGTCTGAGGTCTGTGGGAACCGAAGGAGGTTAGCATCGCAGAGAAGGTGCGAAGCCCACGGTAAAACGCAGTAGCTGTCCCACCTTTTGCTTTGCAATGCATAAAGTAGATTTTTTAAAAAATATATTTTCTTGGTTTTGTACTGCTTATGAAGCATTCAGCCAAATTTTTTTAAACCTGTGACTTTAGCATGATGAGCCATACAGAAATAATCCATCTCCTCAATCTATAAATTTTCTTTATTCCAAGAGTTTTCAGGAGGGCTTATACAGCGACATGACAACTTGGGACACCTTTATCTCATTGCGGTGAACCGTAATGAAAATGTAATCTGAATCAGTAAAAATGAATTGGTGTGTCTTTAAACTTTAAAGTTAAATATAAAAGCAATTGGTAGCTTAACTGTATTCGGTGGGGTCTTTAGAGCCATTTATAGTCTCGGTCTTTTGCCGCCGCCTTTGGCAAATGCTGGTGACTACTATACGCCTTTGTAGAAGCAAGTGGTCAGTGGCAAGCTGAACTAAACTGTCCTGAAGCTGTGTGTGTGCAGCCGCGCTAGGGACTCGGAGCTGGTGGGGATGTGGGGGGCCGGCCGGGTGCTGGGGTGAGGGCATCCCTCCGGCAGCTGGGAGGCAGGTCTTCCCTGTCCCTCCTGCCGGGCTGGGCAGGGGGTTGCCCTTCCTTTTTCTTTACTTTCTACCCTCTCCTTCTCAACTTTGATTGATGGAAACACTGGGAGTTGTTTCTTGACATCCTTTTAAAAAAATGAAAGCACGAAATGTTATGATAGTGTTATGTCTATTTTTGAAAGTAAGGCTGTTAATGTAAAAATGGTGCTGATATGCTGGAGTGAATTATAAAGGCAAGATTATTAAATCCCTGAAAATTGCTAATTTATTATTTTTCTCACCTAATTTTGATTTATGGTGCATGATTATAGTGACACACATCTTCAAAAACAAGTGAATTGCTGAGAAATTATTTGCATATTGCAAAAATTTTCATGAGACTTTACATTTAACATTTCCCCCCCAAAATCTACCCCTCTCCTCTGCTTTCATTTGAAACCTTCTGAGCTAAAAGAAGCTTGTAAGGGGTTTAACTTCCATAGCTTCCCCATACAAGCGAAAGGTAGTCTTATGCATAGTAAGGATTCTTACCAGGTTTGGCTGTTAATTTTACTCCCATGGGGAGCATACTTGGGTTCATGTTACTGCATGCTGCACATTGAAAGCTCTAGCACTTTGCTATATGGAACGATTTAACTAAAAATGAACTATCACAGACAGGCATTTGAAAGAGCACTGAGCCCAGGATCTTACCACGTTTCGTTCTAAGAAAACTGATTCAGTATAGCAAGGCTGATTCTGCCACCTCTGAAGAAACTTGGGGCTGGATCCTGTAAACCCAATTCACAGGATTTGTTTTGTTTTCTTTGAATGGGACTGCTCCCAGGCACAAGCACTGCTAAGCCAGAGTTTGCAACATTGGATCCTTCCAACAGCTAGGGACAACTTCTTCTTTGTGATGGGTGGTGACAGCAAGTCCTGAAGACCCAGTTCCCCTGCTGGTGTTTGTGCTTAGGTTCTGGCTGGTGTAGTGGAAAATATATGTGTGTATCTTAGGGAGAGTGTTTTTGACCAGTTTTCAAGAAGTGGTGGGAACCATCCTAGTACAGCGGTATGTGGCTGAGGACATTGAGGACAGGCAGGTGCCTGGCTGTTAGAAAGCACAGTGTGTACATACTGCATACATATACATACATAACTCATCTTGTATACAATGAAGGCATATTTGCCTTGGTTGGATGTGCCTTCGGACAGTGTCTGGGGACAAACAGCTGTCTGCCCTTTGCAGTTGGCCATTGGTGTGTTGAATTCACTGAAGTTAGAGACAGGAGGAGATGTGCAGTCAGCGTAATAAGGAATCACCAAACGCTCTTGGCCAGAGCTCTGCCTGCTGGATGCTCCCACAACGAGCGGATTAGGGCTTGCTGGTGTGGGCAGAAAAGGGGGAGGAAGAGGAAGCAAAGCACCTCCAAGTGTGAAGGTGACATGCAATCAAAGCTGAAGGCGTTGCTTCACGCGGATGCCTCCGCCTGTGCTGGCAAGAGGAAGAGAGCAGTGTGATGAGGTCGGGTGAGGCGACATCACTGTCCCCATCCTGCAGGGCAGGAGAGGTCAGGACTGAGTTCCCTGTACCTGGGGAACTCGCTCGGGAGCTCCTTGATGGAGCAAGACAGTATCCCGCGGAGGGGATCCACAGCCTTGGCACAACCATGCCTGTATTGTACCCTACTTCCTTTCTGTTCAAATTCTGCTCTTATTCCTACTGGCATTAACTGCGGGAATGTAAGCCTTGTTGGAGATGCTCCAGGCTTAAACAGATGTGAATAAGAGCCCAGATTAGTAATGTGGTTTTCTTTCTTCTTCTTTTATTTCTTTTTTTTTTTTTTCGTTAACACCCACCTAAGTGCACCTTGCTCTTTGTGTGCAAGAGATAATTTAATCTAAGCATTCATTTAGGGCTGGCTCCATCCTCCTCAAGTTGTGGAAAAGCTCCCATTAACTGTAACAGTGCAGGATCACGCTCTAATGGCCAGATTTGTACAGGCACTAGGTGCCTAGACTTGCAGACAGGTATCCAATAGGATTTTGAGAAGCACGGGGCCATCTAACTGTCATTGAGTATCAGGTATCCAGGCACTTGTGGAAATCCTGCTATGCACCTACCTGCACCTTTAAATGCCCTTTAGAAGTCTTGCTTTGAAAGTCAAATCTGGAAAAAAAACAAATGAAATCAGTGGCAAAACTGACCTTAGTGTGCAAGCAATAAAGCAGCTGAGGATAGAGGAAACTACGATTGCTTGGATTTTTATTCATATATGAAACAAGCTTGAGACTTGTTAATTTTGCTGAAGTGCCATGGCAACATACATATCTGTTTTGCAGCTTATGAAATGTATTTTTGGAACTACTGACTCACACACTTGAATATTTCTGCTGTACTAAGAGAATGTATTTCCTTTTGCTTTCGTGCAGCTATTCAGCATGAAAATAAAAGCAGTTCCATTCTGGTTTGTATCATGCTGCAGCTCAGGGCTGTTTTCTGGAGCAGTCGCACCTGGGCTGAGCGTGCCTGATGGGATGGCTGTGTGCTGCTGCTGGTGGGAGCTGCTAGGATGGGCACCATGCAGCTCTCTCCACGGGCATAAAGCTCTAAGCTGTGGTCTCTAAGTCTGATACGGACTGGACGGTGGGTAACTGAGGCTGGCAGTGAAGAATATTAAAGTACCATGTATTTTGTCAGTGCAAGCACCTTGCATTTAAGAGAGTACAAGTTACCAGGTTTTCAGGCGCTCTTGAGACCATAGTGAAATGGGGTTGGTCTCCAGGGTGGATTACGAGTCTATGGAGTGCCGGTGCCATAGCCTCAAACCAGCACAGCAGGGTTGGCAGCATTGCAGATTTGAAAAAACCTTTGCTTTGCTGTGGGTGCTGGTAGGTGTGCCACCTTAGAGGGGTTGGGGAGAAACGCAGGCAGTCCCTGTTGAGAAGCCAGCATTGGCAGGATGCATCTGGCTCTCTGGGCGAAGGCAGTGAGTGATGGAGCTGATGTCCTTCACCTGTGCTCACACAATGGCACTTCAAAAGAAGTTTCCATTTTCAAATAACGCAGCTGAGAGTTTTTATTGTGTGCTCTGTGGTTCTTGCCGTTCTTGATACTAATCTCCTGTTGATCAAGGCACTTGGTGACTTTTGGCTGGCAGGAGTAAAGCTTTCCTAACAAACCGGCGAGTTCGGGACGTGCTGTGTTCACACAAGAGCCTCTGTCATCGGGGGTTTGTGACAATGAAAAAATAATTTTTACTTGACAGTAGGAAGCAAGCGGCATACCCTGCTGCTATGAATATTCAGTGACGTTCCTCGGGCGACCTTTCGCACAGATCAGGTTGGTGAACGCTGTGCCTGCGGTACCAAGGCGTGACGTGCTTTTTCTGCCTCCCCAAAGAAAGCTGTGCTGCGGGTTGTGTCGTTGCGGGAGGGCTCGCAGCAGGCACACCTGAAACTGGGAAGAGGATGTTACCGTTCTAGAAGATTTCTTTTTCTGGCTCCATTTGAAACTGCACGGGCAGAGTTTCCTATGACCTATCTATGAGAAACCTCAGGGCCAGCAAGCAAGAAGGGGCTTGTTTCCCACGGCGGGACCTGTGGGATGTGGGCAGGGAGGCTGTGCAGCTCCTGCTGTGCTGCTCTGGGCTGGCTTAGCTCTCTCTGGTACCTACCTGCCGTGTTTTGGTTGGTTTTATTCTATTTGCTTTGCACAATGGCACTGTGATACTAACAGAGAACTTTTATGGCTACTTTGAATAAAAAGCTAGGTCCAACATTATCCACAAAACTGAAGAAACTCAATTTCTGGGTTGGGCCTTGCCAGGATATAATAGTATCTTCTTACCTCACAGGCTTATTGTGGGGCTTTTAAAATCAATATTTAAGTGTATGCAGTGCAATGTACTATGCAAATTAATTGTTATTATTTCACTTCTAAGCAGTAAGTACGTGTATGCTCTGTCATTTAGAGAACATCAGAACCCAATTACTTAAAATATCTGCCTAGCAATTTTGGTTAGTCTATTGTACTGTGTTTAAATAAAAAAAAAAAATATTGTAACAATAGCAGTAGAAAAAAATTATTTAAAGTGGGAGCTGATTCTCTACACTAGTTTTTAAGATACAAAAAAAGGCACTAGAGATGAGACTATGCTGTAACGTGGAAGCTTCCAACCAGGAATGTTAAGGCAAACCCAAACCCTGCAATGTGGAGCCGTGCACCCAGGAGGTTGGCAGCAGAGAGCGAGGGCTCCTGCCTGCTCGACCCCTGGGAGATGGAGACCTGCGCTTGGCCCCGTGCGTTCGGTCGTGCTGATGAAAGACCAGAGGACAAGGCAAAGAACGATGATTATGAAGGGCCAAAGGGGTGGATTTATAAATTTTAACTAATAACTGAAAAAGAGGTGATATTTCAAATGTCGCAAATCAGGAACGGGGAAGAGAGCGGTGGTATCTGCCCCTGGGGAAAAGGGAGTGTCGGTCCCCAGGCTGATGGAACAGTCGTGTAGGGTAACGTGAGGAGAAGCATATTAAATGTAAGAATACGACTGTGCCTGTGGAAATGTGTGGAGTAGACGGGGCAAAGAGGTGGGAGGGCTGTCTCTGGAGATAATTAAGCCAAGGAGATGGCACGGTGGGCCGGGCAGCTGAGCAGGCTGTGTGCTGTGAGCACCAAGCAGCCGGGAGCCGGCGGGACGGGACAGCACTGCTCGCACGTGCCTCGGGACGTGGGGCGCGGGGCTCAGGCCGTACCTTGCTCTTTGCTTTGCCGTTCGTGACACTGTAGGATAAGTTGGAGCCTCAGCTCTTTGCCTGAACTGGCTGTGCGCTCAAAGAGCAGAAGTGTCTTTAAGCTTCTTTCAACACCGTTTCCTCGGATTAGCTGTGTCTTGGCCCCTGGTGAAGACGCACTGACCTGCCCTTGTAATTCACCTCATTTGAAGCCCCAGAGCAAAAGCCAGGAGACAGAGGAGAGAAAGGAGGGAGTTATGGAAGGGGACAGGGGAGCAAAGCTCAGCATCTCCTTCACGGGGGTGGGAGCCTGTCCGTAGCAGGGACTGCCAAAACATGGATCACAGAGTGTAGCCAGGGTGCGGGGATGGTGGTGGCACATTGTGCAGATAGGTTCTAGACAAATGTTTGCAAGGTATAGCCTGGGGAAAGTCTATTTATTGCAAGAAAGAAGAATGGGGCGCCATCAAAGAGTTTAAGTACTTATAGCTGGTTTGGAACAAAGCTGTGCTGGCAAATAGATGGACTAGATGACCCGCCAGGGCTTTTTACATCTCTGTCTGTGTTTAATTGCATTTGTCACTGGACTATGTCTAGAGGTTTTATATTATTTTACTAGAAAATGTTCTGGATTGTGCTATCAAGACCAGGTGGCAGCAGTTTTACAGCATGTATTTTCCTTTCCAATTTTCAACATTGAAACTTGTAGAATGTCTTTAACTGATAATTTAACTCCCTACCTACTAATTGGACCAAGACATAACTTTGTAGCTTTATCTCTTTCCTATTCCTCATTTTATTTCTGTTTCAATTAGTGAGTGTGCCTTTAGCAAGAGAGTAAGATTGTTTTTCTATCTGTTATAAGATTTGCCTGCAAGAGAAATGCATTTTATTGCCTGTCTTCTCAAATGCTCAAATAGCATTCTCCCCTTTACAATCAATGAAAAGACCAACAAGCTCATTTGCCTTAGGTTTGGCCTCCCTGTGCAGGGCTGCTTCCCTCTTACTGGAGCTGAGGAGGAGGTTTACCTGTGCTGGCACTTCCAGTGTAACAAAAACCTGCTTTAACCTCCATCTTGTGTCACATTTTAAAATTGAGAAGAGTAAGCACGGAAACTGGACTTCATCAGAGATGCCAAAATGCTAGTGAAGACTGATGTCCTGCAGAAAGCTCCGAGAGCAGCAGCACCAATGCCTCTGAACGAGGGGGTGAAATGGCAGCACCTACCTAGTCCCACAGCTGACCCCTGCCAGTTCAAGTTGTGAGATGATGGCACTGAATGTTTTATGGCATGCAGGTTATTGAGCCTGATTTGCAGCTGTTTCATCCTTGGTAGTCATTTGCAGTGAAGTTGCTGGGTTAGGATCGTTAGTTTTAGTTATTGGCTGAGTTGCAGAAGTGCTTAGGAGCTACTGGCAGGGTAGTCCGGGACTCAGCTGTGTTCAAGGTGATATAAAAGAGGTGGCAAACACTGGAGGTTTGACCAAAATATTTTAAATTTTGCTAAACAGAAATCCTCTATTCACTGACTTTAATGTGGTACTGAATGTGATAGAGAAAATAAAAACCCAATAGGTAATGCAGCATACAGTGACCCCAGCCAGAGACTCATATTCTTCTGTCACCAGCGCAAAGAGCGGGCAGTTATGTATTTCTTGTAGACGTTGAATGTGTCCTGACAACTTTCTGCACAGCTTCCCAGTTGCTAGAAAATGTAGATTCTAGTTGCCAGCCACAGTTAATTGGTTATTACTCATTATTTCTTTAATTTAATGCTCTGGTTGACCATACACTCAACTTATTTAAAATTCTTTTAAGAAACAATTTGTCTCTTGTTTGCCATAGAGATATTAACAAGCAAAATAGAAACCTTAGAAGTTTGAGACTTAAACTTTATTTCAGAGCTCGTGTGAAGTAGCTCAGTGGACATAGGCTGTCTTTACAGGTAGTGCTTTTTAAAAAACCAGAAGACTTATAATTATAAGCACTGCATTCCCTGTGTACTGGGTCTAGATGTGTGCTTTGTGGACATAGGAAGAAATATGCCTCCTGGCTTGTTGGCATGCTGGGGTTTCTGCTTGTGATCACTCGATCACCACTGGTTGGACAGTGCTCTTCTTTGTCTAGCTCCTTGGCCTCATCTGTAATGTCAATTAGTTCTGCTCCCGGAGCGCTGTTGTATATTGCCTTTTCAAAGATTAATGTCTTGGGTGAAAATGTTCCTAAAAAGTACTCTTCAACAGCAAACATGTTACATTTTGTTCTTTTGCACCTTGTTTTCCTAAGCAACAATTATCCAAAAGAACTAAGATGGTTTCCAAATTACTACTTTGCTGTTATTCAGACCTCTTCAATGATTGAATTTGATCTACAGGTCAGATTTGCTTAGCTTCATGCCTGTCACCCGTGGGTCCTTGTGGAGTGTTACACCTGTGTTGACAAGGGTTATATTTTGGGGGTGAATTGCTAGTTTTGTCTATTGGAAGCTCAATCTTTCAACTTTTTTGTTCTTTCTTTTTTTCATAACTTACCCTAAATTGTCATTCAATTTTAAATAGATACTTCAATTTTCATGATTTTTGTTAATCTTGGCTTTTGCAAAAAATAATTGTCAGCGAGTCCCTTCACCTGAGGTTTAGTGTCCGCAAGTTAAATAACTGACTTCCTCCAAGTAACTTCCTAATCTGCTAATTTCTCTTGATTTTCTTCTCTTGTGTTTTCTACCCTCCCCTTCCTGGCTTCATGATCCGTGTTTATCACTGCATAATGCTATTTCCTTCCAACCCCGGCATCTGCCCGGGTGAGCACATCTTCCTGCGGTTTGCCGGCCGTGCCCCTCGCTTCCACCATCAATCCACAACCCATTGCAGCCTTTCACACGCTGCAGCGCTCAAATTTAGTTTATTCAAATACTGTGGATCTCTCTACTTCTCTCTAGTCTGCAGAAGGACCTAATTTATTAGAGAAACCGAACACTTCTGTAGTCAAGGTTGTTGGTAGCTTATTTATAGCCTTCAGTTGTGCTCGGTCCCTCCCTTCCACAGCAGAGCCCTTCTCTGAAAAAAAACAAAAAACAACCAAACCACAACAGAACATCTCCCTTCTGCTTTTCTGAGGCTTTTGAAGAATAGTGAACTTGTGACATTTTCTGTAGGGATGAATAAAAGATCCCCAGATATTGCAAATCTGTGCCCCAAATTCGCATGTAACCAAATGGCTTTTTGCAAGTTGGTGGAAAAATGTTCTGATAGTGTTTTTTCCCAGTATTTTGCTCTTGAGCACGCCTCTGCACTTCCTGGGTTTGGCCAGGACCAGAAGTGGAAGTGCTGAAATACCATGAGACAGACTGTTCGTCTGAGGTTTCCCACTCACTTTTCCAGACCCAAGCAGTCAAGGCAGTTTTGATAAACATCTGAAATTTCTGGATACTGAGTTGAACCGAACCTCTGTACTTCTCATTCTGGGTTGCTCAGTGATGCCCTTTTTTACTGATGGGCTGTTGGTCCTCCTTGAAAGCACAGATTTCTCTGTCTCCTGCACGATTACACACACAGGCTTATCCAAAGGAGCCACCTTCTGCACAGTTTCCCAGCTAACTCTATTTATCTGCTGTTACCCCTCTACGTGCTGTCCTGCCAGGCCTCAAGATCACCCTGCTTTAGTCTGGCACCATGTGGGTACCACTTTGATGGCCATTGAAACCTTGTCTCTTCAGAGCACAAAAAAAGACAAAGTTTTCATCCAGGTGGAGGGATTTAATGGAGAGGGAGTTAAATCACTGGTTGTAATCAGTTGCGATGAGATTCTCATTTAAACAATGAACTTCAGCTCTCTTCTGTACTGGTATTACTTTTGTTTCTAGAAGGTAGAGTGATTCTGTATGTATCACTTGCATTTTAGCAATTATGTTGCTAATTCAGAAGTAATTTTTGTGTTACATTAAAAAGAGTGAATGAAACTCTCATTAGTTATTTGGTCCTGATTTTAAATTGTGGTTTCCAGCAAGTTTTGCATTTGGATGAAATTTAGAATTGAATTGTAATAGGCAAAACCCAGCAGTTTAAATAATTTTTAGTAGTTTGACTCTAAGCTTACGAAATTTTTCTGCATTGAAATGAGCAGTGGCACTAAAAATATGAACTGTTAGCGATTTGTATTAGCTAGTGTATTGAATTGATTGGTTTTGGTTAGTGTCTTTCAGTGTTTTAGAACTAGTAAATCTCATGCTTTCTGTTTTTATTGATAGAGTGGAAGAAAAAGATAAGCTAGCATACATATTTCAACTCCAGCCTTGAACACATTAGCCATTGGGCTGTACTGGTAGAACAAATGGAAATGAAGGAAATGTTCTCTATGTGTTCCGAGAAGAGGCTGGTGATGGGAAAAAATATTGTTGTTTTTCTGCGTGCCAGGGTGCTGGGAGTTTGGCTAGTTATTGCTATTAGATTAGTGGCTTATATTTCTTTGAAATATGAACACCAAATTTGCAATGCTTGAATATTAACTTTTAGCTCATTTATATTGTTTAATTACTGCAAGTTTAGATCTTAAAAGAAGCCAAAGTTTTAAATTTACATTGAATTCTTTTGAAAAGAAAGTGATATTTAATTCAAAATGTTTGAAGTTTGATTTCTGACTTATAAAAGTAATTGTTTTCCTTACTCTGGTATTATTTTTTCCCCTAGAGTCCCGATTTTTCAGTTTTGTAGTACAGCCAAGGAAGTTGGGGGAGGCAATGGCAGTGAAAAATCCTTTAAGTTATTAAATATTGAAAGATTTAAACAAGAAAACAAAACACCAAATAGACTGGAAAACTCCCCGCCAAACTGACACATTTGGTTTCTTTCAGAGCACACAGCAATATATTGCAAATTAGAAAAAAGTGAACGTCACCAAATTCAGTCCTGTTAAAGCTCACAGTTTGGAGCTTTCAGTTACTTGTGTCCTAGAAATCTCATGTATGTATGTAAATATACATACATGTACACACCTGTGTGTTTTTACAAATTTAGGCCAAGAATATTTTTCTATATATGCGGCTTGATTCTGCATCCAGCAAAGTTAATTGCATATATTTCAACTACACAGGTAGTTGTAGAACTTGTAGAAGTTAGGAGAAATATGCAGTTTCCCTGAATGAGGAACTGCTGATCTTATAAACAAAATTATTATTAAAAAACAGATTAATCTGTATCTTTTGTCTGATATCTTAAAAACTCTGACCTGGGGAATTTTTTTCCCAATGGTCCTAGTAAATGCAGTCATAAGCAGCTTGGTAGTAAGAGCTGCTTATTTCATGCTCCCTTTTTTTTCTTGCTTATTTCTTCTGCAAAGTGTTCCCTCTCTTGAAATTTCTTAAGTGAAAAAGCATCTTAGGGAATGATGCATTTTGATGCAAGACAGACTAGTGATAAGCACTAACTGCTTTTTCTGAAACAGTAGTGAAAAGGAGGTACTAAGCACAGCCAACATAATTTTATAGCGACTTACACTTTTATTTGTGAAACAGCGTATTTAAATACGTTAATGTTACACACATCCATTGGAACAGAATACAGGCTATAAACTTCACACTGCGAGCACGAAACCTGGGGCTGCCTCAAGAAATTTTTGCCAACTCTTATTATTACTTTCGTATAAAATCATAACGGGCAAAGGTCAGAGGAAAAATGAGTTGTGTGTATCAAATGGGTTTATTTTGCACATTCAGGAATGTTTTCTGTATTTATTGTCACAGTTTCCCTGGCTTCCCTGCAATCCTTGCTTTTACAGAGCAGCCAGAGGAGACAAAAACTGTTGAAAACGGGAAGACTTAATCTGAAAAAGAAAGCTGTTATGAGCCGGTCCGTGATCAGGTGTCTTACCTTTCACTCTGCTGAATTTGCTTTCTGAAATTAATTTGGCTGTTTAAGAAGAACATTTGTGTTATCATAGCATAGAAATGTATCATCGTTTTTATACGCGTTCATAAATCATACAGCTCAGCCGGTAATTTTAAAGCTTGTCCAAGAGTCATGTTTGTGCTGAAACTCTGCAGAAGACGTTTCAGCTCAAAAGAACAATTTTGGAATGAAACGCTGTATTTCGCATGAGATGGAATGGCTCTTTCAGCATATGGCAATTATGATGTAGCTCGTTCTGGCAGGGGAGGCAGGAAGTCTGCAGCTCGGAGTCCTTTGCATCGCGGGGTGTTGACAATTACTCCTAATGTCATTAAAAGTAACCAATTACAAATTTTATTTTTTTCTCTTCCGAGGTCCTAAAATTTTTATAGTTTATACAGCTATTATAGATTCAGCCAAACCTTTGCAAACCGCTTCTAGGCTGCGGCACAGGCACGATGCTGTGCGGAGCGCTGGTGCTCGCCGTGGGCTGGCACTGTGACGGGCGCCATGCAGGATGTCCTTAACCTGGTAGTTCAGTAGCGCAAGGTAAACGCTCTAGCACAAGGTCAGTATCCACGTAGCAAAGTTTCTCTTTCCACCGGGCATATAGGGCTATATAGGGCTAGCCGCTTTTTTTTTTTTTTTTTTTTCTCTCCTTATTATTTGTTCATTTTGTAAAATAGAAAGCAAGCTGTCGATGCGGCACAGCAAGCGAAGGTAGTGGGTTGGGTGCACGGGTGAGGTAAGGGGCCAGCTCCGCAGTCACTGTGAATCAGCACGGCCCCACTGGCTTCCCTGCAGCTTTGGTAGTTTGTACCAGCCTTCATTTTGGAATGATGAATTTGATGCATTATTCAGTTTTTTGGAACCGAGTGTAATTTTCCTCTCTCTGTCCTCATCTTCTTGAAGTCAGGAGGGGTAACAAGATCACTGTGTGAAAATACCGCAGGTGGAGTGAAAGGCTCTGTTTGAAGGAAATATTGGCCACAGAATAGAAGTTGCAGGTCTGTTGCTGGAAAATTAAAATAAAGGTTGGTTTGTTCTCCTTATCCTCCCTGTCCCCAACATGCTGGGAAGGGGCCACGATAGAAGGATTGCATTAGAAGGAAATAAAAAGCACTCGTGGTGTTTATTCTCTATAAAACACATTTCAAGCATCAAAACCTGTAGTCAGTATAAATTCTAAATGGGAAAGAACAGAGTGTGTTAGAACTGTGAAGAGGAGATTAAAGGGTTGATTTAACTAGTCATGTTGCAGCCCATAAACCATATCTAAATCTCTGGAGCAAGCTTAAAAGACTACATTGAGGTCAATCTTTAGAATACCTGGATTTGAGGAAATTGAAAACAAATTTCTGTGCAGAGGAGTTCAGATTCAGAAATCTCTGGTTCATTCTGCAGGGCAAGCTCCTCTTACTAACGTTATGAGGAACGAGTGCTTCAGCCAAAGGGTGATGCTGACATAAGCAAAAGTGGTGACTCATTAATTCAGCTTTGTTTGGTTGGGCAACCAAAGAGAAAAAAATGTCCTAATCCTCTTAGACGTAGGAGAGGTGCCTCTTCGTGGTGCTGCTCGAAGTGCCTCCTCTGCAGCCCAGTTGCCCCTAGCAGCGTGCCCGCCGCCGGTTTAGCCGCAGGTGGAGCGGCGTTTGCGCAGAGCCCCTCGCCGTGGCACAGATAGCATCGCCGCGTCCCGCGCCAGGTGAGCCCGGCGCTGCCAGGGCTCGGCTCCCGGCGCGTGGCTCGCACCGCGCTCGGCCGGCTCCCTGCCTCCTGCGGCGCTCGCGGCACGCCGGCAGACAGATAAGTGTAGATTTGGTCACTTGCCTAAAGTCATATAATAAGTCAGCAGCAGAGCTCTGAATTTGATAACTAATATAAATATTTATTACTGGTTTTACTCTGGCAGCGCTAGATATCTGTGCTGTGTTGTACTGCACCTTGCGCAGAGTTTCTGCCTCGGAAAGCGCAGGAGCCTCGTAGCTGCCTTTGCTTTTTTTTTTTTCTTTCTTCATTTTGTGGAAGAAAATGGACAAAATTAAATATATGCATTTTCTTTAATTTTATTACAGATTTGTTTTTTTAATAATGTTTCTGTCCTGGCCCAGTTTCTCTTTTAGTCTTTTCCTGTGCTGAAGTCATACTCCAGTGAATGACATCATCTGTCTACCAAGGAAACTACTCTGATGTAGTTCCTGTAATTCAAACAGTAACTCGGTTAATTCTGAATTAAAGGAGCTATTATTGCAAATATGTTTTTAGTGCAGGATCAGAAGATGACTGGGAAGAGTTTTCCTTTATGGAAGGGGTAGGCTCCCTAATTAGTTAACTGTAAGGAAATATATGGAACAACAAGAAGGACGAGAGGAACTGTACTTGTACTCTGATCAATTTGCAAAAATTGTCTCCGTTTAAAAAGTACTTTGTTAGACTATCTGGAGAAATGTGTAATGATCTGCCAATGTAAGTAGTGTGCCCAGACTTGTTACCCAATTATTTTACATGGGCAATTAACAGCTAAGAGGAGTTCCCTGGAAGCAGTTTGTCTATGTTATAGGTGAATCCTTGCCTGTGTGCTTGCGCCGCGGTACTGGTGTACGCAAGCAAGGCTCACCAAATTTAATTTTTTTTTCATCTATGTATATGGGAGTATGTAATTCATATGCTTGTTTATATATGCACATAGAAAACCCTGTATATAATACTTTGTGTAAATCCCTGACTGGGAGACCCCCGCTATGGTCAGATTTCATGCCTTTGCCCAATCCAGTAGTGGTTGCCAGTAACTGCCACGCGACCAAACCAACGTGTATTTCCCTGGACTTGTGCTCAAGAGTGGCCAAAAGTATCTTGTTCGGGTTTTTGGGGAGCGGGTTGATTTTCTTCTCATCAGCTGTGGAAGATGTGAGCCTAATGGCCGAAACTCGTCGTTGCTGTAGGTGACGGCAAAGAGGATTTAGCGGGAGCGCTGGGCGGCCTTGCCCGTTGTGATGGTGCTGCGGCCGCTTCTCGTCCCCGCGAGGAGCGCGACCTCCCGGGGCTGGTGGCCTCTCGGAGGCAGGGCACGCTGCCCGGCTCTGCACGTCTGCCTTTTCTCAGCCCAGGAGAGGGGGGACGCCTTTGCCACGGTGCAGATGGGTCGCTCAGACTTTCTGTAGTCCTGCCCCCCAGTGCTCGTGTGCTCAAGGACGGTGTCGGTGCCCAGGCTTCTCGAGCAGGTTTCCTCCAGGTGCTGTCCCAGCCGGGACGAGGGCGGTGGAAGGGGTGTCTGGAGGAGGGAAGGCGCTGCCGGGCTCTGCTCTGCAGAGGAGGGGGCCGGGATGGAGGGGCTCACCCGTGGCTGCCCGGCCGCACCAGGGCAGGAGGGAATTGCCGTTTCACAGCAGGAGAACGTGGGAAGTTAACATGTAAAGAAAGGAGAGCATGTAAAGGTGAAGACTTCAGTTGAAGTCAGGGTGAGGCTTTCCTGTCTTTCCCCACAGACTGTCGCTTGAAATGTCTGGCAGAACAGCGGAGTCTGGCACTTCATTTGGCATTGCCAATTGCCTGCCTGTGCAAATGTATCTGGAAAACGTATAAATATATTAATTGGGAAGATAGGTACAGGAAGTCCGTTAGTAAGTGCATGGATTAGATCCTTTCTATCTTTTCTTACTCGGTGTATTTCCAATCCTGGTGTCTAGCGACAACCATGTACTTACCAGTCCTGCTTGCAAGCCCTATGCTCTTAAAGGCAATTGAGGGAAGAGTGAAGGTCACCGCAAACCGCATTTCACACATAATAAATATATGTGTAAATTTCTACTTGTTGAAAAACACCCATCCCAGTAAGCCTGACCCAAGGGTATAAATGCTGTTTCTTCAGCCCTAATCTCCAAACCAGCGTGCAGAACAAATCACTTGGATGAGAAATATAGTGAGCATGCATCACTTTGTCAGACGTGATGCTCACAGTGTCACTGGTGCAGGGGTAACATGCGGGTACGCTGCAGCTGGGCCAGAGCGGCAGACTCTTCCCATGCGGGTTGCAGGCGTTTATTCCAGCCCCGTAGTTCATCTGTTGGACAGACCCGTTTTTGCAACTTCAGGATATTGTGGCAGCGCCTTCAGCTAAGGGAACAGGAGGGAACCTGAACCTTTAAAAATTGATTTAAAATACTTTATGCGTATGTGACATCCATCACCTTCTCTACTGGTCTATGCAACATCTGTAAATTGAGCTGGCAGGAGAAATTAAGGGGTAGGTTGGTTTGGAATATCATAAGTGTAAAGAAGGCAGCAGTTACTTTTTTTTTTAATCAAACCTACATGGAGTAAGGTTTACAAATTCCCAGCATCTGTGCGAGATTGAATTTGGCTTGTGAATTATGCTCAGTAATGGCCCTCAGTTTTGGGAGGTTGTGATGGGCTGACTCTTCTGAGCAAAGGCTTTACCTTGAACTCCTGAAGCACGTCTGGTGCTGGGAGTGCTTGGGATTCCCCGTTGCTGATCCCCCTTCTCCAAGATTTCTGGATCCTGTGAGTTGCAGAAAGTGGCATTGGTAGTAAAGTGGGGATAAATAGATCACTCTTGCATACAGGTACGTATTTATTATGGGTCAATAAAACTGACCTTTGGAATTCACCATCCACATGAAACCCCCCCAAAATACCTGAGAGTTAATAGCCTGTTTATGGCAACAGAAGCAAATTTTGTAGTGTATTTTACAAAGTCAGTGAGGACTGGGAAAGAACAAGGTCCAGCTTTGAGGCACAGTACTGAGAACTGGGGAAGGAATTATTAGGGAGTGGTGTGTGATTGCTTCATTTAAAATAATAGAAACAATGCTTTGCACTTCCTTGTAATATCTACTGCCATCCAAGAATATGAAACGTAAGTGAACAATAGCCCCATATATAATGGGACGTTTATGCTATCTTTCAAAATATCCTATACAAATCAAGAGGTGTAATAAGCAGATATGAATAAATAGAGCATTGTACATGGTCAAGAGACGGAGAAGGGTGAAGACACAGGTTTATGGGAGGGATTTCTGGGAATCGTAGGTGTTACCGACGTGGGCATAAAGGGAGGGAAGTATTCCTATAAACACGCACCATATCCTACGCTCATGGCTAGTTCCTGTTTCTGAGCAGAAGAATGCTTTGCTTGCAGAACTAAGTCATGAAGGCTGGCAGAGGGATATGTTTTTACACGCACATCTATGGATTTACTTTCATGAATAATGAAAATACGATACCTGTATAAATCTCCTTAGATGAGAGTAAACTCAAGTTTACTTTAATGATGGTAAAATAAAATAACATGAAATCCCCTGGGAAAATTGCAAATGCAACTCTGGCTACTGAAGAAGTGTTATGCTAAAAGGCATAGACTAGTTATGGATGGAAAGAAAAGACTTTTTACTTAATCCTGGAAAGAAAGTTGAGACACACATTAGCGGCAAAGCAATTATAAAACGTTAGAGAAGAGACAGTGATTATTGGACTTTATGACAGGAAGTCATTGAGAATTTCCTGAAAGAAGTAAAAGAGGAGTGTATTTGCATTCTGCTCAGCGATTTGGGAGTACTTAGATATTTATAGGAAAATTCCAAGAGGTTGTGTGTTTTCCATTATACAGATTTCCTATAAAAAATAGATAAATGTTGCCACAGCAAACTAATGGCTGCATATTCTGCTCTCTGCTGCAAAACTTACTCATGTTAGATTATACTGGGCTTAAATTTTCACTGAATCATTGATTTACTTTGCACGATTGCAGATTTTTTTACAATACAAAATATGAAAGACGTATACTAATGAAAAATTCTTAGAATTTAAGAAAAAGAAATGTCACTGAACTTTTTAAATGAGGAAGAAACCCATACCACCTGTATCTTTAGATTTGGAGTCCATACTGCTCTCATGTCTCTCTTGTTTCTCTCCTTCATATAAAACCTTGTTTTGTGAGGGTATCCTGGATAGAAGTTGAAAGATCCATGTGCTCTTCAAACTGGAGTAGGGTTAACTCTGGTGGGTACGTTGGGCTGACTGGTATGGGGAGCAGTGTGGGGCAGGTTTGGGTCAATAGCCCCCCAGGGACATTGGAGTGCTCGGGACACTTGTCCATTAGCGAGGTCCCTTTCTTACCAGTTTCTGCTGTTCCTCTCGGTAACTCAGCTCTCCTTGTCTGGTGCTTACCCTTCTGATTAAAATTTATTCATCCCAGAATTATGAATAATACACAGGAGGAGGAAGGGGGGGGGATATAAAACAGGAGGAATATGCATATAAACATGCAGAACTTCACACCCCAGACTCTTTCATTGCTCTCTGGAAACTATCTAAATGTCTGGTTATTTCTCCTCTCTCCCCATTGTATTTGAATGTATTCAAACAGCAAAAGAATTTCCCTGTCATTTTTTCTTTCATGCCTGCAGGATTAATAGGTAAATGGCTGGGCTTGTCCTTAAGGCTTTTGTTTGTGTTTGTGAGTGAGTAGGTGGCATCTGGATCTGAAAGTTTAATGAGGGAGAGTGGCACTGCACTGGAGTGGGTTTTCAGTGGAGAAGGTGATGGGACTTACGGTCCCCTATGCCTTTGTTGGGAGGAGAGACCCTTGTCCTATGGGGTCCGGTCCCTGGGCAGCCCCTTGCTCTGGGGTGTCTATCCCAGGTTGCAGAGCTAGTACACCTCATGGTTTTCAGGCAGACCAGCGTTTGGACCCATGGATAGTTGTTATTTTGGGGTCTCTGCACATTTTGGGGTCTCTGCGCACTTTGTGGTGGTCTCCAGGCATTGCTGGGAGCATTGGCTTTGTTGGGCTCTCATGTGCGTGAGCTTCAGCCAGGTCCAATGTGATCCTTCAGTTCCTAATGATCTGCTTGCATCCATTGAAGAAATAGAGATGCAAGGAGCCTTATGATTTAGGATCTTAAATGCTCTGTTGAAACTGGGCATGGGAGCACTGGAATGCCTCAGGTCTGATCCTAGCATGTACATCTATTTATTATGTGGTTGTAGACAAGTCATTTAGCATATAGATGCTGACATTTATGTGGATGCCTAATTCTACAAGTAAATGCTGAAATATGTAGTTTTCAGAGAGATTGAGCAAGCGGGCTCACATTGTTCTTTGTGAAGCCACTCTTGATTAATTCCTGTATAAATAAAATCAGAATCAGACCCAGTTTCCCAAAGAGAACAGAATGAAAATAATTTCTGTTGTTTGGTATGGGGGTTGGGGTGAAGAGGTCGTAATTTCCCCAAATTGAGGGGTAATCTGATCCTATCAATTCAATTTTCCAGTAAATGTTTGCTTTGTTTCCCCCCCACCCCCCTATCCAAATCCTTCAAGTTGTCTCAGAGTGTTTTAACAATTAATCTAAAACATATTAATGCTCGTCAATGCTTCTCTCCACACAATGGCTTTTGTTTGGCTTCAAGTTATGGTGTGTGTGAACTTCCTTCTAAGCTCATATTCCAAGCCTAGATTCATGTGAAGCTGTAAAACCTAGCATCGCCTTTGGGGAGTTAGAGCCTATTTTCCCATCCCAGAGGAATTCCTCTGGCACTGCGTATCCTGAGCTTCCGAAGGTTGCTGGTGTAAGAAACCAGACTCTGCTTCTGCACGTCAGACTAGGCAATACAGTTGGTCAATATTCTTTCCTCTTGCAGACCGAGTTTGTATTAGGACTGACCTGATGTATTTAGGAGCTTTATTTATTCCCCATCATGAAATTCCAAGTCCACCATTTTTTTTGCCTCCCTTGCTGTCTTTGGGCTTGATCCTCAGAGCTGATCAGCTGAAGTGAGTTATGTGGGTATGTTCCTGGATTGTTCTTTTTAACTGGAATGCATGTGCATGAAGGCACATACATTATTATTTTTTTTTTTAAGAAGTTGATCTGTGCAGACATCAACAGGATATTATTAGTCCCAAGAACTGACGACAGTTTGACAGCCTGATGCGTAGAGGAAGGAAGTTTACAAACATCTTGGAGAGAGCCATGTTGAGCAGTTGAAGGAAATGAGGCATGTCCTGCTGTTATTGTGCTTATAGCACTGGGATTCCCAAGGGGCAGAACAAGCCCATCTTGAGACCTCAGTCTGGCAAAGAACAAGTTGACTCATATTTTATTTTTGTTGTTTTTGTTACTAGTCTGTTATTGTTCCAATTGTGGTGTTGCTTGTAAACAAACTGCTGCTATAACTTTATTTGCAGCTATTGAATGATAGCTTAGGCACATACAGGAAAACAGGCATCTAAAGCTAGTTGTTATTTTTTTTAATACATTTTTGATGTTGCGATGCATCAGTTAGGGTATCTCCCAGATTAATAAGTGCAGACACCGAGTCTGATTTGTGCGCAGAGCTCTGCATACACTGAAAAAGAAGCTCAGTGTGAAAGGCAGTACCCTGAGAGCTCCTGACTGAGAGCCCCTTGTCTTCCACGTGGGGTCACCAGTAAGGGCGAAGCTTCTCCTGTACATTTGGGGACTGACCCTATTGCTCAGGTTGATTAACCATAACACAGGACATGTAGTGAAATGAAAAATAGGAAGCTAGTGACAAATTTTGTATAAAATAAAAGTAAGCTATGCAAAAATCACCAGGGCTGAAAGTCTAAATCCACTGTTTGTGCTGAACGGGAGTACCACTGGCACCAGTGTTTCTAAAACTGAAGCAATAAAATTCTAAGAAATTAGATGTCCTGTGTGCAGAACATGCCAGTGCATCCTTAAGAGATGTGCTTAACATATGCATGCGTTTCCACTCAAAGACCATAATGCAAACCCTGCGTCTCTGACTTTTTCATGGCTATCTGTAGGTGTTTGCCAAAACTTCTTCTGCTGTCAAAAGTAATGGGAGTCCTCTGACTAAACTTGTGCCGTAATTACTCCTTTCTAAGTTACATTTGATCAGCTGAAGCGTTAACTGACGCAAGAAGCTGATCTGAACTCCTTTCTGCAGCGCTCACGGTGTGCCAGGTCATTCACAGTTTGGAAAGAAGACATGCAAAGTTTTATTAAAACTTTTAATACAGAGACAACAGCTACAGCTGTTTAGTGAGCAGTTACGGTGATGGTGATACCATAGTGTCCCCCGGAATGTCAGGTGTCATAACAGGGGGAACAGCAACAAACTGTGGCCAGGGAGGTTCAGGCTGGGTGTGGAAACCACGTCCCCCAGGCAGGTCCCCCGGCGCTGGCCTTGGCTGTCCAGGAGCATTGCGGGATCCCAGTCTGCAGAGGTTTCTGAAGCTGGGATGGAGAGTGCCGTGGCTGACCTGATCCAGTCTTGGATGCAGTCCCGCTTCTGGTGGGAGGTCGCACGAGATGCCTCCAGAGCCTCTTCCGACGGACAGTGCCGTAGCTCTTCCTTTCTGGGCTCTGGCGAAGCCAACAGGTTGGCTGCCATAATCCTGGCTAAAGTTAGCCACAGCAGAGAGCGAGCCTGAGGAGAGAGGAGAAATGCTGCACAGAGCAAGTCTTCAGTTTAAGACTTTCCCTTTGACTGTGTTTGTGAATAAAACTTTCCCTCTAGTCGTGTTTGTTTTTTTTTAAGTATTTCCTTGCTTGGAACTTTAATCTTAACTTCTCCTATTTTATTTTCTCTCTCTCCCTGTTTTGCTGTTCTTTCCCTGCTCTTTAGTATGACCCACATTCAGAGCAAGTTCTCAGGCAGTAACAGCATATAGCATCTTCAGGACTATTGTGTTATTTTCAAGCTCAGGCTAGATCTCCAGATCAAATGTTGTGCGATGCTTCCATGTCATGGTGTCTAGTCTAGCTGGGCAGCCAGTATAGAGCTGTCCCCAAACCTGGTCCCGGAGCTGCCGGTTGGGGGTAACAGCATCTCCCTCCCAGGAAGGTGTGTGGGTAAGGGAATGACCGCTGTCTGCAGCCAGGTACTGTGCTAACCAGGGCCGGAGGACTCCCTAGGTTATTATATAGATTGGGATTAAGATCTCATCAGATACGGCTCACAGCCAGAAATCACTCTGTCTCAGAACAGGGAGTCAGCTGTTGCCATTTCCAACGTTGTTTTGGGTTTTCTTGCAGTATTTTTTATTTCAGTAGCTAAAGTGATTCAAGAATTAAAGTCATTCATGGGAGTGAAATAAACTAGACTTTTAAAATATATATACTAAATAAAAGGCTTCATGTTGGCACGTTGATCTACAAGGGTGTTTTAAAGTCAGTAGATTATCACTTGTGTTACAAAGAATAGTTAAAAAAAAAAAAAAAAGCAAGGTTAAAGTGTATCCTAACTCTCTTGCTCATGTTTATAGTACAGTTTTATTACTGAAGGTAAGACAGATAACTGGGCATTACTCCAAATTCCTGGCAGTTTTCCCTTTCCAAGGCACTAATATTGGGATTAGCGTGTTGTTTTAAAGCCATTACCTTTCTTCACCTTCATAATTGCTTGTTCTTAGGGGAGAATACTGAAAACTCAGTGCTCATAAAGTGACTTGTTATGCAACGTATGCAAAGTTATAGTTTGTTATCAGTTGGATTTACTTTAATCTGTGTGTGCATTTTTTATATCGTCTGTATATAAAATTGTGGGTTCTTTGATTATTTAAGCATATGTATGGTACACAGATAGTGGAGCAAAACCAGAACTCAAGATCCTAGTGCTTTTGAGCTTCAAAAAGTTGGTATGTCACCTTGAGGTAATAATTTACCATTCATATATGAGCACTGCTGCCCTGCCCATTTTTGGCATCATGATGACCTGGCCTGCTGTAGAAGCTGAGGTATGTGAAAGGGATAACTGCCGTATATGCAAGTGGAGAAGACGTTGTTCCTCATGTGGCTTAGGGCTATTTTCTCTATGGGCGCAGAACTGAGTTCAGAACCAATTGCATTTCTTCTCTGGATGCTCATTCCCAAGAAGACCCAGAGTGAAAGCATCAAGACTACAGTCAGTGAATTGTTTCCCATCTGGGTAGCTAGGAAACAGATATAATGTTTATCAATTCACCATGCTGCTGCTTCTTGGGGGGAAAAAAACCACCTCTGACCAGCGATGGAACGATGTTCTGACTGGGAACAGAAAAACAGGGTCTTGGATTCAGGAGACGACAGGTAGTCAGTGGAGCAGCAGCAACCTATGCTGACTGCAGCTAGGAGAATCTGAAATGGGCTGACAGAGAGAGAGACAGCAGGAGAGAGCATTTACTGCTAACAATTGACTAGATCCCATGCCCTTGGGGAAGTTTTTGTTCTTTTCTTGGTAGGGGAAATAGCTTGGATGAAAGATATGAGGATATGAAATAAGTTTAACAGCAGGAAGTTGTGTAAACATGATTAATTCCATTAATGGAAACTTTCAAATTGAAGGTTGTCAGTCCTTGTGTATATACCTCTTGTTTTCTTGTGAAACGTCATGCAGAGTATTGAAACACTATCATAAGGGAACCATAAAAAAAAAAAAAAAAAAAGAGAGAGAGAAGAATATGCTTGGTTAGTTGCCTGGAAAGAGTAAGAAAATGCTGCTGCCTTGCCCAAGATTATAGTAGATTTGGAAGGTTTTGTGTCATATTTTCCTGCCATGTTTTACTTGTCCTGTATGAATAACAGTTCGTTTGCAAAGCTTGTCTGGGAAGAAGGCATGCATGACAGCACCAGAAAGGCAGCTTCTCCATGGCTGCTGGTGAGAGGATTACTCGAAGCAGTGCAAGCAAGAAATTCTAAAATCAAGAAGCTGGTAGCATCACTCAGCAAAAGGACAGCTTGCAATTTTGAGTTATAACGATATTGTTAGAAAAACACCCAGTGGTATTTAGTCTGAATTCTGAGGTGCTAAGAGGCACGTATGCACTATCAGACTAACATGGGAGAAGTAACACCAAGTGACTCGTGTCTCTCCAAAAAAATCATAGCAATGCTGAGATTGCAGAGCACAAGTGTACAAGGTGCTGTTCCCTGTGGCTTGGAGGAGATAATGAATGCAGGTTCATTTTTGCTGTTATTTGATCAATTTTTCAACGACTATAAGCATACATTTGTGTGTGTGTGTATATGTATACATATGTATGTGCGTGCTCATGTGTGTGAACTCATATATTGGGCTGTGGATGGTCTTGCTTACAATCCACAAAGCATCTCCCCCCCCGCCCCATCCTGCACAGTTGAAATAAGATGCAGCTGACATCAGTCTCTTTGCCTTTTTATGATATGGGGATGCGGTGGTATCAAAGCAGGCAGGATGAAAGCACAAAAGCTTCCTGTTTCCAGCTGTTTTCCTCAGCAAAGATTTTTTTTTTTTTTTTTTTTTTCCAAAGATGATGCTTCCTTTTAAGGGGTTTTTAATCTGCAAACTGTTTCCTCAGTTTATTTCACTACAGTAAAATGTGTTCCCTTTAGGTCATATCTGTCTCTTTTAAAAACCAACCTGCCCTTTTCAGTAGTTTTATTTGCTACTCAAAAGAACAAACATGACTTTATAAAAAACCTTTAATGAAGTACAAAGACCAATAAACCTTTTGCCACTAGAGCTCAAAATTTATAGTGATTTTTTTTTTTAAAGAAAAACCTTGAATAAATTAAGTGGAGGAAAATATACTGACTTTATAACACTTCAGAGTTTTTAATACTGAGATTCTTGCATTTGTACCTGTGCTTAGTGTACAAAAAAAAATAGGTTTAGATTTATGTCATGTAAAAAATGCTTTATTTGGGGACACAAGCAACTTTAAAGAATGGAAGAAATAATGATTGGGATACAAAAAGAAAATCTTCCAGCTGCTTCCATTATGTTAGCCTCTATTCATTAAACTGATCTGTCTTTGTTTACTTTCTTTTAAAGTAAACATGTATAATTAAAATATATTGTGCCTCTCTCTACGGCTCTAATTCTGTATGTGGGTTTGTCGCAATCGGAAATACCCTAAAGTGCTGCCAACGTCTCAGTGGAAGAGGGGCCCTGCATTTTATTAAGGTAAAATGTTTATGGGGGAACTAGCCGGTGGGTTTAAGCTCTTGCCCAGGTTGGGTCCGGCAGCCGTGGTGCCTGCTGGTGTTGCGGAGGTGTCCGCCGCCAGCGCTGCGTCTCCGCGCTCTTGGCCACCCCAGCGTTTTTGCTGATGGAAACCCTCGGGTGGGTTCCTGCCTGCTCCCTTTGCGAGGTGGGTGGGGAGTGAGCAGGTATCAACCACCCTAGGTGCGAGCAGTTGTATGGCGTCGCCGGAGGTATATGGCAAGTCCGTAAACTGCAACGAAAGCGAAAGCATAAGGGAGAGAACCACCTCATTTCGTTTGAGCTGTAAAGCTTTCTCTGACATATGTTTTGAATGGAGATGGTGTCCCAAATGCCAAGATGTGTTGAAGGATAGCTGGTTGTTTTTGGATGATTGTCCTATATTTACTGCTTACAAGTTTCATTGTTGTTGAAAGTCTGCTGTGGTCTGTAAATATGTTCTGGAGCTGTATAAAAATATCACAATTAACATATTCAGAAGGACAACAATTGTCATGGTTGAATGACTTAGAAAGTAGCACAGGCTGTAAACAGGATGTGCTGAAATGAACTAGCACACAGTTCCGCTGCAATGGTCTTTTCAACGAGCGTCTGCTTGTTATCAGCACTTCTGAAAATAATCTTTGGATCCTCTAAAGGACATAATGCTCTGGTTTTTAAATCAGTTCTTCTAAGACAAGAAGCTTAGCTGGCATTGCTACCATTAAAGATATCCAGGTTTGGTTTGGGAGTGATGCCTGGATTCTTGCTCTCTAGCTTAGCAAAATGCTATAAAGGGAAGAAGGGAGAGAGGGGGAGGAAGGATGAAAATTCTCCCCCAAATTCTGCTGGAAAAACCCTTCTATTAACAAATTCAATAGCTAAGAGGGAGGCAGGATGTCCTAAGAGGAACTCGTATCTAGACATGGTGGGTGTAAAATTTCCATCTCTTGAGCTTGCGGTTGTTTTTCACTCAGCAGTGTTAAGGTATGTAACAGGAAAAAATACTTCATCAGAGTGTTATAACATACTCCAGTAAGACATTGCTGAATATTTGCTTCCTTGGTGGAGGGACATAATTTATTCAATTTCACATCTCTGCAGTTTTAAATGCTGTAACTTCATTTCAAAGGATACCTTTAAGGACTATTTCTTTCTTAATGACCCATCAGATGAAAAAGTACAGAATTTGCTAAAAACACCTTTCAGAAAGCCATGGACTCTTTCCCAGGTTTAATTCTCAGCAGCGTTCTCCAGAATCCTTATAATTTAGAAAGGTGACTTGAATGATGATCTAAAGACAGAGGATTTCCAACGATGTGCCGAAGCTTCTCCTTGTGGCATCTTTCCCCGTGGGAGCCTCTGCTTTCCCTAATGTTCATAGGAGCGGTTTCCCTTAGTGTGGGCAACTGGGCCTCAAATCCAGCAAGGAGGACGAGATGCTGAAACAGTTTCCATCCTTCCCTTACAGGTGGTTTTTAAATTTATTTTTTCTTAATGAGTTCCCTTGCAAAGAAATTGTGGCCTTCTTGGGAACAGCGAGAGAGTCGGAGTCCTGTAAGTTTCTTATGAGCATATGGTCGGGCTGAAAAATAGCAGCTGCTGCATGAGCAAAGGGCAGAGCCTCAGAAGGTAGGAGATGAAGAAGGCTTCAAGAGACCCTCGCTCAGTGATCTTTCAGTTCAAAATCAAATGCTGCCATTATGTAAGTTATCCCTGGCAAAAACTTCAAGGTTTGCAGTCATGCCTCAGCTGTTCATGGAAGAGTGGAAGTTTTCCAAAAGTGACAAATAATTTCTCAGACTTCCATTTTATCAAATACAGTTGAGTTACGGTGCCTCAAAAGAATCCAGTGAAAAGGCCTAACAGTCTGAATATATTTGGTACAAGAAGCTATGCAGGGCAGATATTGAAGACTGAAGAGGTTTTGCAGATATATTTGGTATTCATTATTATCCTGTAAGAAGAACAGAAAGCCTTGAGAAAATTCATGAAATCATCAGGTTTGAGGAAAGGAGGTTTCATTAGTGGTTCCTTGCGTACCAGGGAAACGAGTGTGTGCTGTGTGTTGAAGGTAGCCCTGTTCCTCAGCTGGCGGAGGCTGACCAGCACTCAGAGTCTATGTTTAAAAACAGCACCGCGTGCCAGGTGCAGATGGATGGATGCTGTGCCTAACATTCCTTGTGAGTGAGCAGGTCGGCTCTCCCTATGGTCAGCTGTACCTGTGACCACGTGCGTATCTGTTGAGGATAGGCATCCTTTTATTTTTCGTCAGTAAGTATGACGAGTGGGTAGTGCTTTGTGTATTCTACAGTGATGAATTAATTTGGTGTTCATTGTGGTAGCACTGATCATAATGAATTAATTTGGCATTCATGTGGATGTCATGCTTTTTTTTTTTTAAGCTTTTCTATTACAATGCAGAATTAGTTAGTAGACACTTAAAGTGTTACACATCCGATTCAGTTGTCATCATAACCTGTTTGTACTGTTCCCTTGTCTGGATGTTGCTAGTGCATTGTATTCTTTTTCTGGAGAAAGGCTTACTGGGTGACAGCAGGGAGATTTCAGTTAGAGTGATGGTACAGCAGCAATACGAGATTTAAAGGTTGCCGTTCCTCTTCTGTTTGCCTGTTTTAAAGTACCTGAGCAAACTCCAAGGGTGTAATATGTGATTGATTTTACACAGCTTGGAATAAGAAAAAGACATTTATTTTTGCTACATAATGCCCAAATCTAAATGCATCGTCAGTAATTTGTAGCATTGTTGAAGACAAATAGACTTCTCCTTGTGTAAATATTAAATAGTAAAAAAAGCCATAAAATGTAGTCTTTTGCTCCTTCTCTTCCTTTTTGCTCCTGAAATGTGCTCAGTTGATAAATATATATATATACACATCTATATTATTTATCCCTTCTTTTGAAGAGGGCATATGATTGCACATGTATTTTCTTTTCTGTTGGTAAATGGACATGCTGGCGAGTTGAAACAGTAAATGTTGCTTTAAAACTGAGCTGATGTGTTGTGATGTTGCAGGAAATGTTTAAAATGTGACTCTCACATTAAGGGATTGATTTTTAAAGCCTTTAAACAGTTTTTATCTGTGGATGTTCTCATATTTAGTTCTTTCTATGTATAATGTATATTAAGATTTTAGACAAAATATGTAATTTTCACTGGAGATGTTCTGTGATGCCCCTAACAGGGCAGTTACCTGGAATTTCTTGTTCATGAAGTGCCTGATTATTAGTGTGATCGGGACCTGAGAAGGTACAAACAGTGGAAAGGTAATAATAGTTGTTTTTCTTTCTTGGGTTTTTTTTTTTTTTTTTTTAAGTCAACAGAGAGCATTATGATCCTCCTGTGCAGTGTTGCCAATTTGACATTGCACCGTAAGACTCAATATTTGGTGTTTAATTTGGCCGGGGGAAAACGAAGCAATTATCTTGGCATTTGGTATTTTTCTTCTTAACCAAAAGGAAATCTCTAACTTTTGCTTGCAGCAAAAAGCAAAAAAACATGAGCTGAGCTTAGTGCACCACAAAAACTAAAGAAAACAGAGGAAGCAAAGAAAGTAAGTTTCATTTTAACCAAGCAAGGGTTGAGCTATTTGGGTTCAGCAATGTGTAATATGACCTAACTCCTGCATCATAGAATCACAGAATTGTTTAGATTGGAAAAGACCCTTAAGATCATCCAAGTCCAACCGCTAACCTAGCACTGCCAAGTCCACCACTAAACCATGTCCCTAAGCACCACATCTACATGCCTTTTAAATACCTCCAGGGATGGTGACTCAACCACTTCCCTGGGCAGCCTGGTCCAATGCTTGACAACCCTTTCAGTGAAGATATTTTTCCTAATATCCTATCTAAACCTCCCCTGGCACAACTTGAGGCCATTTACTATTGTCCTATGGCTTGTTATTTGGGAGAAGAGACCAACCCCAACCTCCTTTCAGGTAGTTGTAGAGGGCAATGAGGTCTCCTCTGAGCCTCCTTTTCTCCAGACTAAACAACCCCAGTTCCCTCAGCCGCTCCTTATAAGCATTGTGCTCCAGACCCTTCACCAGCTTCGTTGCTCTTCTCTGGACACACTCCAACACCTCCATGTCTTTCCCGTAGCGAGGGGCCCAAAACTGAACACAGCACTCGAGGTGCAGCCTCACCAGTGCTGAGTACAGGAGGACGATCACCTCCCTGCTCCTGCTGGCCACGCTATTTCTGATGCCGTTGGCCACCTGGGCACACTGCTGGCTCATATTCAGCCGGCTGTCGACCAACACCCCCAGGTCCTTTTCTGCCGGGCAGCTCTCCAGCCGCTCTTCCCCAAGCCTGTAGCATTGCTTGGGGTTGCTGTGACCCAAGTGCAGGACCTGGTACTTAGCCTTGTTGAACCTCATACAACTGGCCTCGGTCCATCGGTCCAGCCTGTCCAGATCCCTCTGTAGAGCCTTCCTACCCTCCAGCAGATCAACACTCCCGCCCAACTTGGTGTTGTCTGCAAACTTACTGAGGGTGCGCTCGATCCCCTGGTCCAGACCATTGATAAAGATATTAAACAGAACTGGCCCCGGTATTGAGCCCTGGGGAACACCACTGGTGACTGGATGCCAACTGGATTTAACTCCATTCACCACCACTCTTTGGGCCCAGCCATCCAGCCAGTTTTTACCCAGGGAAGAGTATGCCTGTCCAAGCCATGAGCAGCCAGTTTCTCCAGGAGAAAGCTGTGAGAAATGGTGTCAAAGGCTTTACTAAAGTCCAGGTAGACAATGCCCACAGCCTTTCCCTCATCCATGAAGTGGGTCTCCTTGTCACAAGGTTATTCAAGCAGGACCTGCCTTTCATAAACCCATGCTGACTGGACCTGATCACCTGGTTGTCCTGTACATGCCGTGTGATAGCGCTCAAGATGATCTGCTCCATAACCTTCCCTGGCACCGAGGTCAGACTGACAGGCCTGTAGTTCCCTGGATTCTCCTTCTGGCCCTTCATGTAGGTGGGTGTCACATTTGCTAACTTCCAGTCAACTGGGAACTCCCCAGTTAGCCAGGACTGCTGATAAATGGTGGATAGCTTGGTGAGCACTTCTGCCAGCTCCTTCAATACCCTTGGGTAGATCCCATCTGGCCCCGTAGACTTGTGTGTGTCTCAGTGGTGTAGCAAGGCACTAACCATTTCCCCTTGGAAAATGATTCATTCTGTTCCCCATCCCTGTCTTCCAGGTCAGGGGGCTGGGTACTCTGAGAACAACTGGTCTTACTATTAAAGACTGAGGCAAAGCATTAAGTACCTCAGCCTTTTCCTCATCCTTTGTCACTATGTTTCCCCCTGCATCCAATGAAGGATGGAGATTCTCCTTAGCCCTCCTTTTATTGCTAATATATTTATAGAAACATTTTTTATTGTCTTTTATGGCAGTAGCCAGATTAAGTTCTAGTTGGGCTTTGGCCCTTCTAATTTTCTCCCTGCATAACCTCATGACATCTTTGTAGTCCTCCTGAGTTGTCTGCCCTTTCTTCCAAAGGTCATAATCTCTCCTTTTTTTTCCTGAGTTTGAGCCAAAGCTCTCTGTTCAGCCAGGCCAGTCGTCTTCCCCGCCAGCTCGTCTTTTGGCACGTGGGGACACCCTGCTCCTGCGCCCTTGAGATTTCCTTCTTGAAGAATGTCCAGCCTTCCTGGACTCCTTCGCCCTTCAGGACTGCCTCCCAAGGGACTCTGTCAGCCAGATTCCTAAACAGGCCAAAGTCTGCCCTCTGCAAGTCCAAGGTGGCAGTTCTGCTAGCCCCCTTCCTTACTTCTCCAAGAATCAAAAAATCTATCATTTCATGATCGCTGTGCCCAAGATGGCCTCCAACCATCACATCACCCACAAGTCCTTCTCTGCTCACAAACAACATGTCCAGCGGGGTGTCTTCCCTAGCTGGCTCCCTCACCAGCTGTGTTATCTTCTACACACTCCAGGAACCTCCTAGACTGTTTCCTCTCCGCTGTATTTTATTTCCAGCAGACATCTGGTAAGTTGAAGTCCCCCACGAGAACAAGGGCTAGCGATTGTGAGACTTCTCCCAGCTGCTTACAGAATATTTCATCTGCCTCTTCATCCTGGTTGGATGGTCTGTAACAGACTCCCACTGTGATATCTGCCTTGTTGGCCTTCCCCCTGTTTCTTACTCGTAAACGCTCAACCCTGTCGTCACCATCATTAAGCTCTAGACAATCAAAATGCTCCCTAACATACTAACCCCCCCCCCTTGTCTGTCCCTTCTGAAGAGTTTATAGCCATCCATTGCAGCACTCCAGTTGTGCGAGTCATCCCATCATGTTTCCATGATGGCAACTACGTCATTGTTTTCCCGCTGCACAATGGCTTCCAGCTCCTCCTCCTTGTTGCCCATGCTGCATGCGTTGGTGTAGATGCACTTTAGTTGGGCTATTGATCCTGCCACTTTTTTGGGGGGGGGAAGCCCTAATTCCTACGTGACCATTCTCAGGCACTTCTGTGGTTTCTAACACAACAATAACTTGTGACACCAACTTTTGCTTGAACTTGAGCATGTATTTTAGAAAGGAGGGGTTTTCAGCCCAAGCAAAATCTAGCCCACTGCATCAGAGTGTAATAATAAAAGACGATTCTTGACCAATGATGGAATGCTTTTGTTCAATCTTTTTCAAGTCAGGTGCTTTAAAACCATTTTATTAATATGTGTTACTGGTTCTCTATGACTTTTCATAAGGGATGTATGAGCAGCTTCAAAGCAGGTGCATGAGGAAGGGTAGGAGTCATTCCCTCAAAGATCAAGGGAAGCCTAAAAAACTTCCATGGAAGCTTTGGAAATATTCATTTTGGGGAGAAAAATAGAGATTTATGGGTTTAGGAGTATTGTAACATTACAAATAGTGCCAAATCTCAGAAGAGTGTTGAGCGTGAATATGTTGTGTTTTGGCATGCTTAGAACATTTATGCGATAGTTAAATGTAAATGCTTTATTTGGTAGCTTTTAGCAGAGCTGGCTCTTCAGGAGCCCAAGCTTCCTTACGTGCATGGGGA
Organism: Harpia harpyja; assembly: GCF_026419915.1. NCBI lineage: Eukaryota > Metazoa > Chordata > Aves > Accipitriformes > Accipitridae > Harpia > Harpia harpyja. The sequence goes on along the minus strand of NC_068969.1, from coordinate 115,678,992 downwards.
AGCTCATCGCAGGGGCTCCCATGTGCATTGATTGCTTCCTCTCTGCTTTATTAGTGTTGAAAGACACAGCACAGTGCGCCGAGTGTGCGTGTGTGAACACAGAGACAGCGCAGGGAAGAACAGAAGGCGGGTTGGAGCACCAGGACCTCGAGAGGTTGGCATGTGTCCTGGAGGGGGAGCGACCCTGTCCCCCGGGGACTCTGGCAGCTGGCCGGGCCCCCAGGAGAGCAGGGCAGGGCAGCATCTGGGGCTGCTCTGCAGGAACCTTCACTAAATGCCTAAGTTTAAGTGTAAGAACGAGTAGTTGTTTGTTTTTTTTTTTTTTTTTAAATACAGCTATATCTGCATCTACTGCAGCGAGGAACTCTTTTATCCAGGGCATGGATTATTTATTATTTATTGGGGCATGCAGGTAACAGGCTTTTGGGGTTTGTGTTTTCTGTCAGTGAGAGTTGTGGAGAATTGCAAAATTGAAAATTAAATGTGAAATCTTGCACGCTGCTGGCCATTGGAGAGAGGATGCACCTGGGGCTGAGGTGTCTCAGTCCCTTTCTCTTTCCTTGTAAATTCAAGTGTGAGAGTGAAAGTATGCAAAGAAAATATACCCATACTTAGGCAGTTTGTTGGGGTAACTACAAATCTAGAGCCCGTTCTTGGCCATCAAATTCATCCTATTCAAATTTACAGCTTTAACGAACTGATGTCAAATGAATTTTAAAAGGCTTTGGGATGGCAGTGGTTGTTAGAAGCCCAGATCTGTACCAGGGCCAAACACGGCACTAAAGCCAATAGTTTGCCATCGCTAACGTTTAACCAGTGTTTATCTTTACCGCCAAAGGCTGCCTTAAACCAGGTGGATTAAGCCAGGTGAAGTCACAGTATGCCCTTGAAAATATGACAAACTCTCTCACTTTGCTTTAAAAATCCTTTTGCACTACAGTGTAATAGATCGCTTAAAATTTCTGTAGAATTGGTTTCTGGTAGGCTTTTCCCTTGTCAGTTGATATTCTTTGCCCAGAAACGTATGGATTGTCTTACGATAGCAAGTGTCCAGTAAATAGAAAGTGTTTGCTAAGGGCTGTCATAATACACTTTAAATGCAAATACATCTAGGGCAGTTTTAATGTAATTTTCATATAGATGAAGTCATTCTAAAGTAGGCTTAAATTAAAGTGCTGTTCTCCAAAGACTACAAGTTTAGCAGAAAATGTCCTTTAGTTTCATTAGATATTTTTCTTCTGTTTACGTTTGATTTCCCTTTCATCACATCTGCATGGTTTGCAATCAGGACAGTATCTTTTATTCACTGCAGTTGGTATAATTTCTGACTTTTGCAGCAGCCAGTTGGAAGATGAGCTGGACTGGTGGGGGTTGTTTTTTTGGTTGTTTTTTCTGTCTTTTTTTTTTTTTTTTTAAAACCTCAACTTTTTCCAGTTACACATTCCTTGCTAATCTTTCTGTTTCCAAGAAACATAAATATTGGGAATTAACCAGTCATGTACTGGCCAGAGGTACAAAACCCAGCTGCTGGTGTGGTCTGTAAAAAATCTGGTTTAGATAACAGCATCATGTTGAAGTGTATACAGAAACAGCTCTAACAGATGCACTCCCGATTCTGAGCTGTCCATTCAAAGGGAACGCTGATCACTGAATTTATTCCCCACTCGTAAGTGGAAAAAAAAGGTTGCACTTTTTTAATGCTTGATTTTTTATTTTTTTTCTTTATAACGAAGGAAAAAGCCAGCCTTCACCCCTTGAGTCACAGGGCAGAGCTCCTGCTGAAGAACTGGTGATTCATAGCGGAGGGGGAAGCTGCAGAAACGGGTTAGAAGGTGACCCAAGCGGAGGAGAAGTTCACGGGCTCTGGCTGGTGGGTTCAGTGCCACCACGGCGCACTGAGGATTTGCCCGGCTCTGCCTTGTGGCAGTCGCTGTGGTCCCACGGGGACGGCGCGGTGACGGCTCCTGTCCCCCAGCCCCACGGCCCTGCAGCTGGCAGCAGCCAGGCGTATGGCCCAAGTCGCTCCAGCCTTGCAACTTCAAAAGGGTGATGCTCCTCTGGCTTTGCAGCCAGCACAGAGGGCTGAAAAATTAACCCCTTTCCCCAAGGTTTTGGCAGACTATTTAGAACTAAATTCTGCTTTGAGATTTTGCAGGCAGAAAAGAGAGGAATTAAGCCCACTGGGTTGCTTCCATTAATTAAGAGTTTCATTTATGTGCTTTTACAACCTCAAAGCCACTAGTCAACTGTAACAGTTAGTAGTTACGGACAGTTTAAGTCAAAGCAAAACTGCACATGACTGAAAACAAATACCAACTTTTTTTTTCATTATTTGTCACTCAAAAACATGTAAGGAAAAGCCCTGTTCTTGTAGTGCCTTTACCATCAATCTTTCTGCACGGTCTGTTTGCAGGCTCAGGTCTCCAGTTCAGTTACAGTTTCCTTAATGTTGTCCCAGACTGAGCTCTTGTGTGTCAGATTTCATCCAGTTCTATTTAGATGCCAGGACCCTGGTTTTTATAGAAGTTCCTGGATTAAACTGAGGGTGCCTGGATTAAGTTTTTAATGAGATATTTCAGCACCTAAACATATTACCTAATTTTGAAAATGCCCATCTTCCTGCTTCTTCCCCTCATTTCCACTGAAGGTAGTGGGTCTCTTCTACATTTATATTTAAAGATAAAATTGCATAGTTAAATTGCCTACCTCAAGTTTAAGAAAACAGTTTCGGGCATTTTTTTCTTTTAAAATCGGGGCACATGGGTTTCATGAGAGTACCTAGCATATGCTAAATGTGCTGTTATCTACATGATGCTATAAATTATTGGACTGACTTATTCCATGAAATAATCTCCTTAATGTATATGAGCAGGGCATTAACCTGGTTGTTCTTTTCCCTTGCCTTGTGGGAGCCCTGGTGCCCTCCCCAGATTGTTGTGATATATTGCAGCATTGCTGCCAACTGCTAATGAGATTACTAATGCAGTGTAACTGGGTAGCAAATTATTAAATGCTATTCCATACCATTATTCAGCTTATTTTAGCAATTTGTGAGGGGCACTCCTTGTAAATCAAACTCCTTGTATATTATTTTTGTTAATTAAGAGTTGAATTAAATCCAACATTTTCAACGTTGCGTCACTGACAATAATACCGGACCACGTACTTCACAATAAGCTGCGGGGAAAAAAATCCTCCGCTGGAGCGTGGAGGAAGGACTGAGTAACTACTCTGCTCTCGCCCACGTGCTGTGTCCGGACGCGGTGCACAGTGTGCTATGCAGTCGTCGCACGCTCCGCTCGCGTGTTCCCTGTGCACGTCTGCGTCGCCAAAAGGATTTGGGGTCCTCGTGCAGGTAGTTAATGCTAAGGATATAAACCTTAGGAATGAATTATCTAGCTTTAATTACTAAAGCATAGGGTTTCCTAATGTTTCATGGCCCTGTAAACCACATATCGTGGTATTACTGTTGTGCTGGCAAAAATAACAGCCCGCTCGACTAAAGAAAAGCCTGGATCCACCTGCTGCAGGCGCTGCTCTGCCTCGCCTGGCTGGAGCCGGGGCTGCTGCGGGCACCTCTCCTCCTGGAAAAAAGCTCTGGTGACCGATGCTTAACCCAACTGTAGCTTTAAGCACAGCTTTCTGGGAGCGGGAGAGAGGGGTGGCTTCGAACCTGGGACATCTTCTGCACGTTCTGCTCCGTTACCTGGAGCATTTGAGCACCTTTTCTTGTATGGCAGTGTTTTCTCGAAAGGTTACCATGTCTGAAGCGTAACATTTCTCATTCATACAAAACGCTTTTGGAGTGTTATTATGTAAGTATATGTAACTTTAAAAAAAAATTTAATCTGTATATCTGACTAGCAGTGCTTGTAGAGACTTGGTGTCTGAAAAAAAAAATCATCGAAGGTGGTTAAATATGAAATTACTCGTTGGGTGCTTAAGCTGGATTTCTGTGATGATTTTCTCTTCCATGTGTAAACGTGTTGTGTTTGTAGTATGTCTTACCATGTGGTTGTGTCTCAGAAAATCAGAATGTTCTAGCTGCTTTCAGATTTTCCTTATAAAGCTCATATTTTCCTAGACTACACAAACATGTGCAAAAAAAAAAAAATTGGAGGATTTATTTATTTAGAAGCTCAATGCAGATTTCTCCCAGAAAGGGAACAAAGTGAATGTTAAAATAAGAAGGTAACCTTTGACTCTTGGTGTCACTAGCCCTTTTCAGTGCTACATAGCTGAGATGAGCATCCGAGTGTTTCACACCAGCCTTGGGAAGCAGAGGTCCTCAGAGAAGCTTGGTGGGCAGATTGGGCAGGGGAGGTGGGTGAGGCATAGTTTAATTGTTGATTTAATTGTTATTTGTAAGAGAAGAAAACAGGCAGTCTAGGTGACTGATATTTACAGATACGGATACAACCCCTCTGCCCTTCTTTTTGAGGTCCTTTGAGATGCATGTGGTGTGCCATGGGGTCCAGAGGAGCTGGAGCTGCACGGGGCTGTAACTGGGAGAGTGCTGGGTGGCACAAAGGGCTGTCAGGGTGCTGCCGCGGGAGGCGTGGGCAGGCAGAACGGGGGAAACGAGTGGTGTAGAAGTTAGTGATGAAGAAGAATGAGGTTATTTAAGGAGCCCTCCCAGAAGTCCAGTTGTCTCCTGATTAGCCATCTTATCTTCAGTGGCTTGGCCTTAGGAAGGTTTTAATCAAAGCTTCCACCATTGTCTTTTGGCTTTGAATACTAGTTTGGAACTGAAACGTCCATTTGCTTCATACAGAGGCCTTCATAATTTGTTATACAAGCAGAGTTTAAGTAAATCAGTCCTTACTTATTTTTAGGTTGTGGTGTAGACTGTATACACTTTGCCTGGAACAGCGTGATTAATTACAAATTTGGAGTGCTCTAGTTATTGGGTTCAAGTAAAAATTAAGTACTTTAATATAGACTATGTAGGAATATAGACTAAATTAATTAGATGACCACAGTTTATAAACCACATTCATTTTATAAGTGAAAGAGTCCCGAGAAACAGACACTTTCCTACTAAACTCTATCTCCTTTCAGGTTAAAATAAAAGACTCATTTTGCTCAGGAAACCCTTCTCCCACAACACTCCCTACCCCCAAACTATCCAAAACCAGAGCAAAATCAAACCTTCAGTAACCTGATAAGCTAGAGAGGGCACTATAACTAGAACCTTAAACTTTTCTATCTGCTTATAGTTTCAGCAGATCTGCTAAAAACTGGTTAAATGCTGAAATTATGCAAATGGAATGGATATGTAAAAGTCATCTGTCCTGACAAGCACGAAGTCTATGTCATAAGTGTGTTAGAAAATAGCTTATGTAACTCTACTAAATACAATGTGAGGTTTTATGACCTCATCCGATGGCAGGACAATGCAATTCTTTGTTATGAATATTAAGATTGAGAACAGTTTAGATTTGTTTACACTGTTGACGTTTTATAGCAAATGCTGTCAAGTGGTGCCTCAGACACTCCGTGGATATTTGTATAGACTTTGGAAATTCAGGCAGAAAATAAAATGACCATCTGATTCAAATGAATTTTTCAATTATTTGTGGCTTTAACAGAAGCAATTGAAGTGTATTGTATATATCTGGCAGCTGGTCCTACTTCTTTGGAAAAAAAAAAAAAAACAAACGCTAAAGCTTTGTATCTAATCCCTTGAGCAAACCAATAGTAAATTGTTTATCAAATAAGTAGTAGAATTTCCCATTTTGAATCTGTGCTTTCTTTACATTGCTGTCACAGGATAATTATATGCAACTTTCCGCATGTTGGAGGTGGATGGATTCACAGTTTGTCTATTCCTCTTTTCTTGTTCAAGCCCGAACTGTTGCCTGAACTTGGTGTAACTTCTCCCCATCCTGTGCCTGCAGTCTGTCAACATCCCCTCTATTGTCTGATACTAAAACCACATTTGATTCCTCATAAATCCCTTTATTGTCTCCCCGCTGTTTCCCATGTCATATTTAAGTTTTCTTCACTGGTTTCCATGGCCCTTCACAGTCTGTGCTTTTGTTTGTGACTCCATCTCCTGGCTCCTTTCTCTTGATGAAGTCAGTCCTTGACTACTTCTGTTACCTTCAAGCTTCATACTGCCCTTCTTCCAGATCACCTCCCTGTCTATTTTTTTTTTACCATGTCCTGTTAAAATGTAGAGCAAAATCTTCAAAAAAGACTGCATCAATGGATATGACTTTTAAATTTACCAGTCCTTTAGCTTACCAAAGGTCCAGGTGACCAGCTTATTCTTCCCTTCATCTACTGCTCTTTAATCCTTCTTCAGTATTTTGTCATTTTTTGTTGAGCTCACTTTTTATTTTGTTCTTAAGAAACATAATACTCTGGGGGGGGGGGGGGGAATCTTTAAAAAAACAAAACAGAAAAGGTCTCAATCCACAAAGTGGGTGTGTTTAACTTAATTTGTATTAGCAGTATCTGACGTACTGTTTATAAGGTGCTTCAGAGCACAAAGAGGAAATAGCAATCCCGAAGTATCTGTTTCTCATACTTGTCTAAGTATGATAATAGTCATAATTAGTCTAGTATTTTTCCCACCCTTCTCATTTTTGACACAATGAGAAATGCTAATCGCATGTTAGTATGGCATGTGTACAACAAGACTCTTTCCTGTAGAGATCTTGGTCCTTTTCCTTCTTATTTGAGGATATTGTGAATGTTAAATCCCATATAAAATTATTTTCATTGGTTAATATACTATTTAATATTCTATTTTTTCCCTTGAAGATAAAATTCAAATCTGAAGATGTTTGTCTTTCTCCATTTACTATTCTATGTATTTTAGGTCATGTCAGCAAATCAACACAGTTGGGGAAATACTTGGGGTTAGCATAAAAGGGTTTACTGATGCAGGTAAAGATATACTGGCTGAATTACTGCAGAACTGAAATGCCTGTTTTGCAAACAGACCACTGCTAGCCATGCATTCAGTATTTTGGCTTTATTTATTTATTTATTATATTATGTATATTTAGCATGTAAGACTATCTTTGATTCGCTGTGTTAAAATTATAAAAAAAACCAGCTGATGTTTTGTAATCCACACCCTTTGTTACCTCTTTCTCCAAACAACTTTCTTCAAAGACCTCAGCGTTGAGGACGTCTCACGGATCAGCCCATATCACAAGCCCACCCCAGTAACCCAGAGCCTGTCTGGGTCCGTGAAGGAGCACCCAGCCTGCCAGGAGCAGAACAGCCATCAGCTTTTTTGAGCTAACGTGGTGGGAAAGAGGGTCTAGCTTTTCCTTTAACACTAACTGCTTTTGTCTTCTGCTGCTGGCAAGGGTGGGCTGTATCCATTTGTTCATCTCCATCACCCAAACTGGCACTGTAAAAGCCAGTCCAGGGAGGGATTTTTGTAGCTCTGAACACCCTTTCTCCAGGAAGCACAGGGCTACCCACTCCTGTCCTCCACGGTTGTTACTCCTGCTCTTCTTAGCTAGCTTGGTTACCCTTCTCCGTGCTTCTATGCCATGTTTCTATTGCAGCTTCAGCGCTGGATTTTCCTTTGCAGTTCTGGTGTCTTCTGTGCCTTCTGATTGTCTGCTGGGGAGAGCACAGTGCGTAACAACGCGTTACTCTGGTTTCATCGTGGTACAAATGAAAGGATGCTCTGAACCAGAAGCCCTTGCCAGACCAGTCCTCTGATGGACAAAGGCTTGGACCTTGTTAGGTTTCCTCCAGTTATCCCTTTGCTCTTCACCTCTTTACTTCTGGAGAAGCTAAACTTCCCATGTCCTTCTCCGAATCGCAGCCCTCTGCAAGCGGGCATGGATGGGGGAGATGTGTGTGCAGGGTGGGAAGGCTGGGAGATTTATAGGGGTCAAGGCCAGGCAGGACTGCCAGGCCGCCTGCGCTGGATGGCAGGCTGGTGGTGTCACCAGCTACCCTGCCACTGAAGCAGAAGGGCTTGCCTGAGACAAGCACGGTGTCCAGAAGACGCCCGCTCTGTGTGCAGGAGTCAAGTGCTGGGAAGGAACCACCATTTTCCTTGGCATCTTTTCCCAAAGCAAACACATTACAGCATTTTTGGGGAGGTTAAGCAAATGTATTGATTTTGACTATAGTATATTACCTTTCTTCTTTGGAAGGTCATCTTAAATAATTTGACCAAGTCCACCGACGAGCACGTGGAACGTTTTTCTTTCACTCTGGTCTTGCACAACTGGTCCCATTTGCTGTATAGGTAAATTCAGGAACGCAGCACTTGGCTTCTCTGAAATATGTTCTAAGTATTCACGAAAGATAAAAAGTAATCAATTTAAGCATTTTTATGCTCTTGTGTGTTAAAATATTTTCCAAGTTTGTTACAGTATTTTGGAATTACAGTAATGCAATTCTATTTCAGAGCCAGAAAGACAATTCTGTCAATAAATATTTTTTTGCACTAATGCACGTGAAATGACTGTTCTTCAAGAATTATCTTTGGCTTGATATGTAGTTTATTTAGATCCTTTACAAAGAATATGGCCTGGCACTGAGTTAAATAAAAGTTAAAGAAACATAATTCTGTATTTCTTGCTCTGAAGCTGATAAGTAAAGGCCAGATTTTTCACAGGCACGCTTTCAAGTACAGGCTCCTCGCTCAGCACCTGTATTACTACATTCGTTAAGTGTCATGATTTTGATTGTGCTGCATCTCTGAATGTTGCTGTTTTAAACATGAAATATGATTTATTCTGAATTAAGGGAACACAAATACTAAAGATGAAGTTTTAGTCTTGATTGAAATCAAATGGAAGACTCCCACAGAAGTAGAATTTCACCCTTGTCTTCTCATAGCAAGGAGGTTTAGCTGATAAAAACAAACCAAATTTGCCCCTTCTGCTCACTTTACTATTTGAACATCTGAAAAAAAAAATCATATATATATATATATATGTATGCTTCTCCTGTTTACTCTCATGAGCATAGTGATCAGGTTATTTCATTTGTGTATTTGTACGTGTGCTGGGATGATGGTGTTGGAAGGGTGGAGTGAAGCTTAGGTTCTTGGAGCGCACCATGAAACACCTTCGCACTCTAGAAAGCATCTTGTCGTATGACAAGAAGTTGGGAGCGTGCTCTGGTTTTATGTGAAAAGGTTGGGGTAGTGATCTATGTGCTGTAATAAACGTCCTCAGTACCCACCCCCCCACACCTTGAATAGTACCAGATTGAGTACGGTGTTAGCTGAATGCCTGTTTTCCCACAAAACTGCTCCAAATACTGTTCAGACTGATGCTGGGAACCAGAAACGCTCTCCTGGTGCAAATCCCAACCTCTGGCTCCCATCCCTCCAGCAGTAAGCTTGCTCCCATATGACGCATGGTTAAGCAGCATGTATGTATGAATGGTGGAGAAAGCAACGTTCCTAATCAAGTTTGCTGCAAAATTAACAAGATCCACCACTGCGCTCTTTTTTCTTCTATTATCTCACCTAGTTGCTAGACTATTGTTACTGTGTGTAACACCAGGTGCATAATTCTTTTTACATGGGTTTTTCATATGTATCATCTTTCAAATGGCATACCTTGTTTTGCAACACTGCAACACTAAGAACTAAGTAAGTTCTTAGTTACTTTTGCTAGTCTGTCTTCTCTTTTTTCTTTTTTCTTTTTTTTTTCCCAAACACTCTATGAGCAAAATGCCTGTGATATCCATCTTGCTGTTTACCAGAGTAAAGCATGAGAATATAATTTCCTATCCTGTGATTTTAAGATTTTATGTATGTGCCCAAATTTGTTATTGGAGGTGGTGGGAGGTTCAAACAAAATTATATTCCAGAGTCATCTAGTTTATTGTCCTGTGTTATTGCTACAGTCTTGGATGATTTCCCATTTGTTTGGATTATTCCTGCGAAGAAGAGTTTGCTTTGGTTTTTTTTGTGGGTTGGGTGTTTTTCCAGAAAAAATACTAATTTTCTAATTCTAAAGGTTCTGGGAGCACCTCAAGGGTTTCAGTGAAACTTTTACCAAAGAAAGTGCAAGGGACTGGGCATTATAACCAAGGTCAAGTGGCCTTACATGGTGCCTCCAGTTTATGCATCACAGCTCCTTAAAATAAAGTAGTTGTTGGCCTGAGAGAGTCACACAGCGTGTCAGAGCTAGTGGCCTACTGTGAAAATAATTTGAAATCACATATATCAGGCAGTGAGTTGCCCTTTAGGTCACCTAATTCTAAACTTTTTTCCTTTTCTGGAGATGGGAGGTGTGTATTAAGCACCTTTATTCATTTGAGATCCTGAGCATGGAGGCTGTTTAAAGACACCTAATACTGGGCTGATGCATCTCTAGAGCACAGGTGGTGATGGAGGTATGACAGTGATCTCCTGTGTGCTAGAGTGCTCAGACCTCAACATTTGTGGTGGACCATGATGGTATCTGCTGTGCTTTTGCTGAACTCAGTCCTGTCTGTATTTGGGCACGTTTGGAGTGTACTTAGCTGAAGGGGAGCACCGGGAGGCCTGGGCAGAGCGTGAGCCTCGCTGCTGGAGGGTCTCGGAGCTTCATGCCCTGCTCAGGGGCTCCCAGGGCATCCCTCCTTTTTTTTAGTTGTCAAGGCAACATTAGTGCAAGAAGCAGAACCCTGCAGGCTGCTGAAAAGTACTTTTAGGGTTAGGTGGCTGCTCGACCGGAGGCTTTCTGGAACTTGTTCCTCTGTGTAAGTGCAGCTTTTGGCCCCAAAATCAGTGCTCTGGATTTCTCCCTGCATCCTTAAGCATCAGCGCTCTCTCTGAAGTTGCAGTACCTTCCAACACAGGGGTGTAAACAATGTGGATTGCAATTCCTTTTTCCCCAGATCATTAATAGAGGTATCATGATTTGAATCCAGCCAGTCTTGGTCTACAGCACTGAACATCTTTTCTAGTTTCAGTTGAATATGCTTTTCCAGGTTCTTTGCTTATAATGCTCAGAGTGGTTTGACTCCATTTAAATGCCAGTTTTACTTTTTTTAGATAGAATTTCTGAGATGCTGAGTGAAGCTTTAGTTATTTAAATCACACTGTATTAATCACGTATGAATTGCGTTCTGAAAAACTGACCAAATCTGTCCATGATGATTTGCTTTTTGTAATGTCACATTGCCTAATGCTTGTGATTAAGTGAGGTTAATTTACAGGAGCCAGATTCTGGAGAAAATTACATATGTGTTCAAGTTTATGCACTCTGGGATAAATCCAAGCTCTGAGAATAAGTCACTGGAGAATTTTGCATTGACTTTGGTGTCATTAGGGTTTCACTGTCCTAATTACCTAAGTGGCAGTACTTACAGGGTACATAATAAATTTCCGGAATTAGGTTTAGGAGCTTACAAACCTTCTTGCAATATCTGTCATACTAAATTATTAGTAAACTAGGCTAGATTAACTAGGTAGTAATTAGTGAGGTTTTTTTCTTTTCTACCAAGGGAGAAGTGCTGTTGATTTGAGGGCTGGTTAGAGGGGGACAGAAGTTAGCTGGCTTTTGACTGCTGATAGCTCACTGGATCACACTAAGACAAGACTTGTAAACAAGATGAAGAGAGACAAGGAGCACGCATGCAAGGTGCAGACGCCCATCTGTTCATCGAGCACTCCAGTGTTGTACCCCACCACATAACCCCTTCATGGCCACAGGCACACGGAACGGTTGAGAGCTCCATGCACGGCATAACCCGTCACGCGGGCGCTGAACCCGCTCCGGTGACACTCTGAATCTGCTCACAGGCTGAAGGAGAAGCTGTGCCTCTCTGAGGGTTTGTAGGCAGTTGCTGCCTTCTGCGTCGTGATAGCAGGGGTAGTGGGAGACAGCTGTGGTACCAACGCAGCAACAGCGGGAAGGCTTTGGCCAGCGCCGCTTCCATTGAAAAAATATTTTCCAGCAAATTCACAAATGCAATAAAACCGTATTTTATTATTTGCTCTTTATAACTGTTTATATCCAAGAACAATTTTCATCTTGCCAAGCTCTCCATTTCCCAGCTGAAGATCTAGGGTATTTTTGAAAATGCGTCTTTTTCCCCAGCCAGAGCTTGCATTTTTATAGAGCTTCATGATACGTGTTTTAGTCTGAGTTCCTTCCTTTTGTCTGTAGCTGAGATAAAGAATTAGTAGTTTAAAACAATAACTACATGTTCCACTATGATCAAGGAATTAGATAATCTGGCATGTTTGCTTAAGGGGTCTGTATCTTGGGGCTTTTATAGGGCAGTATTAAAGCCCTGAGCCTTCTTATTATGCCAATACCCAGAAGATTGCTTTAATGAGAAGTAAAGGGCCTTTTTCCAATTACAAGGGAATAACTGTATTAAGTTCCTGTGTTATGTCAACCTGCTTTGATTTGATTACTGCGAAAGAAATGGATTTATCTGTCAGTGTTACTTAATTAAGCCTTCTCATTGATGTTTTGCAGAGTAATATAGTGTAGTTTGCACATTTAAGTCTAAATACAAAGAAAATTGGTCGAAAGCTAAGACGTGACCCCTGAAGATAAGGCACAAGAGCCATTGCTTGTCATTTTCTGATCAGAGTCCAGAACTTTTAACTTTGGTGGAAGACCTTGAGCATTATATGGGCTGAGATTAAAGCAAGGTAAAGGTCAAGGAGTTTTCAGCCAAAATTGAGATGGCTGAGTATTTTGGAGTCTAGGCAAATCTTACAGAATTATTCTGTGAGGTTAGTCTCCTAAAATCTCTACCTGATATAATACGCTTGGGTATGTAGAATGATCCCTGCATATCTTTAACATCTGTCTTCCCCTGATGCATCCCCAAAAGCTGTCCCTCTCCCTGCCCGGGGTGTCCTTTGTGTTCGGCGGTACTCCCCCCTGCCTAGGCAGGACTTTCTCTCCGGGTTAGTCTTGGGTGTGCCCAGGGACTCGATCTGGGATGTTTGCAGAGACAAGGAATACCTCAGCCCTGAGGTATGTGTTGTTCCTGTGTTATTTTAAGCACCTGATAGTGCCCTCTGATCATTGGTACGCTTGGCTCAAGGGAGAGGTAGGGATAACGCAGCAAAGAGTACCAGAAAGGACAGCCGGGCAGGAATTCAGCTCACCACAAAAACATATGTTTAACTGTAAGCACACAAATAGTTCCTTTCACATCACTGGGGCTGTCCAGCGGTTGGCCATGAAGCCAGTATTTCCACGTGCTGCTAGAAAGTACTGGGCGTCTGCGGGAGCGTGGTGCCCCTTCCCTGTGCCTGAAAAAAAGGTTTTTGAAGAGCATGACTCAGAAGCAGCACCACGAGTGGGTTAAATCATGTGTATCAGCCCAGCATATGTTGAAGGGACGATAGTGGACTCTCAGCTGGAGCTGGGTGGTGGGCTCTCAAAGGAAAGAGCTCAGCAGCCGAGTGCACCCCTTGCCCGGGCTGGTGTGGGGATGCCGCCTTCCCTCTCTGCTGTCCCTCCTCGGCACTGAGTGCAAGAGAAGGGTTACTGCTCAAAACATAGCCCTGAAATGTGTTATTTTAGGTGACGTATTAGAGTGCCCAAGACGACGGCATCTGTATTCTTAAAATATAAATAAAAATGCACAGTATAGCAGTCTGAAAACCTTTATTGGCATGTAAATCTTGCTCCTAGCACTGGCCATGAGCCAGCGTAAGGGGCCTTGACAACATGCATTATTTTAGGTTAGCTGACTTTTACAGCAAATAAGTATGTTAATAAATGAAATTTCTAACAGGCAGCTATGCGAGTAACACCTCCTTGTTAATGAAAGCAGAGCTCCCCAGGTGATGCCCCACGCAGGGCCCTTCGCTGGTGTTGCTCTGTCCTTTACCCTCTGTTTTACGCACGCACGAGTGGGCTCGTGGGTCTGCACAGCAGAGCGGAGAGCAGGACGGGGCTGCAGCCGCTCCTGCAGGTGCTGGGTTTATCACCTCTCTGGAGGTGGGCTCAGAGCTCTCGCCTGGTCCCCCAGGCGCTGTTCCTGAGGGCTGAGCTGTTCTGCTCCCTGATGGATTTTGGAAGCTATGCTCGAGGGTGGGACGATGCCCATTAAAGTCAGGGGGATAATATCCGCTGATTTTTAGCAGGCAATGGATCGGGGCTCTACAGAGTTAATTGCCTGTTACATAACACAAATGATTTTTAAAAATATGCCTAATTAACCTAATAGAATGGTTGATCTGATCTGTCAGGTAAATGATACACATTTTCTTTCTTTTTCTGGAGCTTAATTAAATATTTACCTAAGAGTGTCTTGTGCTATTAACATGTTCATCCGTTATTGAGATAATAGGAATTGTAATTGGGGGAAAGTATTAAACTATACAAATGTGTGGGGGTTTTGTTGGGTTTTTTTTGGTCTTGGAAGTCAACCAGATTTGGTCACAGCACCCGTATTTTAAAGCGCTAATGACCATATCTGTTTCTCAGACAACCAAAGTTCCCACCGATCCTAGAGGTCTGCATGAACCAATGCACAGGTGGAAAGGGAGCTGCTCGTGTGCGTGGTCTTCGGCAGTGCTCTGAGAAAGTTTCTCTAGCCAGCAAGACCAAATACGTATTTTTCCAATTAGATTAAAGCTACTGTTTGTGCATGGCAAAAGGCAAGCAATGTTATTATTTCATTAGGATGCTAGTGGGTACACAGGAGTAAGTTGGTAAATAGCACTGAAATGTGCAATAATACTGTTATAAATCAATGTCAATCAAATTTCCTGATATTTAACATACTGTAAGTAAAAAAAAAGTAATGGATTTAAGCAGTATGGTCCAGTCCATCAATGTACTAAAGGATGTGCTTAACGTTAAGCATGAGTGATCTCATTTACTTGAATTAACACGAGAGTGAACTATGATTTCAGTGGAATTATTCACAGGCTTCCATTAAACCTGTGCGCAAGTGCCTCGCTGAACTGGTGTTATGTTTAGCCATTAAGTTTTTAGCCAAGTGGAAAGTCTCAGGAGACTCCCAACTCATTTTAGTAAAGGTTTTGTGATGGCAGTGGTTGTGCAAGCATATCCCAGCATACTTGAGCGCACTGCAGAAGATCTTCAGCTTTCAGTGTCAGCGGTCCCCTGCCAAGTTGAGTTCCTCGGTTTCTCCCGCGCCTTGGTGCAACCTCAGAAGTAGCGTGGCCAGCTTGGAGGTGCACGTTGCTGCTTAGGGTACCCGAGAGGGACAGCCCCGTGCAGTTGGGGTGTCTTTGGAAGAAGTTGCTGCATGGGTCTTTTTGGTGGTGTGGGGGTTTTTTTTGTTTGTTTTTTTGTTTTTTTTAGGCTCTACGTTTGAAAGAACATTCAATGTTACAAGGAAGTTTTAATAACAATAAACTGGGTTAATTGACAATACTGGGAAAGACTTGGGGAAAGTGGAATGAAGATAGTTCCATCAGAGAAGAAATGTTGGGAATTGTGAAATGTGGAGAGCATTCATATGCAAAATGTGTCTATGACCTGGTTTTTGTCAATGAAAATGCAGTGTTGCAGTCTAGCTAGCCTCTTTTATCCAGTGATCTGGAAGCACGCTGCAGTGGCTGACTAGCGAAGCTCACCTCACATTCCTGGGGTGACTATCAAGCTGTCTCTTTGGTGCACAGATAAAATGCACACAAAAAAATGGCAGGCTGAAACAAGTCTGTGTCTTGTTGCAAAGTTAAGAGGAACTTGCAGAAGTCCTGGTTCTTTGGTCTGTACCCTAAATGGCAGGTTTCACCATGTCCTAGCACATACGCAATGGGATGAGCTATTCCTAGAGACACCCTCTCAAACAGGGGGAAAATGGTTAAAAACACCCTGAAATGGGCTGTCTGAAATTACTGGAGTGTCTCCCACCCGATGGTTGCAGTGAATTTTCTATCAAATGACAGAGGACAAGACAGAAATACCCCCTCTGTGCTTGGCTTTAGGAATGTGCTTTTCTCTTCTTGAGATACAAGTATGTACGTAAATGCTTTTCTGCAGCAGAAGCCTAGATGAGGTGCTGAGAGGTACATTTACCCCAAACATGCCTTACTTTAACTTCTAGGTTTCATCTGTTTTATCATGTTTTATTTTTACTGTTTGACAATACCTATTTTTGTGCTGGAGATTTTGATAGGATTTTAACTGGTACAGTGCAGTCACTTTTTAAAGTGTTGAGAAACACTGAGCTGCTGAAGTAATTTTTATGCTCAAACCTCAGGTTCCTGAGGGTCCAGTTCATTTCTGCTGTGAATTTAAATGAGTTAATTTAAGCAGTGGGTCAGAAGCCACTACCATCGTAGTAGCCCTGTGCCTGATTCTTAATTAAAGGCAACAGGAGATTAATTTGAAACATTAATTTAAAAGTGCCTATACAAAAGGAAAGAATTATTGCAATAAAGCCTAAAGAACTTTTTTGTCCCTAGATGTAGAAGACAGAACTAGCTCAGGGTCCTGGGGGAATACAGGACATCCTAGTCCATCCAGGGTAAGTATATCTAATCTTTTTCCCCAAACCAGACTTCCTCCGTATGTAAATTTACAATCTTAAATATGAGTTTTACACCTGATTGCGTAGAAAAATGGGCATGCAAACTTGGCTGTAGCCTGTCTTCTCTTTAAAATTGCCTTTTTTTCTAACATTCAAACCTGATCCTGTGATTGAATTTGGCACCTGCTCTGCTACTTCTAACAGGTAGCAAGAATATTAATTAACCATTTTTTCTTGCTAGGCCCTACCAACCGCTGCCACCACCCCGAGTGCGGGTGGAGCAGGGATGTTGTTGCCGAGCGTTTCGTTTTCCGCAGTTGGATTTTTAGGGATTGCGGCTGTCGCCAAACCCGAGGAGCGGGCCAGTGCCCCCGCCGCGGGCAGCGCTCATCCCCGTGCGGGGGCTTGCCAGCCACTCCACGGCCACCCCAGGGCCCGAGCTGAGGGCAGTGAAGCTGGAGAGGGGCCGCCGGCTCTGTCCCACCGATCCAGGGCTGCCCAGCGGGGCAGCCGTGCCCCTGCCCTTCCCGTGGTGCGCCTCAGCCGCTCCGTGCCTCCGGTGAGGGGCTTCCAAACCTTCTCCTCAGGCAGGGGCTGGCGGCTGGGTGTTTCGGCACGTCCCCCCCGACCGCTGGCACCATCCGAGCTCCAGGGCAGGTAGCCCGGCTGCCGGCTACCTGCCCACCTCCCTGCCCACCTCTGCTCCGGACGCTGCTGAGGATGGGGCACGGACAATCTCCTGTGCTCCCCACGTAAGAGTGGGATCCGCCGCCGGGGAATGCAAGACACCGAGCTGCTGTCTGGCACGGTGATGCTCAGCATTCGCTGAGATTTGAAAGACAGCTGGACTCAGTCATTTCGATTGTGGCTGTGGACAGTTATCCAAATTCTTTAGACACCTCAGGATCGGGATGCCGGTTACTTCAGTAGGGAAGAAATGCTATTTCCAGCAGAGCAGCTGCGCCCCGAGCTGCCGCCGCTCCCAAGCAGCGCGGTGCGGGCAGCCCTGCCGATGGTCCCCCCCGAGCCACCCTGGCAGCCCCGCTCCCCAGCCGGAGCATCGCGGCTTTGCTCGTCCTCGGGGCTGGGCATGGCTTGTGCTTCAGTACCAAGATGATTATTTCTGTTTACTTCCTGCAAATGCATGAAGTACACTTACGCTGGGCAAAAAGTGCCTTCGCTCTTACTTATGCCCTTATTTAAACAGTTTGTTTAAATTGCTTTTTAATTGTTTTCTAATTAACGTGAAGGATCAGGGCTCGCAAGCGGCATTGCCGGGAGCTCCGTGCCCTCGAGTGTCTGTCTGGCGAGGAGAAATGCGGTTGCCCTGTTCATCCTCAGTCCGTCCTTTCCCCTCGGGGCAGGTCCTGCCCTCGGCGGACATTACGGCAGCTGAGGTTTTAAGCTGATGTCTGCAGCGCTGCACCGCACTGCGGGCAGCCGAGGGGGGTCCCCCATTTACGGTGTGGCCAGGGGGGACCCTGGCGCTGCCGCCGAGGGAGGGAAGCCCGACACCTTTTCTTATTCCATCCTGCTTAGCATCCATTACGTCATTACTGCTCACATCTGTCAGTTTTATTTTTATCCCTTTTTTTTTACTTGACACTTGTATTGCTTCCGAGGGAAAGATGTTTTGAAAAGTAAATTCTAAATTTGCACACACAATTATTTATGCATGCAAAAACTTGAATGTGAGCGTACAATTAAGTTTTGAGTTATAAAGAAAAGAGCACGAGCCTGGGAGTTTCTGGAGTTTCAGTCAAGACTGTGCATTAACTTGCAGTGTTATTTTGCAAACAGCCTGACCTCTCTCTCTTTCCTTCTTTGTAAAATGGTGATGGTATTTCCATGTTGGGAGAATTAGTTTCTCGTGAGTTCTTCTAAACCGAAGAAACAAAACATTACATAACTGGTGTGCTTGGCCAATGTTTGTAGTTAAATTTAAGATTTTGCTAATCGAGTGGCTGAAAGCAGAAGTTTCCACCAAAACTGTTTCAAAAATTAAGGGCCTGATCCTGGCAAGGTTTTTATACGTCCTTGACTCTGTGGGTAGCGTCTGATGCTGTTGATCCCCAGAGAAGTACTGAGGGGTAACAAGGCAGCGCGGCGTGCGGGCCAGGAGGGGGTCGCTGCCGCTCACTAGCCACGCATAGAATTGCACACCCAAAGGATGAGTGCAGGTTATTTTTTTAGTGAGAAGTAACTTTCCACACCCACTGTGAAAAAAATTCTAATTTTTTTTTTTTTTTTATAGTCCAGTGCATGTATATAGCAGTGAGGTGATTAAGACGGCAAATTTCTACATAAAAATAGAATTAAAAAGCAAAATGTTAAAAGTAGTATTTCTTTGCTGTTCTTGCATATGTTATGGACAAGAAGGCTTTTAGGCTAAGAGAGGGCTTTATGCTGAATTGCACAGCACGAAATTCCAGGAACCTCATCTCAGTCACCCATTCAGGATTATCCACACAGCAAACTGAAGTCAATTACTAATGAAATAAAAATTTGAAACAGCTTTAAAAATGTTCTGGAACACATCACTTCCAGCAAAATCAATAGGGGAAAACAATAAAGGGAACAATATTACTTATAGTTGGCTTAAAACTTAGAAGGGAAATATGGACCTGTAGGTTTTGAAAAATGCTATTTAAACTTGTAAAATTTTGTTTTTTCCTGATTTGTTAACAGAACTATGGAGATGGGACTCACTATGATCACATGGCGAGCAGAGACCTTGGGTCGCATGACAATCTCTCTCCTCCCTTTGTCAATTCCAGAATACAAAGTAAGAAATCGAATTTCCTAACTTGACCGTGTTGTTGAAAGTGGAATAAGTGAACCAGAAATAAAATTCTGAGGGTTTAAATCCCTCATTCTCATTTTTGGGGTTGATCGTACTCGGCATAAGGGTGGGAACATGGATTTTTTTTTTTTTAAGCTGTCATGCAATTTCAAAAATGTACACCAATGATGTTTATTGAACAGACTGTGTTTTCTTGCTGTGAGAGGGATATGACTTTTGATGCAGTAACTGCAATATTTGCTGAAAGAGGTAAATGGTCGTTTTCTAAGGCTCAGCCTTTTGTTTTCAAAGAAGTGGCCAGCTGGCAGAGAAAATAAGGACGTGCTCTGAACAGGACTTTTAAAGTAGAAAAGAATTTCTGAAAATATGATAAATATATGTTCACAAAAGGGAACAGATAAATAACTGGTGAGGGACACTGAAGCCATTGTTTGTTTTGGAGCATCGTGGATCGCTGCCTGCTGGGACCTGTGAGCTGCAAACTCCTGGATTTCAGGCAGGGGTAGTTGCAGCCTATTCTGCTTTAGAGGAGTGAGATTTTGCCCAGGGCGTTTGGCAAGGACCCTCCTTCCACCCCGCACCCCATGATAGAAAGTTTTGACACCCCTGAATAATCATTTAGCTTAGCAGCAAACACCAAAGCAGTAAGAAGAGAGGCTATAATTATTTGTCAGTGAATGATAGCTACTTTCTTTAATTATGGTTGATAAATGAGTTTAGTTAAAGTAAATATATGATGTAAAAATATTAGTAATGCTTATGCTTGGCCAAGATCACACCCTTCTTCTGCAGTTGTCAATGAACTAACCAAATGCTTTGCTTTAAAGGATTGAATGCGAGCCAAAAAAACCATGGAGCTGTAACTGTGATATATCATTCTTCAGCTCTAATATATGTCCCTAAAATATGCCTTGTCTTTTCATATTGGGAAATATTTGTGAGTTGTTTAACATATGGGACAATGTTGGAGCTTGTAGTCATTTGTATGTATTCGCGTACAAAACATGGTTACAACAGTTTTAAAGGGTCTAATATAAGCCAAAAAAAGCATGGAAATTTCAACACTCCCATCTTAACTCACGCCATGGGGCTTAGGTAGTGCGCAGAGACACTTTGCAAATAGCCACACGCTTCTGTGAAACCCACTGGGCTGCGTGGTGCTTTCAAGTTTAACCTTTAATTTGAGTCTTTAGAACTTAAAAGTCTCTCTCTCTTCTGCCTGCCCTTGGGTCACAGAAAAATCTCATTCCTGACTCCGATTGTTTTTGCCAATCTGAGCGAAAGTACTGGTTTCACGTGGTTGAAGAAATAGTTGTTTTATAAAAACACATTCGGAGGCACCTGGTTAAAGAATTAAGCCATGTAATACTCTATTTAGGAACTTTGGAAGCCCTGATGTTTCCAGAAGGTCCTGCTCGTTACCATCAGAGGGGTTTGCAGAGCCACCGCTCACCCAGTCACGGCTCTGCAGACCCGAACCAGAGGTGTCTGCTCCAGCCGTGGGTGTGAGCCGGGCAGCGTGGCAGCGTCCTCGCAGTGCGTGGTCCTGAAGCGCCCTGACGTTTTTTGGTTATTATGAGATTTGGTAATTTCAACTGGAAATAATACCAGTGATGCTCCTACACACATAGATTAATGTGTGCGCAAGCGGACGGTGAGCGACTAACAGCTTTTGACAAGCGTGCTATTGCGCAATAACGTGTGCGTGCTGCCGGGGCAGTCAGCTGCCTCCCGCAACCCACGGCATTTTGCGTCCGTGCTTGGGTATAATTCTCTGGTAATTAGAGCGGACTCTTCTTAATTTGTCCCGTCGGCGCAGCCCTTTACTCCCCGGTTTTGCTCCGCTCCTGGGCGCGGAGCAGTAGTGCCGGAGGAGGAGGGATGGCCGCTGGGATGCGTGCGTGTTTCCCTCCCGCTCAGACACCTCCGAGGGCCTTGGCCGGGAGGTCTGTTTCTGTGCCGTGTGGGAATGGAAACCCTTAACCGGCACCGGGACAGGCGCTGTGGTGGCTCACCCTGCCTCTGTGGAGGACTGTGGCTGTGAAGCGTTGCCCTAACAAAGACCGCTGTCAGTCTGCGCTGGTCACGTCTGTATTTGTGATTTTAGGAGAAATCTAAATATCGTGGTGATGAACAATGCACAGCACTGTTTACTCGGATGGAGGCTGCCTGGACTGCCAGCTCCCAACTCCTGTTACTCCAAATGTGTTTTATCATTCCCCTTTTCCTGGCAGGTCTGCAAATATCCCCAGGAAAGGTCCCCGTAAACTCTGGTGTTACGCAGCTGGCACCTGCAGAGCCACACTGTAGTTTTCTTTCCATGCTCTTCTTTCTCTTGGCAAGTGATAAAAAGCCTGACAATTATCCAGCTCGAACTGGTTTTATACTGGTGTATGCTGTTGACTTCAATGGAGTCGCTCCTGATTTGAGGTGGTTTTCCAGGCAGAAAAGACTTTGTTACTAGGGATAGGTATTACTGACCCTGTACCTGTGAACCACAAATGTTTGCAGGCAGGCTGTGCTTAAATGAGGGCTTGTTGTATTTTTTTTCTCAGATACTTGGTTTTTAAAATATATTTTTACGTGGCCAGTGTCTACCAGGAAGCCTGCGCATTAGGCTTTGGAGCAAGCCCTGTGGGGAGGAGCAGAGAGAAGTCGCAGAGCTGCATGCATTACTCAGCTCCTCAAACTACTGCCTGCGTGTATTCAAACACAGCTTGCTTTGTGTGTGTCTGGAGTCCCGCTACCCTGCTAGGTATTTAGTGTTTTCTTAAGAGTATCTGAAGAGTAGTTACTTGGCCCAGCAATGAAATGTGCATGGCCAGATAGCTGTGACGGGTATGGCACATTGGTGTTGCTTCTCATCGCCTCTCCGGTTTCTAGGTGTGCTCTTTGGGAATGTCTCTTATCCCACTACTTGGGATATCTTGCTAGTGCATTAAATCATTTACCAATGTACAGTAACTTGCTTCTAAACCCCCTGTAGCTTAATGGAGCGTTCCACTGCAAGGATTAGATTGAGGTTTCAGGCACTGCTGAAGAAAGCTGCTGGCTTATGTGGTGACCTTTGAATCTCATCTGGGTTAGTGGTTGATATTTTGATTTGGTTACTGTGGTCATATTGTGACAGCTGCTGGTTCATTATAATTCAGTTCCTCTCCTCAGTTTGCCTACCAGGAATATTTAGGTTTGTGTTGCTTCAAAGTGCTCTAACCACCCTGAATTTAACCCAGCATGCTGCACAAGGTGAAGCGTTGTGAACGCTTTTGGTCACCAGCCGCTGTGCGCCGGACAGGCAGTCACGGCGGAGGGTATGGCAGGGAGAAACTTGCTGCGGGAGAAAACTTTCCCTGAGGTTTACAAAGCTGATTTAACCCAGTTTGTTGAATGTAGTAAAAACGAGAATAGAAAAGATCAAAAGCACTTTTCTTATTTTGTTGCACGGACAGTTTGTGTACTCCTTCCCTCTGCATGTAATAATTCTGGTATTCACAGTAGTGATTTTATATGACTTCTTGAAAAAGTTCCTATGCTACTAACTAGAAGACAGTATTTAATTTCCGATATTGCTTTGAGACTCTCTAAAAGGACGTAAGGTCACTGAATGTAGATCTCTTAATGGTTGTAGGAGTTGGTCGGTGACCTAATATGTGAAGACAAAATCTTTGCTTGTGTTTATTTTCTCTTTCTATTGCAAAACCCAAAATGAAGAGCAGATACAATGACTTACTCTTACTTCCCTCCCAGTTGTCTACTTCAGATCAAAGCTGCACTTCTTCGGGTTGTGCCCTTACACGATCACTTGCCTGACGTGCTTTTGGGAGGGCTGGTGCGTGTGTTTGCCAGAGACTGGCACTTGTATTGCAAAATAAATATTTTCCCCTCTGGTTTCATCCCTTTTCCTTTTAAAAATCTCCAAGTCATAATTTTCCTCTTAGCATTGTTATTTTGGAGAAGGTGGCGTTTTCTCGCAGTTGGAGCGGGCCGAGCGGTGCCGGTGCCAGCGCAGTACCGGGGGGCTGGGGCGGCGTGGGCTGCCCGCCGTGCCGGGAGGCAGGGCTCGTGCCGGGGGTCCTGGGGAGCCCGGCTCGGCTGCCGGTCTGCGGCACGCTCTTGGCAAGTTCTTTAGCGTCTTTATGCTCAAATGTGCCTTCCTCTTTATCTGAACGCACGCTATATATTTTGCGGGGATATTGTGAGATGTGATGAATTACTGTCTGGAAAACATCCTGAGTTCCTCGGATACTCCGTATACGTGCCAATTTTTAATATTATTTTTAATGCTATGATAGCGCTTGTCTCCGTACGAATATTGCTGTGGCGTTTGCTTTTAATCCGTACAGCTTTGATTCTGTTACTGTTATTATAAGTAGAACTGGAATTTTTGCAGATTAGTGAAGTTTACCCAACACAGCATTATAAGGCCTTGCTTTCAATTGCTAAACTGTAAACATTTGGGATGAAATTTTCCATGCTGTGTATCTGACTCAGCCTGATTATTATTTTTTTAACCTTCTGCAGAAATGATTTCAACATTTCCTAAAATGAGATTACATTTCATCCTGGCAGATTTTTGATTTTCTCAGTTAGTGTCTGGCACATCACGAACATTAATTCTTTTTCACACCACCTCTGTTATGTCAGGTGGCTTTGGTTCCCATTTTGCAGCTGGAGAAGTGAAGGTACGTGAGGAACCATGAGGGAAGTGTCAAAAACTGTCCAGTAATTTTCAGTTGTAGATTTGAAATGCAAAAGAGTTTGATGGTCTCTCAGTTCTTGCATTCGGTGACACCCAAGGATGCCACCTCTTGGGGAAATTGCAGTTGTGATGCTTCATATGGGTCATCCTCATTATGGGAACACACACTCAGTAGCCACTTACTGATCTTAGTGGTGTCTGGTTTTTTTCTTACTGTTTCCTAAAGCCTTTTCAGGGCAATGCACTATCGAAGGAGCCTGGCAACTTATGGTGGATAGAAAACAAAGGAACTACTATTATATTTGGAAAAAAGTGAATTCTATATGACATACAAAATGAAACACATGACAAGTTTTTTAAAAAGCAGTCAAAAGTGAATTTTCAGGAATCACAAGCAGAACTATGTTTTCCAGAAAAATCTGTGACTGTCTGACCAGCTACAGCATTAACTAAGATGTGTTTTAACAACAGAAGATCTGACTGTAACAACTAAAAAGGTCAGGAAAGGCCTTCAGCAACCAAAGAACTGGAAATCCCGGACTCCAGTTTTCATTTGAAGTATTTTACATTCGTGCAGCTGACACAACCCAGCACCTGCAGTGTTGGGAGAAGTCACTGAATGGACGATGCATGACAGGCGAGCGCTTCCAGAGGGGGAGAGCGTTATCCCATTGAGTGCTTTCCCAACTGCTCAGCACCAGGTATTGCCCAGCCAGGTGGGAAATGTTAGGAGTGATGTGACCGTACTCATTTCCACCTGGTAATGAGGCACTTTGGGGTGGATGCAGTAGGGATCCCGCTGCAGTACTGCTGGGGAGGGGATAGGTACTGGTATCTGAGTTCCTTATCAGGCATGATGACTGCCACGTCCCCAGAGTGGGATCCCCCTGAGTGGGGTGTGGCTGGACCGCAGGAAGGCCTTTGACTTGGTCCTGTGGTTGTGGATGGAAAACGTGCTGGGGCCATGAGCAGCATTGCTATTTCTATAGATGCCAGCTATGACCTGGAGAAGACAGGTCCCACCAGGCAGGACTGATTCCCACGGCTGCAGTGCTCTATGCCGTGCCGGGGTGTGGGAGGGGGAGCTTCGGGGCTGATTAGAGAAAGGTCTGAAAACCTGAATTCAGCTGCCAAGTTTGAACTATTAGGCTTGTTTGGCATGTCATGCCTCGAAATCCGCATCTGGCATCTTGGTTTTCTTGGTTCTATGTTTTTATTCACCAATAAACTCACTTAACTCCCGTTACACTCAACCACTCAGGTAAATGCTGCGTGGATATACATGCCCACCATCCTAACCCTTGTTCTTCCTATCCCCATGTGAGTACAGAAGGGAAGATCTGAGACAGGGTTTTCAACCTAAATCCAGGAAGAGTAATCTCTCGAGGTTTTTTGCCAAATCTAGATTTGTTTCACTAACCAAAATATCTCGATTTCAATGTCTCCAAACCTTAAAAATGGCACTAATCTGGGAAATAAATGCGCGCCCTTGCATATTGTGAGAGCAGGACACTGTAAATGCATCTCCAAGAACTGAATTACAAACCAGCAACTGATTTCAGACATGGTCCATTCCGCTCCTTAATGGACATGTATCTAAATTTACA
Source organism: Harpia harpyja (assembly GCF_026419915.1). Lineage (NCBI taxonomy): Eukaryota > Metazoa > Chordata > Aves > Accipitriformes > Accipitridae > Harpia > Harpia harpyja. The sequence goes on along the minus strand of NC_068969.1, from coordinate 115,653,473 downwards.
TGTAAGTTAAGGCTCTGTGTTCCTTCCTCCCCTTACCCAGGAACAGCTGGACAGGATTTCTTCCAGCCTTTTTTTCTGGATTAGTTTCAGTGGTTTCTGCACAACAAAGTAGAAGTGCTTCTGGATAACCCTGAGCAACATTTTGAGTTTAACTATGCAGGGTGTCAAGGCTGAGACCTGAAGAGCTTAGATGTAGCATTTTAGCTTTCTAAGATAACCACAATGAAAATCACATTATTTACTGTCAACTGGGGCCTTGAAAGATGCCTTAAAATGCTTTGTAGAAGAACTGGCTCACGTATGCATTCTTGTCATGGAATATGCCTGCTGCTTCTCTTGTCTCACTTGCCTATGAACAAAATTAACAGAAAAAAATCTGTGCTGAAAAGTATTTTGTAGATGTAGATATAAATATGTTACAGTTCCCAATCAGGAGTTAATATATTTTGCAGCAAGTCAATCTTGCAAGCGCTGGCAGTCAGGATTCTGAGTTTCAGCATTCAACCCCAGCCTCTTATACAGTCCCGAAGAAAAGAAATTACAAGGACGTTTCCATTTATTTGGGGAACGAGCAGCAGATGTATAAATAGAAACTGTAGACTGTGGCAATTAATGTCTGCATACTGAGCAAAGAATTGAAATATTATTTTGTACTACATAGTTTTCAGTGAAGTTTACATTCCATTGTGTTTTGTTCTTAAACAAGTCCAAGCATTTTTAATAAGTTATTTTGTGTGACAGTTGTATTCTGCATAGCATGGCATAGACTAAAGCTGTGTGAAAAATTTGCATTGAACTGCAAATGTATTTGATCTGTATTTGGAGTACAAATTGTAAGTTTGCAAAATATTGCCTGAAGTTATCCTCCCTGTAGGCAGAAAGGAACATCCTAACATCCTCCTGCTAATAATCCAGCCCCCTCTTCTGCAGCGACCTTCTGCAGACCTGGAGGTTTTCGAGCCTGCCGTTGGCGTGGCCCTGGAGCGGGAATTGGGTCGTGCAGCATGGAGTTGCTGAGTTAAAACCATGGAGCGTCTGCAGGCGCTGGGTAATTGCTGCTCCTGGTGAAGCAGGCTGCAGGGCTGGCTCAGAAACCTCCGGCGGGCTTCACCTAACCAAAGCACAAACGGTACAGAGCTACACAGGTTCAGCTGGGCTCCAAGGCTCTGGTTTTATCTGCTTGAGACACTGCATTTTTCTGCATTGCAAGCACATTAATAGAGAAACGGCTTTTAAAGTAACATCCAGAAGGCGCTTTAATGGTTAATGAGCTTCTGCCCTTTATATAGATGAATGTAGTTTGGCTTTCAAATAAGCATTTGCTGCTGTTCTCCAGCTGAGCTGATATTAGTGGCAGAGGGAATTTGAGCTCACACCTGTTTGAGCATTGAAAGAAACCTGTAAGTGACTTCCTTAAAATATTCATAGAGAGGAAAAAATTAAATTTCTAGAAAACCTTACCCCACCAGGAAAACCGTTGATAGGCATTTGAAAAGAAACAAAAAACCAAACCAAACAAAAAACCCCCCAAGCCTCCAAAAAACCAACCACCACCAAAAAAAAAAAGGATTTGCGAATTAGTTACAATCTTCCTGTTTTCCCGAGTTGTTTGCAGTCACATCATCAGTGAGCGTACACCTAAAGGTAGCGGCATGCTTCTGGGGGACATGACTGGCCTGGATGTGGAATAGATTTGCATTACAGCTGGAAAGTATACATGTGGGAAAATCTGTGAAACAAAACAAATTTGTTGAATTACTAGGTCATTTACATAGCTGCTCCAGTCATGGTCCGTTAAACAGGCAAAAACAATGGTTTTGTTATGCTCTCTAGTTAAGGCACAGAATGTGTAAAACAATGCCGAGTTAGCTGGATAATTAATAATCGTTTTGAGCCTGTACGTACCTTAGGTCTGAACTTCACAGTGTATGGAGAATGTTGAGTCGAATAAGGCGTTAACTAAGTAGGATCAACTTATTTTGTTACGTCTTGGTGTATTCTCCTACAAAAAAATAAAGCTGCAACCATCGGGGCTCGGGGGTGGCTGAGCCTTAATGCCAGTCTATATTCAAGCTCAGCCACAGGCAGAGCTTTGGCTGTACATTGTTGGTCAAAACTAACTGCCGTCTGCATTTCTGCAACAGATTTCTTCTGAGGCTTTTCTGTATGTCTAAGGACATGTCCAGGAGAGAAAATTATCATTTCTTTCTGTAGAAAGATGTGATAGTCTTGAAGCAAAAAATCATTTTTACTTTTGTAGTTAAATTTTTAATTCTCTTTCTCGAGACTATTTCTGACAGTTTCTGTAATGACTTCTCTATTCTTGTCCCCAGCTTTCAGCCTCTAGTACTGCTCTGGATTTAGCACATTTGGTCAGATGCACTGAATATACAAAATCAAATATAAAACAGTTCCAATGAAAATGATAAAAAGGGTATGACAGGAGGGTACAGTAATTCTCTACAGCATCATGCCAATAGATACATCTTACCATATGGTCTGAATTAAGGACAGCACCAGTTCTCACACTATACAAGGCTGATAGTATACTAGGTCCATGCTTTGATCCTTGTACCATGTGAAATAAAAAGATATGGAGCACGCATTTAACAGGAACCATCAGTACTTTAATTAGATTATATTTCTTTTTAACTAAAATCAGAGTACGCCGATACATTTCTTCTTTCTGCAAACTTTTACTATGTGATTGTGGTCTTAAGCATATTCAATAGTTCTAAAAAGAGTACAGAATGAGAAGTGATGGAGAAGGATATTCTGGGAAGCAAACATGCTGACTAAATGTGGTAAAGAAGAAATTAGGCCAACGATCAAATATTAAAAAGAGTGGCATTGTGTGTGTGTGTGAGAATTATCCAGAAAAAGCACTTTTGATTAATTCTTGGATGAGGAAGCTATATAAACAGATCGGCAGGAATTTACTTACAAGCATTTTTAATTTGTTGTTTAAATACCTTTTAATTATGATATCTATATCAACATGTTCATATCCTTTCTACTACTTATATTTTCCTTTTTATATGTCACTAGAATTGAAGATGGCTGATTCTGGTTCATATTGCCAGCAAATTTTGTTTTTCCAAATATGCCTTGTAGGAGAATATTTTTTTTTTCCATCCTAAATCTTAACTTTCATGTAAATCTCATAGCAAGGGAATTGATTCCAAAGCCAGTTTTGGCTGAGATTACAAATCTCCCATGGTATATGGAGCAGCACCCAGAAGGTAACTGAAAATCTGAAGAGAGAGCTTGTTTTAAGAACTCTTGTATGGGGAGGTTTGCAGGCATCTATAGGGGTTGGCCCAATGGCTGTAATCTGCTTAATCATGCTGTATTTCAACTAGCAAAACAAAAACAATAAAGAAGGAGGAATTGAAGAAACATGAAAAAATTAGTGAAACTTTGGAGTAACTGCTGTTGACTGAGCATTAAAGTGGGCTTAAAGCCAGGACAATACTTGTAATAATTTTTAAAGCACTAAATTACCTGCTGATAGTCAGGTGAGGTGTGCAAACAGAGCAGCTGTCATATTCTAAGTGTAGCTCACATTTAGCTTTGCATATAAGAACCTGTTTTCAGAGGGAATGGAAAGATGATGCCCTGTAAATACACAACATCAAGGGCAGTTGGTACCTACTGAAAAGTAAGTGTAGCAAGTGTATTCTACACAGCTATGCTAAGAATAAATAATATGGTGAAAAGCTTACTAACATCCTAATATAGAAGAACAAGTATGGCCAGAAGAAATCGTAAGAAAGGCAGGCAAGAATGTGAGATGTAAAACATCAAGTTCAGAGAATGTGTGGGATGAGGTTCAATGTTAAAAAATAATAATCTGAAAGCAAAGAGAGGGAAAGAAAGGAGCAACTGTACATGAGGTTAAGATAAATAATCATGAAAGATTATTGCAATGCATAAAGAAGAGGAGGTCAGTAAAGTAGATTTTAGGACCTCTTAGAGATGGAAAGGGTAATTTATTGACAGATGATGTAGACACTGCTAAAAAATAAATGGATTTTTCGCCTCAGTGTTCACAAAAGAGGATGGGGAACAGATGCCAGAATCAGATATAAATTTCCCAGGAGAGAGGCAAGAAATATTGAAGGAAATAGGGATTACTCCAGAATGGGTGATCACACGGTGGGTGAGAACATCAGTAGATGGATTAAACTCTATAGAGGAGCTATCACAGAATTCTTATTTAAGAAAAGAGAAGGGGCTATTTCATGTTCATGGGGAAAAAAAAAAAACCCAAACAAATAACTCTGCTCCATTCCTTAGTGTCCTCAGCTGTCCGCAGAGATAACCATGAGGGGAGCTCTGTGTTTCACCACAGTGGCACGATGCTTTTGTCCCATAAGGACTTTATCGACAGGTTCTGTGTGTGTGTCTGTTTTAGTTATTTTAAAATAATTTTAAATACTTAAAATATATTTTACAATGAGGAGTCCAGTCTCCACAAAATGTACAGTCCTGTATGGAAGGGAGACTGAACTTGGGGCCATCCATAAGCAGTAGCTCAGTTGGATCAGGAGAAAATTTTCTTCGAGGGAACCGTCACAGATCAACAAACTTAAGGTGAAGCGCTTCCAGATGGTTTCTGCTATATGGTGTGTTCTGCCTCCTCAAAGAAAATCATTGATATCTTTTAGTTCTGCCAGAGTAAACATATTCTTCATCTGACGGGAAGGTTGATATTGCATGGTCTGATGTTCACATCTGAAGGCAAGATACTTCAGGTCATACGTCTGGGATGTGTTCATCAGAGTGGTCTATAGGAGTATATAAGACCAGCCCATATATGCCTCTGTTGTGTTGTTGCATTTACCCTCAGGTTCAGAGTTGACGCTCAGCCAGTCTGGACCTGGGTCTATGAAGAAGTAATATCCAGAGTTCTGATGCTCTTCTTTCTGAGCCTTTTAATGATCTCTGGAAGAATCATACTCTTGCTGGCACAGTCTTCAGTGCATGAACTTGAGTGAGCTTCACACTTCTATGAATGACTGAGCTTAAATGTTCAATTTAACAATGGAGTTTCATCTTGGTCATCGTGCCAGCCTCATCCTTGAGTCCCATGTTTCTTCAGAGGCATTTTGGCTTTCACAGATTTGATATCAAAGGTTCTCGTGCCTCTTCCCAGTCCAGATTCATTAGTTTCTTGTGCTCATTAGGTTTGGCTGTCTTCACAGGAATGATGTCTGAGTGACTGGCAGGCAGTAGTACTGAAGCCGGATGCAAAATGAGATGCTTGGTTTCCATTGAACAGGCAGATATCAAAACTGAGGGAGGTAACGGGTAGAATATTTAACACAGAGCTAAGCTGTTGCAGGGCTGGGGACTTAAGATTTGTGGTCTTCCTCAGCATATACGTTAGAACAACATCAATGAAAATTTACCAATATTTGGAGGATTGTGAAAAAAAACAATGCAAACTGAAACTGAACTCAGGTTGTCCATCTGGCAGAGGAGATCTTTAACATTTGGATACCAAGCTGATTCAGCAAAACACTTTATTTTTAAAACCTTGCAATACTTAAGAAATAGAATCCAGATCAAACAAGATTTCACATCCCCCAGGCAGAGGTTTCTCTCCAACACTTTGGACAGCTTTTGCAGAAGACCAAACCCTTTCTTCTGTCCCCTGAGTGGAGTCTCTTACCCTCTTCCCAAATGCAGCTGCCGGCAGATTTTCTCTGCTGGTGTCTCATCTCTGCAGCTGCAGGGCAAACGTTCTAGCGGAGAGGCAGTTCTGCCTTCATCTGATCTTCTTTCCTTGACCTACAGATTGGAGATATGCTTTGTTTTTGCTGGTCATCCCGAGGAGACACACCTTCTGGTACCTCCACCCATACTGTTTGGTAGCATCTGAGATGATGAAGGCTAATATCTAAGGAATGGAAGTAGGTTTGGTAGGCTCATGGATCTCGTGAAAATTCTGTGACTAGATTTAACTAGACCTTCCTTTTAAGGCTCTTCTCCCAACTTCTACTGGAAAAGTAAAATATCTCATAGATGCACTGTAAGTTGGATAATACTTTGTAATGCCTGCTTATCTTGATGGGAATATGCTTTGGCTTCAGTAGCCTTCTATTACACCACCAATCTCTGAAATAACGTCTCTTGGGATACAAAGGATTGCAGAGGAATCTCTGAATAGGTGATAAATTCTCTCATAATCGCCGTTTTGTGAATGGAAACACCCAAATGCAACCAGAGACTGAGCTTATTGCTTGTAGCCCTCCATTTGTCCATGTTTAAGCTGCCAGAGCTCCCTGCCACTCTCCTGGTCATGACCAAATAGCATCCTTATTGTTCAGTTTAGTCAGTGTCCTAAATCCACTCAATATACTCCTAGTTTTCTGTTGATGGAAACTGCAGAAAACCAAGGGCTTTCAAAGCATGAATGGCTACAGAAAGAAGTCACATGTAAAATTTGTCCTTTTTTCTACAGAGCATGCTCAGGTTGCATTGTCGTGATAGACTTACGGGTGTTCACTTGAGGATGAGTTTCGTTACAGAGGCACTTTGGCCTTCTGTTGTTAATACAAAAATCATCTCTCCATGCCCATAAGCAAAATTTTCCATATGTATAACACACCCAAAGTTCCAGCTATTTTAAAATACATTCTGTCCCTTTTTGTTGTGGTTGGATTCAAGGCAATGGAGCTCTAGCCTTTGCATCTTTGAGCTTCTCTCGACTACGTTTTGAAAATTCACCTGAAATTCACTATTGAATTGTTTCTGCTTTTCTGCAGAACAGAGCAAGAGGCTTTTATCACCTCCAGAGTACTGGGCTTACACACATGGAATATGCTTGTTTTTAGGTCAACCTGGGGAGTTCCCTTCCTGCTCCCCCCTTTCTGGTGGTAAGCCAGGTGGCGAGGCAGGTTAGTGAGGCAATAGTAAGGATCTGTTTGGTAGGCTTATAAATGCTAGTGAAGCATGGCAGACTGAGCTGTGTCTTGTTTAACTTGATCATTTAAATAGCCAGTCCTTCTCCAGTGTGTTTTGTTTGACTAGGTTTCACCTCTTTGTATGGCAGAACTATTCTTTGTCTAACTTTGATATTTTTTTTTTACATGTGAAATGTTTTTGATCACATTATATGGAGCTGTCATCACACCCTGAACAGTTGCAATTTCTGTGCCTGCTCATGTGGTGCACACCTGTAACATGTTGGGAACGGACTTGGCTTTGAAGCTAGACTTGTTCTCTCATAAGAGTCCACATATTTCTTCCATCATGTAATGAGATTTGCTGATGATACAAAACTGAGGGGAGCAAGCTGCACTTAAAAGAGAGGCAATATAAAATACAGCTTTGGCCACAGTCCTGCAGTTGGATCCATGCAGGAGGAGTCCTGCCACAGTGCAAAGCCCTGTTGACTTGAACACGGCTCTGTGTAGTAATAAAAATCTGCTTGCGAGTTTCTATTGCTATAGTTTTTTTTTTTTTTTAACGCTTTCAAGATTTTAAAATGCAAGGCAAAATTATTACTTAAATGTAGAGGGAGAGCAAAAGTAAAAGGGGAGGGAAGGAAAGATGTGCTGATGGGAGGATTTGAAAAAAGCTGGTGGTTCAGAGAGATGCCATGAGATTATTCCAGATGTCAAGGAGTGGCAAGTGGATGTCCCTCTTCTGACCGGAGATGGAGAGCAGCCAGCCACGGGCCCATGATAGGAACAAGGGTGATGTGGGATCTGAGGGGGTTTTAAAAATGTGAAAAGGACTTTTGATTCAGCTACTGAGATGAATAAGGAGGGAAAGAGGGTAATGTGAACCTGCTTCTTTTCTGATGTGTTAAACAGATGAGAAAATATGCTGAGCACCTAAGTCAATAGGAACCCGAATTCTGCTTTCATGGCTGGGGCGTGCAGTTGGTCTGGAAATTTGTCAGCAGACCTAAGAGCAGGCTCTCGTCGTAGTGTCTTGCTCAGGCTGAATGGGGCTACAAGGTGAGGCCCTTCCATGTTCTGTGTAGGCTCCTGTTGCTGTTTAATGGAGGGAGACAGATCTGAGGGTTGATGGAAAACAGTGCGTTTAAACCTTCACCCAAACACAAAACAGGTTTGTTTTTTCTTTTGGGGGTTTCTCCCCCCCCCCCCCCCCCCCCCCCCCAAAGCTAAGGTCTGAGATTCATGAGCAAAGGTTGAATAAAAGTCAGAGGAAACTATTTTGGCACTTTATAAAGGATGAGTGAGGCCACATCCGTAATCCTGTGCACGGTTCTTGTCACCTTATTATTAGAGCTGTGTAAATCTGGCAAGGATTTGTATTTGCCAAATATACCTCTGGCCTAGATTTGGGCTTATATTTGGAATTCAGGCCAGTTTTAACGCCTGTGCAGTTTGTAATTTTTGCCAGTTTTAAGCAAAATAACAGGAAAGAGGATAATGAAGGACAGAGGAGTCAGGAAAGCAGAAAACTAAGAAAGGAAGGAACTAGAAAAAGAGAAGAAAAAAAGGACAAAGGAATACGGAGCCCATTCTTTCTTTTCTACTTTCTCCGCAGCCCTTCCTTAACATATCCTGTTCCCTTTCATGCTTTGTTGTTGCACTCTCTGAATTTAGAAGAATTAAGTGAATTCATCCACTCTCTTCTGCTCTGCTTGTGCTCTCACATTTGTTTTTTTAATTTGCAAACTTCTCCCTTAACCTCCCTCTCATAAATTTCCCCCCCATCTTCATTTCTTTTGCTGTGCCCCAGAGTCCCTTGGTGGATGTGCTGGCTGTGAAAATTATCCTGGTCTGCATATCCTCTTCTGGTGCACAAACGCTTTGATGTACATGCATACCAGCAAGATTAAAATTCTAGGGACTGAAAAGTATTGCACTCACATTCATAAAATAAGCCTCGCAAACATGCTGGTGAGGCAGATAGATATTATTTGCTGATGTTATCTCATCCCATACGTAGGTTAGGTGGAATAGGCAGAGATCCATTCCCTGACAGTGGAAAGCCCCGTGTGACGTTCTTTCTGAACGTCTCCTTGCTCTACTGTCAGCGTGAGTGTGCAGGAGTTGCTCTCCCCATGGGTTGGCCATGTAGGCTGGTCCAGGTGGAATGGTCTGAGCAGATTTTGCTAAATTAAGGGTAGAGAAGCTGTGACTTCCCCAAGGTCAACAGGAGAATCAAAGGCAGAACTGGAATAAAACCCAGTAATGAGGTGCAAGAAGCCCAGATTCTGGCTGTAGGTAATACTGGTCTCTTGCTTAAGTTTGTGATTCTGTGTTATTGGGAGCTCAGAGTTTTAACTGAAGGCCCTTAAATTGCAGGTTTTAAGTACAGTATGAGCCTGCTGCTCTTTCTCTGCCTTGCCAGCTGTCATTATCCGAGAGACCCCAGCACAGCTAAGTGCTGTGTATCGGTTATCCACCTTCCTTCAACAGCTCCGATGGGAGGTGTCCCTGCCATGTGCCTCATCCTCTGTTGCTTGGCCGCTGCCTGGCCAGCCCGCTGGCACGGCGTGGAGGAACGGGGCTGGAGACACTGACTGCAGGTGTGGGTGTACAAAAAAACCTAGGTCTGTATTGGTTTTCATTGGAGATAATTATCTATCTCATAGGGTTGCATTGGATGGGTGGAGCTGTATTAACGTTGCATTATTTGGTTACCTTCTTCAGTGATGATTCATTGATTATTAACACATACAGATTTGTATGTGGCATAGGAATAATACAGGAACATAGAAGGTGCCACAGTGACAAGCTCACATGAGCATCGACTTTGAGAACTCCGTCGCTGAGAGAGGGGGGAAAGGCAGGTTTGGCTCCTGCAGCGAGGACGCGATTGCAGACGGTCCCTTCTGAAGGTTGGGGGGATGTTGCAAGGCTATTTGATCTAGTGACAAATATGAAGCTGGTCACAAGCCTTGAGCTGAGCAAAGGCCAGATGTGAAAGGAATTACATGCAGAAGTTCTTATACAGGGAAAATAATACAGGGACGCGTTAATCGCCAGCGCTAGAACCAGATACTATCAGAAGTTAAAAATAGAAGTGCGTCAATATTGGGAATAAATGTCCTGCTTGGTGGGTTGGTCACAAACACAAACCAACCTGGGTAGGTTTGCGTACATCCTGAAATTTCTTCTGTTTTACGCTCCCTGGCCTCACGCTCGCTGTACCGCTCCATATGGTCTCTGAGCGAGTACTGTGGACAACAGCAGAGAGGGGTGGTGTATTTTTTTTTTTCTTAAATATTATCTTTGGATATCTCTAGTGTGCTTTTCTGACTGTGCACCTCTTTCTTCAGAGGCACGTGGAAAACTGCTACGTTTTCATAACTTTCTGACAACATCTGAACTTGCAAGACTCACTTGCCCTCCCTTGCCAGTTTGCATTTTATCGGTGTTAAAAGCTTTGCTTCTCCCCTGCCCCCAGCCTCCTCCAGTCCTGCCAGAATACAACGTGTAACCTAGTACGCTCCTCTCAGCAGCTTTGGCATGAAGCTCATAAGGAAAAGCAGTCTCCAGGAATAAAGCAGATATTTCCCATCCCTGGGTAGCCGAAGCAGCAGGGGTGCGGTGCAGAGGTGCACCGTGGCACGGACTTGCTCCGCAGCAGCAACCGATTGTTATTTTTCAGGTTTTGAGATTTACCTGTTCTGCTTGGTGTAACAAAAGAAATGAAATCTCTGTAATTATACTGGAAGGGGGAGGAGATGGTGTTTTAGTGCCTTTGATCTGGAGCTAGAATAGGCTCAGCTTTTGGAAATTTAATTTGAAAGAATCCAACGTACACATCTGCTTTTTGTACTGCAATTTCTTTTGAGCCAAACCCCAGAAATTTATTAATGCAAACGTGTGGATTTTGTTCGTCAGAAGAGAAGGAAGCCCATTCAAAACATAAGTTGACTCTTTTTCTCTATAGCGCTAGAAAAATCTTAATAGGTATGATGGGTGCTAGCATTATGGAGTTTATAGGCAAAGTTTTGTGTGAGCAAGCAGACAGCATAAAATAGTAGGATACTTCTGGGAGCATACAAATTTCTGGGAAATAGAATATGTGAGTATTTCCAAGGTACTAATGAAAAGAATGGGAGGAAAATTCTCTCAATAAGCAGTTTAAAAACAACAACAAAACAAGCGTGTCATAAAACTGCTCTGTGAGCTTGCCTGGGGTGGGAGATGGAAGGAGCCCGCACTGCCCGCAAGGAAGCAGAGGGTTTATTTCAGTTGCTCTGCTGATGCCCAACGTGCTGTAAAATTACATGTGCCTCGTAAATTGAACGTGATCCAAAATTCAAGGTAGATACTTTCAAAACATTACTTAAGAGATGTGACTTGT